>NC_089203.1:7600340-8800340 GCF_963930695.1 Labrus bergylta | reverse complement strand
TGATGATGCTGTATTAAGGACCCTAAAATTAGAAGCTGACGACATCATCTCTATAAATCTGCCTTAAAATATATTGTACAACTTTTAGATGTCACACTTAAGCACCAGTCTCTCAACCCAAAACAAGCTTTCCTTCCCTAAAATCCTGATTTTGTGCAGCCGTCTGTAGGTCTTATCAAATTTCTGATATCCAGCCCAGCGTTGGTTCTCCTTAAGCTTAACTCTCGCACTGACTCTGCTATTATGCCTCTGTGAACAGCGCCCCCTCTCTTGTGCCTTGTTTGAGACAGGAACAGTGGGGTCAGATGAAGTCAAGCATCCTGATATTAATGCAGCGTCTGCAGCAGAGCATGTTAGCGGAGTCAAGCTGAGAGGATTCTGCTTCTCACTTGCAGAGCCGCTCATTTCCTCTGCCTCAAAGCTGCTCCAGAAACATTGCTCACATCTTGCTCAAAAATCTCATTAGTCATGGTATTTTATCATGACATGGTTTATTATTGTAACTGCAAAGCTGTGGTAGTTGATGCTTCTTGAAAACATTTTCTAACTATTTCATATATTTTTTGGCATTTAAAAACAATTAAAAGAGACAGAGATATATTTGTTTTTGTTGTAACAATAATAGCCCAAAATCTGATCAAGCAGGTGTTTCATCTGTGCTGGAAAATGTGTTCTCCTTCTGTCAGCCAAGAACTTGTGATAACAAGTTAAGTTAATTAAGAAGTTAATTTATTTATTTGAATATTAATGAATCTTAAGGCATGTCATTAGCTCCAGCATTTAGCCTCAGTAGTCACAGCTGTCAGTAGTCTTAGTCCCAATTTCCACATTCTTTGTGTGATTCTGTTTCTGGAGCGTGAGTGCAGCCATGAGCAGCTGTACACACATCACAGGAGAACTGCCAGATCACCCTTGAATAAAGAGAAAAATGTGCAAACAACATGTTTCTTTGTCTTTCTGAGGATGACTTGTTGTTCGTTTGGTTCCTGATTTGACAGAAAGTTGAAAGGTGAAGGAAAATACAATCATGAGTCCATATATTGTGTTTTATTTTGAAATTGACCAGAGTTCTGTGCATTTCCTTTGTCTGACTTCCTGTCAGAGTATGTATTCTTTCAAGTTTGATGCGTGCTTGCGGCGTGCTCTGTTGAAATGATCCATATTTGAAATGGAGCAGAGCGTAGTGCCGCTGCTGGCACACTCTGGAGACAGACCGCAGCACTCGCTGTGGAAACAGGAGCCTTAACTAGAGTGGCAGATAACGACAGTGTAGCCCTGACAGACAGCGGCGCACTCAGAGTATGTGGAAATTGGGAGTTAGCCAATTGCAGGGTCTCACACAAGTTGGTACTGACCCATGTCAACGTAACCCTCTTAAATCATACACTCAGATTCTCATTGCAGCAGATGTTACCCTTAAGTTCTCCTGCAGAACAGATTCAGAATGATGTTAGTTATCTCCCTGAAAGAAAGATCTTTAAAAAACACTGTGTTTAGACATAAGTCTCTAAATGAAAATGTGTGAGTCATTGCATATTACACTCCCACTGTTTGCTGAAAGCTAGTGATGCTGCACTGATGTGAATTATCTCTGTGAGTGCTGCTGCCTTTTAGTGATGGTACAGTTGATGCCTAACCACACTGAACTGGCTTATTCCCTCTAAATAAGGAGATGCTGCTTTGGAAAGCTTTTCCATTTAATGGCCGTTTTTTCTTGCCTGTTTATTTTTTTAAATAAGTCTCTTATCTGCATGTTAAACTTAATGGAAACATGGCATCCCAATGAGATTTGACTTGGCACATTTGACTAAGGGCTTAATGTCATGTTGGTGAATCCAAGTGTGTGTGCCCAGATGCACACACACACACACAAACACACAAACACAGAGCACACTAATGCTGCAACGTGAGTCAGTTATGGCCCAAGTGTCAACAACTGAAGAGCTTAACTGACTCAATCCTTTTAAGTAACGGTCTGAATTCTGACTCTAATTCATGCATATGAGGAAAATAAATATTTTGTTTGTTAGTATAACTGGCATCTGAAATGTACTCGGCTGTGTAAGCACTTTAAATTGATTAGATGTCAGCTGAGTGTCTCTGTCCTCATATTTCAAATTTCAACAGTCAAGTAATTCTTGTTTCTGCATGATTTGTGAAAAAGCGCCTCAACAATGAGTCAATTAGAAGTTAAATCCTGACACTTGGATGTCTCAGCAAATTTGCGCGAATGAGTATGGCTGAGCAGAAAATCTCTGTTGAATTTAGAGAAGCTGCAACCGAGGCGACTTAACCTTGTTTTCATGATGCCTTCAAAAACAAAAGGGAAAAAATGAATCTTCTGAATCCCTGAAAAACTGCTTGTTCTGGACTTAAACCAAAACAGCCTGATTGACTATCTCTGAGGAATTTCTTTGACCTTAGATGGAGAACTCTGGAAATAATCAACTTCCCTCAAAGGAAGATCTTTAAAGGAAGAATGTGCAACATTGTACACATAATTGTGTGAGTCCGCCAGCTGTTCAGTTGTCAGGCAGTGTTTACATCATGTTTAAATGGACGTGACGGCCGTGCATATAAAGCTGTTTTAGTCAAGGACTAGAGAAAAGAAGAATAACATAGCCTCACTGCTTATTTGAATGTCATGTAAGTGTTTAGATCACTGATTTACATGCATTGTGAAGCTAAGAGCTAATTATAGTGTGCTAACATTAGCCTGCTAACACAACAATGCAGGTCACAGGGATCTGCATCTCGAGGCAATTTTGTCCACCACTTGCGCTTAGCTGCGAGTGGAGAGGGGTTGGAGGAGAGTGGAAGCTTAATGCTGCATTCATGTGCTGCTAGGGTGGTCCAAGTTTCCAAGTGTGGAAGTCCGACTTCCGACTTCAGTTTATTCAAGTGATTTCAGTTCGGAAAGTCGGAATGTTGTAACAACAGCAAAAAACAGCGTTGATGCTACGAAGAAGAACAATGAAATGTCACTGTTAGATTTGTTAGAAAGTTAAATGTGCAATATGTGAATTAATAAAAAGATTGTTTACATTAACAAAACATATTTTGCCCCCTATGTGATGACGATTCTGATGTCAAGTCAGGAAGTCGGGCACCTAATTCTTTTCTGAGTTTCCGAGTCGTTGTTCCGACTTGAGCAGGTGTGAATTTTACAACTCGGAAACTCATTTTTCCGATGTGTCCGACATCACTTGAATGCAGCATTAGTATGGCGGAGGTGTCTTCATGCTGGTACTCAAGGGCGACATCTACTGGATTAAAAAGTTGCACATTCTTCTTTTGAAATAACGTTTTTTTTTCCCACCTTATAAACATGACAATTGTTTTCTTTTTCTTTTCTTTTGCTCCTTTCTTTAAACATGTTCATTTTGACTTATTCATGATGTTCACAGATTTATTCTAACCAGGAAAAAGACAACAACTACCTGTACTTAGGGTCATTTAGATGATGATACACATGATACACAGATTTACTTCCCCCTGGAACCAAACAACTACAACAAACTCACAAACCTCACAAATTGTCTTCAAGACGTAAAATCTTGGATGGCCACAAACTTCCTCCAGCTCAACAACGAAAAAATTGAAGTTATCTTGATTGGTCCACAGCACTTGGCAGACTCAATTTCACCCCATCTCGGCCCATTGTCCCAGTCCGTTAAATCTCAGGTAAAAAATCTTGGCATAATATTTGATTCAGCACTAAAATTTGACAAACAAATAAATGAGGTTGTAAAATTAAGCTTCATGCAGCTCCGATCCATCTCCAAATTAAGACCAATCCTATGTTTTTCCGACCTGGAGAAAGTTATTCACGCATTCATATCCACTTGCATCGATTACTGTAATTCACTTTATTTTGGTATCACTCAGTCATCTCTATCCCGCCTTCAGCTCATACAAAATTCAGCAGCCAGAGTCCTAACACGATCAAAAAGAAGAGATCATATCACCCCAGTCCTCGCCTCCTTACACTGGCTGCCAGTCAAGCTGAGGATTGATTTTAAAATACTTCTGACTGTGTTTAAGGCATTAAATGGACTTGCCCCCGTCTACCTCTCAGAACTCCTATCCCCATATAAACCGGTGAGTGATCTTAGGTCATCAGCACAAAACCTTTTGTCGCTGCCTAGATCGAGGACAAGGTGCAATGGGGATCGGGCCTTTTCTATTGCAGGACCAAAACTGTGGAGCTCTTTGCCCCCAGACATCCGTCTCTCTCACACTATTGGTGTTTTTAAAACTCGCCTTAAAACATATTTTTACTCAATTGCTTTTAATGTTCAGTAACCCATCAAGTACAAAAAACCATAGCTCTGTTATTCTTGTGTTACACTGTAATTAACTGTCACTTGTTCTTTTCTTTTTTTTTTTATTGTTGTTATTCTTGTCTGTTACTTTTTAATGCTTTGTTTCTGCAAGGTTCAGCACTTTAGGTCAATCAATGTTGTGTTTTAAGTGCTATATAAATAAAGTTGATTTGATTTGATTTGATTCAATTCAATATTTGAAAGCATTGTTTTAGCACAGTTGGCCCCCCTCTCAGAGAACTGTGCCAGAAAGCCTTTGCCCAGAACATTGACCCCTCACCCTGAAGTGAACCTGCCTGACCTCCTGGACCAGGAGGTCTACTTCACTTCACTTCACGTCTGCTCTCTTTTAAAGGCTTTATATGCATTTTTTTCATCCAGCAGATGTCGCCCTTGAGCACCAGCATGAAACCAAAACAACTCGCGGTGCATTTTGGGTGATTGTGGGTTAGCATGCTAATGCTAGCGATATTTATTATGCTCGTATCGTCACACTGCATGTGAATTTACCCGAAATAAGCGTGATCAAGAAACACAGTTAAACAGTGATTACAGTATGTTAGGGCACGGTCACACTGGCCATCTGTACCGTGCCCAAGCATGCTTCAACGCTAAAGTCCAGTTCGTTTGACCAGTGTGACCGCTCCGTATCGTGCTCAGGCACGGTACACTTCCTTGTCTTTGGCACACTTCGGAGAGGTGTGCTTCAGCACGGTACACTTCATGCACGGGCACAAGCACACACAACGCTGACAGCCTTCATTATGGAGAAATCCAGAGTTTCATGTCTGTATCTGACTAAAATGACACAATATAAGACACAAAGTAGCTGTCACGTTCTCTGTGTTGTTCTCCGATGTGCGCCTGCGCGTCTCTCTTTCTCTCTGTTGTATTACGACATTATGTACAAGAGGTAATCGTGCTTAGGTACGGCTCGTCCTGTGTAGTGTGACCGTGGGCCGCGCTGGCCAGCGGGGGAGCAATCGTGCTTGGGTACAGCACGGTACGGATGGCCAGTGTGACCGCGCCCTTATTCTTCTTTTCTCGAGGGGAGGAGTCAGCCGTCGGGCCGGCTATGTCAAAATACAGAAAAAAAACTTGGAAAGCACCACAGACAGTGGGACTCGGGTGTTACACCCATTGTAGACAGTCATGACTCACAGAGTTATTTTGAGAGGATATACTTGATTTCTATTATATTTAAGTGTGAAAAAAATCGCTTATAAACCCTTTAAGTCATACGAACAGACAGCCCTTCACCTCCATGCTTCTTTTGGCCAGCCGATTCAACCTTCAAACAATGCATTGCTCAACTTTTGCTGTGATAAGATACTGCTGTGGTGTCTGGTGTTTTTTTTTTTTGTTAATATAAAACAGAGGCAAAATAATTGATTTAGCTTAACAGCACAACTAAGTTAAACGGTTCATCCCACCAGTTAAATCTTTATCAAATAGGAACGAAGCTTCATCAATGTTTTTATGTTTAAGTAAAGATTTGCATGTGTGTTTGTTTGGAACAGAAGTAAGAAGTGTCATGATTTGGTCTGTTTCAGTTTTGTTTTTCAGAGATTAGATGTATTTATCTCATTTTAGTTCTTATTCTTCCCTGGTGTTTCCCTTGTGTGTTTTCTAGTTTGGTCTTTAGTGTTTCGTGTGCTATTTTGTAACTTTTGTTCTAGTTTCTAGATGTTCTTTGTTTCTTTATGTTCTAGTTTGTTTCGTTACATTTTCGAGTTCTCTGTCTTCGGTGTTTCCTGATTTATTTCAGTTGTCTTTTGTGTTTCTTGTGTTTTATCCTGCCTCTGTGTGTTTCCCTCCAGTCACACCTGCTATTTAGTCTCTGTGTTTCTTCCCCTCTGTGTTAGATCATTGTTTGTCGTTTGTTGGATTTCAGTGTCTCCCAGTGTCTACTTCTTACCAGTTTTTTCCTCGTGGCTACTTTTGTTAAAAGAGTAAGTTTTAGTTTGCCTTCTGCCTTTTTGTTTTGCTTAAGAATCATTTTTACTTTTCTGCAAAACAAAACTAAAACAGACCAAATCATGACAAGAAGTAAATTAAAAAGGACTCATATCCCTGTTTATCAAAATCATATTTTATTGATATAATTTTCGAACACTGAATTTAAAAGAATCAAATTTTTACAAACTTCCATCAGCACCACACTAGCGTTGCTATTGTGATGATGTCAAAGTTTTAACATTTTAGCATTTCAATCAGGAGAGACTTAATGAAGAGTGAACAATTATTTAACCGTTTAGGAAAAGATAAATGGGCACTGTCTTTGCCGATTAAACTCTGTCTTGATTTCATGCACTCAGAGGGATAATGAGGCTGACAGCAGGATAGGGTAACCCCCCCCCCCCGCCCCCCCCCATCCAGGATGTGATGAGGAGTGGGTTTCTGAGGCTGTAGCTGAACTCTGCTGAGCAGGAATGGAGGTGACTGATGGGGCAGAGGAGGATCACAGCGTTTGCACTGAAATGACAAACTGACTGGAAGAGCGAAAACAGATTTAAAAATGTGTCAGCAGATGGATGTTAAAAGCATTTTTGTAGAAAGCTTAATGAACCCATGCTGCAAACCTGGCAAACTACATCTTATTCATCCTGTTATGAACACAGTTTTCAGTCATTTATTCCAAATATATGGCATGGAAATGTGTTGCTTTTTCTGTTTTGTTTGCAACATGAGACATTCAAACATCTTAAAATGCATGTTTTTAAATGTTCTATTCTTCATGCGGTCTCAGGAGGTCAGGAGATTCTCAATGCTTACAGGCCTTTGTGAAACACACTCTTGCAAACTTCTCATTCAAAGTGAAAAGCCAACTCCAAGATATGCTGAGATGCAAATCTGTGTGACTTCATTACGTCATTCTGGTTTGAGGCAGACTTAACATGCATATACTGTATAAGCATCTTCTTTTTTGGGGGGTATATTTTGGGCTTTTTATACCTTTATTTTAGAGATAGGACAGTTGAAAGAAACCGAGAGAGAGAGTAGGAAATGACATGCAGGACAGGAGCCACAGGTCGGATTCAGGGTCATCTGCTTGTAGGACTACAGCCTCTGCGAATGGGCCATGCGCACTAACCACTACGCTTCTGGCTCCTGTATAAGCATCTCTGCAGTGACTTTGTATTGATCTGAACACCTCTGACAAAATAAACTTCCCTCTTCCCAGCAAAGTTTTCCAGCTCCTCCTGGAGGATCCCAAGGTGTTCCCAGGCCAGCAGGGATATGTAATCCAGCCAACAAGCTCTTGGTCTACCCTGGGTCTCCTCCTAGTTGGAAGTAAACGGAAGAACTGGAGGCGACCAGGATGCATCCTGATCAGATGTCCGAACCACCTCAACTTCTCCTTTCAATGTGAAGGAGCAGCGACTCTACTCCGAGTTCCCTCTGGATGTCAGAGCTCCTCACAATATTATATATTTTACATTTTGTACATCATATTTAATGTAGCCTTAATGAATGAAATATGATCAAATGTATTATTATAGAGATATAAAAGCTTATTTTACTGTGGCCATACACTGAGCTTGTTATTAGATTTAAATGCAGACTATTTAAGACCTTAATGGCTCCACAACATAGAGATTACAGCACACTGTAAAAAACAACAACTAGTTGTTTTAACTTAAAAAAGTTAGTGTTCGTGCTGCCTTAAAATTTTAAGTTAACTGAACTTAAAAAGATACGTTGCGATACATTTGTGATTATTCCAAAGAAATACAATTTTCTAATTATATAAACTTGACATCAAGTCAGTTGTACTTAAATCTTTAAGTTAACAAAACTTTTGATCACAATTCAATTCCCGTGAAATTATCTAGTTAAGGCAAAATGGTTTTTCAATTTCATTTGACTTGAAATCAAAAATACTTTATCAAAAGTTGAATCCACCTAAAATATTGAGTTAAATGAATTCATCAATTTAAATTGAATATATATTTCTATTTTAGTCTTCAATCAGTTTCGTTTATATTTTTAGTGATTTTGTGGAAACTTTCAACTTCCTTTCAAATAACAATTAAAAAAGGTATCATGTCTACAGGTTATTCATTTTATCATAGAAACCAACCAACTTCAGTTCTTCCTTTAATAGCAGATCAGATCAAATATCACATCTAAACATTCACAAATGTTTTGACCTCAAATACTGTGCTGGCTTGTTGGTTAAAACCATTTCCACCCAAGAATGTGCAAAAAACAGTTTACCATTCATCGTCACTTTTCTCAGCATTCTCAGATGTAATAAACTTATTAAATCAATAACTTACACATTTAATGAGGTGATCTTACTATGGTAAAACAAACACTAGAAAAGATCTGAGACAACGTCCAAATATTTCTTGGCATCTTTCAGAAATCTCCCGCCCTCAGTGTAGTGCCTACACAGCTTTATGAAGAAGTCTTTTTCTCAGTCCATGGACCCTTGAAGGAGCGGTGGTCACCACCAATATTCATTTATGACTTTAAATGTACACTGCACTTCCTTTTGTTAGTCAATGTTAATTGCATGCAGCAGACCCATAAGCATAGCTACCATATGCAAATAGTCCTTCATGCCATGCTGAATGATCTGATCCTCCAGGACTCATCTTCTATCACCAGGAGGATGACAACGTTTGTGTCCTTTGTTAAGCCGTCCTCAGTGTCTGTAGACTTACAAAAGACAGAATAAATAGATATAGCTGTAAAATGTTTGCAATACTCTGAGAAACACTTTTAGCCAGCAGAGCCAAGTTGGTGTGATGTATATTAATGATGAAACACTAGGAGGGTGTGCTGGGTCTGAAATGTATTATCCAAAAATAACAAAACAAAAAACATGACACGAGTATGTTTGATTTGTTGTGAACTGTGAGTCAGTGTTTCCCATTAATTAACTAGACTGTGGCGGCCCGCCAAAAACGTGCATTTAAAGATAAAGGTGGGTCTGCGGACCGCACTTGAGAGGGAGAGAGAGAGCTATACGGGCGAGCGAGAGTCCGGGAACGTGCCATTGCGCATGTAAGTGGACGGACAAGAAACAAAAAGTTAAATTGATCATTGCGCTACAGTTTACATGTTAACCTGTGAACTACATGGTAGACTGCAGTTTCTGTTAACAGACTGCTGGCGTCCAAACTGCTCAATGTGCTCTGAGCGGTCGTCTGTCTCTGCGTCTGCGCGTCACCCTCCCTGCTTATTAAAAAGTATATAAACTGGTCATAAACCACATCTGAACGTTTTGATTTTGAAACGTTCTTAAATCGCTTGAGCTGCTGTTGATACTCTCAATATTTATAATACTGAACATTACAATTAACTGATAAAATATGCTTTTGCACAGCAAATTGTATGACGTCATCAAATAGAAGCATCTTGTAGAGGTGTGATCCAAAATTGGCCACGATGCTGGAGAGGAGCGATAATCATAACTGAAAGAGGAGTAGGAACAGTATGCCTGCTTGAGGGTCTCTATGGGCCAAGCCTAAAGACATTTAACTTCCATGGGCATTGGATTTTATGTTTTGAGAATTTGTGCACTAAAAGAGCACAAAATTGTTAGAAGATAACAAAGTTTTTCATACATTTAACCTCTTAATTTTGCACAAAAATGATGCATCTAAGTTTAAAATGTAAAAAAAAAATTTCCCAGGGGTGCATGCCCCACGGACCCCCCTACACGGTTCGGTTTCCCCCACCATAGTCTCATGAAATCCTGTGGGAAACACTGCTGTGAGTGAACTGAGCACAGACTCAAAATATTAAAACACTATGAAATCGCCACGCTTTCAGATTACTAGAGCACACGAGAGCTAGCAGATTAGCACTTTAAGCTAGCGCTAACAACATCTAATCACAGCTGCAGAGTTAGGGGTAAATAAAGTGACCACTCTGTTAATACCTCTGTCATCTTCAGTAGAATCCATTTTAATTGTCCTAGTTATCTCCCATTTGTCTGTCGTTTAATCAACTTTTTATCAACTGAGCTCCAACGTTATGCTCTCTGATCCATACTTACCTCTGTTTGTTCAGTTCCTCATGTGTTCCCATTCAGCTAAAAGGGGCTGGCCCAGCACTTCCTGGGTATTTATCAGATTGATGATGTCATTGCTGACATCAATAGGGCAGACCATCTGAAGGGTTTTTATTTCTTGGAAATGTTTTCTTTCTAATAATTTACTTCATGTTTAAGGTACTGGTAGAATGTAATTTAATTATTTAAAGTTCATTTAGTTGAGTTAATGATCTGGTCACCAAGCGGCAGCCATTTTGTTAATGGGGCCGTCTATAAAGCCAGGAAACATTTGTTCTTGCATGAGGAGAGGTGAGGACGTGCTGCCTTTAGCGTGTTTCTTAGTCTGATTTAATTATGAATTAATTTGCCTTATTTCCATTGAACTTGTTTTGTTAAGTTAACACGTGTTGATTTAATCACTGTAAATAAATACTCACCTCTTGGAAAAACGTCATCTGCTGATTTGCCTTTCTACCACTTTCCACGACACTTGTGCTAACTACTTTACAAACATTGAGGATGACATTTCTTTCCATGTATCTAGCTCCGTGAAATGGCGATGTGGAGTGACGTTGAGCTTCTCACCAACAAGGATACCAACACTGTCTGTCTCGGCGTTGTGTCGAGGGAGGAGAATGGGAGCGGCTTGTACCAGGTGGACACACTGGTCAGAATCTCCACTGCCACTGAGGTAATGCATATCAATATTTACATGACTCGTACTGAGACCTTATGGGGCATTTTCCCCTCTGAGTTTCAAAAAATACTACTGTAGTACAATACAATGTTACACCCAAATGTTTTATTAACTCTATTAATCCCCTTGTGTAATTGAGAGACATGCTTCTCACAAAGACAGGACCGAATTACACACATGCTCAAACAGGATCTATGGACATGCATTAATGGAGAGCTGTCAGAGTTGGGCTGATACAGAGAGCGTGTCAGAGCTGTTGGGAGGGCTGATGCCTTCCTCAGAAGCACCTTGGCAGTACTCAGGAAGTGACATGGCACCTCTCCAAATTCCAAGCTTTGGTTTGCAGAGACTCAGACTAAGTCCTATATGAATCAGGGATCAGTCTTGCACTGAATGTGCTTTTGTGTCCGACCGGTACGTTGTGGAGTGAGTGTGGGACATTATCATAGAAGCTACGCAACTTTGACCGCATCCTCCTCTCTGACAACACCATCAGAGAGTCCAGCTCCACCCTGATAACCTCACTGGCCTTCAGGATCAGTTTGTTGAGTCTGTTGGAGTCCGATACCCTCAGCCTGCTGCCCCAGCACGCCACAGCACACAGGATAGCACTGGCCACCTCAGACTCATAAAACATTGTCAGCATATTCCTGCAGATGTTAAAGGACCTCAGCCTCCTCAGGACGTAGAGGTGGATCAGGCCTCTTGTAGACGGCCTCTGTGTTTTTACTCCAGTCCAGTTTATTGTCTATGTACACTCTCAAGTGCTTGTAGTTGTCCACACTGACCCCATGAATGGAAATGGGGGTCAGTGGTGCCTTTTTCCTCCTTAGATCGACCACTAGTTCCTTTGTATTTGCCACATTGAGCAGGAGATGGTTCTGCTCGCACCATGCAACAAATCGATTAATGTGAACACTAGTGTGCAGATTTGTAATTGTGGAAATGCTGGGTTTTTTTTTTTCAGGTACAGGCAGATCCCAGACTCTCCTCCCTCAGTGGTTCAAACTGCGGTATTGTTGTTGCTTATAAGATGGTTATCCTGTTTTGATCAGAGTTATCAAACCATCCTGCTGCTTCTTCACAGTCTTAGTAAGTTCCTCTTGTCTCTGACTCACTGTTTGCTATCTGTCCAGGGCCCGTATCAGAAAGAAGGTTCAACAACATCAGCTATACTTGAGTACGTACTGATTTCTCTGGCCAAAAATTCAGTAGATCATCAGAGCAGTCTTCTTGCTGACTGTTTCCCACAATGCAAAGTGCCAGGTACAAGATTTAAAAGACGGACAGCAACGGCTATCTTCCAGAGAAAATGCACAAAGCAGACAATTTAACCAGATATCGCAATCTCTCCTCCTCTGTATGAAAATAATTAACTTTAAGGGGGCATATTATGAAAAATCAACTTTTACATTGTTTTTGAACATATATTTGTGTAACCTAAGTGTCTACCGACCCACAAAATGTGAAATAAATCCATCCAGTCCTTTGTTTGTAGTCTACATATGTCTTATAACACCAAGAAAAGTGCTCTGTTTCAAATTTGCTCAGCTAGTGATGTCACAAGCTGGATTCTTGTAAAAACAAAATCCCCTCCCCTCCCCTGATATCTCCACCCATGGACTCCATCCCCAGCCTAGAACAAATCTTTTGTGCAGGTCTGCCATTTTCAGTCTCGCTACAGAGGAGTGATGTCTACTGTGCAAACTCAAGGGGGGCTCATTGCATTTAAAGAGACACACACACCAAAACGGAGCGTTCTGAGAGAGCTGGTTTAAACAGGTCACAAACCAACTCTGGTGCTTGATTCATCTTATATTTTGACCACAGCACAGATGTTTCATTTAGACCACAGGGGACTGTTTGAAAAGGGGTATAGGGGTGGATGGATGAATGGATAGATATATATATGGATGGATGGGTGGGTGGGTGGATTGATGAATCCATAATATATCACCAATATTTATACACAAACATACAAAAACGGACACAAATGACACATTCCTTATTTATATCTGTATTAATGATGCTGCATTGCTCAAAATGTTTTATAGGCTGAGTAGTAAAAATCCCCAATAAAGTTCCCAGCTGTCCCCATGCCTGGATGTGGATGGGTTTATTGACTACATTCTGTATGTGGGAGTGTGCATCTTTGTGTGTACTGAAAGGCTTTATACCTCTGTCTCTGTTAACAGGTGTTTTGTTAACAACCAACACTATCAGAAGCTGTTATGAACTGTTAGCCGTGTCAGCAATCACAGACACACACACACAGGAAACCACACACTCTGCGTGTGGATTACACAGCCCAATAATTATGTGACAAGCTTGCACTCGTACACAGTTACACAAGTTAGGGTTTTTGCTTCAGAGGAATTAAATGGTTGAGTGATTAAAGTTTAGATGTTTGGGGATGTTGAGCGATGCATGTAACTCAACAAGTCAGACTGGTGTACACAGACTCTGGAACACAAAGGCTCACACATACAGAGGTGATTTATCCTATGAACAAAGCTAACCCCCGAGTATAAATGCCTGGAAGATAATGAGTCAAGAAGATTAGCATTACAATCCCCTGCTCACTTTCTGCTCACTCACACAGTTTGAACACCTCTTAATGAGATAGGACTGAATGGAAGTAAGAACTTAAGGAGCAGAAGAGAAAGGCACTGAGAGGAATAATTAGCCACCTGCAAGTGCACACAGACACACACACAAACTCAGCCACACACATACAGGCACCTGTATAATAACTTAAGTTAAGAGTCAGGTTTATTTCCTGAGTATGTTTTCACTGTAATTACTACTTAATGAGGGGTCTCAATTCAAGCAACTTAAAATTGTGGAACGCTAAGACTTTCCTAGAGAGGTGCATGTTTAAATTCAGATGAATACATTGAAGAAGACAACCCTTTCTGGTGATTTCAGCCAACATGGGACCACTCAGGGGTGTTGTTTTTAAGTTGTGTCCCTTCTATAAATCACAACACCGGAGAAGTATAAAGTGGTTACTGAATAGATTTATATTTGTGATACTAGGACAAACTGGTTTCAGAAAGCCTTCCCATTGCTCCATGCAACTGTTGCGTAGTTTGGCCCTAAACCTAAAAAGCAATACGTCTAGGATCCAGGACCTGTTTCACACATGCCGACTTGAAATGACAAAGACAACAGCCTCTGTACATGGGGCGCATTTTACTGTGTAAAATTCCAGCTTCCTTTACTTCCACTGGATAACCATTGAGAGCCTGTTGATGTTCTCTGTCATGGTCAGGTACAGGAAAAAGTTCTGCTCACAGCAGCATATCATTACAGTGGGTGGGAGAAGTAGTCACTTTCCCGATACTCCTTCACAGACGGTACCTGCAGATGTTGCACAGCATCATCATCATGACCACATCCTCTTATGGCTCACAGTCTGTTTCTTTCATGCACTTACCACCACACTCAAGGACAGTGTTTACCACATGGACATCAGGTCACTAATCTCCTTAATCTTATTCGTCCTTGCTTATCTTCTTAACCTGCTGTCACCCAATATGCATCATTAACCATGGCTGTTGCTGATATATCAGGACTCATCCGGTGTTTAATCCAACGCTCCTTATTTGTCACATTTAGTGTAAAATAATATATTCTACGTATTACGTGGTATCTATGCGTATTCTTCTTTCACATTTCATCCTACTTAATCTTTGCGCAGCTATGCTAATATCTTGACTTGTGCCTTTGCTGCTGCAGTGACCTTCTTTTCGCATTACATGCATTTCATTTGATCGTTGACCCTAAGTTAATACAAGCTCTACTTAACTTGCACCAAACATGCTGCTGAGATTATTCCTACGGAGGTTCTGACTCAGGTGGTTAAGATTTTTGTACCTCTAAAGTTAGCTGTGGACAAAATAACGAGCACTTTAAAACTGTATGCAATACAACAACGCAGCTTTGCATCTTAAAAGATATCAATTGTAAATCAATGAGTACTTCAATAATACCTTAACAATGTTGAGTTTCCATATCTAAAAGTATTTAACCCCCTTTGAGCATTTTTGTTAATTTTCCAATCATGTTAGAGGTACTATGCACTCAGAAACAAGTTGCACATAAAACTTTTATTTCTATTCTGAGACATGAGACGTCCTTTTTATTCTAGCAGGGGAGTTATAGAGTTTTGTTCTGTTCTAATTGTGTTACGTTCAGAATTGTCACCAGACCACAGCGGTGAGCCTCTTGCGACCCAAACAGTGTTCTTGTTGTTTCTTCAGAGAAGCATTTTAAATAGATGTGATATAAATGAACATATAAAAGCCGCTCTGCAAGATAAATAACAACATGTAGCACAGGAGGGGACATTGATGGGGTGGGGGCAGCCTCACCATAAGAAAAATTATCAAGTATTCTGACCAAAGTTAAGATTTGTCACAATTTCATCAATGATGCAAAAGAGTGATTTATTTCATATGTCACAGCATGAGAGCAATATTATGTCAGTGAATTTTAGCTCATCAAAAACAATCCACCATAAAAAGCACAGACTCAGAGTCGAGAGGTTTACAGAAATGACGAGCAGGTCTATTGTCACCGGTCCCTAAAGGTCTGTAAATATACGACTCTCCGAAAATAAATCTCTTGTACAGACATGCAGTCTGGAAAAAGGATAAATAAATGTGACTCTCATGAATTAAAGATGACAGAGAACAAAGGCTGTGTACTGCCATGAGAGTTCCCAAAACAACGCTCAAAAGAGCAAAAGATGAATAACATAAAATAAAATGATGCCATCATTGATAATTCCTTCCCTTAGTTCAGCTCTCACTCTCTCACAGCCATTGATGTTGAGAGCTGGGTAATGAGGGTTGTGGCAGGACATCCTCGAGGATAGCCGACTGTGTTATAGGTTGGACATTGATTGCAGCAGAACTGTTTTTTTCTCTCTAGATAAGATAATAAAACTAAAAGCCTTTGTAGCATTGGTTTTTATAATATTAAAGGTCACATATAATGCATAATACAATTCACCATGTGTTTCTAACACTAATGTGTCCCTATTCTGTCTATAAACCCCCCAGTTAAGAGAAGGCCATCCTCTCTGTGTTGTGCCTGCTCTACTTTTCAGAAAATGTGTGCTCAAACAGGCCGTTTGGAGATTTCCCCCTCATGACATCACAAAGGGCAGTTATCCTACACTACCCACGACTATTAAGTGTCACAGCAACGTCTCTGAAACACACAAAATGTACTAATAACCTTGTTATGCAGCAGTGAATTTAATTTAAATATTCACAACACAAACTACAAGATATTACAACACTTGTATCAACAGTACAAACACTATAACAACTACAAAAGTTACATTTAAAAAAAAAGAGATATCATTCACAATGGACTGTGGGATGGGTAGTTCTTCGACTCCAGAAGAAAATTATGTACAGTCTTGTAACATTGCCCTTTTCTCAGTTTTTTAACGCCGTTTTTGCGCCGAAGTTAATGTTTTAGAGTCCTGACTATTGGTTTAGCTAGTTGTCTTGGTTCCAGGCCTCTCTTGATATAAGGATTGTGTGAAATTTCAATTGAGGATATGAATGGGAAAAATTACTTCAGCAACCAGAGCTGGCGAATAAGTGGGTAGTCACTGTTGAGCTCTATGGGTCTAAGCGAAAAAGCCAGATCCACATCCCCTTCCAGAGAGGGGCCTCTAAACCTGGCCTTAAATGTCTAAAACACTTTTTAAATACCAAAGTTATTCTTACCTACAATCTACCCAACAATGTTCTAGCCTACAGAAATCAAACAGGGTCAAAAGCCAATAAAAACATATTGTGGCCCCTCTTGCTCTGCCCTCTTATTAAAAGCTGACCCGCTGCTTGTACCTTTATAGCATCCCAAAGCCGCTCTAACGAGGGCGCCGACACGTCTTGCTCTCAGGTCAGAAGGCCTAGAGGAAGGGTCAGGCTAGGTTAAAGAGCATACAGCATTAGTACGCAAGCTATCTCTGCTTCAGCCGCTGTCTTTTCGTTCCTCTTTATGTCTCTGCATTGCTGTCTTATTTCCCAAACTTTCACTCCTTCTCATCTCTCCTTCTATTCCTTGACCCCACAACCACTCTATACCACCCTCCTCTCTCCTCTCATCTCTGTTTGACAGTCAGTGAGGTGTGCAAAGTAATTTTCAGAGGCCATTTCTATGTCCCTGCAGAGGCTCTGAATTGTACAATTTGCATCCATTGCAGAACAAAAGAGCGTTGCCTGAAAACTTTCTTGAAAAGATGAGACGAGAAAAAGATAGCCGAAGAAAGTGTATTGACAGCAGAAGATGCAAACATGTTTTCAATATGGTTGAATAGATTTTTTTCCCCTGATTTGATAAACAAGCGTTGAAAGACAAATTTGATTATCATTACAGTAGCCTTATCCCAGCTCTGCCCCCACCCCCCCACATCCCAATGAATTAAAAAGGATGATGGTCCCAAAGGGAGGGTTTTAAAAGTCATGTCCTGAATAAATAACTCATCTTCAACTTTTTTTGTTTAGTTTTTAAACTTGTGCGTTATTATCAGTATTTAGAAATGGCTACCATTCTCTGTTGGTCCATTTAAAAAAAAAAAATCAAATCCCTTAAGAGATGAAGATGATAATACAGTCAACCATTGTTTGGGTGCAGCTGATGAGTTATTGTTTTTGATTCAACTTTTCTGTAACTTTAAAACACTCCAGCCATGTTCTGATAAAGGTTTGTGAAGAAGGTTGTGTGAATTAGGTGTGCAGTGATAGATGCACTGGTATAGCTGACGTGGAGCAGTAGCAGTCCGCCCTCAAAGACTCAACCAGTGTAATATCAGGGCAAAGGAAGCCTGTCTTCCTGTTGAATGACCTCTCTCCTTCGTTCCCCTGTTAAACTGATCAGAGAAGTATGCAATGGAATGCAATGTATCAAGAGGTTAACAGTATAGCTACAAAGGTAAACCCTTAGCCGCTGAAAGAACCATTGACTGTACGGTATGGCTGTAGATCAGAGTTTCTGGAGTTTGATCCCCAGCTCCTGCAGCCACAGGTCTGTGTGTTCTGGGGAAAGACACTTTATCCCAAGTTTCTCCTGCTGCTTAAACGGTGGGGTTTGAATGTGTATGACTGGGATTAGTTAATACTGATGGATGTTTTACATAGCAGCCTCTGCCATCAGTGTGTCAATGGGTGTGAATGTGTAGATGTGACCTTTGGTGTGAAAGTGCTTTGAGTAGTCAGAAGACTAAAAAGCTGCATGGGACTCTGAACTGCTGGAGCTTGGACGGAGCTAAGAAGCATCTGGTGAATTTTAGCAGTAAAGCCTGATTTATACTTCTGCGTTGAATCTAGTCCGTAGTCAAACGTGCACCTCCTCAAATGTAACTACATGTCTGAGTGACACAGACTGTGAGCCCTGTGATTTGACTGCTGGATAGCATTGTATTTCCTGCATTTACAACATTACCAGTATTTCCACTTTGTTCAAAATTGTGCAGAAGAAGTCTATTTATCAGCTTCAACTCCAACATTATACGCTTGCTTAATTTTTTAACACCACATGAACATGCTTGTTTGAACAAACATGCACAGACACACACAACCCCTCCAGACAATTCCACTACAGACAATTCATGAAACCATGAAGAAAAAACACACCATTAAACTGTCATTGAAACCAGTCTCTGATCAGCACCACGGACAGCAGCCGGAGCGACACAAGTCCATAGTCAATACTGTGATTTGAAGAAAATTGCCTTTTTCTATAAGAACAAATAACTTCCTTAAAATAATTAGATTTTGGTCTTGGTCTTTAATCGATCTCGATCTCTAAATGTCGGACCCGGGTATGTGTTGGTTTCAGTTAGTGAGGTCTTGACTACAATACTATTAAACAGCCAAACCGCCTCAGCCTGGTTTCATTAAAACTACCAAACATACACTTTAATAGGCAGCTTACACGTTGAATTGATGAGAATTATGTTATGTGTTGTACAACGGTATTATCCAACAAGCTGGATACAAAGTTGTGAAAATGCGTTCAAATGTATTCACTGAGGAGAAAATAAAACATCACAGATTTTACCGACATTTCATGCTTTATTAGAGACATTGCAATACATTTTGTCAAACAACACAAACCACAGATAAGCAGGAGAAGCATTCATCTTCTGTTTAAATCTGACGACTATATCAGTTTGACAAATAACAAAAGATGAAGAAGTGACAGAAGCAGTGGTTCAAGCTTGTTTGATAGAGTCTGAGTCGCCTGATATAGTGAAAGGTGAGATTAGAAACAGCTGATGTACTGTAGTCTGTCAAAGCAGTTTGTTAGTGTGTGTTTCTCTTTGGTGTGAAAGTTGTTTAATAGTGAAATGCTTGAATAACAATTAAGAATATCATATTATCATATAGCATAAGAATAATGTATTCTTTTGATTTAAGGACGATCTCATTGAGGAACGAATGGAAGAGTTTCATTTCGTTTTTTCTTTGTCTTTCACTGGGAACTGCCCAATACATTTGTTTGAATGAAAACATAAATTGAATTTCTGTTGCAGTTAGTTGTCAGATGAGATGTGAAACAGGCCTCTATCAGCCTAGCCTATTATGCCTAGCATGAACTTTATTTATGAATCATAGCTCTTGTCATGAGTTTTGGCTGAACTCGGATACAGAATTCTATTTAGAAGCTTTGGCAAGAGATGTTGAAGGGGTGGGGGGGGGTGGAGTGATGGAGTTATTTGGGGGAAAGTTGGCTGGCAGACTGGCTTGGTAAGTGGCTTGTCAGGCTGGGAAAATAAAGGTGCTGGAGACAGGAGGAACAGGTGGCAGGCAGGTAAACAAACAGATAAGTTATTAAGGCTGGAAAGAAGGCTGGACTGGAGCTGGACATAAACTGTGATCTGGCAGCGACTGACAGTCAGAACAGGGTTCTTGTAGGAGATGAGTTAGAGAGTTAGAAACTGTGTCCCAATTCAGGGACTCCTTCAAAAATGGATTCATCCAGTTCCCTCGTCGTGGCGCAACAGATTCCTAATCATTTGAATTTATTGCAAACCCAGACGAGATGACTTTCAAGCAACCCATAATTTCACTTTTAAATGTTAGTAAACGGTTTCACCTCAGTCAGAGGGATCAATTTGTCAAGAAAACTAAAGGGGCTTTGAACTCTCTCAAATAATAGGTAGCATTATGTGACATCAGTTATATTAGTTCTTGTGCAGCTGTTGAGGTTGCTGTGCGACAGGAGCTTAGCAACGAAAGGAAAATTAGCCACCATTCTTTGTTGGCAATTCAAAAGATTCGCTAGGAGGACTTATATGTTGCCAGATTGTGTTAATTAAATTTAATATCATTAGTGGGGATAGAAAGAGTAAAAAAATAAATAAATCCATTCATGTCACAAATTAGCAATTACCTTTTGTTTTTAGATTTTTGGTCGATGACCTAAGTGGACGCCAACAAGAGATAAAATAAAAGTGCGCTAAAAGCTTTGATGAGCTACAGGAAAAATGCGCTCATGAACGCATTGCCCACCACCCCCCACCCAAAAGAAGGCAGCAGAGCAAGTCAGGCAGTGTAACTGGATCAGAGCATTGACTAAAGATGGATCAGAACAGCAGAACTCGCTAGAATGAGTCAGCAGTTTAGCCACAGAATTTAGGAAACATATGCCTATAAGTACGAGAGCATATGGAGTTGTTTGTTGAGTGAAACAATGCGGCAGCCGCCACTGGGTTAGGGGATTTTTTGAATCCAGAGCAAACTTGTTAATGTTGACTGATTTCTTCAAAAACGTCTGTCTTTGAATCCATTTTTAAAATATTTTTGTGCATCTACAGTATCTGCTGAACTCTTCGCACGCCTGCAGTCAACCCGCTGTGCACTGACTAAGAGACACTGAAGGTTATGCTTGCAATTAATTGGAATAAATTAGAGATACCCAATGGATCTTTCTCGTTAACAAACACACTTTTGTCTACACTCAGGCGTTCTCAGCCAAAATGAATTGTGTTTATATTTCAGGCCTCATGAACAATGTTGTTTTAATTCTAAATAAACACCTTAAAGGAAAGAAAAACTGAATACTTTTTTTATAGAACACTTAAACGCACAATATGTAGAATTTTACGACAATGTTTACGTTAAAATATCTAAATGAATTATAAAATTATGCAGCAGAGAGAACTCCCATGATTCGCTGCCAGCCTTGAAGTCATCGTTTGATATTGTTATATTGATTGAAAGCCCCTTGGTGGCAGAATTTATATATTGTATCTTTAACAGCCACTTCCCAACAAGATATGATTAAATATTTAGATACTATCTCACACACACACATACCAATTCATTTCACAGTTACTTCACTTTCAATTTCCTTTCAGTTGAAGCAAAGTCTTTTTTTATTTCTGCAGTTGAACAGTTTCTGATCTGAGAATTATTAAAGGTCTGCTGGCTGTAATGAGTCTTGCCATCACTTGGCCTGTGCTTGCATCATCAGTTATCAAATTTGGGGCGGTGAACCAAAACCTTCTAGGAGACATACAGCGAACTGACAAGTAAAATGGTGTAATACCAGCATCTCACAAGTCCGACACTCACTGTTGATATCGATAAGGTGTTTAACCCCAGCAGTAGTTCACCCCAGAGTAAAACTGCTCTTACTTACTGATCATCTACAGCTCACAAGCCATAGTTGAAACTGCGGTCAAGTTTGCTGGACCTGAGGAAAACACAGAGATTCTGCAGCTCCAACCTTAGCGTCCTCTTCTAATGCATGGAGAACTTTCTGTCTACACTCAGAAACAGACAGACCTCCTGAAGCAAGCAGCCAAACAAGTCACTTCCCTTCTCGCTGCACTGTTTGTTACCTTTCTTTGATTGACAGCACAAGTCCATTCAGCCTTGATGCAGAATTGTGCCTAAATAGATTGTGGCTCACTGATCGTGTAAAAATGTGGCTATTGAATGTGCAAGGTTTTCATAATTGAAATCTATATTATAGAACCAAGCGGCAACCTCCAGTGTTGAAAAATGAAGCCAGTGTAGAAGTGCAAAATCCTGCAGTTCATCAAGCCCCGGAAGTCACATACACAATTTTTTTTATTACTCATCCGTTTTGATTTTATGAATGATATGTGTTATCAACAGTTGGGCACGCAGCTGACATGATTGACAGGTGGGTGCAATGTAATGGTTTGTCAAGAGGCTTTAAACCTGCCTCAGCTCCAGCTCTCAGCTTGTTGTTAGGTCGACTGAAAGTTAGGCTGAGACAGGATTCCCAGCATGGAGGCTGCTGCCGATGAGCCTCCAGAGGCCCCTGGCGTATCAGATTGCTGACGTCACTCAGGCTTCATCAATTAATATTTACAGTCTCTGTATAGAACCTAATGTATGGCTTTTTTGATATATATTTGTTAGTAATCAAACAAACTTCAGTGAAGATGTTTACCTACTTACATAATGAGAAGATTGGTGTTTAATGCACACCTTTAGCATCAGTTTAAGTTCTGGGGTGTTTCCAGTTTCTCACACAGCATGCTGTAAGGTACACACGACCCCCTGCCACACGCATGCACAAACAGATCATCATGAACAATCAGAAACACACACAGCAGTTCTCCGCAGGGAGAAGACACACCACATTGTTATGAATCTTCACTAAACCCCGGGCTCCAATCTGATTAGAGGGAAGATCAAAGAGAGGCAGTCAGGTTTCACTGCACAGGGTCTGGCTCTAATTCGCCTGTGGAGGGCCAGATCAGAAGAAACAATCATATTTTTTCACTCAGGCTTCATGGCTCTCGTTCGTCTCTGTCTTATTGTCTGTTGAGGACACTCGTTATCCATTTCTTTATTTTCGTCGTGGTATTCCCTCTCCCTCTATTTCATACCTCCCAGTACCTCTCTCTCACTGCCCCCATCCCCCAAGTCATCTTTCCCCAACTCAGCCTCTCAGATCTTCTTAAGCAACAACAATGGTAAACAATTCTTTTGTTGTGTGATCCAATTAAACAGCTTAAAGTTGCATTCTCCTCTGCGAACAGCTTCCCCTTTGTGTGTTCTGTAAATCTCAGGCAGCTATCGTGCTTCAATGGGAGATCGACATTTCTCCATTCAGTGGCTCATTGAGTTAATCATCATCAACCTTTATTTAAGTTGTCGGAGAGATCATTGAGGGCGACCCTCATTTAAAATGATGCCGAGAAAACATACAATACATAAATGACAAACAACAAGTTAGACAAAATGAGATAAAGCTACCACAGTAAATAAAATCAATGAAAGAGCAATAAGAAAAATAAAATATATACACTAAAATCATTTAAAAGCTTGAAATTACTACAATAATAAGTCAGTAATTAAAATCAAATAAAACAGTTACAGCCAGGTATTGGGCGGTTAAAAATAATATTTCTAAAGTGTCCATAAGGGATAAAAATGCTCAAACTCAGGTCCTGTTGTAAAAAATTCCAGGAGTTTGCAGCACTAACACTAAAAGCAGTTTTCCCCAGGTCAGTCCTGGCATGAGGAACCTGGAGAACCAGCCTCTCACTCGAGCGGGTTGAAAGTGGACCAGGGTTCAGATGTAGTAAGGAGGTGATATATGATGGAAGCTTTCCGGTAAGGGCTTTATAGATACAAAGATGCCAGTGGTTATTGCGTCTCTCAGTAAACTTTATCATGTAGAACACAGTGGTGAGTCATGTAGATATCATAATCATATCAGGAGATAATTATCCAATGTACACACTTAGCATGTTAAGCTTAACATGCTCCGAGAATGGCTCACAATGATGGACGTACTGAAATGAATCAGGATAAAGTCATAAAATCCGGTCAAATCAAATCCGGAACATGTTACATCAACTAGAAAGAGACGTTTCAGTCTCTAATAAACTGACTGAGTGATTGACAAATCTGTTGGGAACATTAGACCCATCAGTCACAATACCTCATTCAAACCTTTTTGTTTATTTAATGTGTTTATAGAGACAACTTTTTGGTGTAAGATGGGTTCATTTTTGTGTGTGCATTCAAGCCTGAGACATAACTTTGGTTCGATTACTTTCTGCACCCAGTAAAGCTGCTAAAGATGACACAATGATGACACCAATAACGATAAGGCCTAATGTTACCTTGAAATCTGGTATATATAATACCTGCAGGGATGTACACTCTGCTGTTGGATTGTCCGGCTATTTGCTCAGTCACCCTCTCTTGTTCTCTTCTATGCCTCAGCTTAAGCTACAACAGGCAATCGGCCTTGCTGTGGACATGGGCTAGACATCATTCTCCCTGTTGAAAGTTTTTGTGCTCGACCTTTGAGACTACTGAGGTAAAGTTACATAATACTTTTAATAAGACATGGATTCTGGTACAGGTGCATTCGTTTCTCATTACCCACACATACTGCACTGCAACCAAAAGTGGAAAAATGTAAAGTAAAATATGTTGTTTTTTAAAAGCCTGGAATGAGCGCCAGCAGGGAGCCATATCGGACATCGGGCCAAGACTCACGTGGTGTCACCTTGTGTTGCCTATGTTTACAGTCCCACTAAAGCAACTTTAGGAGGCTGGAGTTGGAGTTGAGAAACAGATTTTTAGTTAATGCATTGAACATGAATTGAATCTAAAGTTGTCAGCTGACCACCAGTGGGAGCAAGATTTAAATTGAGGCAGATTGTGTTCCACCTATGGACTGTTTTCCTGAATGCAGTAACTACTGGCTGAACCGATAGTGCTGTTTTCACTTCTAACCAGAACACTTCTGATTCAAAAAAGCAAGATTCTGTAAGTAAGACAAGTTGTCTAGTAGGTTTGTTGTTTTGGCAGATTATTACACTGTGTAAAATACTTGATTCTGATTGGCCAATTACACACACACTTAGCTCACCATTGTTAAGAAGAACAAACGGTTACTAAGTAAAGCAGGCATTGCTAAGGACTCTACTCAAATGACAGACTGTAGGGCTCAAACTTGCTTTTGAACCGCGTATATGCGTAGACAACATGCTACGTCGTTAGCATAAATGTTTACATACTTCCCTATGCACAACACGTGTTACTGGAGGATTCCTCTAGAGGGAGCACCACATAAATCAGACAGTGTAAAACACAGAATACAATTTCAACCATCTCATCGTCATATATACATATAAATATATATGCATGTGTGTGTTTTATTGTGTGTCCTGTTTATGTGTGTGTGTGTGTGTTTCCCTAGAGCTGGGTGTGGATCCAAACACCTTGACCCCAATCAAGCCTGCAAACCTGCTGCTCGTCAGCAATCAAGCTGCCTCCTCACTCCACAGTATAAAAGCCGGCTCAGTCTTCCACTTCAAACTAGGTCGTACCTTTACCCACAGTGGTATTCAAGTCGGGCTTTTTTGTAAGTATTTTTGAGACTTAAGGAAGGTTCACTCTATTAAACTTATAGTTTGCTGTGTCCAGATTTCTGTGCTACATGACTTCAATATTCAAACATGCAGCTCCAAGATCTCACCTCTGCTATGTTGCCTCTGACTCTGAAGACTGAAGAACCAGAGTCACCAGCCCTCACACTTCTGACCTCCCCAGTATCCAAAATAACAGACATTGTACAGTAAATAACTTGATTCCAAATCTTTTTTTGTCTGTAATGTAGGTCAGTCTGCTTTCTTTATACCAGTCATACCCCTTCTGCTACTCTGCTAAACAAATAGACCGATGCCATCTATAGTCAGAGGACTAACAGCAGCAGCTAACTCTATAGCCTCCTGAGCTAACCTAGCTGTTCTTACTCCCATTAAACTGAACGTTTCTAGATGGTGAAGTGAGGCCACAGAGAAAAGAACCGCATGAATCGGTGCAGCACCTGCTCCCCTCGTCCCTGCAGGAGTCTGTTGACATTGTCTTTTCTTTTCAGCAGTCTTAAAAAGACTACTGTATCCAAAACCACGTTCTGTCACATGACTACTTCATGTGCTCAGTTTTGTAGATTTCTCTGCCTTAGCGTACAGGTTTTTCTTCTTTTAACCGCCTTTCTCTTTTTCCCACGGTAAATGGACAAATGCCAAACATCTTTTTGCAGATTGATATGGTTACAATTTGTCCTCTAGAGTCTGATTAGAACCACTTCCCTTGCAGCCATCTGCTTGTCATAGTAAAAATTTCATTTTGTTATGTAGAAAATAATCCCTTTTTTAAATACATTGTATTGTTAAGGAACATTTGTATTTTTTATTACTTTTTAATTTAACAAACAGGTTGTTTATTTAGTCTATAAACTTTATATGAACTTCGGGGATGGAGAGGTTGGGTTAAGAGACAAATCAGCCGTTTAAAACACTGAAGGAAGTGCAGACAGATCTGTAGGCTTCCTGGAAATAAATCAGCTGATCATGGAAAACAAATTGAACCAGAAGATGCACTTTCTTCCTGCAGGGTCTCTGTATCTGGTGCTCCTGGTTTAAATAATGTTTTAAGGACTGAGGAACACATTGCTTCTAATTTAAAGATAAAAAGAGAATATGTTAAAGGGAGTACTGTCCAGCCCTGAGTTCAGTCAGTTATTTTTCTCAATAATGCATCAAGGCTCAAAGTGATGCTGTAATGCGGTACAGTGGCTGACGTAACCTTGGGTTTTAAATGGGATACAGATGAGCTGACACCAGCTGATATGATATGATATTAAAAAGAATATAAAGTTTCACAGCCAATTTATCCTGCTGGTTTTGATGTGATAATCTCTGGCAGAGTTAGACGTCTCGATAATGTCAGCCAGGGACAGATTTCTGCTGCTAAGCCGACAATGAGCTCCAAGATGAACTGCTAAAAAGGACTGAGAATATTTAGCCGGGACGTATGAGGATACATAATCTCTCTCTTTTTTTTTTAACAGAATCTCTCCAATGATCTGCATGAAATCTGCATCAGATCTGCTTCTTAATCAAGCATTCACTCTCCCTAAATTATGAAATCTGAAGCAGTTCAAATGATTTGGCTGTTTCTTTTTTTTTTCTATCACGTCCAAAACAAAAGCTGAGACTTGAGAAAGTTCTAAAGTCTGGGTCAGCAATTATGATTCCTGTCAAAGAAGAGTCAGGACAGAAGAGAGCATCTCTCAACAGGTTTATTTGAGAAAGATGCCCAACATGCATCAGCCACTTTTGTGAGGGCAGAACACAATGTAAAAAATTTTAAAAGCAAAGTCAAGACCTACCTTTTTAGAAGAGCTTTTAACTGAATATAATTTCATCTAGTTTTATTACATTTTTAACCTCCTGTGTTTCCTTTATTTAGAATTAATGATAGCGTTTTCTCAGTACTTGTTTTTATCTAGTTATTTTACCTTAGTTTTTGGATTGTGGGGGAGGGAGTCATGTTGTTGCTGTTTGATTTATGTTGATGTAAAGCGCTTTGTGATACATTTGTTGTATGAAAAGTGCTATACAAATGAAGTTTTTTAACTTTTTCAAAAAGGAGCATGAGGAATCCTTGTGTTTTTTTACTGGCTGATTCCTCAAGGTTGAAAAGGGTTGAAAGCTAACTGAGAGAAAAGTTGGAGACGGGTTAAAAAGAAGAGGAATAGATGGAAGACAGCGTTAGACACAAAACAAAATCAGATCAGGGATGAGGGAAAACATTTCAACAAAGAAAAAGGAAAAAAAGAAAGAGATTTAAAGGGGATTAAACAGGTGGGATGAAAAGGCGGTAAAGGGACTGATGAAGAAATAAGAAGTATGGGGGTGGAGAGAGGAGGAAAACATTGTGGCCAGTTTCGTCACAGCACCCCTGAGAACTCAGATAAAAGGCGGTAGGCGGCTGGCTGCAGATAAAAATCTATCACTGTCACCTTGGCTTTGACTGTCTCAAGTGTGACTGTGACAGGGAAGGGACTGCATTCTGCTTACCTCAGGGTTTCATCATCCCCAACAAGCAGTTTGGTTATGATCTTCAAACATGTTTCTCATCTCTTTTTACAACCACTGACACCATATGGTTGCATCTCCCAGAGTTTTCTGCTGTGTATTTGTCCACTATCTGCCTAAATGGACTGGAATCTGGAATCTGAGTTTTTGTTTTGAGGTTTTTCCTTGTGAGAAGGCTCAAAACTTTTAATTTTAATTTCATTGTTTACAGTGTGATTGCTCTGATCGTTGTAAGTTTTGTTACTGATTTCAGTCTCACAGATGGTTGTATTCCCATCACACAGGTGCAGGGGAATTTAAAAAAAGCAGCAACAAAAAGAAGACAAGCGCACATAAAACGTAACAAAATGTTACATTTCCACTTTACTGTAGTAGATATAAAGATCTGTTTAACAGCCGATGAGTTTCAAATGGCATCACTCCATGTCCACACGAGGCCCGATTGCCTCTTAAATGTGGGTTTATTTTATATCTGCTACATTAGTTAAACTTGTGCATATTTTATTTTATTTCACAAAGAAACAGGACTAAAAACATTTCAGCAGGTCCATCTATTTCCCCGCTTCGGCAGTAGTTCAGTCCGTAGAGACTTGGGTTGGGCACGGTTCAAGTCCCGATGCGGACCATAATATAGAAGTTGGTCCCGATAGCTGGAGAGGTGCTAGGTCCTTTCAGACGTGCCCTTGAGCATGGTACTGAACCCCCAACCGCTCTGTGTGCTCTCTGTGTAGCAGCCCCACTCTGACATCTCTCCACTAATTCATGTCCACAGCTCCTGTCTGTACATGTGTGTTTCGGGCCTTTGTGTGTGAGGAGCATGTCTCTCAATAACAGAGTGTAAAACCAGAATTTCCATCAGGGATTAATAAAATTCAAAACACAGAGATCAAGCGATATTGGTGTTTTGGTCTCATTTGCCCTCTCTGCCTCTTATTCAGCACAAAAAGGATGCAAATATATAACTGAAATGAGCTCCCAACTCTTTTTGTAACTCAAAGTGTTTCTTTTAGTTTTCTCTTTTTCTTGACAGCAGCAGCCACGGCAGCACTTAAATGAGCCCACAGGAATCATTAGCTTCATTTCAAGCTGGTGACAGCGCACAATTTTTGAGTCCTCTGCTGCAACAATTTGGCTTGCTGACTGTGTGATGTGTAATGGTTTCAAAGACTGGTTTGGTCTCATTATCTGCTCCCAGCCTAATCCAATCAAACACTGTTTGCATGTCATCCACTGACACACTAAAAAGGACTTCATATTGCCACAGAAACTACTTTAGCAACTTTTTACAGGGGAAAAAAACATGCTGCAATAGTTCCAGTGAGTTACGCAGTGTGGAATAACAGTTAGTGGAAAATTTCACGAGACAAGTATTCCAGATGTTTCTGTTGATTGTGTCAATTGTAAGAAGCAGAAACATTTATGTAAATGTCACATTAAAGGAATAAAAAAATGTAATTATGTCAACAACATGGACAGATAGAAAAGAGATGCAAGAACAGGAAGTCAAATAAAGAAAGTGGCAGTACCTGTTTCTCAGAATTTATGGCCAGGTATGGCGTATACAGAATGTATAGGGTAAGTGGTATAAGGACTGCATTTACAACATTCTTTATTCAAGAAATGCGAAGGTTAAATAGTGTTAGTTAAACATTTGCCTAATCTGACCAAAGGGACACCAGGCAGGCTAAAACTGTGTCCTCATTACCCTCACATGAGGGAAAAAAGCAAAACACAAAAAAAGATGAAATCAAGAAGGAGAGCAAAAACCAAACAAACTGAGTTTTAGTTTGAAAAAGAGAAAATAAATCAACCAATGATTATCTTACCATCTACTCGAGGGAGGCAGACACAAACGGAAAGAACTATTTAAATGTATCTTTACATCTTCATTAACTCAATATCTATGCAACACTGCACCCTTTATAATCCTTCAATTTTATGTTATGCAAAGGTCATTCAAGGTTGAGTCCTTTGAAAGACTCCCTCTTTCAAATGTCAATAATTAATGTTTTGTCGTTGGCTGATAATCATCTCAACAGTCAGACCATTTACTCCTGTTTCTTATTCTTCAAGTGTAACTTTTTTTGACAACTTCATCTTTGGATTTCCACTTTCGCAGTCATAACAGGGCCCCTTCCCTCATCTGTAATTTTTTATGTACATTTGCAGCTTACAGTATTTCATTTTGACACTCATATAATACAGAAAACACAGGTCATCTGATATCTTAACATTGGTATTGCTTTATACAGAGTACACCTCCACTACCTGGACACAATGATATGATTTATATATATCAATGGGAAAACACAGATTGCTGAGGTTAAACTAGCTTAGATTTTTTATAGCACTCTGCACTAGCACTTCAGTCATTTTTATCTTCACATGAGAACTTGGTCAGAGTACCTCCTCCATGACATCTGTTTGCATGGAGGTGTGTGTGTGTGTGTGTGTGTGTGTTGTGTTTTCTCCTCCCCTCCCCCTCGTTGCCCTCTGTCTTCACTCTGCTCACCTGTAATGGATCTGCAATCAACACACCTGCCCATCATCAAGCAATCAACTACTCCTAAAAGAACCCCAACAGTCAGTCTGTGCTGGATCATTGTACCATACACATTTTGCTTGTGTTACAAATCCAGCTCCAGATTAGCCTCAGAAAGTCAGACTTGCCCTCTTCTTTGTTAGCATGCTATACTGGTACACCTGTCCTCCCTGTCTCCACGACCTTCAGTTTGTCAACCAGCCTCGTCACTTCAAGAAGCCTACCTGCTAGCCATCACCATCTTGGACCACCAAGTCATTGTCCAGCACAACTTCTACCAGCTACCCCTTCATTTCTCCCCTACCTGCTCCCCTACAGCCAGTGAGAAAACATTTTCCCTGTGTTGGTGACTGTTCAGGCAAAGAAAAAAACAAGTTGATTTCTCGCAGTAAAATGTCAGACAGCTGCACTGACCGCTGCTACCACTGACACCCAATATGCTTTACCACTCCTGTTAATGCTTTTTTCAATTTGAAACCCTTGTTGAAAAGCTGCCTAATGCATCATTTATTTTCTGCCCATGACCTTTTAATACCTGAAGGCTTTCATCCTTGCTGAGGAAACCGTGTGTTTTCATGTGGATGAAGATGTTTCTGAGAACACAAGCCTGTGTGGAAGGGAAGCGGAGGAGGTAAACGTTTGTTTTAAAAAATACCCACCTACATGTGGACTAGGTCTAAGTAATACATGGAGTGTGGTGGTGCTCATGTTTTAAAATCTTCTTATCTGCAAATAATCTTTACCTTTTTATTTAAAAATAAAACTTAGACTGATTTTTCATCAATTTCAAACAATGAACTGGGATAGGTGTTTTAGGGGACATGGCATAGGAAGCAAGTATGAAAGTGGACTAAATTTGCAAAATGAAATTATAGGTTTATTCACGTTGTTTATATCAGTAGATGGAGTTTAAACCCAACAATCTTAGTGTCATGAATCAGAGCTGCTGAGAGTTGACAAAAGTATTTGTGATGTCCTTTAGATTTAGATTGAAACTGCTACAAAACATAATGATTCACATCAAGTACCTCCAAATCAACCGTTCCTAAATTATAAATGTGAATGGAAGGGAGGGACTTCAAAGGAAGTTTGGATTTTGTTTTCCAAATATAAATAAACTGTGAAGAATAGTAGAAAATAAAACAAGTTTCTGAGTCCAGCTGTCAGACTGGTGGTCCAGACACTGTGAACTGGGTGTTGTTTTAAAATCTTCATATCTGCAAATAATCTTTACCTTTTTAAGGAAGGAGCCCTCTCTCTTCGCCCCCTAAGATTCTTCCTTTCAGAATGAACGGCCTGAACACAGCTGTGTTTTGTTGTGATTTGTTCTGTAATTATCAGGTACTCCCTGGAGGATTAGAACCAGCTCTTCCTTCATCACCTCATCATGTCATAGAGAATCATAATGTTCTTATTAAAGTACTTTAACAACAGGACCCAGATCTATGAAAGCCTTGTTTTGTTCTATTTTTCTTTCATTACATTTGGAGACTGCAAATTTGTTTTTCACATTTTTTCTGTGATTTTCTTCCATTAGTCTTTGCAGTTGTATTTCCATTATGCACTGCTCTGCTGTAGATGTGTTTGTTTGTGTTCACTCTCTCTCTGACTTTCTCCAATGCTCTGGACATATTCTGTTTACATTGGATCTCTCATCTCCTCTCTATCTCATCTACTTCATGGTTTAGCAAGTTCATCTTTTTATTGCATTATTGACATAACATTAGATGCTTCTAATGCTCTTTTCCTAAACTGATTGAAGTCTTCATGACAATTGTGTACGTTACCATGATTATATTATTTCCATACCCTTCTTTCTACAATATATGTAGGAGCTTTACATGGGTTTATACCAAGCAGCAACTTCTGGTTTTGGATATTGAAGCCAATGTAAAACCCTGCAGTTCGTTGAATTTACAGCCAAATGTATTGCTTTGTCCACAGGGGCGACATGATGGACAATTAACATAGAATCCTCTGTCATCAGTGTGTGAATGTGTAGGTGTGACATGCGGTGTAAAAGCACTTTGAGTTTTCAGAATACTAGAAAAGAGCTATACAAGACATTTCAAAATAGAAGGTTAACATTTATTTTTTCAATTTCAAACACGCAATTAAAATGTGATTCATCGTGATTAACTATTGACATTTTTTGATTAAATTCAAATCTTTGACTGCCCTCAATCTTACATATCTACAGTTTTCAACAAAGTGAAGTAGTTTTTTCTTTATGTCCTAAAATTTGTCTTGAAAGTTTTGCCCCATGAAAATGACAACATAGCAAGAGGGCCTCTCTCCCCATCCTCCTACAAACACTATACTTATTTGGTTGAAATCTATAAGTAGGATTGACATGAGTCAATTATTTCTTTTTAAATTGACAAACAGCAAGTATATATATATATATATTAGGGCTGGAATTTGGGGTGAATAAGGATTCCGCTAGAATCAAAAAAATATGATTTAAAAAGAAAAAAATGAACCCACCTCTTCAATAAAATACTCTATTAATATTCAGAAAGACACTTTGAATCCTAAAAAGCTCTTGCAGGAGAGATGTGTAATTACATTTGGCCTAATGCTCGTGAGTTTGTGCCAGTGGTCCAGATCCAAGAGATCTCCATCTACGTCTAATGAATCCAAAATGACTCCATCGATTCTGATTTGTCTCAGCTCAAGTTGTACTCCTTCACTCTGGAACTCTTTGGTGAAAGAGGAACTCTTATAATATTCTTAGATGCAGGGAAAACTGTATTATTTAGTGTATTTATTGCAGGAGAAAAATGTACGTTTATTAAGTGTATCAATATTATTATTTTGCATTGCTAATCTCTAACAACCATCAGGTCTGAACTCTTATGATACAATTATTTTTGCTCGAATGACAAAGCAAGCCAAAGTAGAAAAAACAACAAAAACAACTTAGTGAACCAGGAATGATGTCTCTGTGAGGCAATGTAAAAGGGACAACTTTAACGCCAACTGACAACCTGTTGACATCTAGGAGATCACCATGACTAGTTAGTCACTGCATCGACCTCTGTTCAATTATTGTTAACATAAAAATACTCAAAAAAAAAACACTGTTCAGTGGTCCCCTCTCAATTCAATGCTCTCTGTTATCAATTAAAATCTCCCCACTGTACAAAGCTGGTGTTCATTTCCCTCTCCTCTGTGCCAATGAGGAGAAATTCATTTCTTTTCCTCCAAAGAGGAACATTAAATATGTAGAAGGCACCTGCAGGATGCTGACTATTCCAAATCCCCATCAAAGCTCTGCAAAAGATGAAAAGTTTAAAGTTGTGAAGAGAAGCTTGACTGAAAGACACGAGCGCTTTATTCCCTGTATTGTCAGCAAAAAAAGGCCATGCAGGTCAAAAGTGTAACACTAAAGGCTAGAGAAGCTCACGCTCGATGATTAAGAGGTGAGTGTGCTTCAGTCATCTGGGTTGACTGTTGGTGCTCACCCTGATTCAACAGAGGTAAGAGGAGTCACTCTCTATCGGCTCACATTTCACTGATGCTGAGGGTACGTTTGTGCAAAGCATCTCATCTCGTAGTGATATACAGTAACAATAATTACATAACCCTGTGAACTTATTCTCAATTTAATGCTGATGATAATTAAAACAAGGGTCAAGGATATCTTTATTATCCCAGTGGACCAGCAGTACCATACAAACTATCACAAATAAAAGAAAATGTAGGATACATCTGACACACTAGATTGATTAAAAAGGGCAATGGCTATAAATAAATAAAAAACATTGAACTATTTGAAAGGATGATGTCAGTCGGGACAGATGTAAGATGATGAATCTGCCACTACTAACGCATTACCAGCAGTATGTGGGACTTCACTTTATTCTTTAGATGCAATGTGAGGAGCATCTAGGACTTAAACACACAGTAGGCTATGTAAACTCCACCGCCAGGGGGCTCTCAATCACAACAATATGATCCACAATGGAATCGACTCCGAGTTGATTTTGCTGTCGGCTAAACAAAATAAAGCTCAGTCAGGAGTAGACTTTGTTTAAATGTGATAAAGAATGATCACATACTTTGTTTTAACATCATGCCATTAAGTCAACATGTACAAAGTCACTTTTGATCAAACCCCAACATGATGTTATGATTCAATGTGAAGGAAGTGAGATGAGATGAGATGAGATTCAACTTTATTGTCATTACACATATACAAGTATAGAGTAACGAAATGAGGTTTGGCATCTCACCAGAAGTGCAAATAAGCAGAAAGTGCAAGAGTCTGTGCTATGTACAGTAATTGAGTGCAAGAGTCTGTGCTATGTACAGTAATTCTGTGCTATGTACAGTAATTGCAAAATTTACAGATGTAGACAAGAAAGTGAATTATTAGGTAAATCTGGATGGCTGGATTAATGGGATGCAATAAATATAAATAAATGCTATAAATAAGTAATGCTACAAAATAAGTGTATTTTTAGGATTATAATATACAGATTAAGATGCAGTGAGCATGCTATACTAATAATATACAGATTAAGGTGCAGTGAGCATGCTATACTAATAATATACAGATTAAGATGCAGTGAGCATGCTATACTAATAATATACAGATTAAGATGCAGTGAGCATGTTATACTAGTTTACAGATAATATAAGAATATGGACATAATATGAACATACTATAATACAATAATACAGATGGATTATATGAGCATACTATAATACAATAATACAGATGGATGAGAGATGTGTGTGTGTGTGACCAGGAGGAGTGGTGGGGTGATGAAGGGTGTGAGGTGATATGGAGGGGAAAGGGGGGTCAGCAGGGTGCGGAGAGAGAGAGGGAGAGAGAGAGAGAGACAGAGTTCAGAGTTCGGGGGGTAGAGTTCAGTAGAGAAACAGCTCTGGGGAAAAAGCTGTTCCTCAGTCTGCTGGTTCTGGTCCGGAGGCTTCTGAAGCGCCTGCCGGAGGGCAGGAGGGTAAACAGTCTGTGGGCAGGGTGGGAGGAGTCTTTAAGGATGCCATGAGCTTGCCGCAGACAGCGTTTTCTTTGGACATCCTCAATGGCAGGAAGTGGACACCTTGTGATGCGCTGGGCGGTTTTTACCACCCGCTGTAGCGCCTTACGGTCTGTGACAGAGCAGTTTCCGTACCAGACTGAGACACTGCTGGTCAGGATGCTCTCGATCACACAGCGGTAGAAGTTCATCAGTACAGCTGAAGACAGGTGGTGTCTCTTCAGTGTCCTCAGGAAAAAGAGGCGTTGATGAGCCTTCTTAACCAGACTGGAGGTGTTAGTGGACCAGGAGAGGTCCTCTGTGATGTGGTTCCCCAGGAACTTGAAGCTGGAGACACGTTCAACAGCCATCCCGTTGATGTGAATGGGGTTGTGCGTGCTTCCTCTTTCTCTCCTGAAGTCCACGATGATCTCCTTCGTCTTGCTGGTGTTGAGGAGCAGGTTGTTGTCAGCACACCAGGCGGCCAGATGCTGTACCTCCTCCCTGTAGGCCTTGTCATCGTTGTTGCTGATGAGGCCAATCACCGCCGTATCGTCCGCAAACTTGATGATGGTGTTGGATCCATGTACAGGTCTGCAGTCGTGGGTGAAGAGGGAGTAGAGGAATGGGCTCAGCACACAGCCCTGTGGTATGCCTGTGTTGAGTGTGATGGTGGTGGAGCAGGTGTGTCCTGACCTAACATACTGGGGTCTGTTGGTCAGAAAGTCCATTATCCAGTGACGGAGGGAGGTGTTGAAGCCCAGGTCTCCGAGTTTAGTGTTCAACTTGGAGGGGATGACAGAGTTGAATGCTGAGCTAAAATCAACAAACAGCATTCGTGCGTATGTGTTGTTATTGTCCAGATGAGTGAGCACAGAGTGCAGCGCAGTGGAGACTGCATCCTCTGTACTCCTATTGCTGCGGTAGGCAAACTGGAATGGGTCCAGTGTGGGTGGGAGGCAGTTTTTCAGGTGTGCTAGGACCAGTCGCTCAAAGCACTTCATTATGATGGGTGTGAGTGCCACAGGGCGGTAGTCGTTCAGGCCTGTCGGGCTGGAGTGTTTCGGCACTGGGACAATGGAGGTGGCTTTGAAGCATGCTGGCACAGCTGCTTGGGCGAGGGACAGGTTGAAGATGTCCGTAAAAACCCCAGTGAGCTGCTCCGCACATGCCCTAAGCACGCGCCCGGGGGTGCCGTCTGGACCAGCAGCCTTTCGAGCGTTGATCCGGGCTCAGTGCAGCGTGGACATCTGTGGAGGTGAGTGAGAGGGGCTGGTTGTCTGCAGTAGGTCTGTTCGTGGTCTGCGTCTCTCTGTTGTCTCTATCGAAACGAGCATAAAAGTGATCTAGCTCGTTCAGGAAGGAGACATCTGTGGTTATCGGGGTGGAGTTTCTAGGTTTATAGTCACTGATGGCCTGGATGCCCTGCCACATGCGTCTGGGGTCGGAGTTGGAGAAGTGTTCCTCAACCTTCAGCTTGTAGCAGTGCTTGGCCTTGATGATGCCCCCACCTCAGGTTTGCTCTGGATACGCTGTAGGCCATTGCATCATCTGATCTGAAGGCGGTGTTGCGGGCCTTCAGCAGGAGACGCACCTCCTTGTTCATCCATGGCTTCTGATTTGGGTACGTGGTGATCTGCTTCCATGTTGTAACACTGTCGATGGTGGTGTTGATATAATCCAGCACAGAAGAAGTGTAGGTGTCAATGTCTGTGTGAGAGCCCAAGGTAGCCTGAGAAGCAAACATACTCCAGTCTGTGTGATGGAACTTGTCCTGAAGTACAGAGTCTGTCCCCGCTGGCCACACTTTAATCGTTGTTACTGATGGCTTCACACGTTGGATGAGTGGGGAGTACTTGGGGATGAGGAACAAAGAAAGGTGGTCTGACTGTCCCAGGTGGGGGAGGGGGGTCGTGGTGTAGGCTCCTGCGATGTTTGTGTACATATGGTCCAGAGTTTTGTTTCCTCTTGTATTACAGGAAACATGCTGGTGAAATTTAGGGAGCACTGTCTTTAAGTTTGAGTGATTAAAATCACCTGCAACTATAAATGCAGCCTCCGGGTGAGCAGTCTGTTGTTTACTGATAGCGGTGTAAAGTTCCTTCATAGCAGCTTTAGCATCGGCATCAGGGGGGATGTAGGCTGCAGTTACAATAGTGGAGCTGAGCTCCCTTGGCTGATAGAAAGGTCTACATTTAACCATGAGAAACTCTATGTTAGCTGAGCAGTGTCTTCCAATAATGACAGAGTCTGTACACCAAGCTTTGTTAATATAAATGCACAGCCCTCCTCCTCTGGTCTTACCGGAGTCCTCTGCTATTCTGTCTGCTCGGTGTGTGTGGCGACCGGCTAGCTTGATAGCATCGTCCGGTACTCAGTTGTTTAGCCATGTTTCCGTGAAGATCATGACATTACAGTCCATAATTCTCTTACTGTGGATGATGCGAAGTCGTAACTCGTCCATTTTGTTCACCAAAGACCGCACATTAGCGAGGAAAATGCTGGGTAACGGGAGACGGTGCGGTGTTAGCTTTAGCTTAGCCCTTATACCTCCGCGCTTCCCCCGCCTTTGTTTACGGTCTCGACGCCGCCTGCGAGCACTTCCGCCCGGCCGGGTAGAGTGCGTAGCCTCGGGTGTTTTGGCGATCTCAGGGATGAGTCGAAGATTGTTGATTAAATCGTCAGGGAGGTGTATTCCGATATCCAAAAGTTCCTGTCGGGTGTAGGATGTTAAGGCGAGGCTGTTCCGTGCGAACAGACCCGAAATTAACAATAAAATGACTGCAAAATTGCAAATCTGAGAGAGACGCTGGGCCTCGCGATGCGCTCGCGCCGCCATCTTGGTCATCTTGGTCTCTGGCTGCATCTGCATGAGAGCACAGAACCATTGCAGATCATTTCTCTCCACATTCTCATGCAATATAAGAGCAAAACTGCACAGAGCAGGGACATTTTTTTTTGGGGAAGGGAGGGTGTTTGAATATCACTAGAGCTACATTTTGTGTGAATTAGACTTTGAGACAGAGCAGATAGTAGAAGCAAATGATGTGTTTAGTGGCTGAAATCCACAGAGTTGACCTTTTGACCTAGTTACTCTTCCATTTAGTTGCCATAGAAACCCTCTCAAATCCTGCAGAAAGTTTTGTATGATGGGAGAAATTAAAGTTTGCTCTTTTACTTTAACTTTGCGATCTATCTATCACATCTATGATTTGTTCTCAGGTGACAATCTGCTGATTTGGCTGACTTTGAGGTTTTAATGATGCAACCAATCTGTGATTGAACAGTAAATGGATTTAAGCTTGAATAGTGCTATTACAGTCTTCTGACTACTCAAAGGGCTTTTACACCGCAGGTCACACTTTCCCTGTCACACCCATTCATACACTGATGGCAGAGGTTGCTATGTAAAGTGACCATCAGAATTAACTAATCCCATTCATAAACATTTTTCCACCACAGATGAAGCAGGAGGAGCAACTTGGGGTTAAGTGTCTCGGCCAGGGACATATTGGACATGTTGCTGTAGAAGATGGGGATCAAATCCCAGACCTTCCACTTGAGAGACGACCAACTCTACCACATTGAACATGATATGAGGGATGGTTTGTGTTAATGAAACAAAATAAAAATAAAACTTAGACTGATTTTTTATCAATTTTAAACAATGAACCGGGATTGGTGTTTTAGGGGACATGGCATTGGACGTACTAGTCATACTAACCCGCAATTCACACATACTCCGTGCGCACCGTGGTCTGTCAGCGCCATGGTTTTGCTCCGTCGGACGGCTCGCGCCCATTCACACTGGATCCGTGTCTGGGACGTCAGCGCAGCGGAGCGCACCCATGACACATCACAGGAGAACTACTAGATCCCACGGGAATAAAGAGAAAAACATGCAAACAACATGTTGCTTTGTCTTTCTGAGGATGCATTGTTGTTAATTCGGTTCCTGTTTTGACGTAATGTTGATAAAGGGATGAAAAATATGATCGCGAGTCCGTATATTGTGTTTTATTTTGAAATTGACCGGATGCTCTGTGCGTTTCCTTGTCTGACTTCCTGTCCGGGCTGTCATATTCTGTCCAGCGTTACTACAGTGTATTCTGTCCTGCAGCGCTCTACGGCGAAAATAGACTCGCTGCGTATTTGAAACAGAGCAGAGCGTAGTGCCGGAGTATGTGTGAATTGGGCTTAAGTATGAAAGTGGACTAAATTTGCAAAATGAAATTTCAGGTTTATTCACAAAAAAAAAATGTTTATATCAGTAGATGGAGTTTAAACTCAACAATCTTAGTGTCATGAATCAGAGCTGCTGAGAGTTAAAAAAAAAAATTTGTGATGTCCTTTAGATTTAGATTGAAACTGCTACAAAATATAATGATTCACATCATCAAGTACCTCCAAATCAACCGTTCCTAAATTATAAATGTGAAAGGAAGTTTTGATTTTGTTTTCCAAATATAAATAAACTGTGAAGAATAGTAGAAAATAAAACAAGTTTCTGAGCCCAGCTGTCAGACTGACGCTCCAGACGCTGTGAACTGGGTGTTGAACTCCATATTCTTGTACTTTGACCTTTGCTTGGTGATTAGCTGCAGACACGCATTGTTACCACATGCAGAGCGATCAGACAGATCCTTTCCCAGCCTCATTTTCTGCTCTCTAGACTGTCAGACTCTGACTGCCTGTCCACATGCTGCAATGCAACTATGGTGTCAACATCGATTCGCAACAACGAACCAAATGAAAAGTTCTGACAGGGGGAGGAATTGAGATGTTTGGATCCATACTGCCTAAACAGGGTAAGTTTTCAGTCATCAGTCCAATGTGCATGTGAGATAAAAAGACAAAAGAGAAAGGGCAGTATCTTAATTAGGTATTTCAAGGTCATTTTCTTCCTTTTTACACACGTCATGGTGCAAAATGCTCACACCGACTCCTCGCTTCCACATACTCCATGCACACGCCCTGCCCCACTGGGTTTGTTTCTGGAACGTAAGGGCAGCCATGTCTTTCTGAGGTTGCTTTGTTGTTCATTTTGGGTTTGTTTTGACATTATTTGTATTTATATATTTATGTATTTATTTAAATTGAGGGTAGAGAAAATACGATCGTGACTCCATATGTTGTGTTTTATTTTGAAATTGATTGGATGCGCTGTGTGTTTCCTTGTCTGACTTCCTGTCTGTTTCGTTCTATCCTGTCCAACTTGATGCGTGCTTGTAGCGTCCTCCATTGAAAATACTTTTTAAAAAAGAGCAGAGCGTAGCGGCGCTTCTGGCACGCTTCAGAGATGCACCGCGGCGCTTGCTGTGGAAAGACAATCACTGACTAGAGAGGTGCTGACAGACCACAGTGCGTAAAGAGTTTGTGGAAATTGGTATCGAGAGGGACATGAAGCTGCAGAACCTGGCAGGCTGCTGTCTCTACATACAGTAGTTTAAGTAAACATGCAGTCAAGCTCTAAAACTGAATCAGCGTTAATTGCTGAGCAACAGACAGAAAACGTTCTTCCTGGGTAAATGGACGAGGGAGTGATGCACCAAAGAGGAATAACTTTGAATCAGAAAGGTGAACTTGTCATAGTAACTTCAGTGCTTTTATTCCCCAAAAAAATGCTGATCTGAAAACTCAGTGAAAGTCATGAATACATTCACCTCGAGTACACACAATGCTTACCTCAGAAGAAAGGTGAGATCCCTTTATATTTATTTTTGAATGACATCAGTTCAAGTATTCAAAGCACAAGGACAATGATGGCAGCAACTCATTAAAAAGTGGAGCCTAAATTGGCTGACACCATTCAGCCATGATATCTACAGCCAAGGTGTCGTTTGTTTTGACAAGAGGCTTTTCCAAACCAAAAAGAGACGCTAGATAGACTATATACAAGGGATTTTCTATTGTGAATTAAACAAGATAAGAGTTTTTAATCAAATGGATCTCAGAACCCATTGGTAATCATCGACTATCGTTGTCTGATTGATATGCGTCTAATTTCTCAGTCATTCTAATGAAACCAGAAGTTACACATCAGTCAAACGCATTTACAGAAAAAAAATGAACGTTTCTTTCTGCATGTGCCTTTCCTGTAGATTCTACAACATCCATGTGGGCAATCTCAGCAGTGGTTTTTCTGTGTCGGGCGGTGCATGTCCTGTCCCTGTCCCCCTGTCTGTATCTGAAGTGTAAGTGCAGGAGAGGGCAGCCATGAGCCGTTGTACTTGCGAGATACCACGATCACACGAGAAGTCCAAGATCACACGGAAATAAAGAGAACAAAGTTCTTACCACATGTTACGTTGTCTTTTCATTTGGTGTCTGTTTTGATGCAATGTTGACAGCGTGATGGGATATATAAGGGGCGGCTGTGGCTCAGTTGGTAGAGTCGGTTGCTGGTAGGCAATCCCAGGCACTGCAGCGACATGTCCAAAGTGTCCTTTGGCAGGACACGTAACCCCAAATTGCTCCCGCTGCTTCGGCGTATGAATGTGTATGACTGGGATTCGTTATTTCTGATGGTCACTTTACATAAACTCTGCCATCAGTGTTTGAACTGGAGTAAATGTGTAGGTGTGACCTGTGGTGTAAAAGCGCTTAGAGTAGTCAGAAGGCTAGAAAAGAACTATACAAGCTCAAGTCCTTGAACCATTTATGAGATCAGGAGTCTGTACTGTGTGTTTTATTTTGAAATTGACTGGATGATCTATGCATTCCTTTGTCTGACTTCCTGTCTTGGTCAATCTGCTCTGTTCAGCTTAAAGTTTGCTTGCAGTGAGCTCTGGCAAAAAATTGACCCGGCAGGTATGTGGAGAGCGCAGAGCTGACTTCCGCTTCTGGCACTTGTTGGATGCGAGGGCTGTTGAAAAACGAGGAACTGAATGTGGCGCCCACGGATCTTGTGGAATCTGCCTGTGAGTGTTCTCCACATTGCATGTTTGTATATCTTACAATTAGTGAGTGAGAGTAGACTGGAAACATCCAGCTTCTTAAGACTTCCACTTCAGTTATTTTCTTGTTGGGTAATATGAATGAGAGTTTTAAGTTGGAGCTAACTCCAGAACACACACACGCACACGCATACGCACACGCACACGCACACGCACACATGCACTATGTGCTCACTCTTACTCTGCCTCAGTTCCACAATCACATGAAATAATAATTACTTTTTACTGAGTGGAAAATCTCACATTTTTAAATGATGTTATGTGTTGCCCGCCTGTTATTGAATGTAATGCATTTCCCATCAGTTGAGCTGAAGTAATGACTTAATAACTCTTGTCAAGCTCCTCTGCACACCCGTCTTTTAGTTTCACACCAAAAACACGACTCTAAAAGTTTTCTCTGTTGTGTCCTCTAATAACCTCTGGACTCCCTAAAAATGAATTTTATTTCAATAATTTTTTAAACGTGATGGAGTGCCACAAAGAGTGACAGAAAAAGAGATAAGGGTGACGATCGTTACTACAATCCTCATCTGGATTTGAATATTGGCTGTTCAATGTTTGCTCTTAACATCCCTTTGTCATGTAAGTCAAATAATTCCTCAATTTTTATTTATCTACCATTTTCAGTTAACACTGCATCATTGTTTTTCAGATTGTTATCCACATTGGGGATGTTTGGGAAAACTTTGATTCCCTGATAGAAGTAGAAGAAGAGTACCACATTTAATGGCAATGAATCCAACATTTGATTAAATATAGGAGGTGTTTCTCATAGTTAATTTACATATGCCCACATCATCTATCGTTCACTCAGTGATTTCTGAGTCCAGACAGTTTCTTGAGGAACAGGGAGAGGAGAGGCTTCTGGAGGAGCTCACACAATTGGATTTTCGCAGACTTCTACTTATACAAAGGCGTGACATGATTGGTGCGGAGGTGAGGCTTTCTCAGGAAGTGGTGCAACGTCCATTACTTTTTATTCACAGTTCATTCTCACAGTGCCGATCTGCAGAAATCAAATAGTTCAACACACTTAGACGGTGCAATGTATGGACACACATTACAACTGAATATAAGATAACTTATTAACAGAGTGTTTGGGGCAATATTAATGCAGCTGTTTTTTAATATAATAATAAAATCATGGTAAACACACAGCTCTTAGTGGGATTATTATACGGATCACAATAATGCAAGTAAAACAAAAAAGTTTAACAATCAAAATGAAAGGTCAGATATTGTCAGAATACACTTTGCCATGTTTTTCTTAGACTAATATGTGTTTTAGTCTGTCTACAAATCCCCTAACTATGACAAAAGTCCATCCTCTCCATCTTTTGCCTGCTCCATTTTCCAGAAAATGTGTGTTCAAACAGACTGTTTTGAGATTTTCCTTTCATGACATCACAAAGGGCAGTAACCCCTCCCACAGGTGGGTGACACTCCCACAGCTAGGTGTTTGTTCTACCCTCTGAGTCTGCCTTCTCACCATAAACAATAGGGTATGGAGCGACAAAGCCCAAGCAACATCCTCTTCCAGAGAGGGGGCGTGGTCAGACACAGCTCATTTACATTTAAAGCTACAGACACAGAAACAGCCTGTTCTGAGCAGGGCTGAAATAGAGGGGTGTATAGATCAAATACAGACTCAGAGTGGATTTATAACAAGAAACTTCACCGACATGTTTTGGGGAGCTCTGAGATTGACTGATAGATGGACTAATACAAGGACAGTCTTGACGATAGTTCAATAAGTTTGATTGATCTGCCGGGTTTTTCATATACAAGAAATCTGTTCTGAGAACATTGAATAATATTCTTCTCTGTTGGTCAGACATGAAAGTGAATGTGGAAACTACGGAGCCCCTGAAGTCCCAAAAAGTAAAATAAATATTTGACTATTTGGGACTTCAGAGTCTAGAGGAAATTTACCTCTCATTCATCATTCATGCATTCATTCTGTTCGCAGGAGTTCACCTCCAACAAGGCAATAGATGGATTCAAATTCAAATATTACCTTGTCAATGAACCACAAACATCCTCTTTTCTGATGGAACAGCCGTCTGCACTGGCAGGTTCACTGTGGCTCTGCTCTGTACATTTCAGGGTTAGCTCCGTTTTGTAATTGAATTCAAAACCCAGGTTCATTTTTATAAAGTTATTCCTCTTCATTCTTTATAGGTTGGATATGACAAGCTCATGCATTTCAATATTACAATTCTCTAGAAGACTCCAACATTCAGAAAGCTGAGAATGGACTGAAGCCATCCGTGACACATTAAACCAAATCCATGTCTGACACGGTGCCTTTGGCTCCCTAAGCATTTCAATTTAGGCACTTGGCTCAGGAAAAAAAAAGAACTGTTAAAATATGTTGCTGCAGCTTCTGTTGTGTGCCTCCCCAAGAGGCATCATTTTCATGCATTCAGCTGGTTGTCAAGTGAAGGGGTACAACACATGCAACAAAGAGCACTGAATGAACATCATCACAGAGCTCTTGTACTGCTGCTTACATGCTTACTTGACTACATGAATACTGTTTACCTGACGCCATGACTACTGTTTACCTGACGCCATGACTAACTGTTTGGCTGGTGGTTGTAATGGAAATGTTAAACTTACACTTGGGGGGCGCTTGTGGAGCAGTGGTTAGTGTGCATGCCCCATGTTTGGAGGCTATGGTCTTCCAAGCGCAGGTTTCCTGCATGTCATTCCTCACTCTGTCTCCCCGATTTCCAACTCTATCCACTGTCCTATCTCTCCATTAAAGGCACAAAAAGCCCAAAAATAAATCTTTAAAAAAAAAAAAACGTACACTTGGAAACATCGTAAAAAAAAAAAAAAAAACCTTCCTCCAATGGCCAGCTTTATTCAGACCTTTAAGCTCCACTGTCGTCATCAAGTAAATAAAGTGGGTTGTCAGGCACGGTTGGGGGGAGGGGGGGAGTTCCAGAGAGTTGGTTATCTTTGTTTTTGTACTCTTTGGTCATCTTTCCGTGGTTATTATTTCTTCTTAAACCTTGTTACCACCTCATTCCCATTACCCTATCACTCTAAAGTTGTGTTGCCTATGGAAGAATGGTTTCATATTCCAGAGACAGGTCTTACATTTTGTATGACAACCATATGCCTGAATCTATAACCTTGTGACATCATCACAAAGGTATTATTTAATACAGTTTCATGAAGTAAATGTCCATACATGAAATGGTTACATTGTCTGACATCACATGTCCTATCCGAGCGGCAACCTCCACTGTTAAAAAATGAAGCCAATGTGGAAGTGCAAAATTAAAAGTTGTGCAAAATCCTGCAGTTTGTTGAGTGTCCAGTTCAGGCTGGCTCCAGTAACACCAGAAGTCACAAACACACAGCAGGCAAAAAAAAACAGTTTTTACAGCAGAAATTAACATGTTTACAGCATGGTACAAAAACAAAATATTGGTCTGCTCCAAATATCTGACAAGGAAAGCTGCTGTGTTCTAATTATTTTACTGCTGTTTTTACAATACTGTACAGATGTTTGTAGCCCCCTGAAAGGTTACCATACCATGAGATAAAACAAAAGGTATAAGGTCAGTAAACCAAGACTCAATAAAAGATCAGTACAATAGAACCATCAGTGTATTGTCCACATTCAAAGGATTCAGTCGGGGCGTAGGTAGCCTAGTGGTAAATACGCACCCCTGTAAGGAGGCTATAGCCCTCCAAGCGGACGGTCCGGGTTTAAATCTTTTCCTGCATGTCATTCCCCACTCTCTCTCCCCCCCTGATTTCCGACTCTATCCACTGTCCTATCTTTAAATGAAGGCATAAAAAGCCCCCCAAAAAACCTTTAAAATAAGTATTCAGTCTGCTCAGAAAGTAGAGTCTCTGCAGTCCCTTTTAGCAGATTGCGTTTGTGTGTTGGTCATGGTTCAAGTTCTTGTCAATGACTGTGCCCAGGTACTTGTAATAGTCAACATTCTCAACAGCTGTGCCATATTTCATGACTAAAAGAAGGATGCAGGATGAAGCAGGCTGCAGTTTACAGTCGATTGGCTCTCAAACAAAACATGCTCATCAGGTGCAAACACAATACAGACAGTTTAAACAGTGTGGTATACTTAATATTTACATAAGCATAATAGTCTGCCTCTGGACAACAAGGCTCCATTGACACGTTCAAATAATCTTTTATATTTTTGTGTTTTTACTGCAGTAAAAAAAACAAACAGTAATTTTATCAGCCTAACCAGCCTTATTATTGCATATGGGGAACCAGGGAACCAGGGAGCCTTTTCTTTGAGCCAGCAGTGACTAAGGAAGAAGACGATTAAAAGAGCCGGAGAGCATTGAGGGTACAGTGAATACGGCCTCTCAAGCCTGAAACATGAATCACTTTAAAAAAGGCCTTCTGAGACACAAAGAAACAGCTGCAACACCAGCACAGACACGCTCACAGTATTGATGAAATAGAAGTATTGTGCTGTTATTGCTTCATGCCGTCTACTCCTCCTTTTTAGTCTTCTCTCCCTCTATGTCTTTCTCCTCCCTTTGTTTTGCTGTATCACTTTGTATTTCATACCTTATTAATTCCCCTTGATATCATTACAGAGCGCAGAGCTGGATCCATTCTATGTCATTCTTAATAAAGACTGACGTCTTGAGGAACACACCTGCACACAGGAGATGTTTTTTCTTTTGGAAGGATGTTGATGGGCCTGCAGGCTGCAGGAAGGCAGACAACTTAGAGGGAGGAGTAGGGAAGGTGAAGTTTTAGTGACAGTCAATGACATTATAGATAGTTAGGTATCAATGTATTTCTTGATGATACAATATGACAACAAGTCATGGTAGTGGTATCGTAAAATCTGTGTAGATAAAGTGTCATTTAGCTTGTGTCTCTGGCTGTCAATGATTTTTGGCCATTTCGTACACAGTGTGTAAATAGCAAATAAACATAAAGCTACGCTAGGACCCTTGAGAGTGTTGGTCTTAAGGTGTGGTCAGGTGCACAGGTACTGAGTTCCTATCTTAGGGACAAAGAAAGTGACTGCATTATATAAAATAAAGGGAAACCATGTCTAAAGTATGTGACGCTGTGCTGTCTTGCTACTTAGAGGGTGCATTAGACAGATGGACCTAAATAAGTGATGTCACAACACACTGGAGCTTTTCTCCAAACTATTTATTCCCCGTCTATACAAAAACACCTTAAACAGAGTTTCTGAAGGTCTTCACCCTGGAAGGATTTTTCCAAAAAGGTGCACTTTCAGTGACCTAAACCCCAATTTCCACATACTTCGCTGCCACTCTAGTCAATGATTGTGTTTCCACAGCGAGCACCGTGGTCCGTCTCCAGAGCGTGCCAGCAGCGCCTCGACGCTCTGCTCTGTTTCAAATACACTGTGAGTCTGTTTTCGCCGGAGTACGCTGCAAGCATGCTCAAGCTGGGTGGAAGTCAGACAGGGAAACAAACAGACGATCCGGTCAATTTCAAAATAAAACATATATATTTATCTCCATAAAGGAGAAAGAACAACGCCATATCAAATATGGACTAAATAAACAGCATACGATTTATTTTAAGTTGTATCAAACAAAGGTTAAATGTCTCAAAGTCAGTGTGACAGCTGTAAGTGCTCTTTAGCTGCAGTCATTACTGCAGACACCCAGTCTCACAGAGCCAGCAAGGTGTCGCTCAGGTGAGGCACATCTAATGGTTTGATTTCATCTTGATCTGTGAAAATGCCATCAGATGAGTCACTGAAGACTTTGACCTTTAGTGCAAAGGACGACAAGAGTGAAAATCATTCCCTGGTGACAAATTCCAAAAAGTTGTTATCCTCTTGCTGTAAGTTGTCCTTTCATGCACATTTTGCAGCTTTACAATATCTCTGTAAAATATTGATAATGAGCAAATACTCAAGTGTCAGGCTGAGCAGATTCAAGGTGAATTTGAAAACATCCTCCCTCTTACATGGTCTGCCTGCACACCTGAAGAAAACAGAAAATAAACAGAATGAGCTCCTCTCTCATTCTAAACCACACTCTGCAGCTTTGGGTTGTGCATCCGTCTTCTGTTTCTCCTTTGTCAAGTCCACAGACCAGCCGATACCTTGACTGCATTGACAGTGCTGATCATGTATGCCACGTCTTGAGGCTGAAGTCTGGAAGAAATCCAAAAGTCTGGACGTTTTGTTTTTTTGCTGCAATACCTGACTCCTCAAAGGAGCTGAATCACTGCTCTGCTGAAAGTAGAACCAGGTCAGTAAGGCCGGTCCTTCATCTGTTTTCCAAGTTCCAACATATAAAAAGAAAACCTTGATTTTCTTTAAAAGTCAACATGCTACACTGGCATTAGCCAATAAGACAGGAATGTTTTTTTCTATTTGGAAAGTGAGCTATATCATATCATATATAAGGGCCAGTGTCACAAACAGCACTTTTTGCACTGGCTCACGATTCTTGTTTCAGAGCACTTTTCACCGGTGCTTATTGTTGCTGTTTGTTTTGACCATTAGGTCTGATTTACAAAAGCTCTGTGTGCTTCATAGTTGATTTAATTCAAGGAAATATCGCCCAAAAAACACGAAAACAATGCAAAGGAATCATGTCCTGGCATCAGCTCTAGACCTATACATTGTTCATTTGAAATGACGAGTCAAGACTTCTGTGAAAACAGACCACCTTCGGAGTGGGGATAGGATTCCTGACTGGGTAGGTGGGTATGGGGTTAACTGGGATTGGTGGGGCCGGGGTTTTATTAGGATGGGCGAGAGAAGGCAGGAATGGGGTTTACAAAAGATGACCACAGTACAAGCTCAACTCTTACACAAACTGTATGTGTTCTTATCCTCTGTGCAAACCAATAAAGAGATTTTGGAGAAAAGACGAGTCAGATTAGTTTCCCCATAGTTATCGTTGTTGACAAAGCTGGTATAATATGTCCAAACCCTTCTCGATTTTGATTGTTCGTTGAAGGAGAAGTAAAAAAGTGTGGCAGTCTTCATCAAGTTAAACTATTTTCAACTGAGGGCCCAGTAAAGAAAAACAAGGTAAGATGAGGTCACTTTGTGTGTAAGAAGAAATCAGAAAGTCAAGCTTAATCTAATTTAGCACAATTCTGGATTGTGGATGTCTTCAATTTACAAAAGCAAGGCTAATATGTTGAGCAAACTGTAGCTTCTTGGAATGGTGACACGATGGACACTTTAGTCAGGAAGACTTCTTTACGTGCGTAGTTTTACTTAAACATACTCAGTAATAAATCTCATTTGGATTAACATTTCAGTCTCCAGAGGTGCTGAACAGCCTGGTGGTAATGACCCCCCATGTACAGACGCTATAGATTTTGAAGCCGGCGGCCAGGTTCGACTCCTAATATGTGGCACTTTGCCTTTCGTCTAGCAGAACTGTTTTGGACATACTGTAGCTTCTAGAGGCTCCTGCTGGGGATACTAATGGCTAATGTGTTACAGTAGTCCAGGCTTGAGTATACAAAAGCATGGACGAGCTTCTCTGCACCCGGGAGGGTGAGTGAGGGACAAAGGTTTGTGATGTAATAAAAGTGGAATGTCCTGGATGACTGGACCTGGTGTGGAGTACCAACTAAAATAGCTTCATATTTTGAGCTGTTAAGTTGCAGGAAGTTCTGATTCACCCAAGCATTCATCTCCTCCAGGGGGCTAGTGAGGATGATGATGCCATGGTAGCAGAGGCAGTTGTTTGTCATCAGCAATGATTTTCCTCTGTAGCTGATGACACAGCCAAGTAGGAGTGTGAAAAGGGTCGGGCTAAGTACTGATCCTTGAGGAACCCCACTGGTTCAAAGGGTGAGTTTGGGACTTTGCAACTACTAGTGCAAATTAACATGTAAACGCAGCTATTGTCTAAAGTTGTCAATTGAGAGATCATCTTTTGTTACTCTATTCTAATGCTGCTTTCTTTCATCATTTCATTAACCTCAGCCGAAGAGTGCTAGCACCACTCCACCAACGTTTGGGCTCCATGGACAGATTTATCTAGAATCTGCTAAGGGCAGATGCCCTTCAATTATGAAATATCCCTGTAGAGTTGCAGCACCAAAGACTTTCTGATAAGACTAAATTATTACATAACATCTGTTCTAATAAATAATTAGCTTTACTCCATCTTCTTTTCTCTCCTGATTGAACTTTTTCAGTGGAATTTAATAAAGTTGATTTGGCTGCAGAAAGAGGTGTTACAACTGTTCTTCTCAAACTGATATTTCAAAGTCAAGTATGAACTTTTAAGTCAACACTGATATTAACAAGTCTTCTTTATGTTACTGAAAGGTTGAAAGTGAATATTGTCATTCTCAGTATCAATCAGGTTGTAATCCCTGTGTCCTGGAAGATGGAAGGTAACATTGTAGATATATGAAGTTCGTTTTCAGAGTTTAGATTATTTTGGTTCTTCTCCGTTGCTGTATTTTGCTACACATGAACATAATCCCTAAAACACACTTGACTGTGTTCTTTATGTTCTTGGCTGCTTTTAGCTTCTTAGCTGTCTGAGAAAATCTAAGCGTAGCCTTAAAGCTCTTGAGCGTGGTGACACCGGAGGCCTTGTACACTGTCCTCCCCTCTGTATACTATAATAGTGTCTAGTGGATTATAACGGAGTAAAAATACTCTGCAAGCCTCTGAGACATACACAGAGACACACACTGATCCAATAATAAACCAATGAGATCTTAAAAGACACCAAAACAGACAGAGAGGGATTGGGAAGTAAGCAGAGAGGACGGGGGAGGGAGGAGGTTCATTAGCTGTGAAATCTGTGTTAGATTAGTACAAAACAAACATGTACATGTCCTGTTAGAAAGTCCCAGAGAGACAAGGAGGAAACAGGACCAGACAGATTCGCTGTACAATCTGTGGAGGACTAATAGCAGCTCAAATGTAAAACAGCCTGTTTTAGCGAGCTAAAACAGGTGTCAGCTCATGTTTTCATCTGGGACACACACACACACCAACACCTGAGTGCCGTTCTGGGCTTTGCGAAGGTAATGCTGTGCAGCCAGGCCAGCAGGAGAGGAAGCAGCTGAAACGAGTCAAGCATAGTGTAAAAGAAAAACTATTTAGTGCAGCATCAAGGCCAAAACGACCATAAAGTACTCGAGGTCTTTTTGCTATAATCGAATCATTTCATGGCACATGGTTTTCCAGAGACAACATGGGTAAATGTGATGTAAGTGTGTGTGGAGCTCAGTAGAATAAAGGGAGCGTGAAACCGAAACAATGTGGGAACTTAAGTAAGAAATCAAGTGAGGGACTTTCGGGTGAAAAAAAAATCCCAAATCCCCAAAAGAAACAAACACACAAAAGAATAGTTTCTAAAAAAAAACAAGTAAGTAAGTTATGAACTACATCATACAGTATATGTAGCATTTAAATTACAAGTGGTCAAGTGTAAAGACTGTGCGTGGAATTTGACCACCACAACATCCCTGCGGATAGGTATCAGGGGTAGCTTAGAGCTGTGCCCAAAACAGACGGAGCAAACAGTGAGCCTAAATCCTCAGGAAGATGTTCTGGAGGGAAACTGATCTGTTACAGTTATGGTAGACCAGTCAGTGAATCTTTGTCTGTCGGGACTCCAGTGAGCTTTATAACCCTGTCAGTGGTGAACAGTAACAAAGTAAATTGACTTCAGATCGTGCTTAAGTACATTTAAATTAATTAAGTCTGCGCGATGTCCTTCTAGGTTTTCTTTCTCCATCTTTTTAAGCCTTGATGTAGTTCATTTTGATTAAAAAGGCCATAACTGTTCTCTCTAAATAAACTTGGCTTGGCTTGCAACAAAAAAAAAAAGAAGATTGTTAATGATCAAATGAGCAGAATTCTACAAACAACAGTCAGTGAGTTGATATAAGTTTTGGGGCTAATTTGGAAGATTAACAATAAAGCAACAGTTTGACAAGTTGATATGAAAAATGAACGGAGAAATCCATTTTAAAGTTGGCATAGATTCTAATTGTATTATTCGAGAGGAGTCTGAGAAGATTAGAGTTTGATTCAGCCGCAGGATATGTTTGGTCAAGTTAGGAAAGTAATGTTGAGGAAGAAGTGCGTGCAAGAAAAAAGGTAAATTGCAACAATTCATCACAAAATCATTACTGAAGTGCGCCGAGCATCCCTGATTGATGTTCTGTTCTACTGCATCTTACAATTCAGCTTTTTTCTCTACCTTTAATATGGACCTTTCAGCCAATTTCCTTCAGAACTTTTAACACAGGGACTGATTTCAGTGGGCGCTCTCAGCCGTGATGATGTTGTTTCTGTTACCCACACCTCTCATTGAATTTCCCCGAGCAGCCGCCCGCCCAAAGCAAAATACACGGCCGAGTTTGTGAGAGCAGAGTTGCCAAAGGTTAGATGTTGATTCATGGAAGTGCTCGATATGATGCCTGCTCTTCCAAAAGTATGTGATATCGACTGCTTGTTCCTCCCACACTGTCTGACGAGGAGCCTCCCAGATGTGTGATGTGTGTAATCTGAGGGAAAATGTGATGTTGCTCTCACTCTCTGTGTGCTGTTTTTTCATGACTGAGGATATGTGGAATGAACTAAATGTACTGATGAAGGGACTTTATAACTCTGGTATTATTTTATATGAAGTTTAAGAGCACAGGTGATTCTATTTTTGAAGAAGGACCATATAACCTTTTATAAATAGCTGCAACATTAGCCACTGCTGCAAACCATTGGTAGTTAGAACACTGTTGTGTGGTTAAGTAAGCAATAAGAAAAATGCAACATTCAGACTTTAAAAAATATAATTTGATTTTTAATAAGAAATGTCATGGAAGAATTTCAAAATAGTGATTAATAAAAACACATTTAATATTTCATGATGTTTGGTTGTGCAACAATGACTAACACAACTGGTTTGAGATAAAACAGCTGCATTTCAGCCCTCTACACATTGCAGATTCCTCTAAGGTTACATACCGCTGTCATAACGCCTTTGGACTTTTGTGTCTCAGTGTGTGATTTTACATTGCATATCGCGGCAGTTGCTTAGTCCATATGGACTTGGTAAATCGTAAATGGACTTGCGCTTGTATAGCTCTTTTCTAGCCTTCTGACTACTCAAGGCACTTTTACACCGCAGGTCACACCTACACATTCACAAACTGATGGCAGAGGCTTTTATGTAAAGTGACCATCAAAAGTAACTAATCCCATTCGTACAAACTCATATGCCACTGACGAAGCAGCGGGAGCAATTTAGGGTTAAGCGTCTTGCTCAAGGAGACAACAGACATGTGGCTACAAGAGCCGGAGATCGAACCCCCGACTGTTAGCTAGTAGATGACCAACTCTACCAACTGAGCCACAGCTGCAGCCCTTGCAGAAGTTGGTCTGATTGCTGGCGAGGTGCCAAGTCACTTCCTGAGTGGTGCCGAGGTGCCCTTGGGCAGGGTACCAAAGCTCTAACAGCTCTGGCACACTCCCTGCGTAACAGCCCACCTCTGACATCTCTCCATTAAGGCATGTCCATAGTTCCTGTGGTGCATGTGTGAAATTCGGTCACCTTGTGTCATCACCGGAGTGTAAGATAAATAACGTATGTATAAAAAAAAATAATTATACAAAATTTGAAATGAATTTCTACTTACCTAAATGTCTATCCATATTGGTCAAAGCAGCTCGGACTAAAAACAGAAACCAGAACACTTCACATGCTGACAATCCAGATCCCCATGTATGGGTTATGATTTCATATATTTGTCATACCTTGATGTTAGGAACCATTATAAAGTCTAGGAAGTAGTGACCAAGTTAATGTGTTCTTTTTCAACATTTAAAAAGTTATTTTTTGCGTCCTTTCTTTCTTTATTAGGATCCCCTTTAACACCAGCTAACACATCGGCTATTCTTCCTGGGGTCCAACACACACATACAGTCATACACACTCTTACACAGTACAATATAACAAAACAAACAAGGACAAAGAGCCAGACCAGATCCTCTAATAGAATTTAATTTAATACAGAAGAGGACAAACTAATGCACTGACGCGCGGAGACACTTAACACACACTTCCAAACAATTCATCTTAACAGGATTCAATTATCAAAATCCTTCAGTCATGATAGTTTCAGGATAACACTGAAGTCATCACTATGGACTTTTTCATGCTCCCCTTTAATCATTGTCTTGTCCAATCACTCATTCAGCGAACTTCTACCTCCCCTCCTTCAATTCCATCTATCTGTCAATCCATTTTTAAGTTCTGTTGTCCACTCAAGAGAGAAGTAAAACTTTGCAGCCTCCAATAATTCACCAAAATCCCTCCATCTAACTGTCCGACCGTTCTCTCTACCTTATCCCGGAGGATAAGTTGAAAGCAGAATATATATATTCACTCCCATCATGGAGGATTTAGGAGACCATCTCAATTTAATGAGGGGTTTTAAAAGTTAAGAGAAAAACAGAGCTCACAATAATAGAAGTTATTTAAGAGGAGAAAAGTGAGTGCGAGTTCACTCGTGTGTGTGTGTGTGTGTGTGTGTGTGTGTGTGTGTGTGTGTGTGTGTGTGTGTGTGTGTGTGATTGCTTCTTGTTAAAGACATAGTTTTCAAACTTTGGAATTATAAGTTGGACAAATAAGTAAGGACAAAAATGTCACACTTGTAATCTAGCTCTGATTGATTCATCGAAGAACACTTTTTGGTCAAAGTTTAATATATCACCCAGGTTTGTAGTACTGGAAATTTTGATCTCAGGACCAGTCTTGGTCTTGGAATCAAAAGCATTTATACTCTGCTTTGTCTCAGTCTCAGACTGGGTGGACTCGGCTATTTTACCAAATCATTACTGTGATTGGAAGGTAAATGCCCCTTTCTAAAAGAGCAATTAATTTCAATTAATTCATAGTTTGATTTTTATCCCTCGGTTACAGCCGCAACCTTCCCGGTGTAATGGGAACATGATGATGATTTCTCTGGGATATTTATTGTCCTGTTTCAGTCTCAGAGCACTCTGGTCTCTGGTCTGTATTTCATACAACTAGGTGAAGGTGTTTTCAGACCAAAACGTCCCGGGGACTTTTTGAAGAGGAACTATCCACTAGGGAGATCCCTGGGAACTACACACCATGGGCACTTTTGTGTCTGCAGTCGCACCGCCATGGTACTGGGAGAGAACCTACTCTGAAGCAGAACTAAAAAGGTTCCTCTTAATGGGGTTTTAGAAACTGAAATAGTTTATAGTTCTTGCAGAATCCCTAAAAAAGAGGGATGGTTCCAACAGTTCCTGAAACTATGAAATAGTTCCTGGCATCATAAAACGGCTCATATGAACATGTTCGACTATTTTTATACATCACATTTTTTTAAACTGATCCCCACATACAGCACCTACTAATGTTCAGTACATAAGGTTTGCAGTTGACTCGTAGGCACAGGCTAATTCTTTCACATCTTCCAGCAGCTAAAAAAGTTATTTTGGTTGACCACACCAGCTGGTACTTTTAAATGTATGCATTGTCCTCACTGTTGCACTACCTAAATGTTTTTTTTAATGTTCATATTAATAACTTACAAACCAAGAGATTTAATTAATTGTAACATTACTTTTTGTCAGGATTTGTTCTTGTTATGTTTTTGTATTTTGTCTACTTCCTGTTTTATTTTGTATTCATCCCTCATCTTGCTTTAATACCTGTGTAAATCTCTGGTATAAATTTTGAGTGTTTCCTGTTGCATTTTCTCATTTTTATCCGCATGTTTCTCTTTTCCCTTTGTGTGCATTTCCCTGGTTTAGTCTGTAGTGTTTTATTTTGTAGTTCTTGTCCCCAGTGTTTCATGTCTTCTCTTACTTCTTCCCTTTGTCTGTTTCCCTCCAGTTTGATTGAACTGATTGTCTTCACCTGTGTCTGATTACCCAGTGTCTCTTTAGTCTCGTTCCTTCCCCTCTGTGTCAGTTCATACATCCTCCTACAAGAGTACTGTACTGTTTCCTCTGGGCTCCTCGTGTTTTTCACCTTTTAAAGACTTTTTCAGTTCGTACGTTTTTAGACTCCAAAGAGTTAGCCTTTTTTTGCATTTTTGAATTTTTTGTTTAATAAATATTTTAGTTTTTGTTCTATCTATAATGGGGTTCAGTTACTAATTTTTCCAAGACATGACATAATTAATTGATGTTAATGTGCTATGGCTTCTGTATGAAAGTTACATTAGTCTAGTCCTCCAGCTAGTCCAAAATGCAGCAGCTAGGCTTCTTACTGGTTGTAACAGACGACATCACATCACTCCAATTTTAGCTTCATTACACTGGCTTCCTGTAAGTTTTAGAATCAATTTTAAGATTTTACTCATTACTTTTAAAGCACGGACGGGGCTGGCTCCAAGCTATATAACAGAGCTACTGACACCATATGAGCCAGCCTACAGTCTTAGATCCTCGGGGGGTCTCCTGGTCGTTCGAAAGTCGAGACTTAAAACTAAAGGTGACCGGGCCTTTTCAGTCAGGGCCCCTCGACTTTGGAACGACCTCCCTGAGGAGATAAGACTCGCAGATTCCCTAATTTTTTTTAAATCCCTTCTTAAAACGTGTCATGTGATGTCATCTTCTTAATGTCTTTTCTTACTGGTTTTACTATTTTTATCTTCTTTTACTTCTTACTGTCCTTTTATTTATGCTCATATCTTAATCTCCTCTTGTGTTTTAACTTGGTAATTTCTTATCTTACTTACTTTGTCTATTTATGTTTTATATTTATATTTACCTTTTATTTTTGTTAATATTATAGTTTATTTTATCCTTTAACCACTTGTTTCTATTTCTTTTACTGCTCTTACCTTTGTATTGCTGTTAGCTCTTTTAATTTCTTACATCTTTTTTAAGTCTTTGGTCCTTTTGGATCTCAGCTCGTGTTGTTGGGTTCTTGTGTTGCCTGGGTTCTTATAATGGTTCTTGTGATGGTCGGGTTATATATGTCTGTTGGGTATCGTGCACTTTGGGTTCTGTTCTGTTGAATTAGTATTTTGTATTTGTTTGTTCTTGCTGTTGTTTATGTTCTTCTGTGTTTGGTTTAGCTTACTTTGTTCTTGTTTTTGCTGTTTGTCAAAGCACTTTGTAAACCTGTGTTTTTAAAAGGTGCTATATAAATAAAGTTATTATTATTATTATTATTATTATTATTATTATAACAGAAGATATCTGCCCAAACCCTGTGAGTGTATTTTATTAGACCTGCTCATTTGAACTGTGTTCATACTGGGCTCTGATAATGTTATAAAAACAGAAATACACATAAAAAAAAATATGATATATGGCTACTGACATGTGAAATGTTTCTGTAAATAAATTCATCTTATTATCTTGAATTTGAGCTTTTCTATGTTTCCATAATTCAACCATATTGATGCTTATTTGAGGTTAACGCACTGAAAATCTGGCTTCAATTTATTCATGTGCTGGCACTTTGTAATGCACAATTGTCTACAGAGAAAAATTATTGGACAGCACTACAGAGAGAGAGCGAGAGAGGGAGAGCGAGTGAGAGAGGAAAAGGAGGGAGTGATCTCCCGTTTGGACAGAAAACGATGTCGCACAGAGAAATCATTTTGGTCAGGGCAGAGAGAAGAGAAAGCAAATAAGTGCCAGTATCTACAGATGGTAATAAACGCCTGTTTGTAAAGTCAGAGCCATTGATTTACAGTCCGCTATGTGCAATTTTCTGTGGCTGCCGTGCAAGTGATGCTATCCTGCTTATTGCTTGAGCTCAGTGATAATCTTTAAGTTTTAACAAATGTTTTCTGTTAAAGGCTTTGAGGTGAACAGAAACATGCTCTACTGCTGCTGACAGACCTCTGCAGGGTATAGAGAGGGTATAGAGAGTCAATCAATCCCCTCTAGCTACACACATAGATTAGTGTCTTTTTGTGATCCCCAGCAGGAAATAATCCTTACTTTAAAGAGATTTGCCAGATTTTAAATCACTGTTGTGATAAGCAACACAAAGTCAATAAACACCCAATCACTTTAACAGAATACACAAACTTAAACTTGACACTTTAGTGGAGTTAATTATGATTCCAAGAATGAGGGGTCCTTGATTCTTTTTTTTCTGAGGGCTTCGAGTTAAAAATCAAGTTTTCAGAAAGGTGTTGTTGACGTCACCAACTAGTGATGTGAAAAGCAGTTCTTTTCAGTGTACTGAATCAGTAGAATCAGTTCAGTAAAGTGATTCGTTCAAAAGATTCGTTCAGTACTTCTCTGCAGCTCTGTCTGTGAATCAGAATTTAATAATCTGAAACACGGCCGAACGTTTAGTTCTGCTCGCGATCGTTCTGAGAACAGCCGGTGGTGAATAATAAACCAATGAGCTGAGAATTTAGTTGGATAAAGCTACAGTTTGCAAACTGAAAGCTGCTAAAACAATCACATTTATTTTCCCCGACCGTTCTGTACAGTACGTTCAGTACACGAATCACTCACTGACTGTCTGACTGAGAGGAAGAGAGAGACTCGGAGGCGGAGCTCTTCCTCTCAGTTCGTTCAGTGATTCACGTCGGAGCTCTCGTTCAGTGAACATGAACGAGCGAGACTGCGAGTCACCAGCCTCAGTCACACACACACACTGTACTGACTGAAACATGGTCGTTAGTGGATGATAAAACAGTCAGATGAGTGAAATTAAGTTGGATATAAAAGCCATTTGTAAACTGACAGCAGCTTTAAAAAGCACATACATTTTCGCGACACCTAAATGTTTAATAATATATTTTCTACTTCCTCAATTTTGGAGACATGAGAGGGAGAAGTAGGGGCGAGCTTTAGTGACACAGAGCTCCCGACCGACTCCGTCCTGTTGGTTCAGTCAATACTTATCACTGACATGAAAGGGAGGGCGGGCTTTGAGCGAGTCTTATGGTCTAGAGAGAGAGAGACGAGACGGGAGAGAGGAGAGCGCAACTGAAGTTGAGAAATGAACGACTCTTTTCAGTACGTGATTCAGTTCAGTTCGTTCACCCAGATGATTCGTTCGTTTTGAACGAATCGTTCATGACCGACACATCACTATCACCAACACTCTTTTTACAAATACAATATTCCCCATATTTTGGTCTTCTACAGATTTTGTCTTGTAACCACATCCTCTGTTCTCTGTGTCTGATTAGGGAAAAAAAGATCTCAAATATAAAAAATGCAGTAATGGAGTATTGTCAGTCATAAAGCGGGCATTGTCAATACACTGTTGTCATAGAGACAGGAGGGACGTTCCATGCAGCAAAAAATAAATAAAACGCCAGGTGGACACAGGGCCTTATTGCTCATCTGAAGACAGTAATCATGCACATATAAATAACTCCAAGGATTATATAAACAATAATGGTAAAAGGTCCTCTGCATTCCCATGTGGGGCTGAAGGAAACAAACAGCTGTCGCTCCTTAACATTGCACTCCTCACTGTGTGTTTGAAAAGCTCATGAAAGTGTATTAAGACTGCTCACCTTTGGAAACAATATTAATGGTATTGTTTTGAGTACTGTGGCCACTGCTTTATATTCAAGGAAATATTCCACTTCAGCGTTTTAGATCACAGCTCTTTGACAATGACTAATCTCCTCCCTGGAGTGCCCTTTGCAGCTTCTCACAGCCGATATTGGCTGAGTTTAGCAGAGCAATGCGAATGGAGCTTTTAGAACAAGTGGAAAGTTTATTATTCGTCTTCCGAGACTGGAGATGAGAAATCTGTTTCACAAGTCAGTCTCCAAATTGAAGGCCACAGAGCTCAGACCTCCTACTTTCTCACAGGTCCATCTCTCCACAGACTTGGCAACGGAGCAGCTTTGAATGTGGCTGAAGAAGTTACACAGAAGTTTTTTCTAAGAAAGGAACTTCTGCCAATCACATCCTTCAAACACGGCTGCAGGATGGAGAATGCATTGGTAGACAGCCAGGGTATAGACAGGTCTCCAGTCTGTCACAATACTGAGAAAAGATGTTAAGATGTAGCTGTATTTTCATGAAGTTCTCGGGCTTAGCAATTTGTCTTGATGATTACTGAAGTCACAAGCTAGATTGTTTACAATCAGTACTCATAGCAGCCCATACGTCGCTTTGGAGTCTCTTTGGTTTAGCGAGTTGGGTTTTGGTAACCTTGGATGGTTATGACATTATGGCTCATAATGTAATCCACTATGGAGAGAATTAACGCAATTTTTACTTCTTTAACCACACTGTTGAGTTTTGCCAGGAGGCATTGTTGGGCTTCATAATGCCTTGAAGTCACTGAGACTACGTCCATGTTTTATACAGTGTATGATATGAACGTCAAATCCTTGCCTTCACTACAAACAGTATATGGTTGCAACAAAGATCTCCACCCATTAATGAAATATATACTCCAAATATATCAAGTATTATATTATGCAGTAAAACCAAAGATACACTTGTATACCAAATCCAAACAGAACATAATACTGAAAACCTCATGATATTGTGTGTGCAGGTTGTGTACTATTGTGTGAGCACATGCTTGCAATTAATTCCACTCACTCCTTCTACACAGGTCTCTGGAGTGTTCGGTGCAGACTGTTTACTGAAGGCAAAATACCAGAGAGTCGAAAACAACCAGTAGTGGACTCTGTAGTCCTCGCCATTCTCTGCTCCAAAACGCTTTCCAAAATCAAGTGCACATTTTTGGCTGTACATCCTGAGAGAAGCTGGACCCAGACATCCCTTTTATATCCTTCTTTCCCTGTTGTATATTTTGGCAAAAAGCATATCAGTCTGCCCAAGGTTGGAACCATTTGTGTACCTCGTGGATCACAACTCATGGGATTTCTGTAAATAACAGTTCAAACTGTTTTCCAAGCAGTTACCCTTTGCTGCCATGTGGGGCCGCCATTGTGCCTAGCAACCAAGTGTTGTATTTAATTTAACTTTGAGCACTTTTTAATCAAATAAATGGGACATTTAGTAAAAGTATCTCCAAAAATGTTATATCTCATTATCAGTTTTATTCCTATTTCATCTGTTCTTGTTCTCAGTGTGAAGGGAGTTTTAGTTGGAACTTGTGTGTGTGTGTGTGTGTATGTGTGTGCGTGTGTGTGTGCGTGTGTGTGTGTGCCTGAGGCCTCTGCAATTGGCATTCCAGCCCTCATGTAGTCATTCTGTCTCCCTGATTGACCCTGTTGTCGAAAGGAGGAGCGGTTAATTACCTCCTCACAGCGGCTCTGTTCACCATGCAGCCTACCCACCAAGACCACAGAACACAACACGACACCCCTGGTTAACAAATTAGACAGGAAGGCAACGCAAGACAGAGAGACCGGGACGCTTAAACAACTGAGCAGTGTTGGGGAACACATGAGAGGAAGAAAAGAAGGGAAAACGAGAGATTAAAGAGCTGCAAGCAGCAAAGTGAGGGAATTTCAAAGGAGGTGTGTGGGGGGGGGGGGGGGGTAAAATGAGGGAGAGTAAGAGAGAACACCACAGGAAGCTGGTGAGTAAATGAGAGGCCAAACAAAATAATGAGAAGTTAAAGCAGATGACAAAGAGAGGTTAAATCAACTGAGATGGTGACGCTCGTACAAATGAGAAAAAGAAAAGAGAGAAGAGGAGAAGAAACTAAACCGACACCAAAACCACAGGAAGCTGCTCTAACAAATGGGGCTGTGCGGCGGCCTACCAGCACTGTGCTGTGATCCAGCCCATTTTTCATTAACACTGTGATTTATCAACGCAGCCCTGAGAGCAGCGTGGCGGGGGCTTTTGATTAAGGCCATTAGATATTAGTCATTAGCCGTGAGATAAGTCACATTGCCGGGGTGCGTTTGATTCTCTTTACCAGGGCTTGCCCAGGGGCAGCTCGCTGTGCCTTGCTGACTGCTCTCTTTGAAGCAGGCCTCCACAATGATGGGGCCTCCCCCGTGGCTCGGCAGGTGGAGGCATGTGCTATAGGTTAAGCACACTGTGCTGAGTTTGACCTGGTGTCTTGCCTTCCATACTTGTCCTGTGTCTGCTATTCTTTTGGCAAACTCCATCACATGCTGTCTAATGTTTAAGAGGTTGCTATATTAATACTTAGAAGTCCCCATGGTGACATAAACCGTGGATCTTATGATGTGAACATTTAACGTCTACTCGGCTACTACACTTTTGTTGTATTTTGGCCCATACACATTCTCTCACTAAACCATGTTTCCAACTCTGATGACTTACACACTGCCTGAACAGTAATAAACGTCAAACTGACAAAGTAAGCGTCTGGCTGGTGAATTAAGTCGAGCAATAAGCATCTAAAGAACAAGCTGTTTCTGGTGGGAGTTCATTTAAAGCCAGAGAGAGCCAAATGACAAAGAAATGGCTTAAAACTCCATTGTAACAAAAAAATCTTACCAAACAGGACTTCCAAACAGGAATAGTCAGGTTGGCAGACACACTGCTCTGATTATGGAAGTGTGAATAATTGGGATGTCAGCGTTAACGCGTTAAGTGCAATGTGATTAAAGGTCCGTATTTTTATCGCATTACTTGCCGTTTTGTCCCTTTGAGCGCACGGTAGTTCATTCACCGTAGGGTCTTTCTGCAACCACAGTTGACTGAATAAACGACGCTGCACCTTTCAATCAATCATTATATAGTATAGCGCCAATTCATAACAAGTGTTATCTCAAGACACTTTTCAAAAGGGCATATGGGATAATATGCAGTAAGGATTTCTCCTTTGTATTCCTCATATTCCTGTTTTCCACAGCACAGTCCGATGGTGGTGGCTGGGCGTCAGGCAGTGGTTGGGACGAAACAGTCCGAAGTTGGAGGCGCCTTTGAATGTCTCAAATTCATCCAAATGAATGGATTCAATCTCTAAATTATGTTCAAAGCAACGTACAACACAAGAAACGATCTAGAGATGGGGAAACAATGTCAGTAAGTGTAAGCAAACAACTTTAAGTCTGATCGGACACACAGGTGCTGACAGGAAGTGATCAGAGGCAGAGCAGAACATCGACAGCTGTTCTTGAGAGTTTAAATAAGCATAAAAACCATCCTTAATATCATCACTATCAAACAAAATCATTGTTGTCGTTGTTGTTGTTGTCATTAAGTGCGTAGGTGTGAAAGAGCTGGGTCTTAAGGGTTTTTTCTTTAAAGGTGCAAAGGGACTCTTCTGATCGAATGGAGTTTGGTAGTTGGCTTCACCACCGGGGGGCAACAGAGGAGAAGAGTCTAGTCAGCGTCTTAGGACCCTGTTGTGAAGGTTGGATCAGACGCCTTTGATTTTTAGAGCGTCGTGGGTGGGATGGAGTGTAGACCTGGATGAGAGAATTAAAGTAAGGAGGATCCGTTTTTGTCGCTGTTTTGTAAGCAGGCAGCAGAGTTTTAAATTTGATGCGAGTAGTAACTAGGAGGCAGTGTAAGGAGATGAACAGCGGAGTGACTTGTGCTATTTTAGGAAGGTTGAAGACCAGTCATGCTGCTGCATTTTGTATCATCTGCAGAGGTTTGATAGTGCATGTAGGAAGACCTGCCAGTAGAGAGTTGCAATAGTCGATGCGTGATACCACAAGAGCCTGTACCAGGAGCTGTGTAGCATGTTCTGACAGGTAAGGTCTGATCTTCCTGATGTTGTACAGGGCAAATCGACATGACCGGGCAATCGAGGCTACTTGAACCTTAAATGTTAGCTTGTCATCAATCATGACACCCAGGTTCCAGGCAGACTTTGTGGGCATGAGTTTGATTGTACCAAGCAGGATATTGATCTGTGGTTGAATAAAGGGACTGGCTGGGAGGACAAGGAGCTCAGTCTTTGAGAGGTTGAGTTGAAGGTGGCATTCATTCATCCATTTAGAGATATAAGCGAGGCATGCCGCGATTCTTGCTGAGACTGTAACACTGGTGGGGATGAATCTGTCACTTTTTGCTATTTTCATGAACCCTTTCTTCCTTTTTCCATGGTTAAGTTAACGTAGTAACTTTGGAACCAACAAGTATAACCAATTTTTTTTTGAAATACAAAATAATGGAATTTTGAAACTGGTGATTAAAAATGTGAATAATTGTGGCGCAGTGGTTAGTGCACGCGCTCCATGTATTAAGGCTATGGTCCTCCAAGCGAGTGGCTCAGGTTCAAATCCTACCTTTCCCGCATTTTATTCCCCACTGTTTCTCCCTGATTTCCAACTCTATCCACTGTCCTATCTCTCCATTAATGGCAAAAACCCCCAAAATAAATCTTTAAATAAGAAATGTGAATAATAGCGATCAATTGAATTTCATAGAATATTGGCAATTAGACAGCTAGACTAAGCCAGACAGTTATCCTGCCGGGCAGGCTATTGCTGATGACTAAGTTGCCATGGTCACCGAGCTGAGACTCGCATTAACCACGGTGGTGGAACATAATTCTCAATGAAATGAGCCAGACTTATGTAAGAAAGCCAAGGTTTATCCACCTTCATGGAACACCCCTCTGGTGTGTCTAGTGTTAATCTAGCGGGACTACATATCACCTTTTTTTATTCTTCCCGCGGCCTTCTTGAACACTCAGACTGCATCCTGACTCATAAAACTGAGCAGCTTTTATTTAGCTCACTGATCTGATCATAACAGACATCTGGATTCTTTTATCGACATGATGAGTGGGTTTGATAACCGCTAGCATTGCAAGAGGGGGACAGACCGTGTTCACAATAACCCTGTGATGAGCGGAATAATGAAACTCTAGCCAAAGCTGTCGAGCAGACCCTAAACATCCACGAGTTGGCCCAAACACTTCAGATCAGAATCAGAGGAGAGACTATAAGTGACCCTCTCTCTCCCACTTGGGTTTTCTTTCTTCTCACACTCTTGATTTCTCTCTCACAAGCAGCCGGTGAGATATTGTGTCTTCCTCTCACAAACAGCCTCCTCTCCCTCTCCCTCTCCCTCCCTCGCCCACTTGCCTTGCCTCTAATTCAATTATTCCTTTGTCTTATCTGGCTCTTCACTACACTCTCCAGCTAATCTGATTATGAAGGAGAGTTGGCAATTAAAACACAGATATGAGAGAGATCTATCCTTCATGCTCGCTGCTTTAATGAGATACATCTTCATGCCTCTCATGCAGCTAAAGTTCAATTAGGTTACACACGAGTTGGGGTGGAGGAGTGTGTGTGGGGGGGGGGGGGGGGGGGTCTCCTTGACAAGCAAACAGCATGTCAGCCTCTCCAGGGTTCCACTGTCTGTTTATGCACATTTGCAGCTCGCTCCCTGCAGAAATATTGGCTATAAATATATATTTTTTTTTGTTGTTGTTGTTGTTGCTCAGTACGAGGAGTGGCTGAAATTTTCTCCCCAAAAATATTTTTTTTATACATTTGGTATTAAAAGTCAGCTGATAAAGTAAAGTATTTGGGAAAAAATACTGGATGAAATTATAGTTTTTTAATTATAACATAAGAAAAACAGATTGATTGATTGATCTGAGGCAGAATTTGGTTGTTAAAAGAGTGGGTTTTTAAAAAAAAAAATGGAGATATTTCAATATTTTATGCACCTTGTTTTGTTATTTTCATATTTCAGTTGATGCCAGTTTTTTTTAATTTCTTCATAAATCCACTCTGATCCTGTGTTTGATCATGTCTATAAACCCCTCTATTTCATCCCTGCTCACAACAGGCTGTTTCTGTGGCTGTAGCTTTAAATGCAAACAAACTGCATCCTCTAGTGGGGCTATCTCTCTTCCTGCAACGTGGTGGCAAAGCGAATGGCTGGACAGGTGAATGAAACATGGATGAGCCTCTGAGCGACACATAAACAAGCTGAGGGAAGCTCTTTCCTGTCCCGTATAAGAAAACAAGAGCTGAGAACAAAAAAACCAGAGGGAGTTTGACTTCACTCTGTTCTAGAAACGATCACTGATATATTTAGTTTTATAGGTTGTACTTATTTATTAGGTTTCTGATTTATTAATTTTCAATATTATACCTAAAGTATGCAAACAAATATTTTATCTCGCCTAATTTTTTCAATGAATTTAGATCAAGATTGTTTTTTTCAACATATTTTCAGTGTGTAAAATATCAATAGGTTTCACTTAAATTTCAGTTTTGAAGGTTTTCTGTGTCATACAGGAACGAATAACATGATGAGAGCATAGGTTTCAAATCAGACTTGAGCTCTCTCCATAAAAACACACTGAATGGAACTTAATTAACTTGCAAAAAATATTGTATGAAATATGTTCAAGATAAGCAAAGTCTTAATATATAATTGTAACTTTAATGTAGCCAGAAATGCATGACGTCCAATTTAGTGAACCAGTGATCTATCATTATTTTCTGCAAACATAAAATCATTACTCTGAAACTTTTAACAAGAATATTCCTACACTGTTGTTACCTGATCAATATTATCAGATTATCACCTGCAGGCGTCTTCAAACATAGAAGGATATGCAAGGTATTCCTGAGCAACATGGTATTTGTGACTTTCCCTCGGCCATCTTGATTTTAAATACATTTTGCTACATCTGGCCACTGGGTGGCAGTGTATAGGATGACTTGCTCAGTTCCACTGAAGTGGCTGATGTGAAACCATGCATTATGTAGTAAAAGAGCTGTCCACTGTAGTGAAGTCTATGTGTGAAAGGGTTAAAAATAATGAAAAACATGTTGCTATGTCACAGTTGGATAATGACTGGTGTAAATACTAAGATTTAGGGCTGAATTAGATCCCTTGATTTATGCCCATAAAAGGATAATAGTAGTATTTATGTGGACTGTTGGGGCCTACTTGGACCCTGGTGGCTGTTTGAGCCTTTAACAGCTGATATTTACTCATCTGGCATGGCTGACTGTGTGTGTGTGTGTGTGTGTGCGTGCGTGCGTGCGTGCATGCGTGTGTGTGTGTGTGCGTGTGTCTGAGGTGTGTATTCCTGTGCACATGTTTGTGATATTTACTGATTTGTCTTGCTGTGCTGTTCATATTTATGCATGACTGCACCTGCGTGCATGTGTGCACTCGTGTGTGACATTTACTCAACTGGTCATGCGGGTCGTTTGTGTGTGAAGTTCAGGTTTGCTGTGGGCCCTCTTCCCAATTCAATAACCTCCTACCGTTCTAAAATATACGCACAGATGCCTTGAGATGATTACAGCACCAGGCAGAGGCGCTGCTTGTCAACAGGCAAGTCATGCCAGTAAAGGGACCCCCGAGGGCTGACAAACTTTAAACCACAGCAGTAGTTCAGACTGTGCAAATTTTGCAATGACAGTAGGAAACCTCCCTAAGAAGGCCCCATCTGACAGCACTCACTCTTGTTGCTCTGCAAAGCTTATCATGCATTATTCTCGGGAAAACCACTGACAGAAAATGAAGGGGAATTATCTGTCTGGGAGTAAAAACAGCAAAAATGTTGTTTGAAGGGGCCCACAATTAGTTTTTGTCTAGGGCTCCAACAGACTCTAGAATCGCCACCGGCACCAGATATGACCCTTTACATGCCAGCAATAGAGATAAAACAATACCGACCCTGTCTGTCTGCAGCTTTCTTTAAGGGTCCTCGCACCGTGAGTCCTCAGGCCCTCCGAGCTTAGGAGGATGCTCCTAACAAACAAGCAGTTACTACACTACATAACACTGTACTAATCTAAAGGTTGCAGAAATACACCAAGATATGCAGCAAAGAGCAAACAGAGGCAGGTAAGAAGGAGAAAGAGACCTTGTAAACATGTTTATAAGCAATCCTGTACTTATGATCCTTCAGCTTTGAAATGTTTTCTGAGGAAGATGAAATGAGAAATGTTCTTTAGCTCAAGGAGACACCATACACACACTTTGACTCAGTAAGTAAATGTTGTTGATTTTTAAATCATCTTTGCATGTTTAAGATGATACTAAATGTTTTTTTCTTTATTAAGTGAAGGCACTTGGTGTTTTAAGATGCTCTTTAGCTGTTGTGAGGTATAAAAGAAGCCAACTGATTGACAGTTCTGTTTGTTTATAGATTTGAGCTCTGAAAAGGCCAAGAGCACATAAAGTGAGGGCAGCTGCAGGGTCCGTGTACCTTCCGTTCATTCTATTTCCAATTCTGAAACGCAAATCAAACAACAAATTTAGGGCCATTTTTTCTATTTCCATTTCTGAAACAAAAATCGGACAACTATTTAATTACCCTTTTTTTTAAAAAAGTATTGTATTTTCTGACTCAAATTTTAGTTTTCGGGGAAAGGCCTTAAATTTCTGTTTTTCCATTTTCAATTTTCAAGTTTTACGCTTTTCAGTCTGTGGCCCGGAAATAAATAAATAATCGCGCGGATTGGTCCGCTTGTCAGGAAGGGTCAGGAAGGTCGCGGTGCTCGTCTAGTTTAATTTCAACTTGATGTCGGTACGGTAACAATTCCTTGTGCGCAATGGACTCAACCAGTTATATCCTTTTTAAAGGAAACAAAAGGCTAACGCTTAAGGAGGACGACATGATTGGAGACAAAATCGCCAGAATATTCCAGGTAAGTAACACTTTTTTCGTTTGCTTGGAGAACATGCTAAAATCAAAGGATGCTATGCATAGCACACGACTGATTAAGGCTTCTCAATGTTTTCTTTCAAAGGTATATGCTCCTAGCCTGTACATAACTGATGATGACAATGTGGCGATATTCCCGGGATCGGCTGGACATTTCAGCTGCTTGGACCTTAGACCTCATGGCCACTATGAGGTTCATGGGGATGATATTGCTCTACCAGTCGCCGAGCAGACTCCTTCATTGTCAGGCCAGAACCGTTTCCAGTTCCATCGTATAGCACAGCCCACTGCTGCTCTAGGATCACCTGCTCAGGCCATTGCTCCCACTACCCCGCGAGCAAGCATGAGTAACACCTTCCAAAGGTACCCCCAGTTCCATCACTTCAGAGCCCCTACCCTTGACTAGCAAGCTACATATTAAAAAGGGGGTTTGTTTGGGCCAAGGCTAGCTACATAAGAATACATCAACATCATTGTATTTGTTTTTGTGATCCTTTGTAACCAAGATAATTTAAAACTTGAATCAGTTGTAATTGGATCAATTGTAATGTAGGCTATGTGTTTGTGATGGAATTAATTGATTTGACTTGATGTAAACCACTCCCACAACAATCTTTCTAGGTCTGTTTTCATTGCTGAGCTCAGCCAGGGGAAACTGAAGCCTGCTCGTATGGTTGTACTCAGACTGTTTGAGTTTGAAGCCACAACCACAGGTATCCTTGCAAAAATACAAGATGCCCTGCAGAGTGATGACCCTCTCATCCTGACTGATGCCCAGGGAAATGAGACTGTGGACTCCGAAGGGACAAGAGGTACTAATTGAAAAAATGAATAATTGCATAAAAATAAATGAAAATGCTTTGTTTGATAAACTACATGCCCCATCTACTTCAATACTATGCTCTCTTTATCTCTTAATTTTTTGGACCCACAAAGTATTCTGTTCAGCTGTAAATGTGTTTACCTTATATCTGTTACATTCTCTTGCTAGGATCCAAGTATTGGAAGCAAAATGCCAAAAAGTTTCTTGCTGTCCCAGAGCAGATCTTCCATGAGTTCAAGCAAGGAACAAAGGGAAAGAAACTGAGGTAAACATTTGAGTGTTTTAAATAACATCTCTCTTAAAAAAAAAAAACAAAAAAAAAAACAAGAAAGAGTTATATGAATATTGTATAATACATTTTTTGTTTGTTTTTGTTTTTAACCCTCCTTGTAGTAATAAAGATATGGACTCCACAGGTCTTCAGGGGGTCCATGATAAAATAGAAGAAGTGATCTTGGCTGCTCAAGGACTGAGGGAAGTCACCACAGTCATAAAAGACCTGTCAACACATGCTAGCAGCACTAGGGGCACCATGCTGGTTCTGACCAACACCATGATAACACACATGAAAGATGCCTTTGGTTGTATTGTATGCAAAGGTCTGTAACATAATTTGTTGTTTGATCTATATTAAAATCTACCTTTTAAGCAGGATCTAGTTGAATGTTCAAGTGAATCAATCATTAATTTTTGCTTTTCCATGTTATAGTGAAACTGTCCCTTGCCAAGCTTTTACACATATGTAATATGTAGATTAAAGGAACAGTTCACCCAAAAATTAAAATTCTGTCATCATCTACTCACCCTCATGCCAGTTAAAACACAAGTAGCAAGTGGGTCTCCATTGACTTTCTATGCACTGTGTTGAAGTCAATGGAGACCCACTTGCTCTCCAGTAGTGCTGCAACCTCCTTGTGTGTTATATAGACAAACTACACCTGTGTTTTAACTGGCATGAGGGTGAGTAGATGATGACAGAATGTTCATTTTTGGGTGAACTGTTCCTTTAAGTAAAGACAAAATAATATATTGAACTCTAATATTGCATATGTATTGTCCTTTTTATTTTTTTCATCAAACAGGGTAATGGAAGAGCCTGTGATTGCCGTATGCTGCAAAAACTGCGTTGACCAGTGGATGCTGACATCCGACCAGGGCCTCAAATGCAGGGCACGAGTTCTCTGTCAATGTACACAGGCTGACCAGTCTTGACAATGTTCTCTCCATATTGGCTGGTGTAATTAAGATGGATTAACCCTTTAAGTGTGATTGTATCACATTCTATGCTTTAAGCTTGATTACCTCTGTTACATCTAGCTAATTGCCTTGTTCTAAAGTCAGTTGTAATTTTGCACTTTATCAACAGCTGTAGAGGATACAGAATAGTTTTATTTTTATACATTTTTTGTATTTCATGTTGCACTTAAGACAAATATTGTGTAATGTTTAACATTGCTATTGTTGCAATTTTAGCAAGTGTTTGATTTTATTTGTTAAAGGAAAGTGACAAAATATACAGTATATCCAGAACCAACTTGTCTTTATTTGACATATTTCTGCGTAATGTTTATCAGATACAGCAATGCATCTTGAAAAGGTACAAAGTTATAGTTTACCACATTATCTAATAAAACTGAAATATCAGGGTACTCTACAGCAAAAAGTTGTTCTGCTGATATTTTGGCCTCCTCAGTTGAGAAGGGGTCAGTTCCAAAGCAGGAGACTTCACTAGTCAGTGAAGAGCCAACAGCCTGCTGGTACATGTCTGCTGCTTGGGAGGCATGGGGCAACAACTCCTCTCCCAGTTTTTTTTGGACATCCTCCTGCTACCGAACAATTGGGTGTTCCTTTGCCTGTGAAGCAAAGCATAGGTCACAAAATGTGATTATGGTTAAAATTCACTGTCAACTTTAAAATAAGAAGTTCACAAAAAAGGACTGGATTGTGTGATACATGTTTTTTTTATTTAACTCACCTGGGATTCTGTGTGCATTCCATGCATGTACAGCTCTTGTTATACCAATCTTGCAAAGCTCAGCAGTAAGGTTAGATGTACAGTATCTAGTCACGTTGTCATCCATGTTGAGGACTTCCTGATCCTGCAGCTGTATGAGGGCCTCCTTCACTGGGTAATTTACCCGGTTATTTATCTCTACCCATGTTCGCTCTACCGTATGATTCTGTAGACAAGAAAAGGGTAGATTTTTTTTTTAAACTAAAAGGTAGATAATATAAAAACAATACTCAATTAAAAGAATCCCCACTACATTTAGTCTGCAAAATCAACATGGTGAGAGGAAACAGGATTATATCAGATGTAAAAAGTTTACAGACAGTATGAAGAGGTTGGATTAGGAGTCCAAGGAGCAGGACCATTGATGCGTATGGGTACCTACAAGCACCCCCACTCAAGGGTGTATCTGGTTAAAGTGATATTTCGGTTTGCACAAAGTTGTGTCCTATCGGGTAATATGCTATAGATATTCAACTCACCACAGTGTTTTTCGCCAGATCTCCTTGTAGTGCCCCCCCCTCCCACATTTTGTACATTAAGGAGACCGTTACCTCACCTTTGTTGACTGAATTTGGCAATATGGTTGCCTTTGCAAGTTGTGTCTGTGGTTAGACAGCATCTCCTGCATGTAGAGGGACAAGTAAAATTCCCGGCCAAGGTCCACCCTGACCTGGTCCCACATCCAAGAACTGCTGATCTGTAAAATAGTGAAACATGACTCATTCAAATGTTGACTCATCAAATGTTGAGTCTGCAATGTAGGATAGACCAACAATATTGCAATCTACTAGTGCACCGTTTTTGTGACTTATTGAAAAGAAGGGTGGCTATATTGGTCACAGATTTTTTTTTTTTACTGTCAGAAATGTTTATTTGGAAATTTTTAGTTGTCTGTTTATTATTCTCACTTTAACAGAAGAACGTAAACAGGTGAGATGGGAACATTTTCATTTTTCATTCAGTTGCCTAATAATTGTGCACACAGATTCTAAGAAAGCCATAACCTTACTTTTACTTTCAGGTTTGAGGTTTATTAACATTTTGGATTGACCGAAAGCACTGTATTTTTCAGGATTCATTTTATTATTTAACAACTACAGTGCTTTTGGTCAATCCAAAATGTACCCCCTGTTGTACCTCAGAGTACCCCTTGGGGTACACGGACCCCCATTTGAGAAATAATGGGTCAGTATGCCTATCACAAATAAAAAAGCCCAAAAAAAAACCGTTAGAATCCATATAACGTATAATAGTTTGTTATATGGATTCGACCGTTTTTCTAAAAAGTCACTAACAGTTTTAAAAAATGTCAAAAAAATTGAAAAAAGTCACAAAGTCACAAAAAAACTTGCAGAAAAGTGAAGTTGTGAGAAAAGTTAGTCTTTATATTACATACAAAGTAAAAAAAAAGTACGTATGTATAAAGACTAACTTTTCCATGGACTTTTTCACAAAAAATTACGCCTGCCTGAATTTTTGCCCTGGATTCTGAAATCAGAGAAAGGTTGAGAAAAGAAAAGTTAAGAAGTACTGGACTAACCTGTAAACTTCTTCATATATCGTGAGGTTATTCTTAACTGGCATGGTTGCGTGGGCAACGACCTTACTCTGCTGTACCCATCGATTGCGAGAACATGTGTCACTCCAAACATGACCAATTTTTCATTCTGGTCGATGTGGATTTTGTGTCCCATGTATGCAGCACTGTAGAGGACGGGGTTAAGGTTACGTGCACCCTTTGGGGGAAAAGTAAGTAAAAGTTAGCTAGTAAAATAAATTATACAATATACCACAACATTAAAGGCTTGCAAAAGATACTTACACGTTTGCGCATTTCGTGATAGGGACAATGAGTTGTTCTCAAAATCTTCCCCACCCGGCGTTCACCAGCAACCACTCCCATTGCAGACCGGTACCCGGTCATCATCTTTCGACCATAAGTTGACCCTGTCTGATGAATCAACATAAGTAAGCTGTAACATGTAGGCCTAGTCTTCATGGATTTATATTTCATAAAATATACGTAGTCTAGAAATAAATCAACAGAGGTGGGTAGAGGAGCCAAAAATTGTACTCAAGTAAGAGTATTGTTACTTCAGCATAATATGACTCAAGTAGAAGTAAAAAGTAGTCATCCAAATAATATTTGAGTTAGAGTAAAAAAGTACTTGGGGGGGAAAAAACTACTGAAGTACTGAGCAACTGTTGAGTAACATCTGATTAATTTGTGAAGACATGCATTTAATCAGAAAAAAATACAAAATACTAATCTTCAGGTAAATTTGAGTACTTTCAATCAATAAAATAATAGAATAAATAAAAATGAAAAATAAACTGAATATTTACAAAATAACAAATTACAGCACAAGAAACACACATTTCCAAATGTGATTGGTGAAACACAGTCAGGTGGTAGAGCCTATGGCGGAAGTCCCTCTGTCCGACAAAATAAAACATTAAATTGATGCATAGGGGGATAATAATAATAATAATAATAATAATAATAATAATAATAATGCGTAGAATAGTGTATGTTTTGTTATTTGGGTTCTGTCATGACAGTGGTCACGACAAGTCCAGTCCATAAACTTTCTCCCTCAGATGTCTCTTTGTGTGTCTTAATTTCCATGAGGTGTTTTTTTCTTTTCTATCCATGCAAACATTTTCAGTCCAAGGAGATGTACACGATACATACTTTATATTGTATATAAACCAAGCAAACTTAGGGCAACTTACAGCAGACATCTCAAACATCTCAGCACAGAAGACGTGTACAAACTGTTTTTTTAAGGTGAGGTTTGAGGTTTCCACTTGCCTCCTATGTTACAATATTAACAAAACATGAGACTGATGAATCTATATTCATTCTTCAATATTTATGATAGTAATGAAAGGAAAGGGGACGATCACCACCACAGAAGTAGATATTCAAATGAATAAAACATTAGCTCCAGACCATTTACTGAGACACACTGAATACCGTCTCATTTTCCCTCGTCAAATCAGACATGAATACATCATAACACCAGCTTTTCGCAGAAACCTGAAAGTCTATTTGGGAGGATTATATTTAAATTGGATTGGACACAAATTCATAAAAGGTCCATACAATTCTAACCTCAGTCTTATCACAGGTACACAACACACCAACCTGACAAGCCACCTTGGGAAGAGGTCAAATAAAGCCATATCTCAGTTTAATATCTACACATGTTAACACAAGTAGAAGGACCAGTGTGCCGCTTTTTGAAGAACATGCTTATCATTTATTGCTTTATAAGATACAGCTGACTGGGGAATGAGGAAGGCGAGAGGTTTTACTTCTCAATTAAAAACAAACAAAAAAAAAAAAATACTGCAAGATAAGATGGCATTAGAAACAAAAAATAACTGCGTCCCAGAATCCCAGTGCTGATAAAAACACTCTAAAACCACTTGTGAGCCACTTTGGATGATTAGACTGCGTGCCTGATGGTTTGGATGCATTCCTCATTTGTGTCATTTGATTTTCCCTCAGACATTTGGTGGGAATAATTTTTTGACACCTTTACAGTCTGCCAATCACAAAGTAAGAGACACCTTTTGACTGTACTTAAACCAAACACAGTCCTCGTGCAGGAATCGTTTGTCAAAAAACTTGTTAAAAAAAGTTGAAGCTTGGTGCAAAACTCACATGCAAGGCTCGAATGTGTGCAAGAAATCATTTGTACTGTCAATGATGTAGACAGGGTGAGACAGGCAGAGAGGAGCGAGAGAGTGATAAAGCAATAAGCGATAAAGAGACAGAGAGGGAGCTGAAGATCATCGCTCCTTGAGTGTATTCTCACCCTAAGTATGAAGCCATCTGCTATGCTAATGCAACCTTCTCATTAACAAGAATAAGTGGTAGACACACGCAGATGTTTAATTCATACTGAACTAATGACTGCAAATGAGGCTAAACTCCAAAAGAAAACATTAACCTGTTTGGAACATCAAAGTGATGATGGAACAGATGCTCAGGACCAGTGACGACGACTCTGCTGCTGTTCTTTTTCTTTAACCTCTTTCTTTGTTGCCTGTGTGTTTACTTCTCCCTATAGTAGTGACAAGGTGAAAACAGCGACAATGTTAAAGGGGGTCGCTTAAAATGATGAATGGTGAATGGACTTGAGCTTGTGTAGCACTGTTCTAGTCTTCGGACCACTTTATTGTGTACCATATGTGTTCAATTTTATGCTACAGCTTTTAACAGCCTTTATTCTAAGTATGAGTCAACACATCAGGTGTTCTTGTATGTGGATCATTGTATGTCGACACATGAACACACCGGCCACTTGTTTCTAAGGATGGAAACTCGAGACTCAAATTAAAACCTCAAAGTCAAAGTGAAATGTCATCGGCAGTTATCCATCCAAGAGAAGAAGTGAGCAGAACATCAATTTGCAGAAAGTTCAACGCTATCACTTTGTGTTGAGCACCAGAACAGACAGCCAATTAGAGGTCTGTTAGATTCAGAGCCATTATTAGGGTTTTAATGTGATTGGCTCAGGATCAGAAATGTGCCGCTGCCCGTCAGAAGCTCAGCCAGCAGCTATCTGAAAATGGAGTTAGCAGCTGGCATCGAAGAAAGAAAGAACTGCTGTCGTTTTGTCATCTGATGTGGGCTCCAGTATACAGAGTCAACACTCAACAGCATCAACCGCGTGAAGACTTTGGCTCAAAAGGTAAGCCAAAATTTCTGATAGTTTATGATACTCATCACAACTAAATGTACTTACACTCAGCTGTACTACTGCTTCAGGCTCATACGCAAATGGAAAACATAAATGACAAACATCACCATGTTAACAGTCAATGTTTCCTGTTTTGTTTTATGGACCTCCCCTGTATAGTTCTATTTCGTATAGGCTTCACCCTCTAAGGCTATCGCTATTGGGTTTATCCCTCGCGCACCTGCGCAGCACTGAAAGAGTTGTAGTCCATGCCCACCCACGAGGTGGGCCCCACCCACGGTCCACCTCCCCGGTATATAACCAGCTGAGACCGTGTGATCTGTTCCCTCTTTTCTTCAGCGCTCGAGTGGGCACTGTCGTGAGTTTGAATAAGCACAAGATGTCGACGATTCGTGTTTGTCCCGAATGTCGTACTGGGTACATCATGCCCACTGACCACCATACACTCTGTGAGTCCTGCCTCGGGCCGGAACACGCCAGCCTGGCACTGATGCCGACACTGCAGCTGATCACCCAGGCTCCCCTGGGGTTCAGGCCGTGGCTGACACTCACCCGCCGTCGCTGGTGGGAGGTCTTCTCCGGGAGCTGCCCTGGATTATACGGGCGTCCTGTCCTCCCGTCAGACCGGGACCGGCTGACGATCCGGCTGACGATCCGGCTGACTGATAAGTCGCATCAGTGTGCCTATCAGGCGTCGGCGGCGGCGAACAACTTGTCCTTGCTGGCGCATTCGTTGTCAAAGTTGGCGGTCCAGTCGACCACCATGGCACCGGAGGAGGCGTTGGAAATAAGGCTGTTGCTCTGGGCAAGCTCTCACCTGCTCTCTCTCCGGGCGCTGTACATCCCTGGAGTATTGAACCGGGGAGCGGACATCATGTTGAGAGGGGGTCCTCTTCCGGGGGAATGGACCCTCCACTCGGGTATCCTTTCCCAAATATGGGAACGATTCGGAAGAGTGGAGGTGGATGTGTTCGCGGCACGTGGGAACGCACGGTGCGCGCTCTGGTTCTCCCTGAGGGCGAGGGACGACCCTCCTCTCGGGGTGGACGCGTTCGCACATCCACAATGGCCGAGAGGGCTCCTGTATGCCTTTCCCCCCGTCCCGTTGATTCCACGCTTCCTGGACAGGGTGGAGAGGGAGGGGTTGTGTGCTATTCTTATTGCCCCAGAGCGCGTGAACGCATCGTGGTTCCCCTGCCTACGTCAGATGACGTCAGGCCGGCTCACGCCAGTGGTACGCAGCCTGGCCCCACAGTGGGATTTAGCGCTGGTTTTTACGCGCTCTGGTTCTGGCTCCGTTTGAGCCCTTAGACCAGATTCCCCTTCAAATGCTGTCAGCCAAAACAGCCTTGCTTTTGGCTGACTTCAGCAAAACGGGTCAGTGATTTGTCTGCCCTGTCGGTGGCTCCCTCCTGTCTCAGGATCTGTGGAGACGGCAGTTCAGCTGTTTTACGGCCTAATCCAGCTTTTATGCCCAAAATTATCACCAGTTCGTTCAAGTCGCCGGTTATCACGCTGCAGGGGTTTTTTCCTCCTCCCCACACTTCTGAGGAGGAGGCCACGTCTCACCTTTTGTGCCCAGTGCGCGCACTGGCGTGTTATGTGGCGCGTACTGCTGCAGCTGAACCTCCTGCGGGCATTGGAGCGCACTCCACCAGGGGAATTGCTTCTTCGGCTGCCCTGCACGGGGGTGTGACGGTGGAAGAAATCTGCACTGCAGCTTCATGGTCTTCCCCGTGCTCCTTCGTGCATTTTTACTTACGGGATGTCTCCAGTTTTTCGGTGTCTCACTCTGTGCTCAGTACCCTGACTGTATAGAGTGAGGCTTATCTGCTTTCTCCTGCTGTGGGCAGTTGAGAGCGATATTGTGGGGTGTATTGTGCTTGTGGTACCTTTCGGACCCAGTGTGGCACAGACTACATCCTGCTTCACCTCTAACCCAATAGCGATAGCCTTAGAGGGCGAAGCCTATACGAAATAGAACGATAGTTACAACTGTAACTCCAGATTCTATGAATATAGGCGCAGCCCTCTAAGCTGTGGGCCCCACTGACTCCGGGAATGGCTGAAGAAAAGTCGTTTATTGGGGAACAGATCACACGGTCTCAGCCGGTTATATACCGGGGAGGTGGACCGTGGGTGGGCGTGGACTACAACTCTTTCAGTGCTGCGCAGGTGCGTGAGGGATAAACCCAATAGCGATAGCCTTAGAGGGCTGCGCCTATACTCATAGAATCTGGAGTTACAGTTGTAACTATTGTGTCTAGTCTTTCTTTCTGCTCTGTGTTTCCCTCTAGTTTTGATTGCCCTGATTGTCTTCACCTGTGTTGTTAGTCTCACCTGTGTCTGATTACCCCAGTGTCTATTTAGTCTCAGTGTTCTGGCCTTCCTTCGTCAGTTCATACATCTTCCTCTCCATGTTCAGTGATACATTTACCTTGTGGCTCCTTGTTTCCCCTGGCAGATTTTTTGTTGGACTATGCATTAGAAATAAACTTTTTTGCCTTTTGTTAAAGGCAATGAGGTGTTCCCTGCAATTGAGTCCCACCCTTAGCCTTTCCATAACCAAGACACAATTGGCTTTTCTTAAGGAATAATGTTGGCCGACCCCTCACAATAACAATTCTAGCTTGTTTGTTGGCCACATTTTCTCCATGAAGAAACATGAACATGTTGTGAGAAAGTCTTGAATGTCGTTTTACAACTTAAAATATGATTAAAGCCTAATTAAATAAATGTATTTTACTTTCATTCAACTAAAGGACAAAGCCAATTCCATATTCATATGATCTCATCGCATTTCTTTTCTGTCAAACACTGGAAAACTTTTTAGAGCTGGTTCTCATCAACGGCATTCCAATAAATTACTACATTGTTTGTAACTGATACACCTGAGCATGAGTCATTTTTTCAGCTCCCAGCCCTTTTTGTTGAAGGGTTACAGCTGTATGATGGATGCATATCATTAGAGTAATTACATTTTCATGTTTTCATACATGCAAGAATAACACCATCCCACACAAGTAACAGAATATGTCCTCATGACCACGCCACAGCTGAGCTAACAAGGCGCTAACTAGCTTACCTCAAGAAGAACGAAAAGAATTATCACATTTTGAATCATTGTCAATAAAAAGGACAAAGGAGAAAAAACAATAAACTACTTTCATCTTTCAAAGCAGGTTACTTTTATGTTTATTTTTATAAGGGCTTTCACACTTGCAGAAAAACTCCTGATATTTGAAGGAAGAGCTGTATGTGTGTACGCAAACAGCCCAATGTTTTAACTCTAACTTTACTCCTGTGAGCTTCCTAGTATTTTTTTTTCACAGCAAGTCCAATTGAGCTAGTGTGAGAACGCAGCAGGATATTAATCACTTCTAGCCAGTGGGAGGGGATGGTGACGTTTATATCCTGTGACCAGTGCAAGGTGCAAGGACTGTCACAGGACCGCAATGATGTCCGTGCACATAATTAAACAGCTGCATTGCATTTTCTATTTGCTTTTATTTTCATCTCAGCCCTTTAGTTTGATATTGTGATTCTGTTTAGCTTCACATAGCATTTATTTAAAGGCAAAAGTTATCATTATAGCGGACTCTTATGCTTCATTTACAACTTCTGCATTCTTTATTTTAACGTCACGTCTTGCCTCTCTGACAGGGATACTCTCCTGCTGTGAGGTGCATATGTGAACAGCCAGGGCAGGAAAATATCTAAAAATCACACAAAAATAAAGGGAATTTTTGTTTGGTAGATTAGCAGTTAATCGTATATCATTGGAAAACCTGTTTATTTCCCTTTTTAAATAGTGCCACAATTGTCAGGAACATGCATTCGTGGTATAAGCAGCTGAGCTGTATGTTGGTTGCACCCATGAAAAACTTGCCATATCTTCTCTGCCAATGCCAAACAGCTTATTCTGCTGTTGCTATTGACTCTTGGTTTGAGCTTCTGATACCCCAGTTGCTGACAATCTCTTACCAAGAAGACAATACCCAAGAAGACCATTTCCTAACCATGTAAGCACTTAGGAACCGTAGGCAGTCTTCTACAGATTTGCAGTCAAGGTTTGCAGGACTGCCTGCTGTCCTGACCTCAACCCCATTGAATACTTGTGGGATCAGCTTGGGTGTGCTGTTCATACCAGAGTGACCAACACAACCACATTGGCTGACTTGCGACAAATGCTGGTTGAGGAATGGGATGCCATCCGACAACAGTGTGTGACCAGGCTGGTGTCAAGCATGAGGAGGAGGTGCCAGACTGTTGTGGCTATGTATGGTTTTTCCACCAGCTGCTGAGGCTGCTGTTTGTTAAATAAATAAATTGTTAAATTGCCAATATGTCTTGTTTCTTCTTCAGACTTCAAACAAGAGTCAACAGCAGAATAAGCTGTTTGGCAAGTTTTTCATCGCCGCAACCGACTTACTCTGCTCTGCTGCTCATCCCACAAATGCATGTTCCTTACAAATGTGGCACCATTTAGAAGGGAAACAAACAGGCTTTCCAACGGTATAAGAATTATTGCCAAGAAGCATTGTAACAACAAATAAATAATCTACCATCACAAATTTCCGTACTTTTTGTGCAATAAAAGTAGCTTTGTAGTATTTTAAGCTAAAAAGTTTAAAATGGCTGACAGCGCCCGTGGTTCAATCCCGGGGAGGGGTGGAGAGAAGAATTCTGAAAATAATTTGCTAAAAGTAACCACTGAGCTAAACCAGTGCGACATCAAGAGACAGAAACAGAGCTGATAGAGGCAACATAAGGACTCTCATCTTAAAACAGGACAGGACAAGTTTCAAAATAAAAACCTTAATATTTGAATTTCAAACGTGAATTGAAACGTGATTTATTAAAAAATAAAAGTGAACATGAGTTGATTTGATGTTTGTCATCGATCGAAGCAGCTCTTCAGTTTAATCCTGAACCATTACTACAACACAGAGTTTTTAAAGAGGTATACATATATAGATATATCACAGGTAGAGAAGTGTGATTTCTGCAGCACAAAAATCTGTATTATTCAGTTTAAAGAGAGAAATATTTGTTGCCTACTGCTCAGGTAGAAAGAGTAAATACAGGACATTTATATTGTATTAATGAACTGGAACAGGCTGCAGAGAGGAGCTAGAAAAATGACTCAGCAGATTCAGACTGAAGCTGACACGTTGCTCCTCAGTGAACATAAACAGTCACAGTGTGGGAAAAACACTGGACAGCGCCCGTGGTTCGATCCCAGGGAGGGATGGAGAGAAGAATTCTGAAAGAATTTGTGCTCGAAGTAACCACTGAGCTAAACCAGTGTGACTTCAAGATACAGAAACAGAGCTGATAAAGGCAGCTGGGATCTGATTCATAGAGAAGAGGAAGACTTTATTATCATCATACACAGCCACAAACAACTTCTTTATAAGCTCTGTTTCCTCCAGGTGTTTATGCACTGGTTTAGCTCAGTGGTTACTTCAAACACATTTCCTCCTGTAGAAAAAGTTGCTCTCCATCCCTCCCCGGGATTGAACCACGGACGCTGTCCAGTGCGTTTTGATGTTTTTAATATAAAGTCTACCAGAAGGGCCTTGCTTTATTTCAAAATAAAAGCACACAGCAACATAAGGTCTGTCAGCTTAAGACAGGACAAGATTTCAAAATAAAAGCCATAATAATTTAATTTCAAACGTGAATTGGATCTATTAAAATGTAACAATTAATCACGATTAAATATTTAAATCATTTGACAGTCATTGTTTGAAAACTCAAAAAGGTGCAACTGAAATCATTTTACTATGGAGGAAGTTAAACCTGTGACAAACTACAAAATACAAGTGAACATGAGTTGATTTGATGTTTGTCATCAATCGAAGCAGCTCTTCAGTTTAATCCTGAACCATTACTACAACACAGAGTTTTTAAAGAGGTATACATATATAGATATATCACAGGTAGAGAAGTGTGATTTCTGCAGCACAAAAATCTGTATTATTCAGTTTAAAGAGAGAAATATTTGTTGCCTACTGCTCAGGTAGAAAGAGTAAATACAGGACATTTATAGTGTATTAATGAACTGGAACAGGCTGCAGAGAGGAGCTAGAAAAATGACTCAGCAGATTCAGACTGAAGCTGACACGCTGCTCCTCAGTGAACATAAACAGTCACAGTGTGGAAAAAACACTGGACAGCGCCCGTGGTTCGATCCCAGGGAGGGATGGAGAGAAGAATTCTGAAAGAATTTGTGCTCGAAGTAACCACTGAGCTAAACCAGTGCGACTTTAAGATACAGAAACAGAGCTGATAAAGGCAGCTGGGATCTGGTACATCAAGGAGAGAATACAGTTAGGAGCTTCTGGGAGATGGAAGGGTAGGACATGAAGTTAAGCACGGAAACAGGAAGTGGTTAGGGATCACAAACTGACGTCAAACAGCTCAAAGGATCGGTAACAAAGGTAAATGTTTGATGTCATGAGGTGGATGTTACTTTAAACTTGTCAGCTGAGGAGCTGTCTGAGAGTTTTTTAAAGTGAAATGAGACAATCAAAGATGCAGCAGTGTCCTTTTACGTCACTGTGACTAAAGGGAGGCAGTGAGGACGACTATCTACGGTGAGCCTGAAGGGACAAAATAACATGAGATTAAAAAAAGATGAACCCATTAATGTCAGGCCTTCATTCATTGTGATTAACTAGTTAATGCTGACAGCCCTTATCCATTCATGGAGCCTATATATTTAAGCTACTTTTTATTTGACTGTGTAATATACATTACATTATCTGTCTTCTCCTACTTGAAAGTTGTTTGTGGCTGTGTACGATGACAATAAAGTCTTCCTCTTCTCAATGAACCGGATTCCAGCTGCCTTTATCAGCTCTATTTCTGTCTCTTGAAGTCGCACTGGTTTAGCTCAGTGGTTACTTCGAGCACAAATTCTTTCAGAATACTTCTCTCCATCCCTCCCCGGGATTGAACCACGGGCGCTGTCCAGTGTTTTTTTTTTTTTTTTTTTTATTATATAACTCATCCGTTTTGATTCAATGAAGGATAAGAGTTATTCATAATTAGGGGCGGGGCTGATCTGACTGACGGGTGGGTATGTTGTAGTCAGGAGGCTGAAGGTCCGCCTCAGCGCCAGCTCTTTGATCATTTCTAGGTTGACTGAAAGTTAGTTTGAGACGGAATTTCCAGAATGATGGCCGCCACTGACAGGCTTCAAATGTCTGCTTCTAAAACCAAAGGGTAAGGTCACTGAGAATTCATCCATGTGTAACACCCATGGCAACATTGAAAAAAGCTTGTTCTACTCCTTTCTTGCTTCTGAAAACCAAAAGATGTATATAACATAAGAAGTCAAAAGGTGAAAGGAGAGATGGGAAGGAAAATTTAGCTAAAAGGAAATTTAGCAAAGAAACCGTAGCATGAAGAGCTGAACAGTTTAGATGATTCTGGTAGAAAGATATACAATAAACCATCCAGGACTACAACTTTGCAAGACATTGTTTGCCAATTTGCTAGTAATGGTTCCAAGCATTGCCATGTCAACAAGGTCTTGAGGTCATGTCAGCTACATGCTAACAGTTTTGTTAGATTTACTAAGGTCATTTGTTGAAAATTACTTCAGTATCAACATTATATACATTGCTACATGTTATTTTGATGACTAATGATAAAAATTAACATAGTTGTTACGTTTATTATTTTGAAGGCTAATGCTACCTGTTAAAATAATTGTTAGGTTTCGCTAATTTAAACATTATGCATTATGCTACCAACAGATTTGTGTCGGCTAGATTTTTTTGCTACAAATCTACAACTTTGCCAGCTTTTCTACTTCTTAACACCCTTTCCATATTTAAGACTATGATATATGTGTATTTCTAACAGGCTCCTGTGTTTTACTTTAATGTATAGATGTCTTTTATGTTTACGTATTTCATAGAGGAATAATAGCAGCAGCTCAGTGAGCTGGTGGATGAGGAGCTGGCCGTGAAAGGTGCACTTACTGCAGTTTGTATGAAGCAGCACAACTTGAGGGTGTCATCATGGTAACCACTTTTGCCTGACCTTGCTGTGCTGAGTCAGCACATGTTTTCGTGTTCGCTCATGACTCAGCTTGGTTCAAGTGTCGCCCACATGTAATGTGAAAAATGCCTCTCTGCCTTGATTACAAAACAATCAATAAGAGTGAGCCTATTGTGTATCACACATTTTGCAGAGAACTATGACACACTTGGTTGGAGTGGGATGAAACAATGCTTGATTCTTCTAAACCTTACACACTTATTCGATAGTCGTGTCAGTCTTACGCATATGTTAATGGCCCTAATCCTGTGGTTGTTACCGATAGGTAGTGTAAATTGTGGTTCTTTAAAGGCACAGTATAGATACAATAAGAAAAGATGACGTTGAGGCTGGCGGGGAATCATGGGTGTTCTCTCTGCTACTCGCCCACCCCCAATGAATACAAACTCTGCGTTCGTGGACCATAGTGAAGACAAACGAGCGAAACCGACCTGAGGAAGAGAATATGTTTACATGAGGTTTTTATCACAGCAGCACAGACAGCAACAGTACGGCAGCTTTCTACGGAGCCCCTAAAGGGACCAACCGGTGCTCACGTGAAAGGTTTCTCGTGCTCACAAGAAGGGTTTCACCAGAAACCAGAAACCTTGTCGTGCGCACCAGATATCAGATGCACAACGGAAACCAGCCAGTCTTATCCTACTGTGTTCTTGTGATAAAAATGACAGTACATGACTTATTTGAGCTATATTTTAACCTTGGACTTAATTACAAGGACATAACTGCTTTGCTTGTGTAACCCAGGTTAATTAAATTGAATTAAATATTAGCCCTCAATTTTTTGAGAGGGGAGTGACCTCAGTGAACCTCCATAACTTAAGAATAATTGGTTTTCATTTTATTTTGTATTTATGTATTTCCCTATTTTTTTTTCTAAAACATTCCATAATCTCACTTAAACTCTACGCTAAAATCTTCAACCTATCAGAGCTCCTCCCACCTATCATAAACATCCGGTTCACAAGGTCACTTCCCCTCACCTCATCGCATGCTGCAGAAGCAGAATTGTTTGGTTGCCCAAGACGGGACGAGTTTATGATTTACACAGCGGTGAGTTGTATGTTGTATATTGTATATTTTTTTATGTTAGATGAGTGATAAATGTGGTTGGTTGTTTTAGACATTTTTATGCAGAATCCCCTTGGGAAAACCCCTAATTTAAGCCACGGCCGTGTACGGGGCCTTGTCATTAGAAACCTTGGCATGTATTTCTTTTCATTTGATTACACTGCAGGATTTCATAAAGTAATCCTAGCCTAAAGTTAAAGGTATATTTATGTTGTGTGATGTTTAAATAATGCGGTTTTCAATGAGATCCGATAATGAATATTTCAATGAATGCACAATGAATGGACTCACTGTTCATGACCTTTTTTTTTAGGTCAGGTTTTTGTGTATGCACCTTGCAGCATGGAGATGGCGAGCTAAAATCTACAAGATCTACCCTGCCTACAAGTTGGTAGGATCTATAACGACATTCGAACAAGGATTGAAAGACATTGACTGTTTTTTTTGTTTTTTGATGGACCCAAGAAGCGTTTTTGATTAAGAGGATATTTATGTTGGTTGTTTGAACTTATTGTTTTGTTATATTGGAAGTATTTTTTTTTTACGTGAAATACAATAATTATTATTTAAATTTACCTGTGTTTGGATTTTGTTGGTATTCACATTTCATTTGAGGTCTGAGAGACCGACCTTATTTCTTCCTAATTTAAATTTGACTTGAATACACAATTGGCCACATGCTACACTTGTGTACTGTCACCGTTATAGTGTCTCAAAAAGACATTTCAAACGGATGTTAAAGTCTTGTCATCTGTTTTGGCGCAAGGGATACACTTATTAAATACATTCACAGATTTGGCTTTCCCGGATCAATAACTCCTCAGCGGAACATTGCTCTTACAAAACCGACACCTCTCTGCAATCACAACAAGATAGACTGCGAGCTACATTCGTATTTTCCTCAAAACGAGCCATCCTCCGCGCTGGGGAACTTGCATTGGCCTCTATGCAGAGCCGGCTGGTGCTCGAATGCGCAGGGACCGTCTACAAATTGCAATACCGAAAAAATATGATACAGAAATATTCAATAATTTCAGCCAGGAGAGCTGTAGTGTCATGAAAATCATTTTACACATATGTGATCTCACGTTTTTCATACTACATTTCTCAGATAGGAAAATAATACTTTAAAAACAAATTGAGGATTTTTTAATAGCCTATAAATAGCCTAATGTTCAATAAAATCCCTTTTGTAAGGTGTAGGGTAAAACAAAAACCCATTATGAATAAATGTCCTCCTGCTCTATAAACTACATCACGTTGCTTTGGATAAAGGGCTTTCATGTAATTTCAATGATTTTTTATCATTAAATTTGGTAATAAAATATGTAATAACTATACTATAACATGTTGTAGTGCCATCAAACTCACGGTGACGGTGCACAAGCAAAGCAGTTATGTCCTTGTCATTAAGTCCAATGTTAAAATATAGCTCAAATAAGTCCTGTACTGTCATTTTTATCACAAGAACACAGAAGGCTAAGACTGGCTGGTTTCCGTTGTGCACCTGATATCTGGTGAGCACCAGAAACTTTCTTTCTGTAGCAAGTCCAGCTGGCTTTTGTAGCTGTCTTTGACGTAACATCTGGTGTTTCCACGGCAACGATAAACAGGTATCTGCTGTGGCTCTGTCATGGCAGCTGCCACGACAAGACACATTTCTTTATGACTATAAAATTAGGGATTTCTCTGGCTTTGATAAATGTATTTGAGGTAATGTAAATACATAGGTGTAGTCATTTTGTAATTAATTTAGATATTTTCATTAAGTTCCATAGAATTCTACAAATTGTATGTTTAAACCAAGCAGCAACCTCCAACCTCCTGTCAAAATCCTGCAGTTCCTCGAGTGTCCGCTTGAGGCTGGTTGCCGGAACACCGGAACACATACACATGACTGGCAAAAAAGCCGTTTTTATAGCATAAATTAACATGTTTAGAGCCTGGTACAAAAAAACGAAATAGGTCTGATTAGTTATTGTCATCACTGGCACACACTGTATGGGGGGCAAATTTTTTAAAAACAGCTCCTTTTTGATATTCAAAACGATAGGTGTTATCCAAATTTAGGTACGCACCTGACAAGATTTGACAATGTAACGGTTCGTCAAGAGGCTTAAACCCTGCCTCAGCTCTGGCTCTAAGCCTCTTGTTAGGTTGACTGAAAGTTAGAGTGAGACAGCAATTTCAGCATGGCGGAGGTTGACAACGAACCCCTTGCCGTAACAGATGGCTGACGTCAATCAGTCTCCGTCCATTAATATTTACAGTCTATGGTTTAAACAGGAATTTTTACAACACCTATGTTTCTGAACAACTCTTTTCAAACAGAACATTGGGTAATTTGAAAAATACTCAACTGCATTTTATCACCTGCGAACGAAGCTGCCAACCACCCATTTTTACAATCACTGTTCTGGCTGTCACATTGGTATATTTTCTGTAATTGTAGAAAAGAACAGCTATAAGGTTCAGTCCCAGTACAGAGCACCATTTCACCTCCTTTAGCTCTCCCCACAGGCATTAAAGCACCAAGCTGTGGGCTATCTTTACTTTACATCCCAGGTGGATTGAGCCTGGACCGCCTTCTATACTTCAGCACAATCTAAACAGCTTTGCTCTCTCTTTACAGTACATTTCCAGCTGTGCATAAACAATCCTTTGTAAGTCCTCCACTGGACACCAGCAGCTCACTGTCTCCATCTGGGCTGATTTGCTCCAAAGGCAGATGGTGTTTCAGCAAACAAGGTGCTTCATTTTCACTGAAAAATAATTTGGGATTCATCTTCTCCTGAGTCTGACTTTGAGAGACTGAGCTGAGCTTGTGCTCCTGTGACAATTCTCCCTGGTTTTTAGTGTTATACCTCATTATTAAAACCGCATGAAACTTGATGTTAAAACACGCCACGTGTTCTTTTTATGGTCAACCACAAACAGAATTTTGATTTTAATATGTATTTATAATTCAGGGAACTCTTCCTTTACAGTGTATAGCTAGTTGCCTGCATCCCCTGTAATTTATGTTCCAGTATCTTACTTCATTCGAACCATAATGATCTTTGAAATGTATATTTAAGCCCATGTATTCCCTTCTATTGGCAGAATGAGACAAGATAATGACCAAAATAAATTTGGATGAGTGAAGAGACTCAAAGGGATGTAAACTCAGCAGGGAGTTCACTTAATTTCCATCTTTTATTCTTGTCCTCTCAGCGTCTTTCTTCCTTGCTTGCAAAGTATGTCTTTCCTCTTGGTCATTAGGCCGACCCAGAGGATTAAGGTTGGGTTTCAAGGTCATGATGAGCCCTTAGCAAAGATGTAAGGGAGAGTAATATGTATACGTTTTCTCTTGAATCCTTGAATCACCACATTTGAATGTATAAGACTTAAACTTCAGACTTTATTGTCCCCATGGGGAAATTACTTTTCACAGCCTTGTTTCAGACAGACAGACAATTCCCACTAAAGAACAGTAAATACACAAAACACAGTGTATAAAACAAAGTTAAACATCAATCAGAAGTTCCCACTCCGGCCTGTTCAACAAGGCCTTTTGTTCTGGGCAGCTATAACAGCAGGGCTTTTCCCAAGGCGAGCCTTTCTGCACCGTCCAGAGGGAAGTGGGGTGAGGTGGGTGTTCAGTGGATGTGTGATGTTGCAATGCGTGTGAAGGCCCTGTTGTTGTGTACTGTTGGGTTGGGTGTGGGGAGACCAATTATACTGGCAGCTGTGGTTGTGATGTGTATGAGTTTGGCCTTGTTTTTAACAGATGGCATGTTGGAACAGGTGGAACAGTACTGTATAGGGTGGGCTGGATCGTGCTCCGATATGACACTAGGAGGAGATGGGGGGCAACATAAAGTCCTTTTAGTTTGCAGATGGCCGACAGTCTTCAATGGCTCTTTGTTTTGGATGTTACTAATGTGCTGTTCGAAACAGAGTTGGTTGTCTAGTGTCACTCCAAAGTATTTAAAACTGTCAACTATTTCCACTCTTTGGGTATTGATGAGAAAGGGATGCTGATGTGAGGGGTACCGATAATTAATGATTTTGTCTAAAGGGCATTGAGATGGGGATGGTTACTGTTAAGATCTTAAAGGTTTTTAAGTGGACCCAAAAGCAAGACCGGAAAACAGGGTGGTGGGTAAAGGGGTATTTATTGATGAGAGGCTGGAGCTCGTTGGTTGAAGGCACTGGGGAAAAAAGAAGACAAGAGAATAATTAGTGACAGGTATCCAAAGCACAAAATAGTCTACTGATACTGACAAGCCGATCTGCCACGGTGTAGGCGGAAATAATCTGTCAGTTTGGGAGAGTTGAACCAGGGTATAAATGCTGCAGCTAGTGATTACAGATGACGAACAGGTGAGTGATTGCAGAGAGCTCCAGCAGCCAATAAGCCACACCCAGCCTCTGAAAGAAAAAAAAAACACAAGCACCAAACAAGGAAAAATACACAGAAATGTCCAATCACCACAGGTTACCCTCACACCACCGAGTGAAGTTTGCAATAATGAATACAATAGTGTACTCTTTTCGAAAACGATACGTGTTTTCCATAGTTAGACGTGTAGCTGACTTGATTGACAAGTGGGCACGATGTAACAGTGCATATAGAGGCTTAAAAACCCACCTCAGCTCCAGCTTTATAAGCCTGTCGTTGGTTGACTAAAAGTTAGGCTGAGACAGCATTTCCAGCATGGCGGCTGCTGCCGATGACCCTTTGGAGCCCCCTGCCATAACAGATGGCTGACGTCACTCAGGCTTCATCCATTCATATTTACAGTCTGTGGGTGGAACCTGAGCTCACAGCCAAGCACCGTGCAGCTCGTTTGGCGCCCATTTGAGAGTAGGTTCACACTGAGGAACATGTGACAGCCTTAAGATTATGGAGACAGCGTGGTACTGTCTGCTCTCCTCCATCTTTATTTCATATCCAGCTACTGATGCAATAATAAATATCCAATAACTTTGTTATTCCTTGACTTCAAAATGACTCAAAAAATGGCTTAAGTGCCTTTCTTATCTATCAACTTTTCATACTGGGATTGTATCACAGATATATTTTCACATGGTGAATGAGATGTGTTAACCATTTTTCAAGAACTAACTGCTGCAGTAATTCTGTGATCTATTGGCTGTAATAATAAGAAAAACATTTCATGCCTGAATGAGTTTAGCAAGCCGAGTATACTGTCAAACAGATCAGAATTTGCAGTAGTTTCATAAAAAAGAACTATCATTAATCTGACCCTTAATTCAACTTTAATAATCCCTCATTATGTGCTTTAATAATGAATGAACACTAATGAGGGTGAATCAGAAACTCATCTGAGAGGTTTTCTCTACAGGACAGGTAGGCTGTCACTGCTGTCCTTGTCAGGTTGCCTGCTATTAGCATTATGTAACTTTGGCAGCGGGCTGTTGTCAGCTCACAAGAAATGTGTTCTGCTTTACAGCACTAGTTCACAAAGAAACCTTTCAGAACTATTAGATACAATAAGTGAGGCTAAGAGACAGAAGAGGAGGGTGATGGATGAGAAAAAGAAAGAGTGACTGAGCAAGAAGCCAGGCTAGAGTAAATATTGGACATGAGTTTACATGTTGGCGAGAGTATCATGAAACAGCAGTAAGGCAAAAACAGAATGTTAAAACGTAACATATTGCATGGTTGCAAACTGGTTACACTACCACCAAGCAACTAGGTTTTATGATCTGTCTCATGGTTTATGGAAATGCAACAATCTGACCGCAGTGTAAATTCCAGCAGATATTATTCATAACAGATTGCCACATATTAGGTTGTATCATCGGTGTCATCGTTGTCTCTTGTTTAGCAGCTCCAGCGGCTTCAGAAGGCCATCTCACCCGAGTTATGACACAGGTTTGCAAATAAATCAATTCATAAATCCATTTTACATTAAAGGTCACATATAATCCTCCTTTTCAACCATTTAAAATAACAGGTCAGTTAAGTTTCTTGTTATAAATCCACTCTGATCCTGTATTTGATCATATAAACCCCTCTATTTCAGCCCTGCTCAGAACAGGCTGTTTCTGTGTCTGTAGCTTTAAATGTAAATGAGCTGTATCTGACCACGCCCCCTCTCTGGAAGGGCTTGGGTGGCTTAGGCTTTCTTGCACCATATCAAACTGTTTACAGTGAGAAGGCAGACTGAAAGGGCAGAACAAACAACTAGCTTTTGGAGGTCACCCACCTGGGGAGGGCTTACTGCCCTTTCTGATGTCATGAAGGGAAAATCTCAAAACGGCCTGTTTGAGCACACATTTTCTGAAAAGTGGAGCAGGCAAAAGACGGAGCGGATGGACTTTCTCAAAATTGAGGGGTTTGTAGACGGACTAATATATGCCCTTTAAAAGTTTTGTCTTCCCTTGTCGATCTTCAAGATTGCATTTAACGTTTGGAACCTAAAAACCTATCTCAACAAGCATGTAAGAAATGACCCCCTCCAATGTAGCCATTTAGCCATAGCACATAGACATCCTGACAACAGTTGAATACTCACACACATACTCCACATGCTTCAACAGTTTGCAAACATATTTGTGCAAAATCACGATTTTCCCGTTATGCTTCTTCCTCATGGAAAAATTAATCATAACTGAAGTTAACTTAATAAGTCCCAAGCAATGATTTGATCCAGTAAAAGATGTTTATTATTCATTAAATACAGATGCATTTTGAAGGGAAAGGTGTCTGTGAGTAAAGCAATAACTTTAGTTTTGCTCACAGTATGTCAACAAGTGTTTTATTTCCTGACCTGTAGTCATTAAATGCATTTCTCATTCCCAGTGTCGTGTCCTGAGGAATGTCCTGAGGTTAGGCTACAATGCAGGAAAATCAAGAACAATTGAGTTGATTTGAATTCTGTAGCTAGGAGAGACAACAGCTGGAGGAAAATATCACTCTACAAGACCTTCTAAAAGTGAATCCTCACTGAAGGCAAACCGAAGTCAAAATGTGAATCTATAAAAGCAATATCTGATAAAAGTCTGAAAATACAATGACCCTGATTCACTATAGGTCTGTTGTTGTTGATGTGTGTGGACCTATTATGCTGATCCCCATCTTAAAACCTTAACATAGTGTTACAATGATGGATGCCCAAACTAAACGTGGGCAAAGTTTCAGATCATAAGGTAAACATATGTTGGAGTAATCCCAAGATTAAGTCTGCAGAGTGTGCTTCACGGCTTGTTCTATGAATCACATGATATCTTTCCCAACATAAAACCAATAATTTTATGAGATGGCTTCAAGCCTCTACGTAAGCCGTTGAAACCTCTTACAAATACTACTTATGTCTCTTCATTTGCATCTATGTTACCTTCACTTGCATCTTAGTCCCTCCCACCAGAGATGCATGGAGAGAAGCGAGGAAACAAAGCAGTGGAGAGGAAACGCATTGTCTGGAGCAACGTCTTTGTCTGATGAAGGCAGCTCAGATGGATGGTAAATGGTACATTGACTTGAGCTTGTTTAGCCCTTTTCTAGTCTTCTGACTACTCAAAGCGATTTTACACCGCATGTCACACCACACATTTACACACTGATGGCAGAGGTTGCTATGTAGTGAGATCATCAGAAGTAACTAATCCAATTCATACGCATTCAGACACTGCAGACGAAGCAGCGGGAGCAATTTATGGATCTGCTGCCAGGTCATGCAAAACTACTCCATAGGTTTCACAGGCCGACAAAATGAAAGATGGAAATGAGTATAACATGGGATCTTTAAATGATGAGGAACATGCAAATCTGGAGTCTTCTTGTGTTCTGTACATTCCTCTCCCACTCTGCATGTATTAATACATATGTGAATAACTAAATCCTGAATATATTTGCTCAGACCCATTGTCATTCCTCCTTCACCACATTTTCTCCAATCCATCACATTTTTGATTCTGGAGTGTGTCTGTGCTTACTTTGACATGTCTGCATTATTAAATGGCTATGGAGAGGGAAGAAATTGGTCATGCATCATTCCACCATGTCAGTCAGTCCCGCCGTTTCTCTTATTTCTGTTAAGTGAACATGTGTAGATCCATGATTGGGAAATTCATTTTTTCCATCTTATCTTTCTCACTCTTTCTCATTTCCATTTTTTTTAATCGTATCACATATAATGTGCTTATATGAGCATATATGAACAGGTAATTGTCTCTTGCCATGCTTCAGTGGCTGTTGCTGCATGTGTAACTGTGCATGAATAATAGTTGGATTTTCAGTGACTGATTGACTGACTTCATTCTTGGTGCATTTGATGAGCCACTGCCTCTGCGCTGAATGTCATTTAGGGGGAAACAATTCAAGTGTTTTTAAATGAGACCAACAGCCACTTGTATACTCAATGATAGTGAGGCTTTAGCTGAGAAATATTAAGAAAAAGATTGAGACGTTCAACTGTTTATTCCTCTTTAGCTCCTAAATAAGACAAAACGTTTCAGGCTATAAGAGTTGAAAGGTCACATAAATCACTTAAAAAACGTGCAAAAAAACCATACATTTCCAACTTGTCTGTTGAGTGACTTTTAAGAAGAAGAATGAGAACTCAAACGCAGCAGATCTGTACATACACACACTCTTGTTTCACACATTATTAGTTGCCTGAATGAGTGTTTGAAAGGCGAAAAGGCGATGCATCACACGTTGGGTGAACAGCAACTGGCTCGTTGGAAAGTCTGCCTTCAAAGAAAAGTGAAGTTCTGGAAAGTCAATTTGTCCTCAAAGTTGTTCTAAAAGTTCTTAAGAAAGGCCAGATATCACACCCCCCCACATGCACCCAAACACATCAAATTCTCTTTACCTCATCTCATAATTTAAATTCAGGTTGCTCTCCATTGTAATTTTCCTGGAAGGACAAGGTGTTTTCCATATTTGCAATGCAGCCAGTGAGCAGGAGGATTTGTAGGGAACATTGTGGGCTTTAAGGGTAAAAAATGAAACAGTGCAGTTGATTAGAATCTCTGCAAAAAGTTTGTTTCAGGTTGAAGGGATAACTTGTATTTGGGTCACAAGTATGGCATGAAGCACTGATAGGTTTCTGACGCAAGAAATTTCTCAGCAAAAATCATATTAAAATGCAAAGAAAATCAAATATATAAACAAAACAAAAACTCCTTTATCCTTTATTATTTTCTTAATGATTTGTATGGCATTGTGCAGTTAAAATCTTCACAACACCATTGGCCTCTCTTCACTGTGATCTCCTTGGCTGCTCTGGTTAAGTGAGCAGAGGTCCATTTCACTGCTGGTTTAGATTCCCATATTTCTTCATCATTATATTTCTCCTCATGTGTATACCGGACAACCCCCTCTTCTGCTTCACTGTTCTGTTTCTGCAGAGCTGACCACCTTTTATTGTTTTCTCACTCTTTTTCTCTGCTGTATAACCTTCAACATTAGAGCTCGCAGGCTGCATTTGGGACACTCGATCTGGATCCTTCTGTCCTGAACTCTTTAAGGTGTCCGACAAGGACATGAGAGCAGCAACAGCCAAAACGATTTACATTTGGTAAAAAACGTGCAGCAAATTTAGAAGCAAACTCAAAGACACTTGCAAAAGTCTAAAACAAACGCAGCGAGTGAAACAAGCTGATGAAAAAGAGGTCTGCAAAAAAGCTGAACAAACTGAATTAACAGCCCCTACACTTCAAGAGCAATCCCTCTGTGATGGCTGCATTGACATGGTTCCTGTTTGGCAATTGTTTACCCTTTTGCTGCAATTTTTTTCCATTTGCAGTGCATTTCCATTGTTGCATTTGTGTCGGACTTCTACATTTGTTTTTTAGTTTGCATCATTTTCTAAATGTAAATTGTTTCAGTGATTGCCTATCCTTTGCCTTGAGGCCACTGTCATGCTTCCCCTATTCCAACAGATCTCAAATGACTGCCAACTTGTTCAGCAGCTCAGGTTCCAGAAGTAAATTCCCCCATTCAAATCCTCCATTGACGTTTCACGAAATCATTTATCAATTTTTAGTTCGGAAAGCAGGTTAAGTAAAAAATTGGAAAATGGAGAAAAAGGCAAAGTCCCAACAAAACCCAACAAGATCGGTTTAGCACTCTTCTTTCAAAATATACACAGACATTATTTCTACATTCACCTTTATTCTAGTGTTTATATTGTTAATGATGATGTCTTAATATATTGTTTGTGTTGAACTTCTGTGCATGTCAGTGGTTTCCCTCAGCCGTTGTTTGTGGGGGTGCACAGAAAAAAGGAAAACAAAGCTGTTTTTTCTCATTCCAATAGTTCAAAATTATTGGTTTGGTAGTTTAATCTAAATATTATAATTTATTATTATGGTTTAACCTATTGTTTTTATTTGGAACCACTGAAAAAATGGCTGCATAACATTAAACTGGAATACTTAAATTGATCAAGGCACTTTTTTAGATTAAGCAGGATTTGCATCATGTTGCGGTAATGCGCCATAACACTGCGCATGTGCTTTTCATGAGACTACCGACGATGAGACGACATTTTTGACAGACATGAAATTTTTCGAAATATGTTCCCCGGAGAGAGCCTGCGGCGTTGGAGCAAATTTTACACTGGTAAGTCACAACTAGTAGACATTTCATGACGGCGAGGGACATATTAATCCAGTACTCTACACCTACCATGCCTTTGTACCTGTTCTTAACGTTAACCGTAGTGTAACACAAAGCATACTAGCTAGTGCTAATGTTAGCAGATGCCACCTTGAGCACATTAAGTTACGTCAACTGAAGCCGTTATCTCAAATGAGCACCTAGGTATTTAAGTCTAACGCATACATGAGCAAAGTTTTTTTTTAGTCAACAGTCAAAGTTCGTTATTAACTTGATACAAGCAAAATAACCGTCGTGACCATAACTCTGTCTGAATGGTTGACGACGCCACTGAAGTAATTGATGCGGTGTGTGTTACATGCAAAGCCCTCGAATGAGTCCGTTAAGGCAGACCTGCCACATTAGAAAGACGGTTAGTCGACCGCTGAACGTGTGGGACTCAGTTTTGGCATCTAAATAAGTTAGAGCAGCCACGTTTCCCCTTGTATTAACAAGAGAGTCAGAATCTCTGCTTTTTTTTTCACAACTGTGACAAGCGCACGGTTCTCTGCAAAAAAAAAAAAAAAGACGTTGAAATGACATGTAGATTGTCTTATCAATATCCATTACAATTAAGATGGGACGAGCAGCAGCCATACATTCTGGATGAATAGAGGCGCACACACACATGATTTTCAAATGAACATATGCTGTGCTTAATAGACTCTGGTACCGTGCCGGATCTCCGGCATGAGGTGAAATAATACATGCAAGGATTTGATGTACATGATGTTTATCATGTTCAGCGTCATGATTGAGTTCAGCCACCAATGGTATGTGAGCTCTCGCTCTCAACCTAACTATGTCTTAAGCCAATGAAAAGCAGAGTAGCGCGGGACTTGGATATGTTGCAGTCCCCCTGACCACACTGTCCCAAACTTCATTATTCAGTCGTGGGAGCATTATTTAGGGGATGTGTGTCTGTCAAATAGGGCTGAATGATTAAAAAAATTATCTTATTTCCGTTATTGTGCTTCACAATATGATTTAAATATGAAATGTTATATTAAAGTGAATGATAAGGGTTAAGCCCTTTTAGTTCCACTGTTTATTAGTTTAAGCTGCACAAAATGACTGATGTGTATGTTCTCTTTCAACTTTAGAGAAGCAGCCTATGATCTATTTTGTTCCTGCTGTGTAATCTGTAAGGAAACTCCTGCCACTCTACATTGCTTCTGGTAAATTCTGATATTATATATCAAAATATTGATGGTGATTGGGTCATCCTGCAATTGTTTGGAGGTGAAATATGAAATGTAATTGATTCTAACAAGTCAAGCTAGTGCCAATGTCTAAATACATCTCAGTAAACCGCTGTATTTTTCATCTCTCTTATCACAGGTTTCCTCAGTTATTTCATGCATATGGCAAGCCATGTTTGCTGTTTGTTCATACAAAAACAAATCTTTATGGAGCTTTCAATACTCACAAATGGATAAAACAGACCCCCTTCACACTTAATGATTGAAAACCTGGGATTGTTGATGAACCTATTCATAGTCCTGCTGTTGAAGAATCACTGAAGGAGTAACTACTGAGCTGTCAACTGAGGATTTTACTTTGGAAGATATTTCTGATGAAGAATCAACTGATTTGACAAAAGTAATTGAACTGAAAGTAGCCTCAGTCTTACTTAAGTTAGAAAATACTCTTCTGGTGTGTTGCTGTGAATTAACTGCTTGATGAGCTGCAATATTTAATTGGTACTGTCTCTTTGCCAATCACCCAACAGACCTTAAATGACTTCTTGCAACATCACAACTGGCAAGTGGATGAATCATCTGTCAAGGACTTGGCCACTTTACTTAGCACTTCAAATCCCATTCATGCTGCAATAGGAAAACACGGTCTTCTGTCTACTGCTTACTATAAAAAATTATTCAGTGTTGCTGAACCGGTGGAATATGTGTTAGACCAAAAGAATAGAAAGTCTTTCCAGAATGTGCCTTAACTGAAAAACTTGCAGCAACTTAGTTGTGAAACTATATTAGATAAGACAATAAATGTAAAAGAAAGAATCAACCAGGGGGAGTGATAAACAGGAATACAGTTCCTTTTGGGATGGCCAAATCTTTCAAAGAAACGCTCTTCTCTCCAACGAGTGTGCAATATATTTGATTTTGTATGTTGACGATTTTAAAATATGTAATCCCCTTGGTACGTCACGCAGAAAATATAAAATCTGTTCTCTGTATTGGGTCTTAGGCAATCTGCCACCTGGTTGTCACTCCTCACTGTCCTCTATCCAGTTAGCTGCATTGATCAAAAGCAATGATGTCAAGGTCTATGGTTATGACAAAGTATTAGAGCCTCTGATCAGCGATCTTGTCGTATTAGAAAAACATAGTATTTTTGTAGAGAAGTTGGGGAAAACTTTAGAGGGTACAGTGCGGTGTGTTGTTGCCGACAACCTTGGCGCACATGGAATTGCAGGTTTTATAGAGAGTTTTTCTGGCAGATACGTGTGCAGAGTTTGTACATTGGAAAGGTCAGAGTTTCAGGCAAATGAAGTACGAGCTGGATGTTTCTCTTTAAGAACAGAGGATATTCACAGAAGTCATCGTAAAACCCTTGAGGAAAGTTCTTTGGGCAGTTATTACGATGTGAAAAGTAAATGTGTTTTTTCAGAAAAACTTTCTCATTTTAATGTTACTAGTGGTTTTCCTCCAGACATTGTCCATGATTTATTTGAAAGAATAGTTCCTGTTGAAATAACTAGCTGTCTGATTGTATTCATTTCTAAAAAGTATTTTACTCTGGACACTTTAAACAAGGCAATAAAAGAGTTCCCCTTTAAATGGACTGATAAAACAAATCGCCCACACCGTGTTCCACTGACATATGCATCCAGGACAACAATAGGCAACCCAGTCTCATGTCAAAATGTGTAATACCTACGTTGGTCTACAGCGCAAAACGTAGTAGTTTCACAATAAGGGCTCTAAAATTGTGACATGTCTACGTTTCCTTTTGCCTATTCTTTTGTATAGGGATACCTCAGGTCACGTGACTGCCCAGTTTTACCCTGGCGAAAAAAAAAACATGGCGGACATCCCTTCTATTTTCGGTGGAAAATGCAATATATTAAGATAGTTTGAGGCTTAAGAGTCGTTTTGATAACCTTTCTGGCGACAAATGTACATTGTATCTTCATAATCTTCGTTCAGTGTTTATGATCTTTAGTTTGTTCTTTCTACGAAGATTCTTTCAGGTCTCGATAGAAAAACGTTGCGTTGTTACGTTTTCTACTGTTGCTATGGTGGTTGCTATGGACGCTATCAACAACGAACCGGAAGGAAGTGGACGTTCGGTTCGCGGCTCTTAAAACGGGTTACATCAGACCCTAGACATCAAACTAAACTCCTATGCTATAAATAATGATTTCTGTTACATTTTTATGGATGTCTTTCATTACAACCCAATTTAATAAAACGATTGGAACAGATCGATGCATATTAGCAACATTATAAACTATAACATGTAACAATACATAAAGACAATACTGTACAGTTTGTGTGATTTATATGATTTTATAATTTTATTTAACAAAATAATCCTGACGGATTAGATTAATATCAGAAAATGCGATCAGTAAGAACTACAGATGGGCGCATGACACTGACATCAGATAATGACGTATTGATAATCGTCACTTGTGAGCAACGTCTTTATTAGATCTTTCAGGAGGTATTTACTGATGTTTTTTAAGGTTGGTTGCAAAAACACATTTTAAATCTGTGTTAACCAAAGATCCCATTCCAGGAATCTAAGCAAAAACCCATTCAAAAAGCCCATTATGCTATGGTCTGCCAGTGTACTGCTGACATGCGCAATCGTGCAGTCACGCCCACTGTCGGTTTAAAGGCCGAGGGCGCGTTCACTATCGATTCAACATTTAAGCTTTTGGTTTAGAGCTGAACGACATACATTGTTGGAAAGGTGAAGATGAGGTTTCAACATGACCCCTGTTTTGAAATAATGCCCTTTGAAACTTGACCCAAGGGCATGTTTGAAGGCTTATACCTCAGCAACAAAAGGGGCTACAGACAAGGGAATAACTGTTTTAGAGAGGTCTTGGAACAAAGTATCATGTGAGGGTAGTCAGCTCACCAAAACAACAGGGGGAGCTGCTATATATGGTTAAAATACATTTTAACAAATGTATCAATTATTTTTTAAATATCTGATAACATAAATGTGTACCCTCAATTAAATATCTATTACTTCTTAGGTAAGGGAAACACTGAGATTTGTCCAAAAGACTTGTCCTCAGAGTCAAGTCATACAGCTTGATACTGAATGGTGCCATAATTGTAGTCTTTTCCGTTTCCAAAAAAAGGTTGCAACTAGGATTATAAAAAAGGCTTACAAAACATATATTCACTGAATATGTCACGGATCTCGTGTGGCCGAAGTATTTATTGCATAGTACATATATGATATATGTTAAAATAAAGTACATATCAGTTCATTTCGGATATTTTGACTGCTATTCTAGAAACAGGAATTTTGGTAGTTATGTCTGGCGTTGTGCACAGAGGGAACATAATTAGGGTTGTAAAAAATGTATATCTACCCATTATATCAAATATTTACTAAAGCCGAATGGGTTTTGTAAACGAACCTAACGTCCACTTCCTTCCGGTTCGTTGTTGATAGCGTCCATAGCAACCACCGTAGAAACAGTAGAAAACGTAACAGTTCAACGTTTTTCTATCGAGACCTGAAAGAATCTTCGTAGAAAGAACAAACTAAAGATCATAAACACTGAACGAAGATTATGAAGATACAATGTACATTTGTCGCCAGAAAGGTTATCAAAACGACTCTTAAGCCTCAAACTATCTTAAAATATTGCATTTTCCACCGAAAATAGAAGGGATGTCCGCCATGTTTTTTTTTTTTTCGCCAGGGGAAAACTGAACAGTCACGTGACCTGAGGTATGCCTATACAAAAGAATAGGCAAAAGGAAATGTAGACATTCCACAATTTTAGAGCCCTTATTGTGCAACTACTATGTTTTGCGCTGTGGACCAACGTAGGTATTACACATTTTGACATGAGACTGGGTTGCAATAGGTGGAAATGCACATGAAAATTGGAGTTTGATACGATTTTTTCCACTACTACTCGGACGAAAAGTACCCACTGAAGAACCAGCCTGGCAACTGCTTGCTGACTTAAAGGACATTGTTGATCTTGTTGTTTCTCCAGTGCAAACAAAGGAATCAATTGGATATTTGAGCTTCAAGATCTCTGAACACAGAGTTAGATTTAAAGAGGTGTTCCCAGATAAAAACTTTCTGCCTAAGCACCATTTCTTGGAGCATTATCCTGAATTAATTTGTGAGTTTGGACCTTTGGTTGCATTATGGACCATACGCTTTGAAGCGAAGCCCAGCTTCTTCAAGAGTGTTGTGTGACATACAACCTGCTTCAAAAATGTGTTGCTGTCCTTAGCAGAAAGACACCAGTTTTTCATGGCACATCAGCTTTAGATGTGCAGCTTGGCGAAGTAGGAAATGTTTCAACTCTCCCCACTGATGTATTGAAAGAGGAAATTTCATTTGCTATTAAGACGAGACTCCCAGAACTGGATAGTGTCTGCTTGGCGAAAAATGCATCCTACAGTGGTATAAACTACAGGAATGGAATGATCCTTGAACATGGCTCATTGGCACTGAAATAATCCAGATGCTTGTTGTCGAGGATAAACTGTTTTATATTGTCAGAAAACTGAGTGCATGGTACAGAGAACATTACGGAGCATATGAACTGAAAGCATGCCCTACAATGGAGCTGGAACTTCTTGAACCAAATGAACTGACAGATCCATACCCATTGGTTGACTACACAGTTGAGGATATGCGGCTGATTACTCTGAAGAGATACATTCACATTTAAGGTCAGCATTAATCAAATGAGAGTATGAGTTTTATATGACTGCCAGTTTCTTGGTAATGAGTGGAGCAGACATGACCTATCCTCACACTCACCCCTAACCCCCTTCCCTTCCTCCCTTGTTGCACCTGGCTGTCTCACACTCCTCAATCTCCCACCCCTCCCTTCTCCTCTGTGTCTTAATCATGTCCTCTCTGTGTATCTTATTTCTCTTATTACTTTGTATATTTTTCTCAATATCTCTCTCAACTTGTCTCCTTCCTCTTTTTTTTTTTTTTTTTTTTACAAATCCTGCATATCTAGTTCTAACATACTGATTTCTTTTCTGAATATGCAGAACAATGAGGCTGAAGAACTGAAGAACTCGACCATGGCAATTTTCATCATTGAGGAAGAGGATCCTTTCCATCAACCCAAAGAAATTAAGATTGTTATTGAAGGAACAACAGTCCTGAACGACCTGCCCTCCATTCCAGTAGCTTTTGCCAAGCTGTTTGGCCTGATATATGCACTCAACCTGAAGTATCCTAAAACACTCCAATTCACCTTTGAGTTTGTGCAGAAAGTCACCCAAAAAAGGTTCAAAGTTCACATTTTAGAATTTGCATGCTTTAAAGAGATTGATGCTGAGTTTATATGCATGACTTAATTTCACTACAATAATAAGATTCATTTTTACAGAGACCTACCATTCTCGCTGGCCAAGGTAGGATATGTTTACTTGAAGAGTTTCTGAAGTTAACGATTAAGACTTTGGACTTTGTAAGAGGTAGATTTAAAAAAAAAAAAAAAAAAAAAAAAAAAAAAAAAGATTTGTCTTAAATGGATTAATTGTCACTGCTGTATATTCCAAGCTTGATCCAAAGGCGTCTGGACTGGTTGAAGATCTTGAAGATGTTTCACCTCTCCTCCGAAAGGCTTCTTCAGATGTAAACACAGCGAGTTAAAAAATGTAAGCCTCTGTTGATGACTCACATCAGAGTCGCTGGCTGAGTCGTTAACCTGTTATTCCATACTTGTCCGGACTAACGGTTAACGACTCAGCTAACGACTCTGATGTGACTTTTACATTTTTTAGCTCTGTCCACCAGAAAGTTTACATCTGAAGAAGCCTTTCGGAGGAGAGGTGAAACATCTTTAAGATCTTCAACCAGTCCAGACACCTTTGGATCAAGCTTCGAATTTACCTCGATGACTGAGAACCTGCAGAAATCATTCCTGTATTGACAAACAAGATACAGGACTAAGTAAGTGCTTGAATGTCTTTAAGTTGAATCTTAAGATTTTGGACTTATTTATGAGCTCCATGTTTGGAGGTTGCACTTCCTTCTAATAAGGCTTTTCAGAGATGTATTTGTAATAATTTGTACATTTACAAATAAATGTAAATGTTTGAAGGAATGTGTTTGAGTACTCAATCACAATGAATTTAATACATTGTTTTAATTTCAATTAGCTTAAACATTTTAAACAATGTCAATTGGTATTTTTTAATTGAGCCAACTTAAAATTATTAGTTTGCTCCAACTGGCAAAAATGATTTTGGTGGAGTTAAAATTTAAGGTTGTACTAATTTAATTATTTACATTAAGTCAGTAAAAGCTAATCAATTATTCAATTGGGCACAATTTAAAATAATCAGTTTGCTCAAATTAAAATAATAGTTTGCATTGAATAAAAAAAATGTAGGTTGAAGGAAGTTACTTCATCACATTGAATTAATTTAAAATATTTAGTGTGATCACTTCAATTTGTTTAGGTTCATCCAATGTTTTATTTTTTTCAGTGTGGTAAACATTTCCATGGTAACACCAGGCTCCGCTAATCAGAGACGTCGCTTTGACATTGTAGGATTGTGAGTTGTGTAGTAAACCATGTTTTGCTTAAAACAAGATTGATATTGTACAAACTTGTGGACTCTACAGGAGTAAACATCATCTTTTCACCCTCAGGTAGCTCATGGTCAGTCTACCTTGAATGGTTATGACATTATGGCTAATAATCAAATCGGCTATAGGAGATCTTTACTTTACCACATGTTGAGCTCTATAGTTTTTGGCTGTGTGTCGAATCACTGCTTGAGGAAGGTGAATTATTTTTGGTGATGACAGCAGTTTGAAAACTGCATTTTTAATCTTTAATGAAGAAAAAATACATAAATGGAATACAAACGCTGAACTAACGAGCACAAAACAATTGCATTTCAGATAATATTCTTCCAGTGAATTTGTTTTTCTCTTTTGTCCTGGTAGCCAAAGAAAGAGAAAATCAGTCATGGAGGCATACAGCCATTTGATGACTCACACACTTTTTTAATCATTTAAACAATGGTCCAAGAGAAAGAGTCCGGAGAGTCAGTTCAGAGAGAGGGAGGCTCTAAGTGGCCCAAGTACGCACACACACACACACACACACACACACACACACACACACACACACACACACACACACTTACAACTTTTAGTATGTAGACATTTTTTTTGTTGTTGCAGTTAGTGCAACGGATAAAGAATTGTATGTTTAAAAAGTGTGTGTGTGTAAATGGTTTGTGTGTGAGTGAGAGAGAAAGAGGGGGGAAGTGGTATGCGAGAGCTCAATTGAGCATCTGTGGAACTCCAACAATACTTCACGGTGAAAGTTACAATGTCATATTGAATGATGACTTTTGCTGTTATGTGACTTTAGGTCTGTGCACACAGTCACAGCGAACACACACACACACACACACACACACACACACACACACACACACACACATTCACGCACACACACACTCACGCCCACATCTCCCAGCCACCAGCGTGTCCTCACACGGCCACTCGACAATGCTGAAAGAGAACAGAGGGGATGGCAGACAGACAGAAGGTGATAACTTAAAATTGAGACAGAAAGATAGGAGGGGAGAGAGAGAGAACAATAATGAATACAGATTTTGTGTATTTAACCATCTGTCCTTCAAAGTAGCCTCTATATCTTGAAATCAAAAAGACAATTTACCAAAAGTTTCTCAGAGATTTCAGAGTTCTTGTCCCTACTAAAGATGCCTACACATGACTTTTCCCAGTCAGGAACTTTTATCTTTTTATTCTTCCTATACCTAAGAACGTATACACCTGTGCTTTTTAAAGCCAGATAAGTAAAAAGGGCTTCTGAGAGAGAAAACCTTTTATTCTACAAGTACTTTATGTCTACATCTGGTCTCTCCCTCTGCCGTCTGTGCTCATTATCAACCTGTTTAGCACCACACTACCTCTAACAGCCTCAGTATCTTCAGTTCGCCATGTGCCACTCTTTCTCTTGGTATTTGGCAGATTAAATATTTTATTCAGTCAGTTTCTCCTCTCCACCTCTCTCTCCCTACCTTGGTGGTGCCTGCAGGTGTCTTCAGGGGTCTGACTGACTCTTGGGTTGAATAATTCACTCAGTCCAAATGAGATCTCCCTGGCTGTAATGAAGCCATTAATGAGTCTCTATGGATTCAGGCTGCCGCCTCACACCATTGCTGACACACTGACACTCACACAGAACGTGCAAACACATTAATGTTGGCATTTATATGGAAAAGACATGAACACAATAATCAAATAAACACACACACTTGAAAGCTGGCCTCACATGCAAACAATGACTGGCACATGATGAAGCACACAGACACATATAGAAGCACTACCCATTAATGCCAACGCACACCACGGATGCATGCTAATCAGCAGTCAGAATGCAGTTGGGATTTAAAATGGGTCAGCGAGAAATCACCAAATAACTGAGTGGCACCATGTTTGTTTCGCCTTATTTGTGCACCTATGGGACATTTGCCCATTCACATAATTGATAGCTAGCAACACAATCATGGTATGAGAGTGTTATCATGGATTTTAACACCCTTCCCAAAACAGTGAAATATTTAACGTCCTGGGCAAGTAGATCTAGCCTTCCTGTATCGATATAATCCTGATGATATGTAGACCAACATTATAGTGTGAGAGATAAATGTCCACAACTGAATAACCCAGAAGTTTCCCAAACAAAGTTTAATTACTCATATGTGCTTTATTGTAATGGATGTGCTTTGTTCTCTTTTGTCATTGATATTGTATAAATTAAACACATTTTAAAGTCCTTGCAAACATTTGGAACCATTTGGAATAACTTCTTCCCATCGAAAGGCAGAAATCACATTTTGTCTACTGTTCAAGATTTGACATATATAACATGGAAATAAAAGCTGTGAGGTTTGTACTGGTGTTTTAAGGTCCTGACTGAATAGGTTTGTGTGTGTGGAGGATTGCTGGTGAGGTAATGGTTGTAAAGGTGTGTTTGTAGGAGGAACTTGTTCAGGGATTCAGATGTGGTGGATGACAGGTTCCCTGCAGATTAGTCAGATATCAGCCAACAAGTCTTTAACAGACTGATCAGGCTGTAACAGCACCAATACAAGTTTAATCCATGCAGAACACAAATGATATAAAAGAACATGTCTATCTTCATGAGACCCAGCACTTGCTTTTGTTTTCTATTGTAGTGAAAATTGGGTTTTTGCTCATACCTCCCATACTATCCATGTCGTATTGTTCAGTCTTGTTGTAGTGTTATCTGTATTGGAGTCTTCTAATAATCGTACTTAAACATATTACTCAGAGGCAACTCTTAATAGCAACACTCTATGGTTTCAGTGGCACGCTCCGACTTGATAAGGAGCAATAAAATAATCGTAGTGACACCACACATTTGAGGATTATTCTGACAAAAAAAATGGAAATGATAAACCTTGAATCTGGCCACGTCCCCGATTGTCAGGAGGGGCAAATCGGGCCTAAAATCATCTATGGTGTGGCCAGCTTCAGGAGAACCAGTGAGGAAGCCAACCTGTCATCCACCTCTGCTGGCCCAATGCCATGTCTTCATTGAGCTGATAAGCCACAGCCCTGAGTTTAAAAGCCTGTTGCTCATCTTCAACAGCCTGTATTTTACTCTGGAGCGTCTCATTTTCCTTAGTCTGTAACCTGAGCTGAATTTCGACAATCTGCAAATGATCACGGAGAGATTCCTCCTTCTGGTAAGCTTTGAACTGCTCGTCAGAAAGCAAGCCTTTCTCCAATCTGAGCATTTCCTTGAGCTGCTGAACATGTTGCTGCAGGGCGCCATTTTTCTGTCTCAAAGAATCCACCTCTTCTAACAATGAACTTTGGCTGCATTGCAAGACTCGGAGCTCTTTCATGGCCTCTTCTTCATCATGCAACCTCTCAAGGACCTTCCGAAACTCTATTTCCAGGGCCGTTTTTTGCTCTTCTCTGTCAAGTAACCTTTTCTTGGTCTCGTGAAGTTCTTGTTCAAGGACCTCGTTTTGCTGACTCAGGGACTCCTTCTCTTTTGTCATTGAATCAAATTGACTTTGAAAGACTTTGAGTTCTTCCAAAATCAGTTTAAACTCTTTAACTTCATCTTGAAGACCCTCATTTTTTTGCCTCATGGCTTCTTCTTCATCAAGCAACCTTTGTTTGGTCTCCTGAAGTTCTTGTTCATGGGTCTCTCTTTCCTCATGCAGAGACGCGTTTTCCCTACAGATTACATTATAACTGATGTCATATGCTTTTAGTTCTTGCTGAACTTTTTCCAAAGCTTGAACTTGTTCTTGTAAGTTATCTTCTCTGTGGAGTAACCTTTTCTTGGTCTCGTGAAGTTCTTGTTCAAGGACCTCGTTTTGCTGACTCAGGGACTCCTTCTCTTTTGTCATTGAATCAAATTGACTCTGCAAGACTTTGAGTTCTTCCAAAATCAGTTCAAACTTTTTAACTTCATCTTGAAGACCCTTGTTCTTTTGCCTCATGGCTTCTTCTTCATCAAGCAACCTTTGTTTGGTCTCCTTAAGTTCTTGTTCAAGGGTCTCTATTTGCTCCCTCAGAGACATGTTTTCCATACAGATTATAACCTTATAATTGATGTCATATCCTTTGAGTTGTTGTTGAACTTTTTTCAAAGCTTGAACTTGTTCTTGTAAGTCATCTTCTCTGTGGAGCAACCTTTTCTTGGTCTCCTGAAGTTCTTGTTCAAGGACCTCATTTTGCTGACTCAAGAACTCCTTCTCTTTTCTCATTGAATCAAACTGACTTTGAAAGACTTTGAGTTCTTCGACAATCAGTTCAAACTCTTTAACTTTATCTTGAAGACCCTCGTTCTTTTGCCTCATGGCTTCTTCTTCATCAAGCAACCTTTGTTTGGCCTCCTGAAGTTCGTGTTCAAGGGTCATGTTATTTTGGCTCAGTGAGCGATTGTCCTCGTAAATTTCTTCAAGCTTCCCGTGAAAGTAAATTGCTCTCTGACTCCAAATCTGGTTTTCTTCCCATAATGCATTTAGGTCGTCCTGAAGTTCATTTAGGTTTTTCCGGTTTTTTAGTAGGGTTTTCACTTCCTCCTGAAGGATGTTATTTTGGTTCTCCATGCCCTCTTTCTCTGTCTTGTTTTTCAGGGTCAACTTTTTGAATTGTTGGCTCCAGGTCTTCTTTTCATTTTCAAAGTCCTGTATCATCCTCTTCTTCACATCGTCTATCTGTCTGTTGAGGGCTTCATTTTCTTTGGCCAACAAGTCATTCCTGCATTCAAAGATGTCCTTTTTGTGGCTGAGGGTCTGGTTTTCAACAAGTAACACCTCATTTGCTAACTGGAGGGTTCTTTTCTTCTGCCCACGGTTTTTCTCAATGTCTCGCCGAAGCACCTTCATGTGTTTGCGCAGGCTCTTATTCTCACTGCTTAGGTCCTTTTTGCTTTTGCTGAGGCTCTGGTTTTCACTGCGGAGGGCTGTGTTCTCTTCCTTCAGAGCCCCGATAATGATATTGAGTGCCTTCTCTTGCTGATCCATTTTTGTTGTTGTTTCTTTCAAATCAAAAAAATCTGTATCGAAGACAAACTATCAGGTAGAATATTAGAAGTGTAACTCTGGTTGTTCTCTTACTTGCATTGAGACAGCGAATCCGGAATGATAGGTTCTTGGCTTTGATGTTTTAGAATGCTGTGATGTCACAATGAGGTTAATTCCTGCTTCCAATTTAAACAATAACAAAATATTGTTGACTTGGCCAGTTTTAAATTAATTTAAAATCTGATTTAAAATTGCACTTAATGTCTTTGTTCAGGTGGTCTGGTCATCAGGTGCATTCAAACCTCTCTTCACTTGAATTTGATCTCATATACAATGCATAACTTGATAAGGTCATGTGTTAAAATGATGGTATCTGACTATACTGTTGCCGAGCAACACAAACATTTTTCCCTGTAGTCTTTCTCTCTCGTGTGTGTGTGTGTCTAGTAGCTTCTTTATTAAATTCACACATACCTTAATGTTTGAAATCATTACAGCCACTATATCACGTCTAAATTTGATTTGTAATTAAAAGAATTGCAAGAACTAGGATTAAGACCTACCAGGATAATTAGCCTAGCATCAAAATGAAATAAAAAAAAATTAACACCTGAGGCACATGGGATAGTAGGAGAAAGTTTAAAAGGTTTTTCAAATTAAATAAATATACAAACACAGGATGGTGTTGAAATTGCTTTTGGTTTGTCTCTACATTGATGTAGCAAGCATATATTTTGTTGCCTGCAGATAACTTATTTACCCTGAAGAAACTATCTAGTCATCAAAGTAATCCAAGACGCAGTGTCATTACTTTGAGTTCTGTCCTTGACAATCTCCTGCAGACTTTCACTGAAGCAGGACAAACTATATTTTTATTTTTATTTATTTGTCCTCTATTTTATAAGAGCCCGCCCAAGCTGACTCAATAGCCCTTTTCAGAGTGTGATTCCAGCGTTGTAATGAAGCTCTGCTGAATCCTATCCTGCTTTCTTGTAACAGACAGACTTATCCCTCACCACATATCTTTGGGGTCAGACGTATCACTTACATTGAATAGTTACTGTCAGACATCTTACTGTGAATCGATTCTTTACCATTGAAAATGGTTTGGGACCGATCACACAGATATGCTGTGCCTTAGGTGCTGCCGCTGCAAACTCACCTGAGTCCAGCTGGGGAAAATAATCAGCTGGGAGCACCTGTGGAGCGGGGCTGCTTGTGCATACCAGACTGTAAATATAAATCGACAAAGGCAGAGTGATGTCAGCCATCTGTTACTGAAGGGGGCTACGGGTACAGGGTGCTGAAGGGTACATCACGCCCACCTGTCAGTCATGTCAGCTACGCGCCTAACTATGGATCGTTTTCAAAATCAAAACGGAGCTGTTTTACAAAAACAAAAAAAAAATCACACCCATTACGGTGTGTGCCAGTGATGACAAAAACTAGACCTATTTCGTTTTTTGTACCAGGCTGTGAACATGTTAATTTATGCTGTAAAAACAGGCTTTGTTGCTGTGGTGTGTGTGTGTGTGTGTGTGACTTCCGTTGTTCCTGGAGCCAGCCTCAAGCAGACCCTTGACGGACTGCAGAATTTTGCACTTCCACATTGGCTTCATTTTTCAAGACCGGAGGACGCTGCTTGGTGCATACGTGCGACCAAATAAACAAGGTGGGAAAAAATTGATAAGGGCTAACATAAAGCTCTTTATATTTTTTCGCTCCTGTAGGTGAGGAGCGGGAAAATGTCATTAAAAGCAGATGTAAAGCCTCGTTCTTGATTTAATTGGCTGCTTCGGCCCAGTTACTTTGAAGAACCCTGCGACTTGAGCTGAAAAAGTGATTTTCTTTTTTTTACTTTGCACCCAAAAACTGCTCGAAAAACACGTCATATTATACCATAGGAAACCAAAGGTTTTGCTGATGCCACTTTTCACGTCTCCATGTGAAAGTATGGCCTTGTCTGACATCTCCCCGGCAGCAGAATTAAGAGGTATTGAATATAATGAAAATAAATAGCATCAATAATCAATGCTGTCTCTGATGACCTCTTGCTTTTGTAAATCATAAAAAGTCCTCTGTATTAATTTCAGCCTGTTTCACAACAAGCTAACAGGCTTTACAGGAGCTCTAAAGCGTAACTATGGCCTTACTATTACATTTTACAGTTTATCCTCATTTTACCTCCTACTGTTGTGATTCTTTGAAAGCTATAGAGCTTTGCATGATTTGCAGCTCAAAAAACTGCAAATCTTGTATTAGTTTAAATCATGAACCTCTTATATTATTAGTCACACTCTGAAGCTGAACCAGAAAAATAAACACACATTAATGCAAGATGTAAATGTTCTATGGTTTAAAATACAGATAATTAAAAAATTTAAGATGATAGGAAGATAGCTAATAGAGTTTTAAATATTTATGACATATTTACGATCAACATTTCTCTGCTAATATGGCAACGTTCATATGATTTATTCAGTTTGAAACTCTTCAGCTGCTCTTTCATTTCACCACTCACTGTGGTAATCAAGGGTATTCTGGTACAGAGCGTTCCTCTCCAACAGCTTTCGTCTTTTTGTGTGCCAACCATCCCATTGTTTTAAACAGTTTATGTGACTGAAGCAGCCAAGTGGAGGGGATAAGCTTCCTCAAGCCCCTCTCCCTTCTGACACACACACACACACACACACACACACACACACACACACACACACACACACACACACACACACACACACACACACACACACAGAGTCACAGACAATACAGTGGGTAGCAGATGAATCCACACACACAGACGGTACCAGCATGTGTTTAAGCATACTGATCTGTGTCCTTCTCTCATCTTGTATCTTACAAAAACTCATTTTGATGAATACTGGCTTGCATTTAAACAAAGAAAACATGAATATGACAAATGTCTGTGTCAGTGTCACCACTTTGATTTGAGTAAACACATATATGTATGTGTGTTCAAGAAGCATTTACAACCCCAGGTCACAAAAGATAAGTCAATACATACGTGCCTTAAGGCTGCATTCTTTCTAATGGCCAGCAGAGGGAGTCTCTACTGAAAAGAACAAAAAAGAAAGAGCAAAAAGAGTTCCTATTTGATAAGGGCAGATGGGACTTCTCAGCTCGTTTACATTGATAAACATTTTTCAAATTCTTCTCATTCCCTCAAGTAATTTGGTAAATTATACATCATTCGGAAGAATATTGAGGATGTTGCAGAGTTTGCTTCTATGTGTGGTTACCTATGAAGGCACTTACATTACCAAAAATGGTAACACCAAAGTGGCTTCATCAACTTGTCTGATACGTTCCATGTTAAAACTTTAGCTCCTTTTAATAAAGGAAAACCTCCAAATAAGACACTGTGTAATCAATATAGCCAACAAGAAGACCAGTCCTTACTTCAAGGCTAACTAACTGCATTCAGAGCAGATTTTCAGGTGAACACAATGCTCCCTTTGGACAGTTTTCCATCATTTCTAAGCTCCCCCCTCTCCTCCTGTTTCCACACTCTCCCCGTCCCTCCTGTCTTGTTTCACTGGCATGGTTCAGTAAGGGTGCATTCACATAAGCCGTTTAAAAATGAACTCTGGTGCAGTTTGTGTTAGATAGTTCGTTTGGTTTGGGGTGGTGTGAATGCTCATACAACCTCTGGTGCGGACCATAGAACTGAACTCTGGTCCGCTTAAAATCAGGAGTCTCAGATCACTTCAAAGTGAACCAGAGTTCAGTTCACTGTAAGGCAGAATGCAATCCATACCAAACTAGGCAAATTACTCAAAAAGCAGTACATTGTGGGCTGAATTTTGCCGTTTGTACACAATGTCAAATAGGTTTTCAGAGCATGGCTGATGTTATCATGGCTTACAACACCATCCTTTAGTCTTCTTTACCCAAGACGTGCACATGCCTGTGCTACGTGTATATCGATCCGGTTAATATGCCGGTTTAACCTGACACAGCCTATAACCTAATCTCCGTTTAAAAGATGAAAATACTGCCAAACTCAGCCGCGCTACACGGGATGCCATTCTTCCACTGTCCTGTTGTTTACTTTCAGCTCATAGTGCATTAGGCTGGATTTCAGCAGCTACTGACTGGAGCTACATGCTGCTTTCAGGTGCTCATCGGATGGTCACAATTTCGGAGTTTGGATGTCTTTCATCTGACTTCAGTGTGTTCATGTGTTTTCAGTTTGAAAAATTTGAATGTTGTAACACCAACAACAAACAGCGTGGATGCAACAAAGATGTGTATAATGTCTCTGTTACAAGTTATATTTGAGAAAAACATTGATGTAGCCTACAATACATTAATTAGCCTTTTAAAAAGTATCGATGACGACTATGACAGCTCTTTACAGAGTTTACGACTTTTTGTAACGACTTGAGCAGACGTTCATATACATTTTCAAACTCGGAAACTAATTTTCCTCGGTGTGTCCAACACCACATGAATGCAGCCCAAATATATAGTCATATAGTTTGAGATAATGTCTTTATTATAATATTTTTTTTACGATTTGCAAAATGCTAATATCAAGTATGTCACTCATTTTGAAAAAAACTATCAAAACACAGCTTGAGAATCCACCAACGTTCTCTACATATGATCAAGCCTAGCAGGACAGACTACTGCACATGCCAAGCTTATATTAGTAGCTGCTAGCTGTGTAACTAGCTTTGTACTTTTTAAATAATTCCCCAAGAAAATAGGCTTCAGTCATTGGTATCACAATTTGACGAGTAAGTGGAATGTAATGCTTAAAAATCAAAGAAGCATGAGGCCCTGCTATTGAACTAATAAAATCCAAATGCATTGAATCTATGTGTAAACAAAAAATTAAATTACAACTTATAAACTATGTGCTCCATCAGTTTCCAATTCAAGTGTTTTGTCAGGTGTACCATCGCAGATGATGTTTTTTTATTTATTAATTAGACCCAACATGATTAAACCATCCATAAAGCATTAATCTTATGTTAACTTGTCAAAGTAGGAGCAGTGGTTATGCAACCTTCAAAAGGAGCCACATGTTGACGTGCAGGTATGCGTCTGCGTCATAGGTGTGCTCCAGTACTTATACAAATAACACTACACCCCAGGTATCAGGTAAAAGTCCCCCATAATCTGAATCCTAATGAGGGACATTACAAAATGATTTTGTAATTTTTTCATTGTTAGTTTAGAGGGCTGGATTTGGTACTTAAAAATAGAGGAGAAAAATCTAATTAATAATAAGAAAATGTTATGATCCACCAGACCTTCAACTGATCAACACAAGCTAGGAGATTTGAAAAAAAAAAAAAAAAAAAGAATCCAATCCTTTCATCTTAATATTTTAGATTTTGGTCTAAAACTACATCATTGGAACACTGGAGGAAAACTTTTTTTAAAGACTTTCTCTATTTAAATAATTATATTATCATATTCATCCTGTCCTAACACCAGTTTAATTATCAGTCTATGCAGAAAGATGAACTGATATTGAACAGCTTAAAATAAACCCATTCATTATGAGCATGAGATAAAAAAAAAAAAAGATGTGTGCTTCATTTGCTAGGTTCACTTTCCCACTCCTGTAAAAATATAGCCTAACTGGTATAATAAAAACTAAAGACTGTTCATTCTGGGGAAGACATGAAAGAAGCACAGAGGCTTTACGTGTATTTGAGGAACACGGTCAGAATCACCTAAAAATATTTACTCCATTCATTTGACTGTTTTAATATTTACATTCAGGGATGTCACATAAATAATTCTTTCCCCCCTAATAGCTGTATATACCATCACCATGTTGATTTTCAGACCAAAACTAACACTGTGTCAGAAAAAGTAGATGTCTCATAATATTGCCGTTCCACGGGTGACAACTTGAGGCTGGCTGTAAATGTCCCAGATGTCACATAGACATTTATGTTAAAATGCCCAATTTGACAGCAGAAATAAACATGTTTACAGCCTGGTTAAAAGAAAGTTTGATCTGAATTCATGTCTTAAAATCTGTACACATTGCACAGAAGGTTTTATGAAGGACAAGAGTTATGCATGACTGATATGATTGCAAGTGGGTATGTTGTAGCTGTTTGCCAGAAAACTAAAGGCCTTGCTCAGCTCCACCTCTTTGCCTGCCACTATAAACTGGAAGTTTGATTAGGTCAGCTTTTTCAATATGGTGACCACCTTCACTAGGCTTCAAAACTCCCCTTCGGTAACCAGTGGCTGATGTCACTGAGAATACGTCCATGTTTTGTACAGTCTCTAGACCCCCCTTTTTCTATTACTGAGAAGGGCACACACAAGTTCACTTGAGAGTATACATATGACATTAATCATGAAAGGAAAAAAAAGTATTGCAACGAAGCAATCCTTTAAATCGTTGTACTAGAGATGCTAAATTTTAAGAATGCATTCAAAATGTTTGTTAGTCCTTCAGGATACACAAGCATTTAATAAATGTAAACAACCTCAGAATGAATACACTACATGACTCAGAAGCGTCCCCCTCTCCCGTTTGTGTGACTGACATCTGTTTTGGAATGTTTTTGAGAGTGTGTGTGTGTTGGTAAGTACATCCTCAAGGACTGATTTCCTCCACCTGTACTGCTGCTGCTACACCAGCCATTACTCTGGGAGCAGCCTGTTGTGTATCACAACTTTGCTTCTTTGGTAATAACTAACTCTAATTTACCAACACCATCTGGTTTTGATGTTGCTTTCCCTTCCCCCCGAGAGCCGGGTCTTAACAGAGGACTATGTTTAATAAATGTCAATTCAATTAGCACAAACCTTATTGAAGGTTCAAAAATGGTCCTGAAGAAGGTCTTGCAGAAATTAGCATGTTCATCAAAAATTGTATCTTCAATAAACCCTTAGGGCAATAAGAGCATTTCTGTCAGTACACTTACCAGTGTGCAATTCAGCACTCCTGATAGGATGCACAAAGCAATAATTATGTGGGTGCAGTGTTCTACCTGTTTATTATTTCAGCTGTGATTACAGTTGTTAAAATGTTTTCACTGCACGTCTCGCTAGGACTCTTAACTGTCTCGTATCAGGAGCTATTTTCCCACTTGAAAAGTGTCTTAACACATCCTCATAAACACCAAAATTGTCGATGATTCACCAGCGTTGCCGGATGTTCTAGTTTTGTTTTTTTTATTCTGTGGCTGCTCAGCTCTGAACACAGCAGTTATCTTTCAACAGTTTTCGCCTTTACAATGTCTCTATTCCAGCTTCCTGTCTAGCTTATCATCTTTTTGTGTGTCTTGTGTTATGGTGCACTGGCAGACCATTTAAGTCTTATTGAAAATGAGTGGACTGGCTTAGTGGCAATCTTATTAAAACCTTGTCATCCCAATTCAGTAATGTGCTTAAGGCTTACAAGCCGTCCATTGAGTTAAACTATGCTGCCAATCATCGCTCTCAAAAAGCATGACTGAAACACACACACAGTCACAAACACACATATGTGTAGCCATCATCTGTCCATATGACTGTTACACAAATCTACATCCTCACACACAGACTCATTCTAATTAACGTATTGGCCTGATCACAGATTATGTCCCCGCCCCCCTTTTCCCTACTATTTTTAACAACTATTCTTAAGAGAGAGTTTTTTTTCATTTTATTTTTATTCAACCCTGCTTTTATTTTGAAATAAAGAAAAGACCTTCTAGTAAATTGAAGGTAAAAAGGAACTCGTTATGGATCACAAACTAAAGTGCAACAGCTCAAAGGAACGGCAGGTGTGTCTTTGAAGTAAATACGTTTGGAGGATAATTATGTTTAAAAATCTGTTAAAAATTGAAAAAACTGTCCTTATGTCTGTGGTCCCCCAAGTTTTCAAAGTCGGTAAAGATTCAAATAAAGTCTATTGTTATGCCTTCGCCGCAGTGTGAATGGTTAAAAAGTTCACAGCGCATCGGCTCGCTGGCTGTGAAGAAAACAGACACCTACTTAGTTTTGATTTGAGTCGTTATTGCCATTCAAAAGGTCATGACAGACTATAACAGTGAATCTGACAACCCTTTCAACCAAAACATCACATCAGTAAAGCCACTTTGGATGTAATGTATTCTCTATTAGTTCTGATTCTCTGACTTCAAACATTCTTAAGGGGACAAAAAGTAATCTGAATGGTGTACATTCTACATGATTGGATTAAATAAAATAGGACGAGGACAGGAAAGGAGAGATTTAATAAGGTTGTGGTTTCACTTTTTTAATGAAGTTTAATTTTACTTTATTAGATGTTCTTGGAAGGAAATTAAATTGAGACCTCCCTGTTGGACCAGATCCCACATCAAGAGGCCTCCTGGGTAATAAAACCAGAATAATGAATTGTTTGAATTTAGTACACATTCTTTCCTGCTCTCTGTGTGTGACTTTTTGTACGTGATATATTAAAGCGGTGTTTTGGATGGGAAGATCATTACATTTTACAGAAGCTATGTTAAATAGCAACATGTTTCACTAACAAAGACCACGCCAAGAAAGATATAGATGAAGAACAGCTTGTTGTTATATACAGGGCAGAGATCAAAATGATGAGTGAGGTTTGATGATGGTAAGGTCAATTGATAAAGGGGATGAGGAGATGAGCGTAAGGGTGAAGGGAAGGTAGGACGTTGGAGGGTGTTAGGGGTCGAGAAATGAATGGCTGAAGGGGGGAGTGAGGGTTGTGTGATGTATGTGAATCAATATAAAGTAAATCTCCCAGCTTGGAGGATGTAACATAGAAGACTTGAGTTATAGCATTTTTATCTTGTAGTTGTAAAACAACTTTTGATCATGCATTGTAGATTTATTTGCAGCCTATTTGCTGTCAGTGCAGTTGTTTTGTACTTTTGCAGCATTATATTCTATCTTGCAGTGCTTCTCTGTCGTTAAATTTCTTTTAGACTTTTGAAGTCTGCTGTTTGTTTGCTCTTGTCGTCCACCAAACTAATTGGCTTCTCAATTTCATAATCATAACACAGCAAAATGTCATACATATTTCCCCTCTAAAGTTTGATGGTTGTGTGACACTCATTGATCACATTTGATCTTCTTTTTTTGTCCGCTTCCCCACTTTACATTAGAGTTGTTTCTTATAGTGTGAATGGCATACTGTAGGTAAACCACCACGGCCTCTTTCTGTAGCCACAGTGACAGAATAGAACGACACCGCTGCGCCTTTGAATGTCTCATTACTTTTTTTATAAAATCCTGGAAAGCTCAGCTGAGGAGTCAAGAGCAACATCAACCCCGTGACATCACATATTTCCGTTCCTGTTTCCTTGGTGAAGTTAGACGTAAATAACTTAATCATAATTTCCATCTACCAGAAGTTCCTTATTTTATTTTTAAATAAAGTTTTGTAACCAAACAGGAAGTTAACTAGCCTACTATTCGCAATACAGTACACATTTTCAAAATAAAGCATCCAAGATGTTTTGAAATGCAGAAAAATGGCATTTCAAACATGGGATAAAATATGTGGTTAATCACGATTAACTACAGAAATTTAGCAATTAATCCTTTGACAGCTCTTATTTCAATAAAAAAATGGCAAAAATGCCCCACAAAACACAGACAGTTATAGATTTTTAAAAATGATTTCTTTTTTAGGATTCAGATAACAGCTGACGACAGACCTTAAAAGAGTAGAGGTAATAATCCAAGTACTTTCATCCTGTTCTGTTTAGAGAAAGCTTTCCACATTAGTGTCTCATTCTTATTCTCTCTCAACCCTGTTAGCAAGATGAGAGCTGAATAGCACTCACTATTAACCATTCATAGCCGTCTACTGAGTGGAGCTTTGGTCAAGTGACCAGAGGGTAATCATGCTTATATCAAGGCTGATTCACTTTGTGATCGAGCTGGCGTGTTAGGCATCTCAATAAATAGATGGAGAATTGAGTTCAAAGCAATGAACATCAAGAGGACAGAAGTGCAGCATGTAAAGAGAGAGAGATGGAAAATACATTTGTCAAAGTGCTAGATGATCACTTCAGTGGTCCGGACTTAGGCAGAAGGCTGAATTTAAAGAGAAGACAATCAAGAGTAAGAGGAAAGACTTAAAGTTGGAAAAAAAGACAAGTTAATGAAATGAGCTGAGTTCCTTCTCTGTCAAAATGTCCTTTCAGGTTTAGATTTTTTATTTTGGGCTTTTTGTGCCTTTAATGCAGAGATAGGACAGTGGATAGAGTTGGAAACCAGGGAGAGAGAGAGAGCGGGGAATGACATGCGGAAAGGGGCCACGGGTGGAAGCGAACCTGGGCCTACTGCTTGAGATGAGAGTCTCAATACATGGGACGCGCACCCTGCCACTGCGCCACCAGTGCGCCTCAACATTTCAAAGGAAAGAGAGAAGTCTCACACACATTAGTCCTTTTACTTTCAGTTAACATTATTATAAATTAAAAAAACAAATTAATCTTTGAATGTATAGTGAGTGAATGCTAAATGGACTTGAGCTTGTATAGTTCTTTTCTAGTCTTCGGACTACTCAAAGTGCTCTTACATCACAATCAGACATTCACACTCCGCCGATCAAGCAGGGGGAGCAACTTGGGTTTGAGTGTCTTGCCCAAGGACACAACGGACATGTAGCTGCAGAATCTGCGGATCAAGCTACCGACTCACTGGCCTCATAGTGCCAATTCATAAGAAATGTTATATTAAAAATGTATAAAAAGACTGTACTCTTTACTGTATTGTTTACAAAGAACCAATCAGTGTTGGGAGTAACTTGTTACTTAGTAAAGTGTTACTCAACGCCATTACTATTAGTGGTACCTAGTAGTATGAGAAGTTACTTTTCAAATTCAATGTCATTACAGACATTTAAAAGTACTCCTTACTCATCACTTTCCATGATACAGCTGACAACTGACATCAAGTTGGCGAGCAACTTAACGCAAACGTCAGCAGCGTATCCTCCTGGGAGAAAGAACATTGTGCACGGTAAAAAACACAGGCTGATAATCAATCTTTCTTGGAAATACAGACATTACTTTGCTCGAGTTAAAAGACAAGAATATAGCGGTGAGTTGTAGTCTATGTGCAAGAATGGAAATCATCCTCTAACTCCTTTTGAATCACCATCACACGGCTGCTCACTGAAGTACAGCAAAGTCAACTGAGACAGTAAATTGGATTTGTACTCAACAGTTTCTGCACAGCGAGGGGATTCAACATAAGCTAATGCTTCGTGGTCCAGATCACTGGATGTAGGTTCAGATGGTTGTGCAAACACTAAAAGACAGAACCATAGAAGGAGGGGAGGGGGCACAAAACAAAGTATACTTCTGTAAGAGTTCACAGCATGCAAATTCTCATAACATCAAATGTTCAAAGAAAAAAAAATGAGCAATGATAAACTGAAGGAAAACACACACACACGTGCGCACACACACACACACACACACACACACACACACACACACACACACACACACACACACACACACACACACACACACACACACACACGTCCAAAGATAGATAGCCCCGGTGTTCTCTTGTGTATTTTAGAAACAACAGAGCAGAGTGTGCAGCCACAGGGCCAGATGGTGAAAAAAGCAACATCATTATTCTGATCATTACCTCAGCTAATTGAGGCACTACACACACCAAGCACACACACACACACACACAAATGCATACATCACATATGCATTGACACGAGCGCATAATTTTGTTAACTCAGATTAACTCTGCCAGACACCTGCAAACATATAGAGTACCTTATGTATACGTGCATCTGGGTGTACAGATGTGCTGTCTTCTTGTAATACAGAGATCATAAACATATTCATGTGTGGATGCTCCATCAGAGGCTCTCTTCCCCACTGGGCACAGACCATCAGTTTCCTACTAGCAACACGAGTGCATCATGATTTCAAGAAGTCACTACTCCATTCAAGTCTCAGGCAGTCAACAGTTTCAGTTTTGCACTGTCATGCCAATGACAAGGAAGCCGAGTAGGCCTGACTGATGCTAAGGTGCTGCAAAGTCCTTCTTTATAAACGGGGGTGCTGAACATTTCCATTGTGTAGGGACACTGAGGGATAGGAATGACTTTGGGCTGTGGTACTGACTGTTCTCACCTCCATGTTGTCCATTAAACCTGATTATAGGAGCACGTACTGTTTCTCTCAGTTTGATGTATTAGTTTTTAATTGAACTCCGGTTTTGGTCGGCTGTGTTGTAATCTCTTTTGTAAAATGGTTTTCTGTTACCCTGATGTCTGGAAAACAGCATTTGGATCCTCTGAATGTCTTGTACATCATACAAGTGAAGTTCCTTGATTGATTTTGTTAACTAACTTAACTTGGCCACGTTTCAACAAACGAACATTTGTTAACATGCTCTTCTGTTTACTTGTATACTTCTTGTATACTTGTGAAATGTACTTCATTAGCTTCAGATGTTTTTATGTTGTATTAAAATGGGGTTAGCAGATCTATCAGTAGCTCAGTCTGTAAGGGCTTGGGTTGGGAACAGTCAGGTCTGGTTGCTGGAGAGGTGCCAGGTCACTTAGCGTGTACTGCTATTGTGACCCTAAGCAAGGCACCAAATCTCTGACTGCTCTAACGCTCTGATATGTGCAGCTCCACACTCTGACATCTATCCAGAATTAAATGCCCATACCTCCTGTTTGAGAATTTGTTTGAGAAGCATCCTGCTCAATAACCGAGTGTGAACCTCGGGGTTTGATTAAGTAGGTAAAAAAAAGATACATCTCACTAAAAGGGGATTTTTAAACATACTGAGATTATTGTTCTTACAAACCTGGGGTCTCATTTATACAAGAGTGCGTAGAATCTATACTAAAAATGTACGTGCGCCAAAAACCCAGAAATGGCGTGCGCACAAAATGATTCAGAGTTATAAAACTGTCCGTACGCACACCTGCACGCAATGTTCCCTTTATAAATCACGATCCACCTTGAAATGTGCACACGTAGATCCAGCCCATGTTCCGCCCTCTACACGCCCACAATCAACCATAAACAGTCAATGCAAAGCAGCTCGTGAATGAAAATGCATATAAACGAGGGGGCGGAGCAAAGGTTTCCAGCGCTGGATTGTGGCGAAACCCGGAAGTTTAGACAAAGAAACAAAACTTTCTGACCCAGAAACGGAGGAGTTTGTGAATGAAGTGGAGGATAAAATGGACATATTGGTAGTTTGCTGCAGCAGGAGGATCACAAAGTTAAGAAAAATCAGAGAATGACACCACGTCGCTGCTGCATTCACGCTGTCCTTATATATTGTCATAATGAAAGTTACTTATTGGAAACGGCCCACTACCTGCGCGATTATAGCCTAAATAAAATCGTGGGTTTGAATGATTCTGATGACATGGATCTGTCAGTAAAGTTTGATATTTAGTGAAATAAAATGTGGAAGAGACATCAATATGTATCTGCAGGCTTCAATTCACCACTTCGCCGTCTGTGTCGCCAATTTCCCACGTCTCCAAAATGTACGTACGCCTGGGTCAGAGTTCGCTTACCGGTGTGCACATTTTACCGTCAGGATTGTTTTTATAGATCACAAACTTTGCGTGGGAAAAGGCGTACGCCAGTTTCAGACCCCGTTTTGTGCGTACACAGCGGTTATAAATGAGACCCCTGGACTTTTAACTAGTAAGACAAAGATACGTCTAGCTCATGCTGTCAATCAGTCAACTTCAAGAATTCCTCCTTTCAAAATGTAGCTTCCTTTTTGTTTTGCTTAATTGGTAACATTATATTTCATAGCAGTTTAACAAACTCTCAGACAATAAAAAGGTTAGGATACAAATTGTGGGATGTTGGGTTTCTCCCCCCTGTGGTAGGTGCTGCTCCAGGTACTTCAAACTTCATGTTTTATGCAGGAGAGTCTGAAAAGCAAACAAAAACTTGAGTGAAAAAGGGATGAGATAGAGAATGAGAGGAGATGAGAGAATCCTACAAGTTGGCAGAAATCAACACAGCGTGCATCTCAAACTGACAGAGTCAGAGAACTTCTTTTTAACATGTTCCCAGTAGAGCCTTGTTCTGAAAGTGTGCTATAGAGAGACAGCAGAGTCGATTCACTCGGCTCTGTTCCATACCTCTCTTTCTCTCAACTTCCAATAGCCGTCTTATTCTCCTCAACATCTCCCATACTGCTTTGTAGGGCCTGACCGATATGAGAATTTATGGGGCCGATACCGATATATGGGCTGATATCTTTCTTTGATCTGTGTTTGATAAGTAGAGATAGATTGATATAGATATACACATTTATTGTGTTGATCACTCAAATGCAGTTATCAAACACTCGTGGAAAATATGTTTAATGAAGACAAGATGGTCACTCTGGTCTGTCTGTGCTACAAAGGTGTATACACAGAGAGAGACAGAGGACAAAGATGGTGATATTTTTATAAAGCTAATAAGTCTCACAGCTTCTGGGCGCGCATCACCGTTTCTACAATCAGGAGTGGGCACCTGAAACACAGCACAGAAGCACGAACGAAACACAGAACACAAAGCATACAAATTAATGACAAAGCATTTAAATAGGCTACGTAAATGACTGACAGTCATAACAAGCATGTTCAACAACAGAGTGTTAAATTGAATTTCCCCTCAGGGGATGTATAAGTATATCTTCTTCCTCTATCCCCATCTTTTTTTGTATGCGTACATATCCAAGCCCGCATTGCTCTTGTTCATTGTGACATGCCTGATTCCTGAACTGTTCTCAGATTGAGCTCTTCTGCTGTTACACATTGCCTAAATTTCCCTGTAAACCTCTATCGTAGACAATTATGGGGTTAAAACACTTGACCTTTTCAATCTTCTCTTTTCAAGCTGTGAGAGCGTGTGCAATTATTCTGAAAGTCATTTCCTGCCTAAATGAAACACTTACTGTAAAAGGTTCGGTCCTTCAGAATGTTTTGTCTGCAATTTTGTTTGGGAGATTTTCAACTTTCATGAGGTTCATTTTTAGTGTCTGCGCTCCTATGACTTAGTAAAGCAACGATTAACACTAAATCAGTTACCTTCAGTAGTTTAAGCTTTCTTTCTTCGGTCATGAACTGAACTCAATGTTCATGCACATCAGAGTTATAATTCCTATTCAAAGAACACTTAGAGACTGTCTTGAATGCCTCTATAATTAGTGCTTAGCTCACAGGTTACAAAGTCTAATATTAAAGTCCTTTCATGCTTCGAGTGTGACCAATTGTGAAAATTTCCCACTCTGAGAAAAAACACATCTCTTTGGTGAAATTCCAAAAGGTACAAATCAGAATGAATGCATGTTAAGAATTTATCATCAGAGCTTTAGAGTCTAAGTGGATTGTATTGGTGTGTGTGTACTGTACTTGTGTATAAGTGTGTGAGGGGGTGGTACTTGGTTGGAATACATCTCTATCAGTGTTTAGCCCCATAACAAATGGGATTTGGCAAATCTGAAGGTCAAATCGAATAGCAAACAGTGCCTCTCAGCCTTGGCCCCATCTCCTGTGAATCCTTAACAAGCAACTCAGGGTAAAACAACCAAGCCCAATTTTTGGAAGGCAGTCTGTTTCTAAGCCTGTGGCTTCTCTCTAATAACGCAATCTATTCCCCGTCATAAATAATGTAGGCGGGCAACTTGTGATTCTATTGTAGTTTTGCAACAGTGACTCTCTCTCAAGGCCATTTCTCAGAGGAGGTAATATATAATATTTTCAGAGGGATAACATTTGATATTTCTGCCATTGTCTTGCAAGCGGGGCTTCTGTTTTGAATCCAACATGCAGATTTATGATTATAAAAGCTCTATTTGCTTCTTATCCTGCCCATGTTTTTTAATTTCATATTATGATGTTTTATCAAAAAAGCTACAGGACACTGAGGGATCAACAAACAGACTTTGTGAATCTATACTTGCATTCAGCATAGGTGAAAGATCATAAAACAGTAATGGAAAAAGAAAAATAGTTAGTTCTCTATCACATTCCAGCTCGTATTGGGATCTGTCCCTCGGTGGTTTTTAATCAAATTGTTATAGAAAATGCTGTTACTAAAGATTTCTTCTCACATCAGAAACTTCAGGCCATGAGTTTGCAGAAGCTGGCACAGCCGACATTCGTCTGACACTAGCATGGGCATAGGAACCATAGAATGTATAAAACAGGTGTATTTTAAGTGAAGTGATGCTATGCTATCTAAACATAATTTTAAATCAAACTAGTAATAGGCAAAGAGGTGGAGCTGAGGCAGGCCTTTAGCCTTCTGGCAGCTACTCCTTCCTTTATCAGCAAACTCAGTAATGTCCCTAAACATGCAAATGTATGAAAACAGCAGTTGCCACATGCGCACACTTTGGAGATCAGCGGTGCACACTTTGGAGACGATCGCACCCTCTCTAGTCAATGCTTATGTTTCACCTGCACACGCTGCTGTCCATCTCCAGTTCTTGTCAGAAGAGCTACTCTGCTGAAAATACAAACCAAGTCTATTTTCGATGGAGCCTGTTGATAGCATGCATGAAGATGAACAGAGCAGATGGTCCTAGACAGGAAAACAAACATGGAAAGGCGAAGAGCGTAGGGTCGATTTTTAAATAAAAACACCTTACCTAATCATAAATCTCATCACGATATATAAACAATACGTCACTGCTGGTGGTGCCATGTGTCTACCAATCTGCCCTGCATCATCCAGCGTCCTCTGGTTTTCTCTCGGGGCAAGGAAGTCGTGAGAGGATGCATGCAGCCACCACAAGTGTGTCATCATTTTGTGGACACAGTTTGATTCTCCGATGAAATATTCTCCACTTGGAGGCAAGAATGCTGAAAGTATTTTCCACCACCATGCTTGATCTTGATAGTCTGTAATTTAGTATCCTTTTTCTTTGATTGAGGTTCTGTCCTAGGTATGGTCTTATCAGGTATGGCTTGAGGGGGAAAGCTGTGTCTCCCACCATGACAATTAGCAAATCCCCAATGCAGGTCAGCAGCACCAGGCAGAGGAGCACTGAGTGACACTTGCTGTTCTGTTCTCCATTCACCTCCCAAATTTTATCCAGCATATACACCTCCATTGCTGGTTTTTCCAAACCCCCCACTTTGGAAAATCTATTTTTATAATTGAAGTACTGACTTCTATATAGTGGTGGTCCTTATGTGTCCATGTTTGCCATCTATTTATCCCAAGCAATTCAGAAAATCCAATTTTTCCCAGAAGCCCTGTGCCACTTCCCTCCATGTTTCTTCTGTTGAACCTTGGTGGAAACGTCTCAATCATTACCTTTTGGATTACTTCACACACAATGTGGACAGAGTTTGAAACTGTTGTACGCCCTAGTCGAACGCTAAAACTTAAGCTATCCAGTGAGTCCCCAGAGGCCAAGTACCTGTGAGGGAAGAAACAAGCAGAAATGAGTTATATGTAGAAATATTTAATTGATTTGTTTGCCTTATTTTCTTTCAGGTGATGTTTACAAGGCTATATAAAGTGTTCCAGGATGCTTTTGTAAAGAGGAGAAAAAGAGGCACAATGCCTCGTGGATCAGGAGGTAGAAGTACAAGAAAATAATGTCCTTCCATTTTTCAAACCCAGCACAGTTTCTGCAGATGGCTGTTTGTCATGAGCCTGGTTTTACCCAAGATTTCTGCCTCTTAAAAGGATGTTTTTTCTTGCCATTGTATCTTGCTGAATGTTGCGTAATGCCGTGCTCATGATGGATTAACGTTGGGTCTTTGTAACATAACAATGGGTAAGGTCGTTTACCTGATCTTTTCATAAAGTGTCTTAAGATGAGATATGTTATGAATTGGTGCTATACAAATAATGATTGATTGGTTGATTCCTTCAGCAAGGAAAGTCTGTATGAAATGTCTTACAATGTGACAACAGTCACATTGTTAAGTCTTTAACAATGTGTTAACATTGGTTACTATTACACATTATATTATTAGATGTTGTGTTTTACAGCTTATTATAGACTATAAATGTAAACTGAATGTCCCTATGCAAATTGTGACATAAAGGTGTTTTGTTTTCCCGTCCTTTCTTTGTATTAATTATTTGTTTATTATTGTTCAAAGTGTCACAGACCTTCTTCTGCCAATTCCAACTCACCGCCAACTAAGCCTGTCAGCAAGCCACCTTCAGCTCACTGCCTCATCCCCAGCCCTGGACCCCTCCCCCGGCAAATTCTAAATAAAGTTATTTTTGACACCTTATCTGATTGGTCTGCATTTGGGTTCAGCCGCGTTCTCGACACAAACTTTAACTTGGCTAATGTGGTCCAGATCCAAGCTGTAGGGGATTGGTCTGCAATTCCTCCGTCCTTTTCTGGATCTGAAGAATGCTCCAGTACTCCATTTTCCTCCTCATCCAGAGAGAACCACAACTTCATCTCCTGCCCGTTCCTAGGGAGCGGAGTTTTCAACAACAGCAGTTACACAGAAAACAGCGATGGACACCAGACGGAGCCATAGACCACAATCAGTTACTGCAGTAACAACTATTCTTCCATAAACATAAACCTTAAGATTTGTGTCCGTGACACATGCCCGTGGTGACTCATTTTGAACAGTACAGCTAGCATGATCTATTGTTCAGATTGAATTAGTGGAAAAAAAAAGGAAGAAAAGAAAAACATTCTCTTCTTCTCCCCTCGCCATTATCAGTCCAAGGACACTTGGCTTTTCATACTTCTCACCTAACCACAGTGGCAGTGACCCTTGTTTGTAATGTCGATGGTTTTCTCCTCTTGCACTCAGGTTTAATGGCTCTGAAAAGAGTGGCACATTAAGAGCTGAAATTTAGAAATTGCTTCTTAGAGGCTGCAAGGTCTCTGCTGCTGATACGACACACTACTTTAACCCTGGACAAAGCTTCAATCATCTTGGGCGTGATAACCCCATCATTTTGTAAAATATACAATTTATTGTCTTGCTGATACTAATCTAAAAAAAAAAAAAAACGTTTGTACACCACTATATCATGGTTTAAGAAAAAATCTTTGCCTTCCTTGGTCATTTGTTATAATAGGCCACCTGTGTACTATATTCTATCGCTATAGTAATCACTCCCTCATATTTATTCAGTAGAAAACAACCACAAATGTAAAAACCGTAAGACAAGGTGTATTTCTGAAAAGTAGATTCTCAGATATCACACCTTAAGAAGCACTGCCAGAGAGGAAGCAGGGAGGGCAACAGGTGAAGTAAATACAGTATGGGTACCTGGCCCAATTTCTGAGTACATTGTGCATACATGCACTTTGCACATTACAGACCTGGTCATGAACCTTGGATCACAGATGGAGGAAAGAAAAACACATTCCTGTGTGTTTTTGACTTGTTTCGTTTCTGTACTTGAGAACTGAAGAACTCAGGGCTGTGGCGCCGCACTTATTGCTTGGCAGCAATCATTTTTTGAGTATGGGCTTAATGGCACCACAGCAGCAGCAATACATTGTAGTCCTTGTCATTTGGCTTTAAAACAAATTGTTTTAATAGCTACAGTAAGTTTATTAAAAAACTGAAGTTGGGTACATGCTACAAGACAATCAGACCGATTTTTATTTTTTTTATTTTTTATTTTTTAAGATTTATTTTTGGGCTTTTGTGCCTTTAATGCAGAGATAGGACAGTGGATAGAGTCAGAAATCAGGGAGAGAGAGTGGGGAACGACATGTGGAAAGGGGCCACGGGTGGAGGCGAACCCGGGCCTCCCGCTTGAGACGACAGCCTCGATACATGGGGCTCGCGCGCTAACCATTGCGCCACCAGCGCGCCCCAATCAGGCCGATTTTTGGACCAAACCTCCCTTGTAACAAAACACAACAAAGTCCTTATTTGTTGATTGATTTTATGTCATCAGCTCACCTCCTTAGGCACTCCCTCCTCCGGTCTGACAAAGTCTCCTGCTGGGCGGTTCATGTGTGAACAATCTGAACAGGAACATTTTTAGAATTATGTAAGGTATTTTCAAAGGTTAGCTAATAATTCAACAGTATAACCACGTGAAATAGATGTACCAGTCTAAGCGCTTCAAGTGGAAAAGGAAGCATCATTCATCCCAGAGTTATTCCAGGAATTGGTAAAAGGGTTTATGTTGGTGTTAACGATGTTGGCAGCCAGGGTAAAACACTATAGCAAGCTGGAGATTACTGTTATAAATAATTGATCACTATCTTAAAATTAATCCGCGGGTGGTGCGCTGTCCATGTAATTGCTTATGTGTTCCATGAAAAGATAAGACTCTCTGCACATAGCAACACACACACACACACACACACACACACACACACACACACACACACATATATACACACACACACACCCACACACACACCATTGGAGTGTATTACACTGTATGTTTGTACAGTCCTCTCTGGAGTCAAACCGTCTGACAGTGAAACACTTGTGTGCCGGGTTGACCTCGACATGGTGTGTACACATGTGTTTCAGCCCTGCGAAGAGATATCTCTTAACTCATCACACATGCAGACACACACACACACACACACACACACACACACACACACACACACACACACACACACACACACACACACACACACACACACACACACACACACACACACACACACACACACACACACACACACACACACACACACACGCAGACACACACACTCACACAGACATTTTACAGGCTTGGGTGACCCTAACATGTTAAATGGAAACGCTCTTAAGTCCCTCCATTATGGATGGTTGTGGTAAAATATGGATGGCTTTGGCTTCCCCAGCGTATAATGCTGAGCTGCTTTGGACTGCTGAGGGTGACGGGTCAAGAGATGAGAAGGCAACATGGTTTTAAAGACTAAAAGGCTCTGGGTGTGCGGTTAGGGATAGAAGACCCCCCCGACACACACACACACACATACACAGACAAGTATGGTCACGGGCCCAGAAGCTGCATGCATGCTACTGGAAACACACTAGAATAAAAAAAAGGTTAGAAAGTTTAATAGCATTGATGAAGAAGATAATGACAATGTCAGGGGGGTTAAACGGCAATACTCGGGCAAAATTAACTTCATATTTGTCTTCAGCTTGGATGTATGTGTGTGTGTGTGTGTGCTGACCCAGTGACAGACAGAGAAAGCAATAATGTCTGAGAACAGGAGGGTTTTATTTTGAGACATGAGGTCTGCTTAATTTGAGATAAAGAGTTGTTGTGCTCGCCAGAGTGCCTTTAATGTTGAGCCTGTCCATTATACATTTGGTCGTCCTAAATCTTTTATTGGTGATTATTTCCACTGAGGTTGAGCGAATGCATTCACTGACTTGATTTATTCTTAAAAAAGGGGATAGGACACAGTTATTTCAGGAGTATTCCCCTGTGTGAATGTAACATCGAGACGCAAATGGAGTTTTGTATGAAAACACACAAAAAAACAAGTCACTGCTTTAGCCAAGTGCTCTGCATTAACTCTGTGGTATATTGGAGTTTTACCCCCACTAAAGTTGATACGCCATTATGACTTTAGCCTAGAGTAAAAGTTTTAGAATAGATGGGGCGCCATACAGCCAAGCAGTTATGTCGCACACCGAATGTACAAAGTCCTCGTCTCATCGTCTGTTACTGCGACTGGGAGTTGAAACCAACCTCTACCCTTATAGTACATGTCATTCACCACTCTCTCCTCCCAACATTTGGAGTCTCTCTTCAGCAGTCTAATGAAGTCCCAAAAACATTTTAGAATAGAGTCCTGACATGAGGGGAAAGAAGAGAAAGGCTTCCTCTTGCTTGTTACTTGGAGACTCCGCCCCCCTACCTGTGATTGCTGACTGGCTTCTCCTGAGTGATAGGTCATATAAGCCAGGCTTTCTAAGCTTTCTTCCTCTCTCCCTCTGAACAGCCAACATACACACTTTCTGCCAGAGTTTTTGGTTTGTTCCTGAATAAAATTCTTACCTAAAAGCAAGTTTACTGTGTGGAGCTCCCTTCACTGTTGTGGCCTAAACTAGCTGCTCATAAAAAAAAAAAACATTTATTTTATCATTTTTTGTAGCACATGATCAATTCCCTAAAAGGAACTTTAACTCTGATAGCACACAACATAGGAGAAACGTATCATAGCTTCCTCTGAGTCTGAATAGGGTGGGAATGCCGCATGTCCATTTCGGCAGTGAGCAAACAGAAAAACACAACAATGCCTTTTTGTTGTAAAGAAGAATTTTCTCTCTCTTGATCCTCCTTGTAACGCGCGCACACACATGAGAACACACAGTCTCTGTCTTCCCCGATGTGTCCCTGCCAGGATGAAGCTGCTATTAAGGTGTAGAGCTGTGTCTGTGAGCTCCTCGTGTTCATTTTCTGTGATTTCCCCTGTCACCTGCTTCAGTTGGTCTCACTTTTCTTGTTTTGCCTCCGACACTGTCACTCTCGTTTTACATTCTTTCCCATCGTCCTCTCTCATCCGCTCATCCTTCCTTCTCTCTCTGTTACATAACTTTTGTTTCTCTGACCCCCCTCTCCTTTGTGTGAAGGTTTGACAGGAGGAACATGTCCCAGGCAATATTTAGGGAAGGACAGAGTATTACCCATCAATGTTTGGACAGCACTAGTAGAGAGTGAAAGCTGCAGGCCACAGACAGCTGTTTCTGTGGTTTTCACCCAAGCGGCAACCTCCACTCTTGAAAACTGAAGCCAATGCAGAAGTGCTTAATCCTGCTGTTTGTCGAGTGTCTGCTTGATGCTGGCTCCAGGAACAACGGAAGTCCCATACACACCAAAAAAAGCCAGTTTTTACAGCAGAAATTAACAGCCTGGTATAAACAAAATGGGTCTGATTAGTTATTGTCCTCATGAGCACACACTGTACCTGGGGTGCATGTTTTCCACAGTTAGGCGTGTAGCTGACATGATTGACAGGTGGGCGCGATGTAACGGTTTGTCAAGAGGCTTGAAACCCGCCTCAGCTCCAGCTCTCAGTCTGTTTTTAAGTTGACTGAAAGTTAGGCTGGCGGCTGCTGCTGATGAGCCTCCGGAGCCCCTTGCAGTAACATATGGCTGATGTCACTCAGGCTTCATCCTATATTATTTACAGTCTATGGGGTCACCCCGACAAATCATCCAAAAATACAAAACACATTTTTGTCCTCTTATGTACTTATCTACAAACCATATTATTACAAACCCAAGGAGATCCTCGTCGACTTCAGGAAGAGCCAGTCCAGTCACACGCCACTCCTCATCAAGGACAAAGCAGTGGAGAGATTTAGCAGGACAAAGTTCCTGGGGGTGCAGATAACAGACACTCTGACCTGGTCCCTTCACACCGGAGCGCTTGTTAAAAAAAAAGCTCAGCAGCTCAGCTGAATTCCGAATGCCAACATATTGTTGAGTTCTGTCTCACAGCACCATGGCAGGGGAAAAATGATTCTTTTAACCCTTGGAAAATGAAACACAGATGACAGCTTGACAGAAGATTGGACAGTTTATGAAGAACTAAAGCAAAAACGAAAAGCATTTCTCACCAAAGCATAATGGTTTACCAGATAAATAACAGAGTGCAGCTAAAATAGGCATTTGGGCACAGAAGCCAGCAAAGACCTTTTTAAACAACACTTGCTGAATGTTCTCTTAGTGAAAGCTACACAGATTGATCTCTGCTGAATGGATTTTGGAGGAAACTCATCTTGTTGAGACTTTCATTTTCTTAGAAATCTCTTTCATTCTACCATGTTTGGCAGTGATCATTGTTGTTACTGAAAACTCTCAAAACTAAGAAACACTTTTGTGCTGTAAGGTTTTCCACCCTGAAATCAATCAAGCTTTATTTTTATAGCATTAAACCAAAAAATAAATTAAAAATTAGACACATTACATCATTTACAAAGACCCAACATCAATCAAGTACGAGAAAATTACTTGGCAATATTCAGCAAAGTAGCAGCGGCAATGGAAAAGTTCCTTTAAGAGGCAGAAACTTTGAGCGGGACCAGACTCATGTTGAACAGCAATCTGCCATGACTGTGGGCTTTGGAAAGTGGATAGAGGGAGAAACAACAAATAAAACAGATTTATAGCTACAACCCCAGTAGAAATCGGTGAAGGAATATATGGTCTGTCTCAGTACTATTTGATACGATGGCTGAGGAGAAGGAAGAGGATGGTGACGGATGACAGAGGAGAAAAAGGAGACACAGGATTTTCGCGTTGGCTGACTGATATATATTGTTGTTGAAATGTAGCTTGATGCTAACTTATAGCTCAGACGGGAAGTACATCTTATGACCCATAGTTTAGTATGTTGCTAATGGCATACTATCAGCCAGGTTAGTATGCAGTATATATCGTTTGAGTATGTAGTAGGCAATATGTTTGTATGTGGTTTCAGACACAGTCAATAACAATACGTACTATGACTACAGGAACACAAAAAGGTGGAAATAACTAAATAAAACAGGAAATCAAGTTTGAACATGAGCAATGAAATAATGCAAAGCTAAACAAGAACAACTCATGTCAACGTTGTCACTTGCTTAGCCATCCTTCACCAATCTGATCTGATAAATATGGTTTAATTTACGCCTGCAGCGATATTAAACTTCTTGTGTACTGAAGCATTTAGTAATAGGGATCACTTATCTTTATTTCACAGGCTGTACAACTTCAAACACATGTAACATCCACTGAAGATCAGTGTGAGGTCAGGATCTAGCCTTAAGCTTCTTCACAATGAATGTACAGTAAGTGTTATTTTCCCCCAGATCTTAATCTTAATTAGTCGAATTTAATCAGATGATGTTTAAATGATTTCGCTGCCAGACAAACACACACTTGAGCAGCTTCCTTTCTGTCTGTGTTGGGTTTCCTCATGAGAATGCAGGCAGTGATGTATGATCCACTCACGTCCTAAAAATAGTCCAGCATTCAAAAACCTCAGAGTAGATGTTGCATTATTTATTAAACGTAAAAGATCTGATGAGGATTTTTTATTTATTTTTATTTATGGAATAAACTGTGTATTTGAACAACTTCTTTTTGTATGGTTGAAGTAGCTTTTTCCATGACACACAGCAGCTCAGATCTTAGTATGTCTCTATGTAAACAAATATCGAGCATCATTCCCATGAGAGTAACATATCTTCATTACATTAACATTTAGCCAATCAGCATTTGGCTTTAGATTTCATAGAGACTTCCTGGAATGCATCAGAAATAAAGGTAAATGGACTTGAGCTCGTATAGAGCATTTTCTAGTTTTCTGACTACGTAAAGCGCTTTTACCTTCACCTACACATTCACACACTGATGGCAGAGGCTGCTATGCAAAACGACTACTCCCATTCCTACAAATTCACACGCCGCCAGTGAAGCAGCGGGAGCAACTTGGGGTTTAGTGTCTTGCCCAATGACACATCGGACATGTGGCTACAGGAGGGTGAGAGAGGAAGTCAGGATTCATCACTGATGATGAGTCCCAGTGGATCTTAGGATGTTTCTTCCAAATTCCAAGAATATAATGTAATGCCTAATTGGTGAGGACTTTTCACAGTTTATCCGCAAAAGATAGCTAAATACTGAGATGAAAATCCACATTATCATACTTATTAAACAAAAGCAACATATTCTAAATACACTACCAAATATTAACAGCAAATTAATTTATAATACTTTCTTTTAGATCTTAAAGCTTTTCATATTTCAGGTGATGAATAGAATATCAAGAATTTTAATGATCAAAGTCAAATGTACTATGACAGTGTATCATAGAAATATTGTGTGGGTGTGCTGCTGTTGAGTCCTCACATGATCATTGAAATAATTACTGAAAATTAATCTGGCTCCTAGGGTGGCATGAAGTGTAGTGGGACTATTTCTATTAACTGGCTCAAGGTCTGACAATATCTAAAATCTAAGAGAAACTAAGTAAGTAATTTAATGCTGTCGGGTCCTATTTTAAACCAAATACACAATATTGGCTTTTTAGCAAATCCATGTGGACATCCTGAAAAATGTTGGCTGTAAGGTCCTCCAAAAACTGTTGGTCCCTTTTAAAGTAAGAATATGCAATTTTCACACTAAATGTAGCATAAATCAAGTATATCCTCTGAAAATAACTCTGTGAGTCATGACTGTCGACAATGGGTGTAACACCCGAGTCCCACTGTGTGTGATGCTTTTCTACACCGTGTTACATGGACGGGACGGCCGGCCAGCTCATCCCCTATAAAAGTAGTTTAATTGAGGGACTAGAGAAAAGAAGAATAACATACTGTACTCACTGCTTATTTGAATCTCACGTAAGCGTTTTTAGATCATGGTCAATTTACATGCAGTGTGAAGATACTAGCAAAAAAAAAAAAAAAACCCAACCCAACAATGCAGCGCAATTTTTTTTGGTTTCATGCTGGTGCTCAAGGGCAACATCTGGATCAAAAAGTTTCATATTCTTGCTTTGAGGGCATTGTACTGAATACATTTGTCAAAGGTAACAGAAGAATATCCCTATTGGTGTGTGTGACTTCAGAACCCTGAATAATACAATCTTATGTGTCTCATGAGTTTGTCGTCTCTCATCTGGAAGCTCTGGGTTCCTTTGTGTCTTATGAGTTGGTCGTCTCGGCGTCACAAACAGGAGTCAACCCATTATCTTAAAGATAATTTAAAGTTTGACTGTTTTGTTTCATTTTTTAACATTTGTATTGCTATCTGTTCGACTGAGTTGAAACCAAATGCTTATGGTACAGATGTCTTTGATCTACACAGCCTATGAGGGCTGGGTACCTGGTACGCTTGGTTCTATGAAGGATGCTGCCCTTGTCTTGGGACACAGCTATTGTGTAACCCCAGTTTTTACTCTTAAGCTCCTTGTTGGTCACCACCTGTAGAAGGTCAAATTATTTAATCAATTAGAGCTTTAATATGCTCTCGTTACTTCACCAGGATAAAGCTCATAGAATTGTCCAGCATGTGAGGACACCCGAGGTTTATACTAATACTAATTAGCCTGACACATTTCAGCCATCCAAACAGCTCAACATAAATGCACCTGCACCATCTGTGTGGACCCCCCCTCCCCCCAAGATAATACAACAAGCAGTGGTATGCTCCAGTGTGGGTTTGTGTTGATGCAGTCTTTGTTAAGTATTCCTACACTTATCCTCCCCTGGTGTATTCCAGTGTTGTTCCTGTGTGCTAATTGGCTTAATTACAGCCAGTCTAATGTGGAGTGAGGGGACACATCAGAGTCCCCTAGCTGCTCATTCTGTCTTGCCTGCTTGTATAATCCATATCATTAGCAGCCATAGATTGGAAGGAAAATTCTGGATAAACCAACAGCTGGGAGCTTACGTTTGCAATTCCAGTTTCATAAGGCTGCAAATATTTAGTTTAATTGATTGTTTTTTTGTTGATCATGTTTTTTTTTAATTCAAACCATCTGGTTTAATATTGACACGTGAATGTGTGCCTGGAAATAATTTTTTAAAAAGTCTTTAATGTTGTCTGACATTAAATTTCCCCTGATAGTCAGTTAACAGTAGGTCAGATGGGTGTATGTAGCATACTTTCATGTATGTGTAGTGGAGCAGTTCATTGTCTGTCAGTTTGTTCTTTAACTTCATCCCTCTGGTATTCAACAATGGATTCACTGATATTTCATTCACTGTCAAACCGCAGCGACAAAATAAATTACCTGTCTTATTTTAAATGTGGTCTTTAATTCCTATTTCATGCAATAACTCGACTGCTTGTCAGTCCGTCTGTCAACCAGTGCAGTCTTAAAAAGTTATGACGGACTTAAACAATTTTTTTAAATAATGGAATAAATATTTTTCAGAGGTGTGACCCCCCTGACTTCATGTCTAGCTTGCTGACCAAAAATCTTAAATTCTTTGTAAAAAAAAATCATCAAGGTTTTGTGGTTCCAAGAGGATGAATGCTGTTGACTTTGGGTATCCTCTGACTTATCTTGAATCATCTGGTGGTTGAAGATCACTTTTACTGAGAGGGCCAGGTTGGGGCCTGTTGTTTTGTCAGAGGGGCACATTCAATTCAGGACAAAAATAGACAAAGATGATCTCTCTTTAAAAAAAATGGTTTATTCTACCAAATACCAAATGGTTCCTGTTGCTTTAGAGCTGGCAGGTAGCATCGTTTTGACTCGTTAGTGGATGTTTAGAGGCAGCGTCAGTGTTTCACTCTAAAGGGTCATTTTTATGATTGTTGATTTGAAGGTGTGGACCAATCTATTGATTTGAGATTTGTGGTTGAGCCACAATTGTTCAACCTTTTGCATCAGCATAATATCATCAAAATAAATGTATTGTTTTATTACCTTGCTTTTAATTTTGGAGAGGGGGAGGGGGAGCTACAGGTATGCTTCAGGTAGCATGAGCCAATGTGTAACCTGGAGGGAACGGAGTCACCGGAAGTCCACGGCTTATAAGGAGCTGAAAACCTTTACCTTAAATACTCCCTGATCATTTCTCCTTCTGTCGGATGAACTCAATTCAGTGCAGATGGCACAGTGGGATGAAAAGCACTAATTGGATAAAATTAAGAGTGCTCAGACCAGGCTATGCAAGGCGCAGAACTGAACTGGCACATTAGCAGTGCTGCTAGTATAGAACAGGCACCTCTGGTTGGGTTTTTCATTTCAGCTGACGTAGCTGTGCAGGATTGTTGTACAGAGTTATTTGTCATAACTAATACTCAAATATTCAGATAAAAATAAATCTATGAATCACACTCATCTTTTCATATTATGGCAGACACGGTTATATTCAGTGTGTGTGTGTGTGTGTGTGTGTGTGTGTGTGTGTTTCCTGTGTATTTTTCAGTTGAAAATCCTGAGTTTAGTTTTTCAGTGTTTCCTGTTTTATTTTGTAGTTTATTTCCCGTGTTACATGTTTAGTGTTTCTTCCTGCCTCTGTGAGTTTCCCTCCAGTTTTGATTGGCCTGATTGTCTTCACCTGTGTCTGATTACACCAGTCTCTACTTAGTCTCAGTCCTAGTCCACACATAGGAAGGATTTTTTTTAAACTGAGGTTTTCCTCTTCCGTTTCAAGACATAATCCCGTCCACACACACTAAATTCTCAAAAACATCTTTGTCCACATGAAAATACCAAAACTGTTACGGCTGTCATGAGCATGCCAAGTCAAAAACGATGTCCTTGACGTGCTAAAATGTTCTCGCCATTCCTCTGCAATGACCATTTCATTTGACAAAGTTCTTCATTCAGCCTCTCTGCCTGTCAACATAGTGCAAGAGCAACTGTGTGAGCATGTAAAAAGTCCAGTTAACAACGTTAACAGCACTAGTTTGGTTACGTCTGCCATCGCACTAATCTCATGTAAACTAAAGTGACAGCGTTGCATAATGACGTCAAGCGGAGGAGAAACCGGTGTAGTGTGACAGTACAAGCCCAAAACTCTGTTGTCCCTGTCTACACATAAACACCTTGAACAGGGTTTCTGAAACTCCTCACCCTGGAAGGAGTTTTCCTAAAGGTGGGTAATTTTAAAATGGACAATCTACGGGTGGACCAGGCCTCAATGTTCCTTCCCTTCTCTATCAGTTCATGTCTACCTCCCTGTGTCTTGTGCTGTTTCCTCGTGGCTCCTTGTGTTTATCACCTTTTTATGGATTTTTTTTTCCACTTTTTTTTTAGACTCTAGAGTTGTAGGCTTTTTTTTTTTTTTTTTGCCATTTTGTTAAATTCCATATTTTGAGTATCTTCACCTAGGTCTTCGTCATCTCTTTGTTTTTGAAGAACATGACAGAAGAACTCCCCGTCCCCATATTTAAAGTAATCTACAGTGACATTGCACGAGTAAAATGAAATAACTCAGCGTGTTGTCCTTAATTATTCAGTCCTTTATCGTTAAATAGGTTCAACACTAGAGCAATTAGAAGATGAAGAGTCAGATTAGCTCTACTGATTGGTTAAATATGTTGAATGTAATCAGAGCAGTTGGTGTAGATTTTAAATCACCTGCTTATGTTGTGGTATCTGTGCCTCATAGGCTGTTTGGTGTGCACACACACACACTGAATGTTTACTTCAAGCACACTGCAGCAGTCACAGTTAATGTGTCTATATATACACATGGATATTTACATCAGAGTGTACTTTGAATATGCATGTCTGAATGTACAGTTCAGTTCTGTTGATGAGACTTCACACTCTGCTGCACATTGTTGATGAGGTCATTAACTCTGCCTCCCTGCAGATCAACGAGCACCCGTTACCCTCATACTCGCACACAATCACATCTGAAATACATCACTGATCCTTCTCTCTTCTCTTCTCTCACATCATCTCTAGCAGAATCCACGCTGGTTTCTTATCGTTCTCAAACAAACCGGAGTGAGAAGTCGTTGCTGTCATTTCACACTTTACACCGGCTTGAAGCAACTTTTAAAAACCCCATTAAAAAGGGGGGTTAGTAACTACTTGATTACGCCCCGATGTGTTGGACAACTTGCTCTGCATGGGAACGCTCCCTCTGCCTTTGTATTCATGTTTTGATATGAATAATTAGCATTTGTCCTTTCCGTTGCTTTTTAAAATTAAAAGGTAATAAAGAAGAAAATACTAGAAGTTTGTTGAACTCTTGAAGTTTATTAATCTCACACATAATTACACACAATTATTTTGATATCTACTAGTTTTAGGCCTCGGTGGCCAATCTATGGTCAGTCTTATTCCTGTGCTTAACTGATTGACAGAGATACAAAGACCAAACAGCATGTTAGAAAACAATAGAGAAAAAGTAAAGACATAACAACTGGAATAGTTCTATATATTTAAAGCCACTATGTAACTTTTCTACCTTGAAATAGTCACTTCAGAGGTCAATTTTCAATTCTACAATTCATTTAGCAGATTTTATAGTGACTTACATCAGTTAAGTTTTAAAGTACAGTCACTTTTGGGGCACTGTTAGCCTAGTGTTCAGTGCCCCATGTACTGAGGCTGTGGTCCTCCAAGTGGGCGGCCAAGGTTCAATTCTGTCTGATCAATTCATGAATCTTCTCTTCTTTGGTTTTATCTTTTGCTCTGTAGCAGAGGGATCTTTGACAGAAAATGTTTCACATTTATTTCCACCTTATGTCTTTTCCCTTCCTAGTGAGGTACTACCTAACTTGTTGCTGATGTGTCTGGAAATTGGCTGTGCTGTCAAATCTGTACAGCTGCCAGATTTGTTATTTTCTTCGAGTCAGTGTTGGGAAGACTTACAAGAAATGTCTTTTTGATTTGGTCTCTCGTCTGCTCCTGTCTTCAGTCTTGTGCACGAATTGCAAACTATAGCATGAAGCAATGACAAAAAACAATGCAGACCTGCTTCAATACATTTGATTTTACTCACTTTTCTTGTGATGGCTAGTAGATGTCGTTTGTTTTCTTAAGATCTGGACTTATTTAAGTGTGATTCCGGGATAAAATTCTAGTTACCTGTGATATCAGGTTCATTTCAGACATCTTTAAAAACTTCACTGGGCCTCTTTCACCAACCAGTTCTATCTTCAACAAATTTGTTCTTAACTCTTACTAACGTACTTTTGAAGAAGATTCAGGGATTCACTGATGTTTTATCCTGTGAGATTTGTTCTTAGGTAAGAACATAATTTGTGAACCCTCAAGATGACTCTTAACGCACATTTGAGCTCTGCCCGGATCGCGCTAAATGACCGTTATTGCATCGAGACATACCGAGGATACCACCGAAATATACAGGTCATCGCAGGAAAACCGAGTCCAATCAAATTTATGGATATATCTCCACTTGAAGCTTATTTACAGATTATTAAATAAATATGAATAAACTTTTTGCTCTGCTGGATATTCATTCTCATCTTATATTAGAAATTCAGCGAAAGAAACAGTTTAAAATGAGTTGATCTGAATTTCTTACACATGTGACACATCCTTTCTTTAAATCTTTTTTCTGTATTTACTCCAAACTCTCTCTCATATAGCCTACGTATATTATCTATTTTTACCCATCGATTTATCCAGACATGTTTTCAGTAAATGTACAACTGCATATACATCCATTGATCCATTGGCATCAGTCAATTTGACGATGGAAAATCAGGCTCCTTGCTCAAAGGAATCTCGATAGTTGTTACTGAAGTAGTGTTACTCATTCATTTTCCTAAACCCTCATTTTCCATGTCCATTGAAGCACAGAAACTGGAACGCAGCAGAGAGAATATGAATGAGTCACCCTCCCACTAAATCACTTGTTTGAAGCGGCCCCTCTCTTTGCTCTGAGAACAGGGCGAGGAGGAGATGGAGCGAGATTAGAATAAAAGATGACACAATCGAAACAGACACAGAGCAGGTGAAAGAGAGACGGAGGGGAAAGAAAAAAGGGCAAAGTGTGGACAGGGCGAGAGACGAGACAAGCTGAAAGTCCGGAGACGATGGAGGAGGTGAGGTGAGACGAGAAGGAGAGTTCAGAAGGGGAGAGAAGGGAGGACAGAGAAGTAGAAGCCACAGAGAAGATTTAAGTTATCAAGTTTATTTATAAAGCACCTTTCAAGGGTGGGCGTCACAAAGTGCTTCACAATGAACGTTGACAAAGGCAGGGAATTATCTGTATTTAGACGGATTTGAATTAGAGGAAAATGGTTTCAATTGATTTTTAATCTTTTATTCAAGGTAATTTTGATGTCATTTCAAAGTCTGTCTATTCTAAAGAGAAATCATCACTGAGGGATTTCATTTCAGAGAAAAAAACAAAATCAATTTTCATCACAATTTAATAAAGTTACAACGTTTGCTTTCAGACACAAAAGTATTCTGTGATAACCTCGGCCTTTTAAGTTCTCCTCTCTCTTCTAATATATCTTGTAAAAAAAACAGTTAGCCTCATGTCCATGAATTGCTGTTATCTTCATTGTTGGTTTACAGATCTGGGCTATCGGTACTGTTACGAGCTAGCACCGGCTACACATATACATACAACAAAAACTAGCCCCCCCCCCGGAAAAAAACAAAAAAACAACAACCCTCTATTCCAGAGGTTGTTTCTGCTATCCTACCGTAAAACAATAAAGCATTAACACATGTTATGATGTTATGTCAATGATTGCAACGTCATACTTTAGTCTGATAAAAAACAGAGAGTAAAGTGGAGAGGAGGTCAGATCATGAGCTACAGGAGAGCAGGCAGCGTTATGAGGAATTGTCAAGTACAAAGAACACACAGTGGATGGGGAGAGATGAAGAAAAATGAACAAGTATCAGACGAGAGATGATGAGGGGTGGTTAGATTGTGAGGAGCACTGGGGGAGGTTGATGCATTTCAGCGAGTGAGATTGGCCTCCCAGCTCACCCAGAGGTGACACTTTCAGAAGTTCAGCCAAGGTGTGATGAGTCTTCAGCACTTTGTTTGAAGTAGTGTGATTTCAAGTAAAATATATTTTACTGTGCAGCAGCATTGGGTAGGCCTGCAACTTCATCTCAGCATTGATACAAAGGGGGATTTTTGGTAGTCTTTAGCTTTGTGAAAAATCACCTTCAAGGTTAAGATTAATCAGTTTGTTCACACTTCTACTGCCTATCAAATGTATTTAGACTTTTTAAAGGTCCCATATGATGCTTTTTCTGGTTTTATATGCCCTTTAGTGTGTTTTCCAAGTGTCCTGTGCATGTTTAGGCACATCTATATGCAAAAATTCAAAGTCTGCGGAAACGCGGCTTCTCCTACGTCCTCCTGTTAGCTGTAGCATTAGCTGCATGTAACGCTCGGTTCTAGCCCCCCTCGATAAAAATGTGTCAGTGTGACGTCTTGTCAGTGTGAGATCACTGATCTAAGCCCATTGGCTCGTTGTGGCAAGCCCTGCAGCTCATGTTGAAATTTCCGAGACGCGTGCTGAGCACCACTGCGTTATACAACACTCCGACGACACAAACCCAGGCGCCAGCGATGGCAGTTTTGGACGAGACACAGTCGGATCTTTGGTTTATGGGACAACTTTGAAAATGAAATTGTCAGTGCAGAGGAATGGCGAGAAAGTGATCGCATGTCAAGGACATCGTTGTTGACCTGGCATGCTCACGACAGCTGTTTTTGCAATGTCATGTGGACGACCAACGACCAACTCAACCACTTTTTATGTGATTGTTGAAGCAGTGTCTATAGTTTGTAAGCTGGGTATTAGTTTGAATACTGAGAAGATGATCAGCTCCTGGCCAACCACTTTTTTTATTCTTTAAAAGTATCCAGACATAACAGAATCCACTAATAAGTAAGACTGGGAAAAGATTGTTTAGCAGTCCTCTCATACTGGAGTGAAAAAGAACAAAGATTGTATTAGTAAAACCAACATGATTCCACAAAGCTTTGTTCTCTCTACTGCCAGAGCTCGTACTACAACTTCTCCCACAGTGCTGAGAGAGTCAGAGAGGAAGACGAAAAGGGAGAAATACAGTGGAGAGGAAAACACCTGATGCTCGCACACTTCCCTTTTGATGCAGCTGAAAACCTGAAGAAGAAGAAATAAAGGACATGGTGCATTTTAAAAAACAAGTCAGGTTGCCAGGTTTTGTCTGGAAGATTGTAGGCAGACAGAAAAAGAAATGTCAGAGGGAAAAGAGGAGGGTTAAGATTCATTGGCACTGTAGTTAAAGAAGAAAATGTCATGCTTGTCAAATTAGAGAGACAAAAAACACCTAATGAATATCAAATGACATTTTTATGTTCGTGACAGGAATGATGTTTTGTGTGTGGAAGAGATTGTTCAGCAGCTTCAGGTGTTTAGTACGGTGGCTGGGAAGTGCCAAACAACATTACAAAGTGTGAAACACTTTTACAAAATGTGAGACAAATTTACATTTTTATAAAACAAAATTACAAAACCAAAACACTTTTACCAAGGACTGTACAAATTTAAATGTTATAAATTAAATTTACAAGAAGTGAAACACAACTCAACCATGCTGTAAGGGGAAGAGTTTGTCTGGTGCTACGGTTTAAAGTAACACCAGACGTGACTGAAAGACTGTCCTAACAAATGTCTCTTGGTTCAGTTTTTTTCATTATCATAATGTAAAAAAAACCTCCTTAGACAAAGCTAAACAGAGACTTTGACGTTCATAGCGTTTGAAATAGTGCACCATGTGCTGTTTAAGGGACGCAAGTGCCCAGAACATGCAGTTTATCTTAACATCTAGGTTTTTTCTGCGGTTGTCATGCGATTTAATACGATTTAAACATGCATCGTTTGTAGAGATGCTAAATTGAGTACTCTTCTTTCTCTCTTTCTGCCCGCACAGCCTCTGCGCGGGTCACTGGCTGACAGCTTAGAATTCAGCCAGCAGAAAAAAAAACAAGAATGTGGTATTATAAGTGTGTGTGTATGTAAGTTTGTGAGAGAGATTGTATGTAAGAAAACAAGAGTTTGTTCGTCTGTGACTTCATTCATGTTGGTTACATGTTAAGAATTTAAGAATTGATTCTTCTGCTTTCATTAGCTGCATTCATGTGCAGTGATTTAAGGGATAAATGTGAAGAAGTGCTCACTGAGTCAGTCAGTGTGAATGAGTGTGTGTGTGTGTGTGTGTGTGTGTGAGTGCTGACAGCTGAACAAAAGGTGTATGGCTCCATGACAAGTTGTTGACAGTTTCATATCCACTCTGGGGCTGCAGTCTGATTCTAGTGGAGGAAGAAAAGAGATTGGAGATGAAAAGATGAACGGGAGGCGGATGGAAAAACATATTAGGGAATCTCCCCAAAGAGTCCCGAGCGCCACTGACTTGTTGTTGTCTTGTCTGCATCTCTGTATGTGAATGTGTGTGTGTCTTCTGCCTTTTATCTTGAACCATTTTGGTCTATCATTCTCTCACTTCCTCTCATTTAACTTCTCATCGTAGAAGCACAGACACTTTGTGCTGCTGTAAGCACACTCATTCAGTCACTCGAGCAAAAATAAAAAACAAAAACCAAAACCCTGACTTAAATCAGTAACAGGCCTGAACTTTTGACTCAGCCTTGTTTGTATATTTGATCATATACATCCTGGACTACGAGGGCGTATTAGGGCTACGAATAAGAATCGTTAATTCACAATATTAAATTCTTGAATCGTTTTAAATTTATTTAAAAAAGGCTATTGTTAAAATTATTATTCTGAAGAGTTGTATGTAGGCCTGGGCGATATGACTAAATTTGTAATCACGATACAAATGTTCATATCAGTCGATATCGATAATTATCACAATAAATGTCTAAGCAGTTTTTCTTTCTAATTTAAAGACTGATTTTGCTCCTGTGTGAAAGTTGAAGAAACCAGATGGTGAGCAAGTTACTCCATTTTTTTGTTGGACTGCAACTATCCAAAAAATCTCCAAACTGCTGAAGCTGAGCGGCCTTTCATGTTGACAATGTTTTTTCCTTCTTTGAGCAAAATCTCCGATATTTTCCCCCTTAGCTTGGAGTCATTCTCAGCTGGAGTTTTTGGATGTCCAACTTGAGCAGGTATAGCAGTGAACTTTTCCTGGTATTCTGACATCACCAGACCGGCCTCATGTTGAAAAGAATATAAAGATGACATCAGACCGAAACAAACCACAACTAACAGGTGAAAATGATGAAATAAACCAAGTTTGGAGCTGAGACTCTTTGCTCAGGGTGAAAAAAATAGGTCCATTATGTTGAGCATGTTCACAAAATCTGCAAGAAAGGCACATTTATTTGTATTTATTACATTCTTTAATAATCCCTGAGGGAAATTCTGGTTTGCACTATTGAGAGACGTGCTTCTCACACACATGGGCCTGAAATACACACACATGCACAAACAGGACCTGTGGACATGTAATAATGGAGAGATGTCAGAGTGGGGCTGATACACAGGGAGGACACCACAGCTGTTGGGGGTTTGGTGCCTTGCTCAAGGGCACCTCTTCAGTACTAGTGAAGTGACCTGACAACCTTTGGCCTGCTCTACAGGCTGACCTACCGCCACCCCATGGTATTTACATATTTTACTGTCATGCTAATGATAGGAGGAATTAAGGCTAATTGCAATAACAATCGTATATAGTTCAACTTTTGGTTGATCCGAGAGGTGGGTGTGGTTAATGTTTTTAGACGTGTGTGAGTTGGTCTTGTTTGTTATTCTTTTTCCATCATATTAACATCTACACACACAGATCTGATGTAAAAACCCTCAATGAAAGCTCGTATCATCTGATTTATATTAACGCAATGCTAACAGCTACAGCTGCCTCATCTACAGGTTACTGGTCAAAGTAATAATTTGTGTACAAACCAACACATAAAGCTCAACCCAGTTTAGAAAAGGACGGGAGAAATGAAAGATTAATGGGTGCTGAACTTAAGAGAGAACTGTGCAGGAATTCATCCACAGAGGAAGAAAACAAAAAAACAAACCCGGGTAGCAGAGGGAGGGCATAAAAAATATAAAAGGACAGTGAGAAGATGGCAGAGTGTGTGGATGGAGAGAAGTGAATATCAGTATAAGAGACAATAAGGAAGAGGAGGTCCACAGATTCAAAGAGACCAGACGGAGCTTATATCTTTGTGCCGTTCTTCTCAAACCCCTGTGGCGTTCTGGTAAACAGGCCCAAACAGACTTCAGAACTGCAGGAAAAGTTTTTGCTTTTCCATGTTGGTGGTAGTGAGTGTCCTTGCACCCAGTTTCTCCCCCAGTCATCGTTGTTCTTTCTACCCTGTAGTTCTGCCTGTCTTTAGTTTGTCAGAAGTGTATTGTTTGTGGCGAACGGTGCCCGTCTCAGCCTTTTCTTTCATTGGACTTATCACTGGTGAGAAAATATTGCAGGAAAGACAACAAGTGAGAGTTTGATTGATGGAAATGTATTCAGATTTTGAAATAAATAAAGAGACCTCTTTAAATCTGTGTTACTGGTTCTTTTCTTTTTTGGGGGGTAAAATTAACATTTGTGTTATAAGGTGAGCACTCCTCCCAACTTCCACATAAAACATTGTCACCCAGGTCTTTTATTAGCAGGAAATGACAACCGGTCAAGACAACAAAAAAAGAGAAAAGAAATAAAGCATGATTGAACAACTGCATTTGTATAATAATGTTGGGTTGTTGTGTCGGGTTCAGAAATTAATCTTTTTTTTTCTTTTTTCCATTTAGAGCCACAAGACACTGAATAGAGTTGGAGGTGAAGAGAGTGAGGAATGACATGCAGGGGGAGCCATACGTCGGATTTGAAGCAGGGCCACGCTCATATGGGGACAACAGACTCTGTATATGCGGCACACAATCTAACCGCTTGGCCGACGGCGCCCCATAACCTTGATTTTTAGTTACAGCTCTCATGCATCTTGGCACTGACAATTTTTTAACGCTCGAACCGAGCGTTACGTGCAGCTAATGCTACAGCTAACAGGAGGAGGTAGGAGAAGCCGCGTTTCCACGGAATTTGAATTTTTGCCATAGATGTGCCTAAACATGCACAGGACACTTGGAAAACACACTAAAGAGCATATAAAACCAGAAAAAGCATCATATGGGACCTTTAAAAACTTCTGTTTAGTGCTCTGATAAAGCCAGTTCATCATGGTTAGTAGAAAGTAGTTTGATTCAGTTGGATCTTTCATCTCCAGCCGAGGTGTGCAGCATCGGTTACCATGCTTAATTAAGTCAGCAGTGAACCACAGTTGTAGCCCTGGAAAACCAGCGCTGACCCTGAAGTTACCTTGCTAATCCCAAATCCTACTTCAGCGTACAGGCCTCAGTTTTTGAGGAGAGTATTTGAGCATTGAAAATCGACTTACTGGCACAGCTAGCCAGAGAGGGAACGCTTGAGCCAAAATGCTATTTTGGTTCCTTTGGCCCAACTTCTGGTTGTTATGCATTTGTGTCCATGTGAGTTTGTGTTTGTGTCCTGTGGGTGCCTTGAGATCATCGTATCTAAGCCATTTGTGATCCTAAGCTTTTTCTGTTTTCCCCATCCGGCTTACTGGCATGGTCATCACACACAATGCAGCCAAGATGCTCAGTTTTGGACAAACATTCACAACATGCTTCCACGTCCATATTGTGTTGGTCCCACATGGAAAAAGATGGCTGCCTCTTGTGTCTTGATTGGATGGACATACGGAGATTGAGATCATATTGTAGCTCACGTTCCCTTTCCAAATCAGCTCAACTGTTGGATGCTAGCTCCACCATCACCAAGTTTCTGTATTCACAATCAGTCATTCAGCAGCCAGGAAGTTTAAAAACTGCAAATGACTGTTATTCAGAAGAATTTAATGTCAGCATACACAATCAAAAGATGAACTCAAAATGTTTTTGAACTGAATGACGTGACAAAAACCTACATAGACGTTTAAATATTAACAGATTTTATTACTAAACCTACATAACCTTCACTCAGTGGGTTTCAAATCTGCCCTGCGCCTTACAAGGCCAACACTGAGTCGACCATTGAGGACATACCTTTATCGTGAATGTTTTTGTTTGTTTGTTTTTCTGTTTTCCATGTCTAAGAGCTCTGCTGCTTAAATCTTTACAATGAAGATGAATAGTCCTCTAAGCAGGTGGCCCGGGTTTGAGTCCGACCTGGGGCTCCTTTCCTACATGTCATTTATCTCTCTCTCTCTCTCTGACTCTCTCTCTCTCTCTACTGTCCTGTCTCTACATAAAGGCACGAAAGCCCAAAAATAAACCTCTAAGTGAGAACCAGCACTATTGAGATCAGCTAAATTTTCACTTAAAAAACAAAAGGTTCAGCATTGAAAAAATAAACAGAAAATAAAACTGTTTTATTCTAGTTAAAACTGGCATTTTTGACTAAAATCAATTGATATATCTGAGTTTTAAAAAAAGCTTTTATAAGAAATGTTGAATAATTATAATTAAAAAACAAACCTGGAGTAAATTTGATAGACTTTTGCAGCCCTAAAAAAAAGCATTTGCATATTTATATTATTAATAATAATAATAATAATAATAATGACTTAATTTATATCACAACAGTTAAGAAAAAGCCAACCAATTAAAGTGAATTCGTCACGATTTCGGCTGTGCCCCTCCTCAATCCTGGTGTTTCTATGTTTTACCCCTCCCTTGTGTGTTTTTTTTCCCCCCTTTGTTCAAGATGTGTGTCTGTGTTTCTTTGTCTGGGCGTGGCAGTCAATCACACTCCTGCTGCCAATCCTGCTGCACACCTGGGACTCATCTACTCATCAAGCTCCTGCTGTATATAAACCCGGCTCTACAAACCAGTGTTTGACTGATTGTTCAGCTTTGTGGTACTGTGCGCTGGCAAAGCTTATGCAAAAGTTTTGGAGTTCATCTTCTTTGGCCTGTGAGCTAATGCCAGCTCTCCTTGTTTCAGGATTATCTATCATCTGGAATCTCAAGTCTTGTCCTCACCGTGCTGTGTTCTCGGCTCCTTCAATCCACCACCACTTCTACCAAACATCTCTGCCTTTACCTGAAGTACCATTCAATACATAACTCTTAATTGTAACAATGTGTTTGGTTTTTGGGTTCCAGAATTACTCAACCTGACATAATTTTAAGAAGATATTTAAAAGAGGCTTTTAATTCCCCTGCTGTGGGACCCACAGCACCTTTTATGACCAGTCAAATTATAGGAATTGTGAGTAGAGGCACCTGAAGGAGGATCTCAGGCAGCGGTCTGACTCACAGGGAGCTAGTAAATCACAGCTTCAGGGTGGGGTCTGATTATTAAAGGCTTTTAAAACAAGACAAAAATCTAAAAGTTACGAAAAGAAAATTGGAAAATCATTCATATAAAGGAAAGCCTCTGGATCCTCAATTTAAATCAGAAATGGATTAATCTTTACAACTCTACCTTATCTTAAAGTACTTAATGCTTCCCACAGAGAGAGAGATGGTAATAGGTCCTTCATTGTTACCAGCCCTTGACCCAGCAGGAAGTGGACTCTCTCTAATGGGGAGTGTGCATATTTTAAAGCTCATGTGAGAACTTTTTTATCTGGTTAGGAAACACACAGATTTCTTTTTACAGAAGCAAAATAGTATTTATAGTTACCTTTGAATAATTTGTACCATGGAGCACTCAGGTTCATCACAACTCATGAGGCCCTAACTCATCATTGCACTCTGTTGAGTTGGCCTGCATTGTCCACTCATAGACTCACTCATCAGCATTTCCTCATTTATCCTTAACTTATTTAAATCAAATCAACCACTAGCAAAAGACGACAAAACATTGTGGGCAACAAAGATAAACACAACATAATACGATGACTGAAAGTATGCATATAGATAAAAACAAAGGCAAAACAATGGACACCAACCTTTCAAATAGGGAATCATACTAAAGGGGAGGGGGCCAACTGAATATATATATATATATATGTATATGGAAGAAGAAAACAAACGAAGGCTGGGCTGCAAATTACAACACAAGTGAATCAAGTGCACAACTAGTCCTGTCATACAAACATAAAACAGACAATTGACAGATCATTGTGAGGGATTACTATAAAAAAAAGTGAAAAGTTCAGGTAAATTTTTGACTCAAAATTAAAGTTACATTCAAATCGACACACACCCAAATTTCCTCACAGGAGCTATATGGTAAGACCTTTTATGTGAGAGCTTTTCTAATCGAAATTCAGAATTGCTTGAGATCCAAACACCTAATTTAAGATATCTTTTTTTACTTAGGTTCAGAAATAAAAAAAACAAATTGGATAGGCTTCATGACTGAACCCCAGAGTGTTTTCATTAGAAACAGTGAATATAAGAAACGTTTGTTTACAAAAACCAACACCACAGGGTACGGTTTAATTTTCTTGTCGTCAATTACTCCATCAGTTTCCAGGCAGATATGTAGAAAACAAGGACCAAGTGATACCCAACCAGTATTTAAACTGTTGAAACAGTCAGTCAGTCCTTCTGTAGGCCAGGCTGATATCCATGAACTAAAGGATGGTTTGCCAAGCCTTGTTTTATCAGTCAAAAACCAGTCTGGTGGAGGTTTGAGTTCTGACTGACAAGTGCATCCACCCAACTGTTCCCTGTCCACCCAGCCACTTACACCATCAGCCGCCACCACCACAGCAAATGGCTTGACACTCTACGAACTGACTCGAGTGCTGCAGATTACCAAGAACTGCAGCTATCTCTGGTCCCTTTCTGTCCATGTTTGTGTGATCCCTGGGTTTGGTATCATTTGACGGACAGCCAATGATCTTAGAGAGAGAGAGGGAGAGAGAGAGAGGGAGGCAGACAACATGTGTATTCTGAGATAACGGTTGCTGAGATACTGCAGAGAGGCTATAACTCCTATTGGAATTACATGGGTGCATGTGTGTGTTTGTGGATACAATCCGGTTTGTGTGTTTGATCCACAAGAGGGTGTGAGGAGGACAATAATTGCTAAAGCTAAGATTGAAGTCCTAGACAATATATCTCTGACTCTCTTCCCTTCACCAGTTCACATGAGTAATAACAGTGAACCATTTCTCGATACAGAGCTCCATGGACGACACTCAGGCTGGTTTTCTCTCCCCAGTGCGATGTAAGAATCAAAGGATTGACCTTTCAGTTTGCTAATGTTAAACTAGAATATGGATTGTAGAAAAAAGATTCTGAATCTGTAAATAAATGCAGAAATATTTTTCTTGATATCTGGAGCCTTGAAATATCTAGAGCCTCCTGCTACTGGCCGAGTCTGAGCCTACCCGATCTGGAATTGTAAATTTCAAGCATGTTTGTAATCTACAATTCCAGATCCCCTTTGGTGGATTACCTGAAATGGGCGAGCAAACCAGGAAGCTTGACCAGCTTGATGTTGCGTTCTTTGACAGCTCAAAAACATGGCGGTGAACATAAACACAACTGTGCCCGAGCAAAAAGGGGATATTGAAAATGGTGACCAGCTATTGAAATTATGGCAACAACACGAGTGCCTTTTATATTTTCTCATGGAAGAACCACACAGCCAGCTGACAATATGTTCGGATGTCCCGTTAGATCATGCAATTTTCTGTGAGATCTAGACGTGTCTGTGGGATTGCCACTGTGACAGGTTTAGATTTTGACACACTTGCTTTTGACAAACAGTGAAACCGCAGAGGGAGCTGTGAATGCCTGTGTTCATCCATCATATTCAGACAGTGTTAGAGAGCTACAGGAGATCATCACTCTGAACTGCCGTTTATGTTGTCCTGCTGGCTTTGATGGGCAGGTTAACTGGCATCTGTGTGTGTGCCTGGTTCAGCGGAATTAGATCTTCCTGTCCTGACAGTCCAGTTTGTTCACATGACCTGCCCTGTCATACCGTAATTAAACAAGGGAGCCATTTTCGCTCTCTATTCCAATGCCAGTTCTTATTAGGGTGTGACTGTGTGTTTTCAGTCTACTAATTGAATTGCCTCTGAAACTGATCTACATGGTTTGTCAATTTCCAAGTTGATTTGTTGAACATTACATATTGATTTAATCAAAGAAGACTTGGTGGCGGACATGAACAATAATGCTCTTTATTTCTGTTACTTACTATAAGGCAAATTGAAATCAAACTGGGACACAAATATTATGCAAAGAGTGAGTACAAAGGCATTATAATAATAATGGCCGCAGAGCTTCATTACTAAACTGATGCCGATATTTAATCTAAAAAGAACTCTTGACATACAGTAAGAGTGTGGACGTTTCAGTGGTAGCCCTACATGTAATGCAACACATTGCAAGAAGTAGCAGTGTGGTAATTGCAGGATTTTCCCAGTATCTCTGTTTATTTACAGTACGTTACTTGTGTATGCATGTGTTTAGATTTATAGATTTGTAGCCCAGTTTCCGACCTGTGTGTATGTGTTTGTTTGATACACACCTGAGCAGGAGCTGGGTTATGTTCTGTGATTAGTGCAACCTGCTGTGGTGAATCCACAGCAAACATGGGCGTTTACATAGGACAGGTGGGAAATGTGTGTACTGTCATGTGGAATGTATAATATCATTGTTGGACATGGAGATGAAAACAACATCTGCAGATTGGTTTCCGGAAACAGTACGTGCTCCTATAATCAGGTTTAATGGACAACATGGAGGTGAGAACAGTCAGTACCACAGTCCAAAGTCATTCCTATCCCTCAGTGTCCCTACACAATGGAAATGTTCAGCACCCCCGTTTATAAAGAAGGACTTTGCAGCACCTTAGCATCAGTCAGACCTACTCGGCTTCCTTGTCATTGGCATGACAGTGCAAAACTGAAACTGTTGACTGCCTGAGACTTGAATGGAGTAGTGACTTCTTGAAATCATGATGCACTCGTGTTGCTAGTAGGAAACTGATGGTCTGTGCCCAGTGGGGAAGAGAGCCTCTGATGGAGCATCCACACATGAATATGTTTATGATCTCTGTATTACAAGAAGACAGCACATCTGTACACCCAGATGCACGTATACATAAGGTACTCTATATGTTTGCAGGTGTCTGGCAGAGTTAATCTGAGTTAACAAAATTGTGTGTGTGTGTGTGTGTGTGTGTGTGTGTGTGTGTGTGTGTGTGTGTGTGTGTGTGTGTGTGTGTGTGTGTGTGTGTGTGTGTGTGTGTGTGTGTGTGTGTGTGTGTGTGTGTGTGTGTGTGTGTGTGTGTGTGTGTGTGTGTGTGTGTGTGTGTGTGTGTGTGTGTGTGTGTGTGTGTGTGTGTGAGTGTGTGAGAATAGCTTGTCACATGGATTGCTTGTTAATAAAGGGGAATGAAGCTCACGGCTGCTTTTTCTGGCAGCAAAATCCACACAGCATAAACAGTGACCCTCTCCTTCCTAACTCCTCGTGATGGTCAGCATTAAATTACTCATCAGACTTCAGGCAGAGCACAAGCCAAAATAACAAACAAAACTTCTTCATCCGGATCCAAACTGTGTTTTCTTTATTTTATTTGAAGAAAGATAGGCACCTTACCTAACTCCCTAAAGGAAAACATAAAACAGGAGAAAAAGGATGGATCATAAGAAAAGGCTACTCTCCCCTACCAGGGCTGCTCAAAGACTCTGATTAATATTTACGATATTTACAATACTGAAAAGGCCTACACAAAACCTTTCAGAATTCTGCCTGATGTTGGCAACTTATACACAAACTCTATACACATGTGTAGATGTGTTGGGAGCGAAGGAAGCCAGCAGGGGCGGAAGCATCTTCCATAATTCAATTTTCACAATCAGCTCCTGTCCAATCACCTGCAGGCACCTACAGCAAAACACAAAGAGAGAGAGAGACCTGCAACCAAGAAAAAAGCACAAACTCCAGGCTGGAAGAACAATTTCATAATTTCAGTAGACTCAGGACTGCTCATTAAAATATGTAAACTTATAACAAAGAATGGAAAATATTCTCCTAAAACCTAACACTTAAAGGTAGGGATCTATATGCCCTTTATCCAAAAGTGATCTGAGGCTTTTGCTCATCATCAAGCAAGTTAGCAGCATTTGAAGCTATATCATATTATTTTTATTTTTAAATAGTACACTCTTCAGATTATTTTAAATAACCACCTATTTGTTCTTCCAAGCCTTTGGAGTTCTCTAACTACTAGCCACTGCACATTTTCTCACAGCAAACCAACAAAGTCCAACAATTACTCTTTGGAGCATACCAGTGATATGATCCTCATTAATTATCAAGGGGGAAGTCTTTCAAAGGTAGGTTGGTTGTGCATGTCAGTTTCCACAACAGTCAAAAGAAACTTTCAACTAATTGTGTGGCTCTGTAGTCACTCAGCCGGAAGGACAGGGGTTCGATCCCCTGCTTCTGCAGCCACATGTCGGATGTGTCTTTGGGAATGACACTAAATCCCAAGATGCACCCACTGCTGCTTCGTCGGTGGCTAATGTATGTGTATGAATTTATTAGTTAATTCTGATGGTCACTTTACAGAGCAGCCTCTGCATCAGTGTGTGAATGGAAATGTTAATGTGTAGGTGTGACCTGCGGTGTAAAAGCCCTTTGAGTAGTCAGAAGAATAGAAAAGCGCTATACAAGCTCAAGTCCATTTACCATTTATCAATAAATCAATAAATGAACTTGCTCAGGAGAACTTTTTAATGGTAGACCACCATGTTACCAGACACAGCTTCTTGGGCCATTCTAGCCACCAAGTCATTATAATGCTGAATAAAGGAAGGATGAGGCCATGCTCCCACTGTTAGAAGCCAAGCACAAATTTAATATATATATAGAGATAGAGAGAGAGACTTGAAGTGTAGAAGAGCCAAGGCATCAGGGAGAGATGTTAAATGTAGGAAAGGCTTAAACTCATTGTCTCACTCCCATTGGAAATAGTGGGGTTAGGACTGAGTGGACCGTGTCCAATCCACACTGTGATGGACTGCTGCAGCAGAATTTCAATTGTGCCCAATTTCCATTTCTGTCCCTTGATTCTTGCTCTCTAACAATGTGTCTACTTTTTGTGCTTCTCCCCTGGCTCTTTTCCTTATTTATTTATTTATTTTTACCTCCATGCTCTTTCCATGTCAATCTTCTCCTCCTTCTTCTCACCCTCCTGGTCTTTGTGTACATTTCAGAATATCCAAGGGAAGATTGACCTGGCATGAAATGGGATTAGCAAAAGAGACAATTTTCACAAGAAAACTTGCAAAGAAAATATTTTTCCTTCCTTGTCATTTTTATTTCTCAAAGAGCCATATTCATGTAATGATTGGCTGTCTCATTTTATGTCCAACATAAAACACATGGGTTTGACTACTAACGTATCATACCTCACTGCAAGAGATCCATTGGGGGGGCGTTTTATTGCCTCGTACTAGTCCTCCCCTCTGTCATTTAACCAACCTTTTCTCACTCTCACTGCTGAACCAGCAACTCCCTCTATATCTCTTCAGCTCATTAGCAAGCTAATCAATTAGCAGGTCTTAACTAAGAATGATTTCTAATGCTAAGTGAGAGATTACACTCTGATTGTTGAATTTAAAAGGAAATTAATGAGGTTGAGACATGCCAATAATATGTCATATGGCTAGTGTTTTGTTTTTTGTACAATTAACAGTAGCTCAGTCTGACTTGGGTTGGGAACCGGAGGGTCGAAGGTGGCACTTACTGTAGGCAGCCCCCTCACCTCACCACCGTCCTTAGGATCCTGTTTGTGCATGTGTGTGTATTTCAGCCTATGTGTGTGTAGCATGTCCAACAACAGAGTGCAAAATGGAATTTCCCCTCGCAGGATTAATAAAGTATATCTTCTTCTAACACATCAACATTATATGCTAGAAAACGTTGTTTTTCTGAAAAACACCTCTCACAGCAGTAGAACAAATTCTTACATTGCAATTATATGTTGACCATTATTGACTATGTTGAGAGAGTGGGTAAAATTGGAGTATGAAGCAAAAAAACAAAACACTCTTCAGGGTTGCTTGTTGCCTGTTTAAGGGTGTGTAAATATGCATGAATAAATATTGTAATAATCTTTAGTGAAGTCAGCGGTGAGGACTCTCATTTTATCCTAAAAGCAGTGTAATCATGACCACTTCAATTTAACCACTGCATAAGAGATTTTGTTTTCACATCATACGGAAATTACTATGATTTGATGGTGGGTGTTTGTGATTTTGAAGCAATTATTATGCAGTTTGATGTCCATTTTATTTGTTTGGTTTGAGTTTTATCCTCCCTCAACACACACTTGATTTTTAAAGAAATGTGCATTTTTTCCCCGCTAAGATACCCATTCCTTCTTCTTGATGCATCTCCCTCTATAGCCCCTAGTCCAAGCCCAGCAGAGTGTCGGCAGACGGCTGTTAACATTCAAATTGTGTTGTGGCATTGTGGAAGCATGTAGGGTCAGCATGTAAAAAAAAGTAGTAGTTTTACTTTCACACATTGAGACATGCATACATGCACCCACATGCGCACACACGTGACAGGGCTATATAAAACCAATTTATTATTATCATTATTATTGATATGACTCTGTTACTACCTCCAATGGAGGGTGAGTAGCAGAACAACCTCCCCCCCCCACTTAGACAAGGCACAACAGTGACTTAAATATACCACCCTTACAGAAGCAGTAACACAATCTTCTCCAGCGTCTAACTTGTGCCCAATTAAAATAAACCAAACCTCAAACAAATTGAAATAATTCAGTCCCCTCTGTAAAAACAATACATTTCTGGTATTAAAATGCACACAGGAATGCTACTGATGCTTCAGATCTTAGATGCAAAAAGGTGTTGATACTGTAAAATATACCACACAAAAATGTCGTACCCCTAATTTAATTAAATTTAAGATAGCACCTTGAATTCCCCAAAACATTTCTTTACCAGGATGTACTGGTTTCACAGTTTCACTTTGACTCTCAGCATTGAAATGCTGCTGAGTGTGTTGATGTATGGGACTGCAGGGTGTTCTGCTGGAGTTCATTACTATGACTTATACTGTGAAAAGATCCGTTCTCCGCTCTAATGGACATTCCACTTGAGTTACACTGGTACATTGCTGTACAGTAAATACTCCCTAATGGCCAAGCTGAGTGTTTTTGTGGTGCTTCTCCAGTGCCTGTGCGAAGAACTGTCTGACAGGTCCATGCATGAAATATAAGCTGCCATCATGACAAATGTTGTTTTTTTTGCATGCTCGTGTGTAGATGCAGTTGTGTGTAGAAGTACATGCAAGAGGTTCCATTGGTCTGACGTTTGGCAGGAATAAATTAAATGATCAATGGAAAATGGACTTGCGCTTGTATAGCTCTTTTCTAATCTTCTGACTACTCAAAGCTCTTCACACCGCAGGTCACACCTACACATTCACACACTGATGGCAGAGGTTGCGATGTAAAGTGTCCATAAGTATTAACTAATCCCATTCATAAACATTCACACACGGTGGGCGTGACTTGGGGTTAATGTTCTTACCGAAGGTTACATTGGACATGTTGCTGCAGGAGCTGGGGATTAAACCCTCGACCTTCCGGTTGAGAGATGACTGACTCTACCACTGAGCCATAGCCGCCCCTTGGCTTGTCATATAATCAAGCCTTGTGTTTGCACATGTGAGGATTATCTTTTAAAAAGAGCCATGCAAAAAGATTTCCATGATTTTGTGTTACATTTCTGACTTAGCCATGAATACATAAGAAAACTTATATTTGAAGACTGGCTTGTTATCTCAACAGGTCTCATGAACATAAACCTTTCAAACTATTCCCCGTTCCTTCTTTATTACTGTTAACTGTAATGTAAATCTCTGCAATCTCATCAGTGAGTCTTTTTCTTAGACTGGCACTTGCTGTAATGGCAAATGAGCATAAGGTTTTAATAATAGTAAAGGTGTCTAATCGGCAATCGTGATGTTATAATGTGTCCATTATGTGTCTGTATATATTCAGTTGTGTCCATTGGCATCCTCGCCGACAGGTGCGGAGACAGGTGTTGTGATGGGCACTGGATGTTGTGGATATGATTTCCTTTATTGTGAGCATCAGGAAGACGACAAATAACTGTTATTTTTCTGCTTTATAGAGTGCTATTTAAAAACAAACTGAATCTATGTGAGTGAGCATCTGCTAAAAGCACATCAAGATATTGGCAAAGGACTCAAACGAGATCAAACTGGGTTGAGTGCCAAATGTTTCGATAATAACGTAAGATAACGTGATTCGGGTATTGAGGTCATGCTCACCCAGTAGGCAAAAATGCACATTTCCAACTCAAGCAAAACCATGCAGATTTGTGTTCTTAACCAGGGCTTCCCAAACTTTGTCATGCCAGAGACCCCGTTATAGCATTAGCATTTGTCAGGGACCCCCCTCTTGCCAAATGTCTTATGATGACAGATATCAATAATTATCTTTTCAGCTTCTGCTTGGTGTTTTTGTTTCAGGTGTCGTTAAGGTTTAGATGGCTTTATAGACATGTCGGCGAGTGTCCTACCTACAAGTCTTAGATGCCCCACTTGTATTCCATAATTGGTGGCTCTCACACATGGGTATTTTAATGGCAACTCTGTCAAATGTTCCTTCATTTTAGAGTGTCAGTTTTTAGAATAAACGTGTTTCTGACATTCTGACATATTCATTTTGAAGAAAAAAAAGGCCTCTCTTCTGTTTCCAGTTTAACTATTTTTACTTTATCTGGCCTGCATCCTTTTCTGATTACATTGGGATGTACTTTGTTTGTGATGACAGCACTGTCTTAGTGATATAATCTGATATATCCGTCTGTAGTGTATATTTTGTATCCACTACTGATGCTACTAAATAAGATAATGGTGAGTGAGGCCCTTTGTCGCTTTGTGTGGCTATCCTCAGTGCTCCTCACCTGCTCAAACCTCCTGATTGCATCAGCCTGCTCACCTGTCTCCTATTAAGTCATCAGTGTGCGGCGCATATATACCCTGGTTCTTCTGTCATTCATTGTCTTTAAGTCTGCTGATGTGGTTCAGTGGTTGGGCCAGTCTATCTATGTGCTGAAGAGACTTCATTTCTTGTGTGGTTTCAGCCTGCTAACATATTTCTCCTGTGTTTCAAGCTCAACTTCTGGCACCAGCCTGCCTTTCTCAAGAAGCTGAAACTAGACACTGGATCTTTCACCCCCTGTCAGCCCACCTCTCATTACCCCACTCTACCTCCAACTAATAAAATACTTCATCTGATTTATTGAGTCCTTGTTCTGTAACACTGACAATAAATGACATAATGAATTAAGAAAGCTTAAGGTTGTTTCTATCAACTAAATTGTACCCTACATTTGATGCAATTGGTCAGAGTATAGGTTTCCATCCTCTCTAAAGTGAGAAGTATTGATAGAGCAGTTTTCTGTGTTGGTTTCACTTGGTTACTCACTTTAAAAAAAATAAATAAATAAATAAAAAAAAATCTGATTGTTGTCTTTCAAAGAGTTTTTTTTTTTAAATCACTGGATCCTCACTTCAGTTTCATAAAACCATTGTTCAGCACAGCTCCTCCTCTAGGTTCAATATGTGACCTAAAAAATGGCATTCCACAAGGGTTAATCCTACTCTCCATCTACTTTTCATTATTTTTATGATCTACTGTAATTACATTCCATTTCTGTTCACATAATACAAACCATTGTAAGTCTATAACCAACTCAAAGCACATTAAGTGCCTATTGTCATGAAAAAAAAAAGCTAACGTCATTTTACTTTACTTACAATACTACAATAAAGGATTTACAAATTGATTGTATGCACACGATGCCAAGGCACTAGGAATCTGCATGAAACAAATACACAAAATACAATACACAAATAGATATATAATCTTAGGTGGTAAAACTGTACTTTACAAGGGGAACATTTAACTCAATTTCTCATGTTTAGGCTTAACTGTGAAGCAGGATTAAACTCATACACACACAAAAATACACTCAGACACACACACAAAATGTGCCCTTTGAGAGTCAGCAGTAATTTAAAGTGGTTAAGATTCCGATCAGACTCTTTGGATGGTCAGACAGCAGGATGCACGGTCTCCATGGTCTGACCCTTTAATCTTTTCTATATGTGTGTGCACTGTATATATCTGTGTGAAGAGAGAGTGTATTAAATGGAACTAAATGTTTTCTAGGCGTGTGTTTATTTTTTAGACGAAGTGTCTCTCTGTGTGTGTTTAGGCCATTAACATGGCAGTCAGTGTGCGACAGAGATGGATGTGGTGGTTTTTCTGCGATCAAATCACACTGAGGGAGACAGAGAGAGAGTCAGAGAGGTATGTATTATTGCAGCGTTTGTGGGAGTATATAATAAATGCATTAGTTTGTGCGTCCTTGCTAGCTCTATCGATCTTTCACCTTTTCACAAGGGCATCTTATACTGGTTGTTATGACAGGGAGAAGGCCCTCTCCAACAATCCATACAATACATAATTCAGCATTTCAGACTTGAGACATTTTTGAGTAAATTCAATTGCTGTTCAGTGTAGGAACCCATGAGCATTACTCTCATGGCCTGGAGATTCAACTTTGCATCTGCCCTTTTCAATTTGTAGTTGATTTAATTTGCAAAATATGCATGGCTCCTAAGATGAAGAGAAGGAGCAAACAGTCATGCGTAACTTTTAGCAGTTTTGATTCTCTGGATCCATAGTTCCTTCCACCTCATGTGAAACCTATGGTATTTCGTAGTGCATGCACACATGATTTCGGTTTTAAGAACACAACTGTTGGCTCAAGCCAACTTCACAGAGCTGGTGTGTGACGGTTCCAACTCAAGTCCGCATGGTCTCCACACCAGTTGTGTTGCACACTGCAAACTCAAATCTATCCGAGCCAAATTCACACAATAAAGCAAGATAAACAGTGTATTTCAAGATATAAAAATGCCTTAATTGCTTGTAATAAGTAAAAAATATGTCAAGGAGGCAAGCACATTTGACTTGAGTGTCTTGAAATAAGATGTACTAACTAATTTAGATAGTAGAATTTGAGAATAATTTAACTTAATAAGTTTGACCTTAATAAAGACCATAAACAATATATATTGTTTGACTTCTTGGTGTTATAAATATCCTGAAGATTGTCTTCTTACAAGAGAAGAGGAATGCGCTCAACTCTAAATCAGAATAAATTAAAATAAACTAAACATAAAAATCATTCTGCACTTTGCCATGCTGTCATCAATAACAGGGTTGGTTTGGGGTATCTGTCTCATCAGAAAACAATCTTATTTAAATTTAAAATGTGTCAAACAGGTAGAAAAACAACTGTATAATCCGAGAGAGAGACGGTAAGGTAACAAAAAGGTGCGACTTTATCGAAGATCCCTTCGGGAAGGCGAATTCTGATAGACAGTCAGAGTCAGACAACCATTCAAACTCATGAACACGTACTGGCAATTCTGACTCACCCATTATCCCAGTGTGCTTACTTGTGGACTTGTGGGGGAAAGCCAGAGTATCCCAAGAGAACCCATGCATGCACAGAGAGGACATTCAAACCCCACACAGAGAAGTAAGTCTCCACTGCTGGGAATTCAAACAAGCAATAGTCTTTCCTCTACAACTTACAACTCCCCAAAATGAAACTTTCACTTGTTTCAAAACCTAGTCTTATAGCCTTGCTGCTGCTCTACACTGTAAGACAGTGGTTCCCAAGCACAAGCTCATGGCAGCCGTTACACTGTAAATAAACAATATAACCCATTGGTTACTTAAGGTTTTTTTATGTGAAGCCTCTCGATGGCCATCGCCATGCTATAAATGCTATCTCAACTTAGCGTTCAGTCACATCAGACTTATGAGCTGGAGTTTGGAAGGATCTTCAGTCTCCTGAAAAAGCTACACTTTGCCCACCTTTCAGTAAGGTCACCCACGCCCCTTATTGTGAATAACTCTTATCATTATTGATAACAACGAAGCGGACTAAGGGGGGGGGGGCGAAGCAAAAGAGTCCACCATACGACGCTATAATAAGAATATTTGCCTTTATATCAATGCTAAGTGTAGTTTTGCAGAATCACAATGACAACAAAAGATCGAAGAACAACCTACTGACGAACAGAAAAAGAATGCAATAGTTAATTACGTGCATGGAGATCCCAGCTATGCTACTTCTGCTGGCTCTCAGGCACCAGTCCTTCAGCGTTCCCAGTGTGACAGACTAACACATCATGTCCCTTGGATCAAGTTTCCACAGGACCCCCGAACCCCAGATTGGACAGCAAAGCCTTTAGGAACAAGGTTCTTTTCAACCTGTTAAGACTGACGCTGATGCTACTTTTTCTCCTAGCCTTGATAACTGTTGTTGTTCAGTCCAAAAACTCTGTAATGACTCAGTAATGTGGTAGTGAGTGATGTGTTTTTGATGCTAATGCGTTTCATCAATCCCTTGCTTCCCCGAGGCATGTGAACACTCAAGTGGCATGTTTTGCTACATATTATGGATTGCAGAGAGGAAATGAGCACAAGCCTATCAAACCAATACTGAAAGGAAAACCTGCACTGCAGTCCCTCTTAGTTGTAGTTGTTATTGATTGGTTGTCTTCAGCCCCAAGACCTCTCGGTACGTATTTCACTTAAATACGTAATTTTCCCTATTGCAGGGACTGTGCCAACAATTATGGAGTTCAGGTTTTGCAATACCTATACTGATTTAAAATGCAAAGAATACTTAAGAAAGCTCAGTAATAAGGCTCGAACTTTCACACATACACACACACAAACACTCAAACACACTGCTTTTATAAAGGCTTTTAGAGCCAGCTGGGAATTCCTTGTTGTAATTGAGAGTAGTTAAGTGATTCAAACAGTGCTCTCATATCTCACCTCAGTTCACCTTAACTTCTTAAAATCTGCAGTAGCCATACTGACAGTAAAGGCAACCCCAGTGTTGACATTAGTGTAATAACTAAAATAATGAGCTTCCACCTCTTTCTGTGGGAAGGTATCTTGTTAAAAGAAACTACAAAAGAACATTGTGATATGAGAGGAGGCAATAACCCTGAATGACTCAAAAGTAAGCGAGTGGAGCAGAGCAGCTGAGTTTTTAATTTGTCAGAACGTGGAGATTCAAAGTAGGCAGTGAAAGAACCGGACCACTAGAGGGTAAATTGAAAGAAAAATAGTGACAGGGATTTGATGAATGTAACATCGATAAAGTTGTTATGTAACATATTTGCAAGTTGCTGTTTATGGGTCATCATCCAATTAGATTTCAATGCTATATGTCAGTGGTAACCTGATTGCAACAGCACATTTCCATTGTTTATGCTTCTTTAAAGCTCATCCACCAATATGTATTTGAAGTGTCTGTTGTTTCTACTTCCCTGTGTTGACTTGTATTTACCCCTGATCCAAGAGGGTGGGCTGATGTAATGCAAAGAAAAAAAAGGGATTGAAAAGAGAAAATGAGAGAACAAAAGAGAGAAACCAATATCACGCAAGGACTCTGTTCCATGTGGTTAGAAAAAAAGTACTTCCACTGAATAAAGTCACTTATTAATTGTGTACAAAGAAAAGAGAACAGTTGGATATGAACATCGCTGCACAATGTGTGCTTAATGTCAATTGATTCTTTTTTTTCAGGAACCCCAGAGATTTAGGGGATAGATCCTGAGACTGTAAATATTAATGAATGAAGCCTGAGTAACGTCACTCATTACTGTTTACTACTTACTGCAGGGGGCTTTGGAGTCCCATCGATTGAGGTCTCCATGCTGGAAATGATGTCTCACCATAACTCTCAGTCAACCTAGCTGTAGCTGAGGCGGGTTTTAAGCCTCTTGACATAGCGTTACACCGCGACCGTCTGTCAATCAGGTCAGCTATGTGCCTTATTGTAAATAACTCCTTCATAAAATCAAAACGGATGAGTCATCAAAAAATGTACTCGCTTATTATTTAAGTTAAGTCTTGAAATCAGGAAGGACCATAGTTGTCCATAATAAAAGTTGGTTTGTTAGTAGCAGAAGCCAACGAGAATGAAAGACAGTCTTAAGAAATGCATAGATGGCCAATCAAGATCAAATGTGTTCACACAATGTGAAGAGTTTTGTGCGAGTTTGTTTTTTAACACCATACTACTTGGTTTAGATACGAAAATAGAAAAGTTGAAAAATTAACTTCAGGAAAACATTCATAGTTCATATCATTAAGAACTTAGCAACTTGACTTTCTATCTTACAAACTGCTTTAAATATTGTGTATTTTAGAAGTTTGAGGTGGATATCTGATTTCTCATTTTCTTACTCCTCAAGCAAGCCAAAGCACATGCAAAACCCACACCAAATATCTCTGAATGCACACTTGGTTTTTGAGGGATGAGGTCAACATCAGCTCAGTCATGTTAAAATGTTTCCATATGGCTCTTTGTCCGAAGGAGTAAAGTGTGACAGGTGCCATGGGGGTTGTTAGTAATTGTTTCAAATCCTAAATCGAAAAATCCTACTGACCTGCTTCACTCTAAAAGTTTCTGTAACATGTCTTGACTGTTTAGATAATTATGCAGAGAATATGCATGCACAGTGTTGCCATGTGACAGCTGTGTTTTTTTTCTGTGTTTGTGTTATGTCGCTTGTACCATCAGGTCTAACAGATGTTTAGCTGCTGGTGAGGACGACTATAACCCAGCATGATAATAAGGTCACGTCAAGAAGCGTTTGGATTCAGATCTCTACAAGCTGTGTGTGTTTGTGTGTGTGTGTGTGTGTGTGTGTGTGTGTGTGTGTGGGGGGCGGGGGGGGCACTCACATTTCTATCTAACAGGGTACCTGAGAGTCATGACACATTCACCAACTGGGGACATGCCCTCTGGACTTTAACTCCTTCCCCCCATGACAAGATTTTCCATCATTTATGAGATTTCCGGAAATCCATGTTTTCACTGTTATATGAACGGGAGAGGCTTTTATGGATCTTGCATAGTAGCACAGCACTCCTGGGTCTATAAACAAGCAAATAAGCTTCACCAGGAACCGAGAGAACCAAAGTGTAAGTAAAGACCAGGGATAGAGAGTGCAGTCGCAGCGAAACAGAGGTACCCAAATGTAAAATGTTTTTTTAAACCCTCAATGTAATTTTTTTTTTGTGGCTTCGGCTTTGCCTAAAATATTCCGCCGTGAAAGATTTTGTATTCAATGGACTCAGAATCAGAAAATTGCTGGATTAACAATGATCCAGAATCTGAACTAGACAGTGATTCCTCGGGCACATAGTGGAGGGATTTGAGTTTTAGATCTTTAACCCCACTCGCCAGAGCTTCAAGAGGTCAGACTTGACATATTTTTGGATCATTGTCTATTTAGTCTGATATGTTACTTTGCACAAACGCTTCAGTCTTTCCCCTTGGCAGTTGGTGAAGCTGTCCAGAGGGGTCTTTGGGGGAAGCGCTGAAGGAAGAAGAATCCCCACCTGGTCTGTGGCAGAGGAGAAGACACCAGGCAGGTCGTCAACAGGGTAGCAGTGTAGGCTCTTCAGCAAATATGTGCGTGACCAAAAGTCTGTTTAGTTTTGTCCTGTCAAACCTGTATAGAAAAAAATGTATGAAATATGACATGTTGGCCTACTCGAAAAAAAAATCTATCTACTTGAGAGGATTAGGGCAACATTTTTTTTAAATCCTGACTTTTTGAATAATTTTGAGATTTGAGATTTGAACATGGCACGCTACGCTGCTTCCTCTTTATATTTTTTAAACTCACTCCGTTCATACTTACAGAAAACTGCTTGGATCTCCTTCTTTCTCTACTGTCTAAAGATGACCATGTGGGTGGGGTTGACGAACATGCCTGAAAGTCAGAATTGCTTCACATTTTTCAGTTACTGGTTGATCAACAAAATCCCTGGGCTCTGAAGCCAGAGATACCTAACCAAAGAGACTTGGATGAGGAGGACTTTACTACTGTAAAGTAGACTAGTGGGACCTACCTAAAAGTGGGCAAAGAACACGTGGACTTTGGCTGACTGTCAAACACATGTAGCTTGTTCCACAGGACATGCTGTTTCAGTCTGTCACACTGCAAACACTCAAGGACCAGTGCCTGAGAGTCAGCAGAAATAGCAATTGAGAATCAACTGTAATTCTTAAAAAAAATTATTCAAGTATAAAATATCAGTATACTGGCCATGTCTTCATCTGTCTCTTATATTTTAATGTCTATAATATGCTATGATAGTACAATTTAGGGGTGCAAACGAGTACTCGTTCATTAAATAATAATCGATTACAAAGAAATGTAATCGATAATCGTTTTGTAGTCCACATTTTTGTAAATGTTTCTTGATGCATTGTGGGTTCTTGGATAGGCCTAAATCAAAACAGAAAAAAAGGAGCACGAGCGCAAAAAGAAAGTAGATGACAAACAAAACGCTGATAAAGGCTCTGTGCTGAAACGCGTCCGTTGTTGATCCGTACGCTGCTACCCTAACAAAAATATCCCTTTAATTAACCCCTTTATGAATTCACAATGAACAAAAAGTCCCAAACAAATGAAATATGCAATATGATCGATGAAAGTTCAGTTCAAATTGTCTTTTTAGTCCACAGAAAAAGAAGGACTTTCACTTTGCGATTACGGCTTTACTCCACCAAACCAAAGACGTTTGATCATCCTGGACAGAGCAGCATAAAGAGATGTTTTCCTATATTTTGGAATTTTAGATGATTATTCTTTTAATAACTACAAAATGGAACAACCTTATAGGGAGAAATAGCTCATAGCGGACGGACGAGCGAGATTGAGCGAGTGTGTCATTACGCACAGAGGAGAAAGATGAAACAGTTCAGCTGTTCTATTGTAACTTCATTAACCAGAGTAAAGTGTGCTCTACACTGCAGACTGGAGTCTTTGTTAACACAATGTTTCTGTCAAAACAGCTTCAACGTGTGATGAGTGCGCACTGATGACTGCACGTCCGCTCGCCACACTGTTTTAATTATAATAAAGTGTTAAAACGGTCATAACACGTCTGTGTGAATTTTTACTTGAGGTTTGCTGTCTGTTGAAGTAAGAAATGTCATATTTGAATGTTAATACAAAGGCCTCTTACTAACAATTATTAAAATCCCGAAGATTCAAATTAATCAATAGACACAGTCGGCATCGCGTCATAGTTGGGGGCGGGGCCTCCCGTGGGGGAAAAGAATCACAGAAAAAAAAAGAACTACAAAACGAATACTCGAGTACTCGCTTTAACAATGGGAAGAGTAATCGATTTCTGCACCCCCTAGTACAAATACTTAATGAACCTCGTTCTTTATGACATTTGTTTGTGTTTGTGTGTGTTGGAGTCAACCTATCATCACAAGTATAAAAAACTGACAACGATGCAGAGTACTCATTGTAGCTTACATTTGCAGTCCTCTCTCGCTCTCTCTCTCTCTCTCTCTCACACACACTGTCACTCACACACACATACACACACATTAACACTGAGAAAGCACAAGCCTTCAGGGTTGCAGATCCATATGGTGGTAAAGGCGGGAGACAATTGTTGAAGGGATTTTGAAGCTTTGTACTTGAGCCCCTGTTTGCTTCTCTGCTGTGTAGCATATGCTGCAAACATAAACATAAAGACAAACTCATTTGTGCACAAATACACCCACACACTGTTAAGAAAACTCTGAGACAGCTGGCAAAATTCAGCCAACTTGTTTTTGAATTTCTTTACAAAATACAATACAACATATTGATATAGACAAACAAGAATGAGTCTGGGATATGATGAAGATTGCAGACTTTGAATAAACTTTAATCAAGCATTTCAGGGGGAAAAAGTAGCAACATAAAACCAGATGTTTTTCGTAAAAAAAATGCTAAGGACCACCGAGTACTGTTTACATCAAGAAAAGTAATATTGCAAAAAGAGAACTCTTTACTTTAGTTAAAATAATATCTTTAAAGGTCACATATTATGCAAAATACACTTTACCATGATTTTTAAAAACAAATGTGTCCCTAGCCTGTCTACAAAAACCACAATTATGATATAAGTCCATCTTTTTGCCTTTCGCCTGCTCCACTTTTCAGAAAATCTGTGCTCAAACAGGCCTTTTAAAGATTTTCCCTTCATGACATCACAACGGGCAGTAACCCCTCCCCCAGGTTGGTGACACTACCACTGCTAGGTGTTTGTTCTGCCCTCTGAGTCTGCCTTCTCAATGTAAACAATAGGGCACGGTGCAAGAAAGCCAGAGCCACCCAAGCCCTTCTAGAGGGGCGTGGTCAGACACAGCTCATTTGCATTTAAAGCTACAGACACAGAAACAGCCTGTTCTGAGCAGGGCTGAAATAGACATGATCAAATACAGGATCAGAGTGGATTTATAGAAAGAAAAGGAGAATAATATGTGACCTATAAGTGAAACCAAAATGAAAATAAAATCTAACTTACTACACTATCTAACCAAAAGTAAACAACAAATTAACCAGCGTGATCCAGCCCATGCTACTGTACTGTTCCACCTGCTTCTTCAACAAGTTATCTGTTAAAGACAGGGCCAAACTCATATGCATCACAACCACAGCGGCTAAAATAATTGTTCCCCCCTCACCCAACCTAACAGAACTCACCAACAGGGCCGTCACATGCATTGCAACCTCAATAGAAGAGGACATCACATTGGCTTGCAGGATATTTTCATGAAGCTAACACAAACATGTAAAAGCCTGTCCAATATTTACTGTAGTCCAGTTCCTTGCCTGGTCACTCTCATTTCTTAGATTCATCTGTCACAATCCTCTTTCATCCTAGCCTCAGCCATGGTATTGTTGGGCCACGCAGGCTTAGGACAGTCAAACAATGGACTTGGGCCTGCACCTCTGTTTGAAGCCTCATTTGAGTTATTCACTGAGATCACAAAGAGGCCTAAAAGGACTCTTAATCCCAGAATCCCCTGCGGTACTTCACACCTACGCGTGAAGTAAGGGGGGACCGGAACCTCTCTCTCCTCATTGGAGGGGACCTGAGGTAGACCCCCCATGGAGCAGGCCAGGCTACAAAACTCCAAGACTTCCATTGTTCTTCCTCTTTCCACGCGCTGACTTCAATTGCTCGGAGACACAAGTGTTCTAAATTCCGAGCTCAGATTGTCCAGTGAACGCATCTCAGTTTCTCGGAGAGCGTCAGACTATAACAGATTATCAGAAAGATAACGGTCTTATTCCGTCCTGCAACAAAAGGACATCAAAGGACATCTTTCCACTCGACGGAGAACCAACGAAGCCACTCTCGCCGTAAGGGACCCTCGCCGCCATCAGACGCCTCTGCACCAGGACGGACAGAAGATCTGCTCCATCGCCGGACTTTTTTCCTTTCACCGATCGCGGACAAAGCGATTCACAAGTGAGGCTTAATTAGGTCTGGGCAGAATTAGCTTTAGAGAGTGTTTTTAACAATTGTTTGATCGAAGCAGAAACTGTAATTTTTATCTTTGTTGGACCGCTGCGTCCTGAGTTTTAACTGTTTAAAACTCTTGTTGTTGTTTCGGACCGCTGCGTCCTATATGTGTTTAGTGTAACAGCGTTATAACCGGGTATTGCGCCATCGTGATCGACCACGTGGGTACGAAACCATCTCCCACCTCTCCCCCCCCTCTCTCTCTCACACACACACCCTTCCACAAGCCTTTGCTTGATAATGTTTGTTGCTTAGATTAGTTTATATAGTTATTTGTTTAATTCTATTGTTCATTGATTTTGGATTGATGTTGCTTTGTTTAAATAAATTCTGTTATAATTTAAGAGAGCAGTTGTTTGTGGTTACTGGTGTATTTGCATTGTGATATAAGCTGGGTGCGAAGGCTTTGTGTACGGATTTCACGCCTTCAATTTATTAAATATAGTTATTCATTATTAATAATATTAGTAATTAAATAACTAATTTGAGACTGATTTGAGTGATATTTTGGTTATATTTACCTGATTACAGGTTGGTAACCCCAAAACGAGATTAAACAAAGTTTAATGATATTTTATTTATATTATTAATAATTAAGTATAATTATTAAAGAATATAACCAAAGTTGACTTGATACAACCCCAACAGTATCAAACAGTACAGAGAGGGGCTAAATGGCTACGTTTTAATTTAAGGCTGGTGTATGAGCCGTAGACATGAAGCCGTACGTACTATTTCCAAAGTTGCATAATACTTAAAGAAGGTGACCGGAAACTTTCCAATTGATTGTTATAAAAATAAGGACTAAATTACTTCTTAATTACACTCTCAGTAAAGTCTCCACAGCTCCTGTTGAGTTGTTGAGTGTTACACCAGTGGTTCAAGAGTCACCTGAAAGCATTGAGTGCTACCATTAATGTCTCATTATGCCTCCACTAATTGTTTGAAATCATGTGTCCTGCTGTGTTTGTAATGAAAACATTGATTGACTACTCCAAATACTGAATCAATTTGAAAGTTTCACTTTAATTCCAAACGACAGCCAAATACTAACACTGTTCGACACAGCTGTTAGACACATGCACTTCTGTGTGTGCCTGTACTGTATACTGTCACTACCAATCTCATTAACACGTCTTGGAGGGCTACTGAAGCCATGAAGCTTATCTGTGTGCACAGCCAGTCATCAATTAATACATCACCCACAAATCACACCAGGCCAACACAAAGGGCTGAACATATGTGTGCACATCCACACACTTCAATGTTCTTGAGTGAATCCATACCAAGATACCCATTACAATCAAACACCCTTCAGTACAGCGCATGCAGCTCATCAATTATCACCGAGCACTCTACACTGAGCCTCCATATGAAGACATCAATTAACTCTAAACAGCGTGGTTATGGTTGTCAATGATACTTACTGGAGAGGTGATCTGAACCACATGTGATGATTGGGGATTGAATACGTTACTGCAGTTTTCTGTGGTGAAATGGACCATTTTTCCAGAAATGAATGAACTCCAATCAAAAATAATTGATCTTTGTAATGTATTGATAATTGCCCCATCTGACACTTGAAACATTTTTTTTTTTTAATTTTCATCTTTTCATTTGTGAAGGTTTCTTGAATAAAATCAACTATTACAGGACCATTATGATATGAAGGTATCTACTGAATTAAATCATAAATGACCCTACACACTAAAAAATGCTGGGTCAAAATTGACCCAATACAGGTTAACTCGTAACCCAGCGCTGGGTCAATCTAGCACCTACAAAGCACTGGGTCATTTTGAGCCAGCACAGCACTGGGTCATTTTGACCCAGTGCTGTGCTGGGTTGCAAAGAATGACCCAGCATGTTGAGTTATTTTTCTTATTCTTAAATTGGGTCAGAATGACCCAACGTTGGTTCCTTTTGACCTTTTCATGGGTTATTATTATATATGCTTATTTTCACCCAGCATAGGGTTATTTATGTAATTATATTTTTCTGCTAAAATGGCAGCACTACACAAACTGCTTCTAAACAAATGGAATCAACACAAATATAATTCATATATTTATTTACAATTATTTACATTTGAAATGTTGAATTCAAAAAAATTCAGTACATATAATTAAATGACAAACAATACAAACACAATAACCTATTTTACAATAAATTAAACCCAACTGAACCATGAGCTCTTGAAGGTAAACATAGACAAACACTATCTTGGTCGGGTGTAAATGAAATAAACTGATTCATAACAACAAATTAACTAAGAGGGATATATATATATATATATATATATATATAGTTCAGGGATTTGTTGGAGTGGCGTTATCTATTGAGGTCCTTCAGAATTTAATGGCTGGTGATTCTTTGCCAGGCAGCTGATAAACAGCTGTCTGTAAAAAGTCCCAAACAGAGGCACATTGTTTTGGGTAAACAACATCCAAGACGTAAAATGCCTTGAAGCAGGCATCGACTGCCCCAAGTAGTATCCTGTGCTCCAGGGTCTCTCCGTGGATCACACAGAAGACCTGTGATGCCCCCAGCAGCAGGACAAATGGCTCTGGTCTGGTCTTCAGGGCCTCTCTCAGGAACTCCGGCATATTTGTTCCTACCTGTCAATCAAAAAGAAAAAAATGCTTTAAAACAGAACAGTAATTACTACTAGAGATATTGCACCACTGAAAATTCTATGTCCGATCAATATATCTGTAGTTACTGTGGGTTACTCAGAAGCCAGTTAAGTGTTCATGTTCATTTATTAAAAATTTGTCAAATTTTGTAAGCGATAATGAAAGAAGGGCTGGACGTTGTGTAGTTTAAACAAGACATCACAAATTGTCTGAATTCTCAATCCAGCTTTCAAACATGCCCCTAGGCCTAGCCCTTAACGCAACTCAACATGCAGCCCAAAGTGCTTCACTAAAGAACAGAATTAAAACACAAAGAATGTCAAATACAAAGAATTGACATACTAGTACTGACATTAAATAAGACGAAATAAAAACAAGAGATAAAAGAAATGTAAAAACAATGATAAAGGAAAAACTAAAAGCAGTTAAATAACTCCTAATTGAAAAGCCAGACTAAAAAGGCAGGTCTTCAGTTTGCGTTCAAAAACACCCAGAGAGCTTTCTGTTCTGATGTCCAGAAGCAGCAAGTTCCACAGTTTGGGGGCATTAAAACAAAATGCTCTCTCCTCGGTGCTCGTGTGGGTCACATTAGGGACTTTAAAAGAGAAGCATTAAGGAGTCATTAAAGTTTTTTAATGTATTTTAATGAGAATGGTGCCACCATGAGGCCACACGACTCAGAACTTTACAGGCCTCATTGCTATGTTAAGGTAAACATATTTTTCAGGTTTTGAGGGAATCGGATCAGAACATACACTAACTTTATCCCTGAAACTATGTGGCGGTGGCTATTATGGTTCTGGCCTGACTGAAGCCAACACGGCAGATCCTTTGTGTGAATGTGATAACTTTCAAATTTGCAAAACACATTCATGACCCCTAAAGGAGGAACTCTATGTTGGGCCACATACGTACCATGTATTCTCTGTGCAACTACATGCACAATCCATAACGTATGTACCCTTACAATTCAGGAAGAATAGATAAACAGTTACCACCTACAGTTGAGGAAAAGTCAAATTATTATACAGTATACTTACAGGTTTCAGGTGAATGAAGGCTGTTTGGGCCTCCTGCATGGTGGGGCGGACAGTTTGTTTGCCCACCTTGTATGTAAAGCCATGTCCCCTTTCATATCTGGAGAAACAAGGACAAGTGGTTATAGTAGAAAGATATTGTGCCCAATTCACCAAAATTTATTGAGAATTTTTTCTTTGGGTGTTCTTAAGAAAATTTCTAAGACTCTGTCAGATTCATCAACATGTTCTTAAATACTGAATAGTTCGCAGTGTTCTTTGTGTTCTTAAGTTCAAAGCGTGTGCGTGTTTTTCCTCATTGGCATAGGTAAACGCCCACTAGTGCCCATAAAAGGGCATGAGTGCAGGGCCCGGCAGACACACATGCTGGTAGCAAAAAAAAGATTGTGGAGATTTCTAAAGGAGCGCTAAAAATGGTGTCAGCAGAGCAACGGACTCCTCATGGAAAAGAAAGTTCAGCAGTTGTACTGCTTTCAGGTGCCGAAGCAAGTCTTTGTAGTGACCAACTTTTTTTTTACATCTAAAGCACACATAACCCATTATTGTTCGGCTTCGGAACTTACAGCTAGAAGTTGTTTGTGGTGTTTCTCAAATTTGAGCCTGATGCCAATCTTTGGGATTAGAGCAGCAATTGAAGGGCCATCTAGGAGCCTGAAACACTCTTCATCAATCATCTCATCTGAAAAACAAGGGGGGGTAGAAAAAGCAAAAGTAATGTTAGATGTGTCCACGTCTTAAACTTAGTTTCTTTTTTTAATGTCTTCAGTTTAAAAATAATGTATTGTTATTTAGTGAGCCAATTACAGCTAATAATACAAATAGATTCAAATGGTTGCTACGCAACTTGCGTATAGGTTGGCAGATCTGCTTTCAATATGAACAAAATTGGACTAGGAACTATTTTTTAATACAGACCCTAAGCTATCAATATCAATAAAATGTATAAGCTGCCAAAATGTCTATATCAGTGCAGACAGTCGGTGGTAGAATGCAGTAGAACAGGGCAATTAATCAAAAACTAATTGAAACCAACATTCAGAACATTCAAACCGATGTAATGTCAATTTTTTTCTTTTTTTCTTTTTTATATTCTGTTTATGCTTTCCCCTCTGTGTTTGTTCATTAATTTACTGTGTCCTTACTACCACATGTGTAATATGTGTTAGATATATATATTTTTTTAATTTTAAATCAAATCAATCAATTTTTGGTTAATGGTCTTGCTCTACTTCATCCTCACACACACCTAAAACAGCACAGCAGAAACATGTACGTAGACCTAGTTATTTCTTAGTGTCTCTTGTAAATATGGAGTTAGATCAGTCTCAATATTCATGAATGCACACAGAAGGATTCACAAATGTATTTCAATGCACACACAAATATTTATCATTCTATATAAATATATAAAAAATCCACAAATAAAAAAATAAGATTCACAAACTTATTTGTGATTCACACACAAATATTTATAGTTTTTTATATATATATATATATATATATATATGTAATGGAGTGATCATATTAAATCATACCCTTGAATTTACGCTACTGTGATTGGCTGAATAGGAAGGAGACATCTGATTGGCTACAGATATTTCCCTGCTGAAAAAAAAATCCATTTGTGAATGTAACCACGGCAGGGGAGTATGTAACAAGATCCAAATGTGTTTTTTTAAATATATATGTACTCAGAAATACATTTGTGACCCTTATATTTTAATTTGTGGATTTTTTTTACATTTAGAATAATACATATTTGTGTTTACATTGAAATACATTTGTGAATCCTTCTTTGTCCATTCATGAATATTGAGACTGATCTAACTCCTTATGTAAATGGTGATGCAATGTGCAATTCAATCTCAGACACACGCAATTACAAAATACAAACAAAGACACACTCACCTTCAAACTTTGGAGTTAACAGCTCCAAGTGCCACGCCACCAGTGTCTCTCGCACAAAATTGTCCATGAAATCTTTATAGACAAACAAAAACAATTGTAACTCTTAAGAAATACATTTCTGGTTATTTCCTATGTCAATGACAGCGCTGGTATGATGCCCTCAATCAAAAATGTCCGCTCTGTGGAAATCTTATTTAAAATAAATGTGTCTGTAGATATACCTTACGTATGAAATTAGCCCTTAGATGCTTAGACCTTATGATCAATAGATGCATTTTACTGAATTCTTAGAATGCCCATTAATAAATAAAGGAAATAGGCTAGTGTCATATTTCAACCAACTAGTTTTAGCTTCCTTGACTTGTTCAAATCTCAAGAAAGTCTAACATTTGATCCTTAAATCAGTATCAGAGGGATGTTGCCTCACACTCTTTTTTGAGTATTAACAGTCTTGCTGGCACACACAGTCGCATCTCTTTTCATCACAATCAAACGATGTAGCAACGTCAGTTTAAAAAGTTGCCGTTTTAGACATCAGGTTCGTTAGCTTTAACATGAATAGTCACGTTTCAAAGTAACGTTAAACCTGCGATTGCGTTTGAAGACTACATTCACTTACATTAATCAACCACCGCAGGCTAACGGTACAGTCTTGACCAGCCTTGGGTGACTCAACAGCTTTGTTGTTCATGAAACCAACCCCTCGGGTCGTAACGTTACAACAATTTCCATTTTAGCTCCATATTTTAACAAGTAAATTCCGTGAACACTGTAACGTGAACGTTATAATTTTCTCAGATTTTTTTGGGACTATAAAGATAACTTAAACATTAGTTGATAAACGTCTTTCTCGCTGGAAACGTTTAGAATAAGTTGAGTCAAGATGTTACTGAAAGGCAAGTCTTCATAGGGATGCCTGAGGTGACGACAATAATAACGCAGAGTAACATTAACATTAATCAGTGATAAACTTCGCCATTGTGAACTTTATGAGCAGGTGCCCAATTAGCTAGCTAACTACGTTATGATAGACCATATTGTATAAACACAGATAATGTAAGACTAACTAACTAACCGCTACTTTTGCTAACTCTAAAGTAAGTTAACTACCTGAACAACGTGACATTACACCAGCTAACAAGCCACAGGCAAAGACCTTACCATACTTGTTTTGTCATAATTAATAGTATTTGTGTTTTAATGTTATTTAGTGTATAATTTCTATTTTAAAAATTTATTTTAGGTACTTACCGAAGTGCAACGTTAAAATCCAGAAGCAATCCTTTTGTTCAGCAGCTCCTGGCAGTCGCGAGGGTCGCGAGGAGGGCACTGGGCGGGACTTTTGACCCAGCGCTGAGTTGTGACGCAGCTCAGCTCAGCCGTTGGATCACTTAAGTCAATCTCAATAACCAAATATTGGGTCAATATTCCCGCCGTGACCAAAATCAACCCAGTGAAATGACCCAGCAGCCGAGGACCCAGCAATTGGGTCATGTAAATGACCCAACATTATTTAGTGTGTAGTATATCATCAAAGGTGCTGGCTTCTCTGGCAACAATGTATTAGCCAGTATGTCCTCCTTCTAAGTTTTGATTCCTGTTCTGTTTTTGTTTTGACCAGAGAAGTAGTCAACTTTAAGGCACCTCCACTTGGCCGTTTTCGACGCCCTTTGGTTTGCCAGGCAAAACGGCAAACCAACAGCTGTTGCAGCCATGAAAGTGGGCAAGATTGCTGGTTCATAACGGATTCCTCCTGACCAAGAAAGCCTTTGCATATTTCTAACAAGCTCCCCAAGCAGAAACTTGGTTAAACTAGGATACATATTTCAACGTTCTTTCTCCCAGAAAGTTACTTCTGAAGGACCGCGGCTTTACACAGGGTTAATACCAACACATCTCATTATGTAAACTAACACAGATAAAAAAACAAACACACACATAATTCTATTGAAGAAGAGTTTAAGTACCATTGGAATAAAATAGATTTAAGTTGTCATCTCTATTTTCATATAGTTTGGTTGTTCAGGTAAGATATAAAGCTTCATTTTAAATGTTTACTGGTGCATTTAGTTTTCATCTGTTAATAATTTTGTTACATCTGTTACATTTCACTTTCTGAGCCTTTCTGCAATGGCTGTATTTTTTTGAAGAAAGCTTGATGCCAATGTGTCTCGGCTGGTGTCCACATTTATTTTGTCTCATTTGCAAATTTTTTTTTGTTTAAAGCATTGAATATTCAGTGTAACAAGTCGTACAACATGCTGTTCTTTGCCATATTTCAACCCGCTGTGTAAATGATTCCTCTACATGTCGGATTTCTATTAAAGTATCAGCCTAATGACTATACTTAGATGCGTCCGTGTGCAATTTGAAGAGCCAGTTTGATCTGCTTTGCATTTGCATTTTCCATTATTTCCCCTGTCTGATGCTTTTAAAATGTTACTTGCTAGTCCACCATGAAATTTGCTGAACCGCCCCAGATGAAAGCCTGAGGCAGATTTGTGCTGCTGTAGCTAGAGTCATGTTTTAACCTGCAATAAAAACTGTGGCCAGACATCACTGCTCATTGGTTTATGAAAAGCATGACAGTCTCATCCAGCAGGTTTCAAGGTAATACTCTCTGTGCCTCTGTGGATGTCTGAAGACTTAATTTTAATAACACAAGAGCCGTACCAGGACCAGCTGAACTGAAACCTCTTAGCTTCGGAAATAATCCTTCAAGACTTTTTTGTATCCCTGCCTCTACACCAAATCTCTAACAAGTAGATAATAGATGAGAACATCCTGACACATTGATGCATGGAGTAGGACAGGGCTTGCAAGCTTACCTTGATGTAAAAATGAATGATTTGATCTACTGTATATCTCAAGTAGTTCTTGGTTCCATCCTCATATCCACTCAGACAAATGAACCATCTCTATTTCATTGTCCCCAGAATCCGTAAAGAAACTGGTTGCAGGTCATTCAATAAAGCTCCTTCAGATTTGAATAATCGCCCCACCCCCCTCTGAAATCGATCACCACCTTCCACTGCTTCGGTTCACATTTATTTTCTTTCCTTAAGACAACCTGTTCTTGTCCTTTATTGTTGCTTTTTATACATTTTGTACTGTGTGGCCTGTGTAGCTAGCTGCTGAAGCTAACTATCCAACCAGATAAACAGTCCACAAGAAACTCCACAACAACATAGCTGACTGTCATGAAGTTGACTGAGGTTTCTTTGTGTGAAACTGAAAACAATACAAAAATGTCCACAGTCAGTCTGTGAAACATACAGAGTAGCTTAACATGATTGCAGCTCAAAAAACCTTATTTATCTTATACTGGCGTCAGTAAAAACCTTCATTTCAGCCTCTGCCTCTTTAATACTAGAACCGCAAAGACCATCTGAAAGACGGTTTGGGTTTTTATACAAATAACTCTTTTTAAATAAAAACTACAATCCTCTCATCCTATGACTTTTCTTAAATATGTGTCCTGTATGTTTTCTGAAGCCTATGTGTAACTAAAATAAAACACACAAGATTTCTGAGCATTCATACCTCTAACCGCTGCTGCCGACGGCAGTTGAAAATGATTTATTTCCCTGGATAGTTTTTGCGCATCGTTTTATTTTTTATTAGTTATTGTTTCTATTTATAGACTTCATATGCGTGGGAATTTAACAAAGAGAGACAGATAGATATACAAATAGATAGATAGAGACCATAGACAGATAGATACATGCTCATTCTTGAGCCGGCAAAGGAACAGAGAGAGGAACACCTGCATGTCAAGGCCAGTCTGACGTCGGTGCCCACTGAGCCACAGCATCCACAGGAGCTGAGAAGGAGACAGTGTCAGACAAACACGCACTGCAAGAAAAATATGACCATTGTCTCCTGCGAGGGGTGCAGGCACCCTGTGAGTGGGAAGTGCACCGTAAAGGTTGAGCACTTTCGTCCCAGATATGTGCCGCGGTGCTGTCCAAGGTGCTGATTGTTCAATTGTTCATCTGTTTGTTTGTTCGCCGCTGCGTTATGGAGTTCTGCAGTTATTTTTGTAGGCTATATCGTTTGTCATGCCCATAGATAGTCGTGTTTTTGTTGTTGTTGTTTTTGGCGTGCGTGCGTTGTTCAATCATTTCCTCTATGTCGGGTAAACAAACCCAGTTGCAGAGAGGAGGAGGAGCATCAGTGTTTATCTCTTTTTTGCAGTGTTTTTATTAAAATGCATAGCCTAATATAGCCAACAATATAATAGACTAAACATGTTTCATTATTGTAGAATGTGTTTTAGCAACGGGAGACGTGATGACGCTTTGCCCACGTTTTGTATGGGCATCAAGTATTGTCATGCTATATGTGAGTTTTAAAATAGGGATTGGTGTGTGCTAACATGTAAGATCAAAGTGAAAATAATACCTGCTATGTTTGAGTCCTGCATGTACACTGCAGATTCATTATGTTCACATAACTGAGAATCTGCCAAGAAACCACAGTGCTGTTTAATTTTTTTCACAATTTTCAGGATTGTGCTGCCACATGCTGCCTTCTTTTGTTCTTAGAGGATGTGGTTTGTCTTTCAGGTTCTGCAAACTTTGAGTCAAACTCCCTCATTCGTCATGTGAGTTTTGACATCTGAAAAGAAGCTTATTTAGCATTCTTCAGGACCACTACAGATATATAGGCTACTTACATGATTTTATTGTCAAATAAATTCTGGAACTGCAGGATGACATCCAACAGAGTCAGTGATTCAGCTCAGTGAGAGCATTGCTTGAAGCTTCTTTACAACCATATTGACTTGGTCATAAACCGACCATAAATCCATAGGCATTTAATAATGAGCCTATGGAGTTAGCTGACAGAAGCATATGTCTTCTTCTACAGCTCCAAGAGACCAATGGGCCTGCTAATGGCAAATACAATCACAAAGTATTAGGACAGTGAGCTTAAGTCATCCTGCTTTGATGTTGACTGTGATAAATTTAACTTGAAATAGTGAATGCCAAGCAAAAGACCTGCGTGTCAGCATTAAATCACAGGTCAAAGCGTTGTAAACCAGCAGCACCATCAAAGGGCCCAGCAGCCCGCTGTCCCCAAGCTGAACTTCCCCATGTGAAGAAGATTTAACAGAGTGCTAAGAGTGTTCAGCCAGCACAAGATGCACTAATAAAACAAATTCCCTTGTTTCCCGTGTTTGAGTTCAGTGGGTTCCTTCTCATTTTCTGGAAACCAGTTTTATAAATGTATAAAAGTTCACAGAGCTAATGCACTTACTATGTGGCTTGCAAAGAACAGAAGCGTTTTAATGAAAGAGCTAAATTGTAAAAAAGAAATTTAAACCCATAACCACTGAGAGGCAATTTCATAAGTCTGAGCCTTGGCATGGAGCATAGGCAGCAACATAGCACGGTTTGTTGATTGAAAATTCCCATCAGCAATATGGAAAGTGTCAGTGCAGTTACACCGCAGCCAAAAAGAGAAAAATTGACGCCCTTAAACTTTATTATACCACTTTTTAAAGCTTGGTCACAGCCTTTGTAATCCTCTTCTTTAAGGAAATCCATCAAGCTCTGCCGCCGTCACAGTGTGTGAAGGAAGGATGTGACAGAAGCTAACTACTCATTATGCATTTCTCATTAACTCTGCCTGGGTTGACATTTCTTTCAATATCCTGGTGATAACTGGAGGTGGAGCCGGTTATAAGTATACCTGCTGTCACTAATTAGCACCTTATTATGAAGCATACCTTTGTTTAATCCATAGAAATCACAAGTATTGTAGTAAGAAAGCTTCACAGTTTTATGACGTTTTATGAGCCAGACTTTTTATTTGCTGGGAGTAGTTGCCAAGCAACCAGCAGAGATTCCAGGAAGTCAATCCTAAGAGCCAAGAAACATAATGAAAGCATTGTTTAATTTGTAGAAACAGCAGAGATAATCGTGGATATTGCTAACATTGACCCTTAAAGTTGTTGGCAGGTGTTTTTTTATAAAAAGCCAATTGTGCTGTTTTGCCGTATTTCAGAGATTTGAAAGCAATTTCCATCTTCTGATTTTTGTCTTTGTTTTCTCTTTTTTACTTTTCATTTATTTTTAGGCTAAGTGGATTTTCCATGACATAAAACATTTGAATGATTTATGACATCATTCTCTTGAGCTTAAAGAGACTGCAACAGTAAGCCCCAACATGGCTCTGCATGAAAACACGTCTTTTTATTTAGTGAAGCTAGAGTCATGTAAATAAGTTGATTACCTTGTACATGTGTTCTGTAAATACATTAATGACTGAGATCTTCTAATTGTAGAGGGCTTTGAGTTGAATATCTTTAAACTTTTCTGAATGGCGCTGTAGACATCACCGGCTTTATTTTAAACCTGCCAATCACGTCTTTATGGAATCAGTTCCAAGTAAAGGGAAGAACAAACTTAAACGCCTTTTCCCAAGTTCAGTTCTGACCTATGGAACTCCATTTTTTCACCTATGGAAGTTTCTGTACTCTTCTGATCGATGTAAGTAAGGATGTAGAATGGAAGCAGGCCTGAAGTAGCCTGATAGATAAGAATACGTCACTGTTTAAGTCTGCATGTAGACAAAGGAGACCATCCGATGCATGCATACAACAAACAATGACGAGTGAGGGCTTTGAAATTAGTGATGAACTTCAGAGCTACATGATACACATTGCCCAGAGAATGTCAGCTTTGAGACGAGGCGTGCATCTATGAAACATAACCGTAGTCCAACATAGACACTCAAGTGAGTACAGAGGTAGATAAATAGAGATAAAATCAAGTTGTAACTGTGGGAGAGAACTTGGTCGGTGGTGGATGCTGAGCAGTACATTACAGTGTCATCAGCGTAATGATGCTGTCATGTTAAGAAAAACTGCTAATACTACTGATATGATAACAATAGTATTTATTAGTGTTGTAGCCAAGACCACAGCAACCGAGACCAAGACAAGACCAAGAAATTTCGGTATCGAGACCAATCTAAACCAAGATGATATAAATCAGTGAAAAATCATCAACTTGCGCATGGGGGGCATGTCACAATATATTTTAGAAATGGGGACTCTTCTAATAAGACTAATGACGTGCAAAAATAGCCTTTCAATGGTTGTCTTGACAAGTCTTGGTTTAAAATCCGAAGTCTGCCCGGTCTGAGACAAGACAGAGTAAAAATGCTTTCGATCCACAGACGAGACAGAGACCATGATCGATCTTCAGTACTACAACACTAGTATTTATGATAATCAGATGTTGCACTGTGCTTTGACTTTGATCAACCTTATCTTCTCAATTTCCTTAGCGAGAAAACACTTCAGTAAAGTCCAAGTGTAAAGTTTAGTTTCATCGTAGTGAATAGAGAGCATTGAAGCTAAATGTTCTCATGTTGGAGTGGGATGTCCTTTCGCATGAGCGGATCCACTGAAGGGAAAGTGCCCAAAAACACCATTACACAAATACAAAGAGAGCAGCCAGAGGGCTGGATATTCTTGTCTGTATGAAAAGGGCAGGTCAAACAAAACTTTTTTAAGGATGTGGACAAAGTAAGGGCTAAGTTTTGGGTCAAAAGAACTCCTCATACTGCTGACATGAAGGTAGAATGAATAAATGTTTCCTTCCTCCACTTCAGCTCCACCTGCTTATTCTGTGCCGTCTCACTGTCAGACTGCTGCAGGTCCCAATCATCCGTCATGCAGGGACTGCTTTAAACAGAAAGCTGGGTGGATGTGTGGCAGGTCTCCGGTGAAGCACTCAGATGTGAGTTTCTCTGAGGGATTTGTGAACATGCAAATTATGTCTCTGACAACTGATGTGATTTTTTAAATGCTTGAGGAAAAATCGAAATCCTTCCAGGCGTCAGTCTGAATAATGAACAACGTGTTGCCTTATGACAACACAGAGCATGTGAAATTTAGCTTAAAGATTTCATAATGACCGCTTTCATCTTGATATGCAAAGGATCAAAAGTCTCTATTACAGGTCCTATAACTACACACTATGACGTTGGCTTTGTTGTCAGGGCTGTGATATCTTGTGATAATGAGGGTGGTCCAATGCTTAACAAAAGCAGACATTTAGTCAGACGACAGCTGGATGTCTCACACGGTGTATCAGTGACAAGCCGATAAAATTTAATTCGTCTCAGTATTATTTTTTGGAGCTCAAACATTAGCTGTAGCTGCCAAAAAAAATCATTTTGCTTGCAGTTTTAAGTGGCATGCTGCTATTTGACACTGTGAGTTTAATGGAAGTGTAATGGAACTCCATTCCTCACCATTATTGAAAAATAGAAAAAGCCACTTTTGGCAGGCAGCTTTTAAATTACACCTGTGGACTGTTTGTTAAAGTAAAGAGCAGGTGACAGGGCGTATGTGCTAGAATGATGTTTTAAAGTCCATTTTCTCTGGTTGATTTGTGATAAAAGTAAAGTTTAAGGTCCAGTTTAAAGGTTACCCATTACACTCCTTTTCAAAAAGTTTAAATAAGTCTCAGAGGTCTCCAAAACATGTTTCTTGCCCAATCTCTACTCCAATCTTGTATTTTAGCATTGGCTATGGGCCCTTTTATTTCAGCCCTGCTCAGAACAGGCTGTACCTTTTTCTGAAGCTTTAATGCAAATGAGCTGTGTTTGACCACGCCCCTCTCTGGAAGGGCTTCAGTTGTTCGGGCTTTATCGCTCAATGCCCTATTGTTTACGATGAGAAGGCAGACTCAGAGGGCAAAACAAACACCTAGCGGTGGGAGTGTCACCCAGCTGCGGGAGGGGTTACTGCCCTTTGTGATGTCATGAAGGGAAAATCTAACGGCCTGTTTGAGCACACATTTTCAGAAAAATGAAGCAGGCAAAAGTCGTAGAGGATGGACTTTTGTCATAATTGGGGGTTTGTAGACAAACTCAGGACATATATTAGTGTTAGAAAAACATTGGTAAAGTGTATTTTTGCATTATATGTGACCTTCAAAGATGACCTACTTATGATAACTAAGTGATTACTTCTTAAGAAGCTTAATTACCATTTATTTGTTACTAGTTTGAATTACTGAATTACCCCGGAGATTCATTTAAAAGTAGAAATCATCAGAAATACATAAAGTTTACTTTAAAAATGATTCATCTATCCTTCAAACATAAGCCTTCTGACTTTGTGTTGCTGTTCAAAGCGGTCCCCGTTCAGCATGAGAGAGTTCTTCTTTACTGATCAAAAACAAAAGTGTAAAGCCAGTACTGTCAAGACATAGGGCGAGGAATATGGCCCAAAAAAAATTTCTCAATGAGATTTTTTTGGGTGTTTTCTTCAATGTGGCTACTTGCATTGCTAAATAGCAGATTAGCATTAAAAGGGTTAGCATGTCAAAGCAGAAAGAAAGTATATTAAATGGTGGTATGAGGTATTGCAACGGTACGTTCTCAGAATTTCTCTTATACCTACACCACAAGCTACCGCATGGGCACAAGCTAACCAGTGGTGTGCGACAACTGCCTGTCCTACAGAGAGCAACTGCAGCTCCACATCCAAGGGTGAAAGCCAACACACGGTTTAGAACGAGCCTAATCCACTCAGCGTTTCTCTTCTGTGTTGCTACATCCAATTCCGTCCTATTTTTCGGTTTGAATTGCGTCCAATCGCTGAATTGTATCCACTGCTGAACTCACCTGCGAGCTGCCACACCAGCTCCCAGCCTAGGAAAAGTCCCAAGTCAACCAATACAAACCAAACCATGAAAACCCAGGCAGAGGACAGGCTCTCTGCAGACGCAGTCACAGCAACAAGTATGGAGGTCCAGAAGTGATGATTAAGCATAAATGAGTCTATACTTTACTTTCAAGGAAAAAGCTGCTGACTCTATCTTTAATGCAAGCCTAAACAAACATAGAAAGCTGTAGTACATAATTTACATGTTAAATAGATCAGTAACCATTTAAATGTTTAATATAACTTTATGTTTATTATAACAATGCAGAAAGGGAGTTGAATTGACAGTTGATCATGTAACAAAACATTAAATTAAAGACATAAAGAAACAGCAACTTCATACAGAGACCTAACGTACTGATTTAATGTATAAGGAAGCTGAGAAATTTAAATTAAGTACAAGAACAAACAGGGTGTCAAACACAGTGTGTCACAGTGTCCTTGAAAGTAGATTTGGGATGATGGCCAGCTGTCTCCACCCACAGAGTCGGGAGATTTGCTCAGTTTTCTCTACAAGAAGAGAATGAGGTAAAGACAAGAGAGACTGAATCATGGCAGAGAAGATGGATGGGTGGATGGATGGATTGAAAAAGGCAAAAAGTTTTGAGGTGAAGTTTTGTTTTAGTTTAACCCATTTTAATGTGGGATTATCCTAACTCTGGCCAATGTTGGGCTCCAGTTACCAGACTAATATTGAGACTTGGTCCGCACTGGGACTTAAACCAGCGACCCTCTAGTTCCAAACCCAAGTCCCTACAGACTACTGACGCTCCCAAATAGAGTCGCCCGAACAAATACATAGGTCATTGTGTATATCATGTAAATTCACTGTTACATGCCATAGTGTTGTGTTTTTGTTGTGGTGTTTTCTCCCCTTGATGTGGCTTGTGATTGAACTCACCTGTGATCAATCTTTTGTTTAACCACTTTTTGTTTAATTATTTCTCATTAATTCACTCATTCTATTGCATAAAAAAATGACAGTAGCAAGAATGAATTGTTAAACTCTTGTATCATCTGCATCTAACCAATCATATCATAATATGGGCAGGACTGTCAAATGGTCTGTTTTTAGGAAGTGAAGAAGTCAGAGAAGAAAGCCTCTCCCTCTTTGATGCGTGGGGTTCCAGTGTGTTGAACTAGCTCTTTTTATTTAAAGATTGGGAGATTGAGTGGGTTTTGTTCCAAAGAGTCTATAAAGGATATCAAAAAGTGCGCCCACCCTCAGTCAAATTGTATGAGTGCTGAATCCTCAACGAAGGAGTATCAGTAATATTCCAGGACAGCACACCAATATCTTAAATATCCTCTTTCATTATCATTCCAGAGAGTCTGGCATGTTTCTACAGTAGCCCAGAATCGACCAAACAAAAACAGACTCTTCTGTTAGTTGTCATCCATTGACTAAAATCGTTACCTAAAAGACAAGTGAGAGAGAAGTTTGAAGGAATTGCTTAAATGTCCATCCTTTAGGATTCCAGTGGGTACTTGAAGAAAACTGAGCCCTGAAGACTCCAGCCAGCAATACAGGCAGTTATAAAAAGAGATCCTCGTAGAAGGATATACTTAGGGCACAAACTCTGGATTTTAAAGCTAGTTAGGGGTCTGCATATTGGACTTTACTTGATAACATACGCAAACAGCTCCCAGAAGATGTGGGGGATTAGTGAAAACACTCTTTAAAATTGCAATATCTGCTAGATGATAAAAGAGAGGTATGTGGTTTGGACCTGAGCCTGGCCATACAAAAGTCAAATCAATAAATTCAGACACATACAGGATTAATGGTATTTATCCAAATATACATCACCTATACCGCTTTCCCTCTCTGGGGTCACAGGGTGCTGGAGCCAATCCCAGCTGTTATTGGTACTGATCACAGGGCTGACCCATAGAGACAAACAAACATTCACACATACCGGCAATTTTGAAATCACAGATTAACCTAACCAGCATGTCTTTGCACTGTGGGAGGAAGCCGGGGTATTTAGAGGGAAACTATGCATGCACAGGGAGAACATGCAAACTCAACACAGAGTGGCCCTGAGTGAGGCGACTGCGCTGACCACTGCACCACCACGCAGCCCAGGAATAGTCGTATATGGCTGTTAAAAATCTAAAGCGATTTAGTCTTTAGCTATTTAGGGTTCTCAGTATCACCCCATATGGATAATAGATTATAAATTGGAATCACCATTGGGAAGGAAAAAATATTAAAATGTCTAAAATAAATTTCTTCTGACTTATAAATCTGTATATCATCTAACAACACTTTAGTTCATACTCTATTTTAAGTCATAGAAGAGGTCAAGCTCTGGAATCTAAAAAGACTTGGAGCTAACTATGCTTTTATGATTCATAGAACAGAGTCTTGTGCTACCGCACGTGAGGAAAACACAGTACTGAAGTCTTGAATAGTAGGAGATCTGCTCACATTCTGCAGCTCATTCTGAGCCCTTTCATGAAAGCATTCACAGAAGGACAACTGATGTATCTCTCTTGATGTATCTCTCTTGGCAAAGAATGAGAAAAAGAACATTTTATTTTCAGGCCATGACCATGTTCTGTGAGTTGAGCAGGAAATCTTGTCAAGGTCCTGCAAGCAGCGTTGAATGGCTGCTGATACAATGGCTCGAGCCAACAATGAAAAGCTTTTTAGTCAACACATTTAATTAAACTGGGAGCTACTGTATGTATCTTTCCTGAAGGTAGTTGAGAAATGTTCTTCTTTGTCGTTTTGAGCAATAATTGTTCTGAAAGTCGAACTCATGAATGTTTCATGGCTGTGCTGCCTGCTTCTAATAAGGGCACAGAGGGCATGTTCTGTTCTTACTGGAAAAAAAATGTTTTTGAGAGGAACTTTTTTATAAGAGTTGTAGGTGTACATCCTCGGATAGGTCCAGTAGATTACATGTCATAGGGCTTTACCGAAATGACAGTATCAACAACACAACAAAGGATAACATACACCTGCAAATATATATTTTCTTAACCTCTAACCTACGTCCGATACCCAAGGGTCTTTGTCTGAAATATACTCTTGTTTCTCTTGGACAAATTAAGACACAGATCTCAAACCACTTTACCACAGTGTGTGATTGTTTCCACTGAGAATCATCCTGACCTGTCTTTGTTGTTCTATTATGTGACCTTTTTGTTTTTTGTGATTTGTATCTCGACATCCCCAGCTCCTGCAGCCACATGACCGATGTGTCCTTGAGCAAGATGTGTCCTACCACGACATTCTCACCTAAAAAAGGTTCTTTGTTTCTAATTTCCTATCATTTCTGAACCACCAATGCCTGTCTACATTTCATATTGGACAGGGCAGCAGTAGCTCACTCTGTCGGGACTTGGGTTGCCAACCAGAGTGTCGCTGGGTCAGGTCTTGGTGTGGACATTTGGTCTGGGAGCTGGAGCGATGCCAGTTCACTTCCTGAGCACTGCAGAACCCCCCTTCACCAACCCCAAGATGGCTCGTATGCCGTGGGCAGCTCCCTCACTCAGACATTAAAGCACGTCTATAAGATCCTGTTTGTGCAGGTGTGTCTATTTCAACCTTTGTGTGTCTCGCATTCCTCATTAACAGAGTGTAAAATAGAATTGCCCCTTGCGGTATTAGTAAAGCATATCTTCTTCTATATTATTAATATTTCAATATTTTGTATGACCTATAAAAACAGCTAAACAACAGAAAAATAGATGCAAAGTACTGAACTTATTGTATGATAAATCTTCAAAGTATTCTTTTTGCATGTCCGTCCAATCATGGTCAAGAAATGTCACTATAACCCGACAATGTCAAGGGGGACATTCAAAAGATTACGAACATCATCAGGATTCATTCTTTCTTTTCTAAAAATGTCATAATGAACTAGACCATCCAATAAATAAAAATAAAAACCAGAGGCAGCAACATAGTTACCACCCGTATATCAATGCTTTGTTGCATGATTGAAAGCAGAGCCCCCTGTCTGTTTTTCCATCAACAAAGTAGCATCTATTTTAATTTTGCTATTGACTAAAGAACCACTGCATGGTATTTTAGTCAAAAAAAACAGTGTGAAAGCGACATGAATCAAACACTGAGAAACAGAGGAGCTGATTTGTGCACTTGTTTGGTACTGCAGTGGGACATCTCTGCATCTAACAAGTAGGAGCTACGGCTGCTCCCTGCACTTCATTGTGTTTGTCTTCACTGCTTTACGAGTGCATTAGTTAGAGGTAAATTGATTTTTACAGGGAATGTTTTCTATGTAGGTAATTATGGAAACGGGGGCGTTTCTTGCACATCTGCTGAACCAGTCTGCTCTCTTTGGCTCCTGACAAATGACTGTGGAGGAAATGTTGGAATAATTGCAGAGAAGTGCACGTGCTTGTTGAAATATTGATGCTCTGTTCAGAGGTTTCTGTTCAATCATTCTCCTTCCAGGTCCCACTACACACACAACAACAGATTTTTACTATGTACTTCATTAATGCTGCAGCAATTAACAATAATTTAGACACACACACACACACACACACTTGGACCATAATTGTAAAAATACAAAATAAACTCTCATACACATATATCCCCTCTTCAGGTGGAAGCCCTCCATGTTTGTAGGAAAAGATAAAATCATATTGAATAACATCCACATGCTCACAGACTTTTATCAGTGTAATAACGCCCACAGTGATCAGTTCTTCCTTCTCTTTCTACACACACACAAATGCATGCACATCTGCACAAGCACACAGGCACTGATGCAAACACAGAAATAATGAGCAGGACTGAATCACTGTCAATAATCTGAAACCAAGTGGCTGGAATATTTGATGATATAATGAGTTCATCTGAGTCACATAATAGAACACATAATAACCAAATAACTGACCTATGCAGTGGAGTCAAAAATGCCCAAAAAACAACTAAATAACTAAATAAAAAATACAAAAAAAACAACAGGTAAAAGAGATTCAGAGATTAAGGAGAATGAGGATTAAAAACAAGTGAGAGCAGTTGGCTACCGACAAGAGAACGATCATCCTGTTTGCCCCGTCTCAACAGGCTGTGGTGCCCTCAGGTGGTCCGGGAGGGCATTCAACAGCCGTAGAGCGGCAGATTGTGCGTATGTGTGTGTAAGTGTCTGCGTGCGTGCGCATGTTTTTTGTGTGTCAACAACAAAAAAAAGTCCCAGTGCTGTTTTTACTTTGAAAAATGCAAGAATTAACAACGATGTCTATTTTGTACCTTTATTTAAATAGAACGTGACATTTAAGTGCCTCTAATTGAATGAGACAGGGCTTCAGGTAAATGAAACTGCACTATGACCTTCATTCCATCACCAACATGAAGAAAACTAACACATGTGACCATTTCCACATTGCTTTTTGTTATCACCCGTTGGAGATTCTTCCATTTTTTACACTATATATCTACAGTATTCAAAATGTTTTTTTTTTCTATCCCGATGGTATAAGTTTACTCTACTTATCTTGCAAGAAAAAAAAAAAAGGGTAAACAACAACCAATTATCGCAGCCACCCACCTGTTTACCCCCAGCTGAATCCTTCAAAGAGCTCCTGCATTCATCTCAACTTAAGGAGTGGCCTTTTCATGATGGCAAAGGTCACGATGCTAATCATCCTCAACAACAATAGAAGAAGGCTCACTTATTCGCTTATGCGAATCATTCAATACACAATTGACTAGTGGCTGTTTAAGTTAGAGCCAAAAGCTTTAGGAGCTTCAGGAAAAGGCAGCTGGCTTTAACCTGTACGCCTGCCCACACACACACACACACGCGCGCGTATACACACACATGCACACTAAAGGTAAAATTGTCATTAACTTTTGAATAAGCGACGCCTATTTATTTTTCCCTCTGCTGTATGTGTGCTTGTGTGTCTTCCTGTGTGTGTGTGTGTGTGTGTGTGTGTGTGTGTGTGTGTGTGTGTGTGTGTGTGTGTGTATGTGTCACATCATATCACACGCCTCCTGAGAGTTGTGCCATATCCATGTTGTTCTTTCATTACTGTAGGCTTACGAAGATTTACATGGATATTGAGGTTGGAAAGGGCCTTAAACCACGGGGGCTTAGGCAATCAGGCAGTTCACTGTGACTCTGTGTTTGTTTGTGCACGTATATGCGTGTATGTGGGGGTGGGGAGGGGGGTTGAAGGGTAGATGATCGTTCACTTGATGAAGAAAGTATATGACATGAAAGGCTGTCAGCTCAAATAATCTATCTCTGTCCCTCTCCTCATCTCCCTCAGTGTCTCATGTGACACGCTACATTTTCATCGCCAACCTAAATTGAGTTTCCTTTTCACCCTGAGACCGTCAGCTGATCATGTTCGGCACTTTCACGTGTATCAATGCCAAGAGCGCAATTTCAAATTGTAAGTCTTGAGCTCCACACAATACAGAAAGAAAATCTGTCATTTCCAATCACATCTTTTATTGGCTTCATTATCAGTCTTGCTCCTTTAATAAGCTGCATGCCTGTGATGTTACTGTCAAATAAAGATTATGCAGTTCAGCTTTAAATTCCACCATTGGTGCATTTCTTAATTCAAGCAGAAACATGAACACATTTCTTGGCGCCAACATTTTTCATTGACTCCGCACAGCTTTGTCAAGACGTGTTGTCCACAATGATTGTTATTGACACATGGAAACATGCTGGTGGATGATATTGTTGTTGTTGCTGTTTTACCTAGCTAAAAAAAGCAAACCTATTCTCACAATGACCACAAACTACAACACCTACTGTGATAGAAAAGAAAAGGGAAACAGAAGCAGAGGGCCCCATGACACCAGACGGCGTGAGGCAGGGTGCACGACTGCATTCTGCCTGCTGCTCAAGCGCTGAGAAAGATCTGCTGAAGTGAGACATGTTTGAGATGGAAAAATGTCATTGTGGTCAAAAGCAAGGTGCAGCGACCGCCCACAGCTTCCTAAAGCTGTTATTGAACCACTCTGGATGGAAGTTTTAGTTTGTGGTGCTGAGGGAAGTCTTTATATACGATGCCATACTATGTGCTGTGCAAATGCATATTCTGTTTATTTATTTGAATTATCAGGATTATTTGTCAAGGACGATTATATCCATTTTTCCCTGTGTTTCTACAGTGTTCCCCCCTCCCTTTTCTTTCTTGTTGTCTCTCTCTGTTTGTCTCTGGGTGTGGCCATCCTCACTTCTCCTAAGCTGCTCACCTGTCTCTCATCAGGACATCAACCTGCAGAGCATATACACCCCAGTTCTTTCTCATTCTGCTCAGGCTCATCTCTGTCACCAACATGCCAGCTTCAGCTCACCAGACTCTGGAGTATCAATTCCTTTGTTTTTGTTTTTTAATAAACTGAGCAGTGATGGTGACAGGTGGATGTGCACATCTCTATGGGCACTTAATGCACGTTGGAGCTGTTCAGCCAGTATTACCGCTGTAGGTACCAGATTCGCTCGGGTAGTCACATCTGCTCAGGGTCCAGGCGTCTGCCGGTGACGTTACACAGTATGATTAACTGTACGTTGTATGATGATGTAGCACATTGTGAATTTACAGATGTAGTTTTCACGGGTCTCCAAACGGAAAATATGGATGAATGCTGAATCTATGGAGTTTTTTTTTTTTTACGGCAAATACAAAAGCAATCAAAACTGGTGTAAACTGTCATGTGTTTTAGGCACAACAAGAAGTAAGAGCACATAGTGTACATTTGATGTTAAATGATTGAAACATATTACACCAGTGAAACAGATTAGTAGGCTGACTGCACTGGCTTTGACGTTTTACCACAGAAGTAGACTGAACGATCTGGAGACGAATGACTGAAGAACTGGGGTATATATGCACTGCAGGCTGATGACTTGATGAGTATGGAGGATGAGAACTGACAAAAGTATAAATAAATAAATAAATAAATGTATAAATAAATACTGGAATAAATAAATAAAAGAATGAATAAATAAATAATTAAATGCGTGAATAAATAATTAAAAACTGGTAAATAAATGGGACATAAATAATTAAATGTCTTAAATTTATTTCTAAATTTATTTATTTCCACATTTATTTATTTATACATTTATTTATTTCCACATTTATTTATTTCCACATTTATTTATTTATACATGTATTTATTTCTACATTTATTTATTTCCATATTTATTTACTTCTACATTTATTTATTTCTACATTTCTGTGTCCGTATGCTAATGAGGTAGGAGGGACTAACGTCAGTCTCATTCAGGATTGGTCAACTGAGCGATCCAGTCAGATCTATTCCTAGCGAGACTTCCTGTTGACATTAAGCAGACTAGCATGACTTCAACCGGGAGACGGCTGGCAGACCTGCTGCGGAAAGTTGCTGACATGGAAGCGATTAGTGATCATAATTCAAATGAAATAGCTCATTTTAAAATGAAAATACAGTAACAGAAACGTGTTTTAATTGTCAGAATATAGGTGCATTATTTGACCTATATTTAAAATGAATATTCAGTCATCCAGTTTGCATTATACTTTTACTCTCTATGTATGCATTTTGCATGACATAATTCAAACTTGCCGTGCTAAAAAGTGATCATAATTCAAACCAACTTGAAACGAAATGGAAAAGTGGATGACGCAGGAAAGTGACGTCAGACTCCAGCTCCCAGGCAGACGAGCGTAATATTTACAGTCTATGAGGCGGGCGGGCAGAACGCACAGTACGATGGGACCAGTCCATTAGGAAGAGGGAACTGCAACTGATACTAAAGCTTGAGCAGAAATGCTCGAGACTGACAGCAATCCAAAATGCTGCTGCTGCTGGAATACTCACCAGGTAAAACAAACCGTCTCATATCACTCCCACACTGAAATCTCTGCTCTGGCTCCCTGTGGCTTATAAGATTAAGTTTTAAATTTTCACCTTCACTTTTACAGCCCTTCACGGTCAGGCCCCATAAGATTTGTCAGAACTCTTTCACCTGTAGAATTCCAGGAGGCCTTGTCCCGGCAGCAGAAGCCAGGCTCTCAAGTAGACGGAGCTCCCCCCAACCTTCAGTGAGATGATCTGGAACTACTACCACCCGACATCCCTCCCTGACGCCCAGCTACCACCATCAGACTGCGTCGTCCCCACAACCATCGCCGTCATTCATGCACGGCTGCTCTGACGTCCACCTCAGCAGCAAGGCAGTGTGAACAACAGGAGAAATCCTTCCTGCATTTTATCCCATATGCTCTTCTGTAACGCGCCTCGAGATAACACTTGTTATGAATTGGCGCTATACAAATAATGATTTGATTAACCTGTATTCACAACATAAACCTGCTGTCTGTCTCACAGACACATTTTAAGACTCATGGTGATCGTGTGTTTGCCGCCATAGCACAAATCCTTTGGAATTCCCTGCCCCTCTCGTTACGTTCTTCTGACTCTCTTGAGTCTTTTAAAAAGCAGCTGAAAACATTGATGTTGAGACCCGCCTATGGGAAATCACGTTCACAGTCTACATACTGATCTTTGTTTTATTGTGATCATTATTGTTCCTAGTCCTGTTCATAATGTCTGTCCATGAAGTACTCGTTTGTTACTGTATTTTTATATGTACTGTATGTTGTATTTAGTTGATGTAAAGCACTTAAAAGTGCAGTTTTAAATAAAATGTACTTACTTACTTGTTTTGTAAATCTGAAATTGAACACCATAAAATGAAACCACATTGTATCCCTGAGTGATACACAACAGCTGCTTCATTCTCGTCCTCTGATGTTGGAAACCTGATCAGTCTTCCCTCATCTCCTAAGCCTGACCGTCAGTTGTTCTTTGTGCCATTAATGAGATGAAACACGTGGCCGCAGCTGTCGCACCGACACTTGAAACTGCACAACATTGCAATAATTACCATTTAATTACCATACAGAAAGGATAAGAATGGTATTATGGAGCTGAGCCATATGTTGCTGTGATGTTAATGGAGTTTCCTTAATTATCAAGGAATCAATGGAAGTCCAACCCTTGTATTGCTTGTGTTTTTGCATGGTATGCACCATAAATTTATTAAGTTGATTTTTGAAGCTTCTGTCATTGATTTACAGACTCCCTATAGTGTTTCTATAATAGCAATCAGAGCATTTGTTCTGTTTCTGTCAACAGTTTTCACAGCTGGGGAGGTGCATTAAAGTACACCTGTCATACAGACCACATGACAATCATTCTGTTTTTAAGCTTTTTTAACATGCTTTAGTGCCATTTCCTGTCTGAATGTCATCGATTTGTATCAGGTCCCTTCTTTCTCTTTAATACCAGGGGTGTGTTAATGACGCACGCTATTCCCAACAACAGGAAGTGACTCATTTCAGTGTGCAACTGGTTTGACTTGTTGATTGGTGTGTGAAGAATATGATTCCCATGGGGAGAGTTATACTTTAAACTTTGATAATTGCTACGTGGGCGCAGATTCTGAGATTTCCTGTGTGGATTAACTAACAGACCCTGTGTTGTGTGTAAAAAGCCATTATTCAGCTGAACGCAGCCACTGTGACTCATTGGGGACTTATTTACAAAGACTTGTGTCGGTGTGTTGTACTTAATGAAAGTTTATGGAACAAAATCATAAGATGTGTTCTAGGTTGTTTGAGCACCTCCATTAATCAAGAGTCAAAGCCGGGCACTGATACCCTAGGGGTAATGTCGCACGGGGACTTCCCCCCAGAAGAAAAATGTAGCCAATTTAATATCAAAATTAAACTTTTTGGACCATTTTGAACCATTTTGAGATTAGATTATAAGAAACGGGGACCTTGTTTTGATATTAATTAGGACAGTGGAATAAGCCAACTCTGTTCTTCTTAACATTTAGCAGCCTAAAGTAGTAACAACAGAGCAAAAATAGTTGTTTTGGAAAAAATGACCTTTTAAAGAATATTAATTATATAATTATTTGTTTAAATGCATTAATGTGTCCCTCATTTTGTTGTCACTGCTACATCTGGATCTAACCCAACTTGAGTAATAGAAATTGTTTCAATGTATTTATACATGTAGCTGGATACCTTGTGAATTCCCTGGGCACATAATAAAGATATTTTGACAAATCGAGTATTCATCCTATTTTGCATTATAAATCTAAATCTGAGAAGTAACTAGCAAACAAACTAAATATGTTCTATAAATTCAGAGGAGTAAGAAGTATTTTTTAAGTACAAGAAGGCTTTTTAAAATTAGTTTCATACAGTCAGTCCTCAGAAGTAAAAAAGTAAACTAGTGCTAGCTTGTTAAGCTAATATGACATGTAAGAATTGTGTTGTCAAACGGTCCAGTTTAAAGATGATTCATGTCGTGCGTGTCTCTGTGTGGGTAATGTGTTGTATCACCTGTTGTCTTGACGCGCGGCATGATTTTGCAGCCCTCTTGTTATGGGCTATAAGATTAAGAATGAAGACATTTTATACACTGAAAAGAAATGTCATTCATTGGTGTGGTTGGTTTCTCAGATAAAGTTTGAATACAATCTTAATCAGCAAATTTAATTTATTTTTATGTAGATTTGGTAGAAGTTGAGAATTTAAACAATTTCATGCTATATTTTCTACTATATATATATATACATATATATATATAAACTATATATTCTTCTATATTTTTACACCAACAGACTCCACAAACTTTATTCAAAGAAGAAAATGGGTCCCTGGAACACTGTTTGGAGCTAAAAAGCTGCCAGGAGAGTTACATTTTACTGTGCAGGCCCCCCAACTTAATGTCTTGCCTAGCATTTTATCTTCAAACATTGTTACAGTGACCAATTTTTCCTCTGAGGACAGTTTGTGTATTGAGTTGTGAACAAATACCACAGAATCTGTACACGTCTCCAACTTTCAAATTTCTCTACCAAAACTACATAGTGCACCTTTGAATGGGCTGTACTGATGAAAAGGTAAATTATAAGACTGGACTGTATCTTGAATTTGCCTCTAAATCGATTAACTGTTGGTATAACTTACACTGGAGAAGTCATGGCAGGCTGCAGAATCCTTCCATTTACATTTTCTATAAATATACCTCTATGTAAATCTTGTTGGAATGTGTATGGTACATGACTTCTCACTGATGGACTTGCCATGGTCCCCTGATCCTGCAGTGACAGTAATAGAATTCACACCTCTTCTGTAGGTCTTTCATTTCCATACTAATGCGTTGCCAAGTCTCATACTGATTCATGGAATTCCTGTGGGTGATATTGGCATTACAAAATACTGCTCTGACAAAGGAGACAGTCCTGTCACTAAAATATCTTATTATTCCCTTCTGGCTCCATTTTTCAATGAAACTTTGAACTGATTATTATACGGACTATTTCTTAATGTTGGACCTTATGGAATTGTTCCTAGGATCTTATAAAATCTTATATATGGGACCACAATAGGTTGATGCAACACAAGCAGATATCTTACCAGCTATAGGCCTCCATACTGTAAAAAGCGTTGATCTCACTAGGGGGCCATGCTTGTGGCATGACATCAATCCGTATATGTTCCAGTGACATGATGAGACGGCTTCTGATCCGCTGGGGATAATGTAATCAGTATGTATGGAACAGAAGGCACTTGATCTGCACTATGACAACCATGAAGATAACAGAGATTGTTAGAAAGATTCAGATGGAGAACAGGAGGCTATGGGAGGAACTTGCAGAGACATGTGTGGTTTAAAGAGGAGAATATGAAATTTCCAACACAGATAAGTTTATGTCTCTGGAGCTCTATCCACACACGCGTACAAAACTCCTTAAAATGTCACAGTGAGCTGCATGTGTGAACACAAACAGCCAAATTGTTCACCCTGACTATTTTCTGATATTTTTTCCTGCCAGCCCCCTTGTAAATTTTCATGTTGGGGTGAGCCAATGTGAAAATGCCACAGAAAAAAATCAGGAAATTCACCGTTAGAGAATGGGAGGGGACGTTTATTTCCTGCATATGGAAGGAAACCTATGCGATCCACATGCTTGTTATTAATTACTTCATTATGAATTCTGTCCTTCTCTACTCGTTTGTTTATACTGTGAATACATCCAATTACACATATCATTGATATAAAGGCAGACATATCATAGCATTGAACTGTGCTGATCATTCACCATCTTGTCATATCCTTTAAATTCATGCCTTGCCTCCTGAGACACGTTTGACAGGGAAAATGTCCCGCTGTCAGGGATATGTTTGAACAAGCAATTCCAAATAATTCAGGGCCGGGCTGTCTGATTGTTTTCTGAGTGCATTTAGAATAATGTTTCAGGGGCATCTGTTATTTTGGCCCTTGAATGCTTGAAAATATTTTTAGGCCACTGAAGTGTCCAAAAGGTATGAATTAAAGACTAAAAATAAAGTAGATACTAATATTGCAAAAATAAAAGGTAGCAGTGTCCAAAAAGAAGGGCAGGGTGTCTCCTTTGTCATATCTGTCATTTTCATTTAAATATGTTTACGCAGCCTAGAAAGAAAATACTAGGCTGTACCCACTCATACACGGGGAGAACATGCAAACTCCACACAGAGAGGGTCCTGTCAGACGGGGATTCAAACCAGGAACCTCCTCGCTGTGAGGCAACAGCGCTTACCACTGCACCACAAAAGATAACATTATCTATATATTTTCTATATTCATGATAATCAGCTGTTCTAGTTGCATTAGTGAAGGGAAAAACAAACAGAGGTCCAGTTTTTCTTTGAGCTTCTATCAGTGGATTTATATAAGCTTTATAACATGATGGTGACTCATACGTACCTGCAGGTCTACCTCTATACTGACCACCTCTTTCTTTGTATTAATTTCTATAATGGACCAATGTCATTGTTACATAATCTCTTTTAACATACCCTTTATACATCATGCATTAAACTTACACAGCACCTTACAAAGTCTCATATTGTGTTGAAGCAATCATTAACCAAAAGTCATACAGGACCACAGTAAAATCCAAAATCTAAGTCACACAAGTATGTAAGAGGCAGTCTGATATTAGAGTTCTCCCAGAAAGAAAACAACAAACATGCAGTTTCTGTACAGCCGTGTAGCTCTTTTAGTAACGTCTGTTTCCCTTTGTGGAGTTTACACTTCTTCTAGCTACAGTACGGTAGTTGAGCTCTCAGCCCACGATGAAAGTTGGGAAGTAGCCGGGCCAACAGTTGTGCATTGTTTCCCTGCACAGCTTGCAATAAACAAATGAATGGGGATGACATTTTCAATCAGGTCAGGTCGTGTGCAGTCTGTGGTGATGGGCTGCACTCGTGGAACTATACTGGTATATCGGTCACACCGTTGTATAGGACACAGCTCAGTTCTAAGATATTAAAATTGCATCTTATAAATTGGATTTTATCTTACACTCTCACAATGATACAAATAACAGTTGTGTCAAAATAACAATTAATGCATGTTTGTGCCCCGTAATGTTAAACAGTTTAAACAACTTTGAGAGGTTTGTTGTTCAAGAAAAAAACGTTAATGAGACAAAATTTCTCAGTGATGTCATTAAATGATAAATTGTATGATAAGTCATTAAGAGGGCGCGAGGCAATCCTTCTATGATGAGAAAATATTCTGAGACATTTTATTGTGTTCATCATAATTCATTCTTTGAATTCATTCTAAGAACGATGTCTCTAACTCTTTCCACCGATCTGATAAGGGGTGCTTTAGTTCTGCTGCTAAGTTTGGTCTCTACAGTGAAGAAGAAACTTAACTGATTCAATGTGCAGTTTTCACATACATCATGATCGTTTTCTTCATGCAAGAGGAAGGAACTTGGATTTTGTGTTGACTGTTGCTTCATGTGGGGAAAAAAAGCAATGTGTTCGTTGAATGAATCAAATTATTCACCGTCACATGATGTATTTATCACACTATAAAGATGCTTTATGTACATTCATGTAATTATTATTATGTCCTCACAAGCGCCTTTAATCTCACATGAGCCAATATGTAATTGGATCATGTTTGTATTGCTAGTCAGACATACACATCTTGAGGATGTACAAGTGGAGAGGATGTTCCACCACACAATGGTTTTCTCCTATGAGATACGGCACTAGATAGGAGCTAAGAGTCAAGAGAAAAAAGGGGGGTTAAAAAAATACTCCATTATGTCTGTCTGAGTGACAATTCCTTAATACTTACACAGATTATTCCACTGTGCATTAAACCACATCATGATATGTTTTATTACGTCTCCTCCAGAGACACACCTCCAACCCCCTCCACTCGAGTTCTCACAAATGAGTCAAGCGCAAGTGGCGGACAGAATTGTCCTTGGATGGAGCTGCAATTTCCTGTGGCCTGCAATTGTTGTGTTAGCGGGCTAATGTTAGCACACTTTAGTTAGCCCGTAGCTTCACATTGCATGTGAATTTACACAGAATGATCACGATCTCAAAACGCTCACGTGACATCTAAATAAGAAATGAGTATGTTATTCTTCTTTCCTCTAGTCCTAAACTAAAACAGCTTATATAAGCAAGGGGAGGAGTCGGCTACCCTGTCCAAGTAAACCTTATGTAAACACGGCTCCGACATCAACACAGACAGCGAGACTCACACTTATCACTCATCGTTGCCAGTCATGACTTAGAGAGATATTTACAGAGGATATACTTGATTTTTGCTGTATGTATGTGTTAAAAGTTGTACATTCTTCCTTTAATGTTTCACATGTGGTAAACTGTCTGTATCATGACATCGGTTTTTAAAGTTGCAGCACATTTTTACCCTGCTCTATTTGTTCCTCTGATTTTTGCCATTGCCTAATGAAGCACATGTAATAGTGTTATTTTAGTCCAATAGATAATTTTTCAAGAGAGAAATGTGTGACCCTTCAAAATCTGATTCGATTTCATGGAGCATTTGGCTTGCATTGAACTGCAAAGGGCTATGCAGACATTTTGCATTCTGAATGAACTCAACCCTGAATCATGAGAGAAACTAAACTAAAACATCTGTAAGAAATACTGGTCAAACAGAAAATACAAAGTTCATCTTGGTACTCGCATTTATTTAAGCACTCAATAAAAATGAAGACAAATCTTACAGTTAAACACAATTCTTACAAACTATTAGTCATGCAATTAACTTTTATGATTTAGTCGCTTCATACAAAAATATATCTCTCAAGAACAGCGCTCCTGACTTCTGAACATTCAATCTTTGAGATGTTTAGAGTCGTGCCAAGTTATTAATATTTAATTTACTGTCAGGAATAATTTGTGCTTGTTTAAAAAGTGGTGCTTTTTTGCCAATCCACACTCCAAAGGTTTTTGGTTCTTCTCAGAATAACAATGGCTCAGCCTCTTTCCTAAGACTTGAGTCAACCCAAAGTTTTAAAGAGAGTTGAAATGATTACAAAATCTCCTCAAATTCTGCTGCAAAAACTCAATTCTTTACGTTGACACATACTGTATATACAGTTGTGCTCATAAGTTTACATACCCTGTCAGAATTTATGATTTTTTGGTCATTTTTCAGAGAATATGAATGATAGTACAAAAATGTTTCTTTCACTCATGGTTAGTGGTTGGGTGAAGCCATTTATTATCAAACAATTGTGTTTGCTCTTTTTAAATCATAATGGCAACAGAAACTACCCAAATTACCCTGATCAAAAGTTTACATACCCTGGAGGTTTGGGCCAGATAACATACAAACAAGTTGACACACACGGGTCTAAATGGCTACTGAAGGTAACCTGCCTCATCTGTGATCTGTTTGCTTGTAATCAGTGTGTGTGTATAAAAAGTCAGTGAGTTTCTGGGCTCCTGACAGACCCCGGCATGTTTCATCCAGTGCTGCACTGCTGGATTCCGAGCCATGGGGAAAGCAAAATAATTATAAAAGGATCTGCGGGAGAAGGTAGTTGAACTTTATAAAACAGGAAAAGGATATAAAAAGATATCCAAGGATTTGAGAATGCCAATTAGCAGTGTTCAAACTCTAATTAGGAAGTGGAAAATTAGGGATTCTGTTGAAACCAAGCCACGGTCAGGTAGACCAACAAAAATTTCAGCCACAACTGCCAGGAAAATTGTTCGGGATGCAAAGAAAAACCCACAAATAACTTCAGCTGACATACAGGACTCTCTGAAAAAAAGTGGTGTGACTGTTTCAAGATGCACAATAAGGAGGCACTTGAAGAAAAATGGGCTGCATGGTCGAGTCGCCAGAAGAAAGCCATTACTACGCCAATGCCACAAAGCAGCCCGCTTACAATACACCAAACAGCACAGAGACAAGCCTCAAAACTTCTGGAACAAAGTTATTTGGAGTGATGAGACCAAAATAGAACTTTTTGGAAAAAACCATAAACGCTACATTTGGAGAGGAGTCAACAAGGCCTATGATGAAAAGTACACCATTCCTACTGTGAAACACGGAAGTGGATCGCTGATGTTTTGGGGATGGACCAGGGAACTTGGTCAAAATGGATGGCCAAGATGAATGCAGCATGTTATCAGAAAATACTGGAGGAAAATTTGCACTCATCATCCCGGAAGCTGAGCATGGGACGTACTTGGACGTTCCAACATGACAATGATCCAAAACACAAGGCCAAGTTGACATGACATTGGCTACAGCAGAAAAAAGTGAAGGTTCTGGAGTGGCCATCTCAGTCTCCTGACCTGCAGGTTACCTTCAGTAGCCATTTAGACCCGTGTGTGTCAACTTGTTTGTATGTTATCTGGCCCAAACCTCCAGGGTATGTAAACTTTTGATCAGGGTAATTTGGGTAGTTTCTGTTGCCATTATGATTTAAAAAGAGCAAACACAATTGTTTGATAATAAATGACTTCACCCAACCACTAACCATGTTTCAATCATCCAATCAGAGGTCCAGAGGCACAAACTCACTGCAGGGCGTAGTGTGTACGTTTACTGCTTAAAACCTACACTGCAAACTAACGCATGCTAACACAAGCTTACCGCCGATGTTTGGCACCTTCCTGTCAAACAGAAAGCAGGCAAACCCAGTGCCAAACAAGGCTTACCCTCTTTTGGATTGAGATATATCCACTTGGTGTTTCACCTCACTATGATTATATTTTATCTTCTTCACTGCTATGTACATGTCCATCATATTTGCTGGTTTGAATCTCGTCGAATCGCTGAATTGTATCCACTCCTAAACTCGCCAGCACACTGTCAGTGGCCAGGGGAAATACACCAGCTTCCTGCCAAGAAATGTGTCGCGTCCACCAGAACAGTTGAGTTAAGTTCGCCCATGGTTGTTTTTGTCTTTATTGTTCTCCAGATGTATGGTTTTAGAGGTTGTTTTTGGAAGGTATTGTTTTACCTTAACATCTAGAGATTGAAAGAACAGGCCCAGGAGAGAGATATGGGGTGAGATTCAGCAAAGAGGCTTAAGTAGGTTGTCCCAAATGCATTGTGTGTTTTTATTTTCCCCGTGGTGTTAGAGAATTGAAAAATAAACAGTATATATTTGGAAGAACAAAAAGTCTGTTTAGAGCAATGCAAATCATACCAAATGCATAAAGCATACAGGTTCATCACTTCCAGATTAAACTAGGATCACATCCAACATGGCATCATAATTCTTCCCTGGAGTTATTTCTGTTCTGTCTGGTCCCACAGAAGCCCTGAGTGACTGTGAAACATTATACTGAATAATAACTCGAGTCCACTGTATTCCCCTCAGGTTCACCGTCAATTGTTTCCAACAGTCAATCATCAGGAAGATCCCCTCAGGCGGCATGGTGGCCCATCGGTCACAGACCTGCACAAAACAGTAGCATCTAACAGTTTCAGTCAGGCTGTTGGCTTTTTTGAGACATGTCAGTCCCCCTAACTACACATTTACTGCCTGCTTTTTAAATCCTGTTTGAGGCCTATTGAACAACGTCAAGGGGATCTCGTACCTTAAATAACCTTTATACCCATAATGTCGTCCCTTTGCTTTCCTGTGAGCCAATATGGTTACTCTCTCTCTTTTTCTTTTATGCTAACAGCTTCATATGCACTCTGAAGACAGACGGGGCAGCTATGCCACATTGTAAAACATGCTGGTCATCTCTTTTTATTACAGTAAAACAAATAAATCCTTAAAGTAGCCAAATATTGAATGTTATTATCCACCGTCATGATGTTATTACAAGGTTTACACTCAAATATCGTTTTTGATTCATGATTGCCGATCTCCACATAATCTGTGTGTGCTGCGTTCTGTCAGCGCCACGTTCTGCTCCGTCCGATAATGCAAGCCCTGCCCCACTGGGTCAGTTTCTGGAGCGTAAGCACAGCCATGAACAGCTGTACACACATCATAGTAGAACTACAGGATCACATGGGAATAAAGAGAAAAACATGCAGACAACATGTTACTTCTTTCTGAGGTTTCTTTGTTGTTCTTTTGGTGCCTTTTTTTAATGTAATGTTGATAAAGCGATGGAAAATACGATCGTGGGTCCGTGTACTGTCTTTCACTTTGAAATTGGCCGGATGCCTCCTTGTCGGACTTTGTGTCTGGTTGGTTCAATTCTTGTCCAGCTTGACGCATGCTTGCACCGTGCTCCATTGAAAAAAGACTTGGAGCGGATTTGAGATGTCGCAGCAAATGGCAATGTTGTGTGCAATGCTGACAGACCGCGGTGCACATGGACTGGTGCACATCCATTGGATTATCAAATGTGCTACCAACATGCTTTGGTGTCACTGTGAGTAGATGGAACAAACTGGTTTTAGGCTGAAACAAAAACTTAAATGAAACATGACAGAGCTTCTTCATCCTGCATTACATAACACTGTACTTTGAGTCACCTGTCAGCATCGGAATTACCGCAATTTATCCATCAAGCCACCCATCCAGGTATCAATTATCTTCCACTATCCTGAGCCGGGCGGCCAGGTCAGGTACAGCAGCAGGCTTAAGTAAGTTAGCCAGTACATCCCTCTCCCTATAAATGTTTTCCAGCTCCTTCATGGTGATCATGAGGCACAGTGATTCAATGCAAATAAGATTAAAGGCACTTATAATACTTTTTTCCACCATCATTTTTTAAGGTGCTGGATATAAGGAGGGGACTATTATGACCATTAGGGGGGGGGGGGGGGGGGGGGGGGGGGGGGTGTATTCCTGGAAGCCTGCTCAATATACTTCAAGTCATTTATAAGAGGCTTTTGTCGGAAGCGATGCACATCTTAGAGTAAGTACAACACAAACAAGGAATTAGAGAGGAGAGAACAATGTCAGTGCCAACCAACAGCTTCAAGTCCAATCAGACACAAGTGCTGACAGGCAGTGCACAGGGTGGATAGAAGTAAACCGTGAATGGCTAGTATCTGCTGGTAAAATATGTGTCACACTGGGAAAACTTTGTCAGTAATACAGCTTTTCAGATTGCTTTTCAATATAATTTTTTTTGAGGATGTGTTGAAAACGTGATCTTGATTTCAGATCAGTTTTAATGTAGGGGGACCAAACGTCCTGACTTTACAAGGACTGTCCTGTTTTCAAGCTCTGTGTCCCCAGTCACCCTAAATATCTATAAAACACTAATATTACCTGGTTTTGAAAAGTCACTGTCCCGATTTTAACCAACCACAACAATCATGCTTTAAACACTTGTTTGTCTGCATATATGTCAAAACATTTTGTTGCCAAGGCTGTTGCTGTTTTAGCCAATAGAGAAACATCTCTAATGCAAGACAAGTCAAAGCTCAACACTGATTTGATGTGTCAATCACTCTCAGGGTTACGGCTGTTGCTTAGCTAACCTAGCTTATAATACTGACAGAACCTGCTGTGAAACAAAAGGTTGGCTAGCTGTCAGGCTGAAAAGGAAGTCAGTGTTTCCAAAGAGCTCCAGAAGAGTTATAGCTCTCTATGAAAAATACCAGGGGATGAATATGCTGTATTTTGCAGACACTGCAAGTATCCATTTTGAGTCGCCCACGGTTAAAATTTCGACATACAAAGCAAATTAAAACGAGCAAACACAAACGGTGGGTACGGGTTTGAAGTAGCGCTGTCACGATCTACCACCTTTTGTGATCAGTGCAAGTCACCGATTCGTTGATCGATACGTGGGGGTTTGAAAAAAATGAACATGTCCAGATCTGCAGGTTTTATAATATGGTCACCCTATTTTACTGGCCCAGTTACTTGGATAAACCAGATGAAAGTCCTAGTGTTTTACTGACTATCCTGAGAAGACAGTGCTAAACAGGTCAGCTAAGCTCTGTCTCTAAGCAGTGTCTGAGATCATTTGATACACTGAAGGGTACTAGTAAATTACTCTCATTAAAATGGTGCTATGGTTCAACTCTCCTAAATTTGTAAGGTAGCAAGGCAGGAAAATGTGTGGCAATGTGTGGCAATTTCTGTTGCCAACAACTACATACAAGTTTCTTGGCCTTGAAGGACAGTGCAGCAGGTTTGTAAAAAACGTATCTGAAGAATCTAGTTTTCTTCAACATTTTTGTGTCAATGAGCTTTAGAAAATCTTTTCTGTTTTCCTCTGTTGTAATTGCAACAGAATCCTTGAAACTGCATGTGGATGGAAGCCGTATGGGTGCAGGCGCTTTTTAATTTGACCCTGTTGATCGACCTGTGGGCTAACTAAACGATTTGACTCTTTTGAGTTATTTTCTAACAAGGAAAGGCCGACTTTTGAATTTTGATCGATGCAATTCTTGGAAGTCGTTTTTTGTGACATAATGAAGCTCTGCCAAGCTAAGCCTTTGTAATTCAATACCGAACCCCATAATATGGTGTCCTATGGTGTTTGAATTACATAGCCTTATGGCTGTGCAGAATAAAAAGAGATACAAGCAGCCCAAGCTTTAGATAAACACACACACACACTCAGCCACATGGCGCAGTCCCATCCTGCAGGCTCGTCTGATTACAGAGATGCCATTTCATCTCAGTTACACCTTTGTTGCTACCTCTGAAGACAGATCAAGAGAAGAATGCTTTTGCTCCACCACTCCACTCCTGTCTTTTACATTTAAGACATGATGTAACACAGCCATAACAGTCCTGCCTTCAACTGGCAATGTATATTTCTGGTCGTCTACAAACACCATATACTTTTAAATCTTAATAAATTCATATCACTCTTTGATACTCTTAAATTATTCTCCAGATGACAGATTTGCTTGATACTTAACTCTTTAATCATGAGTCCAAGAAGTCCCTTTGGCTAATATTTTAATTCTACTTCACTTTACCTAAAACCATGAACCGTTAAATAAGATATTACATGTTGTGTAATGAACTTAAAGGATGCTGGTAGAAATATTATTTACAATTAAGGAGAGCTAGTCTAAATGTTGCAGCCTTCTTCTGGTCTCTATGTCAAGGAAGGCTAAGGCCAGGCGTACACTGTGGGAAGGTTATTTGAGTGGCATAACTGATTTCTTCAAGTCAGTCAAATTTCATATTGACCGTGCATTGTTTGCCATGCAGTGTACACAGGGGTGTGTGTGTGGCCCAATCCTGCCAGATGTTCCCAACCGTCTTGTGAATTTCTGTCAAGTTTGAAATTATGGCACAACCTATGCGTACTCTAACACAGTGAAAGCAGAGCCTCAAGGCTGTTCCCCAACTTCAAGGCTTTTCTTTCCTGATTGCACAAAATGGCAGATGACTTCTGAAAAACACTATATACCTGTTTAATGTGTCTTCCCCCTTCTATCACAAAAGATATAAACAAGAGAGGCAACAGCTGGGGATAACAAACTGCCAGGGACTCCTTACTTATGAATTAGCTTGCTAGTTAGCTAGTGTTTGTTGGTGATGCTAAATGAGTGTGCGTGTGACAGAGCAAGGGCATTTTTGCCAGTGTTTGTTTTTGAGTTGAACTGGAATACACAGATTTGACTTCAACTTCCATCTGTGGGAGTTTTTCAAAGGAAACTTTACCAACTATGTCAATGCTCTATTCTGATTTACCACGGAACAGCGTGAGCGCTCCGATCGTGCTTGACAACCACACCGAACAGCTTTAGCATGCCATTTGTGAGCTTTGCTTGTGCATTGCAAAATATTTGCTTGTACAGTGTGAGCTGATATTCCACCACATTTATACAATCATACAGTGTATGCCTGGCCTAGGGGAACTGCCTCTACTTGTAAGATTCTCAGTCAAACAGATATTTTAAAGATGTCATTATTATAATCTCACTACTAGAGAGAAAGCAATTTAGCAAGATATTTGTTTGTTTAGATTTCACATTGTTGGATTCCTCAAATAAAGTGCAACTATACCTATTCAAGTGTGCAGACACAGAGAAACAACAATTATATTACTGATGGTAGTTGTCATAGAACCTAATGTTGATGCATCAGGCTCCTGGAATAGCTCAATTGAGACTCTGACTTCCTCTCCCGGGTTATTTTTCACTGAGAGCAGGCTATGCCCCAGGGCCAACACTGCAGAGCTCAAATGACTTTCGAGTGCAAATTGTTTTGAAGACAAGTTGCATTTCATTTCAGTTTAAAATGCTTTTTTTTCCCTTTGTTATTTTTGAAGTTTTATAAATGGGATTCTAGGCGCATGAACCCAAATAAAAATGTCTGATGTAGTGTTGTAGTGAAGACTATACACTAACCAAGACATGCCTGAGACCGGAGTGCTCAGAGACCAAGACACGACCAAGACATTTAGGGATCGAGACTGAGTCGAGACCAAGACCAAGGCAGGGCGAGACCGAGACAAGACCGAGACTGAAAAATCATCATCTTGTGTGTCTCTCACTTAGACCGTAATACCGGGAAGGTTGCGTCCATAACCGGGGATTGCTTGTTTGTTTCTTTGTTATTTTAGGAAGAGGCATTTTCCTTCTAATCAAGTAAAGACGTGTAAAAATGCTTTCCATTCAGAGACCTAGACCTTCAAAAAGTAGTCTCGAGTCCGGTCTTGAGACCAAGACTGATTTGGAGTAATGCAACACCAGTCTGATGGATGGAGATCTAGCGAATGTAGATCAGAGCAGCAGGATGTAGTTATTTACTCTCCTATAAGTAGAGATCTTTAATCATCGGTGTCACTTTTGTTTTTTTTCCATGAGTAAGACTGCAAATTCTATAAACTCAGCAAGCACATCCACACAATGTGACGTTAAACTCAGTGTGACAAAGGAAATACTCCAACTTAAAGATCCAATTAAAGTGTTCTGTGCCTCTATCTGAGGAGTTCATTGGCTGATTAGAGCTGCAGATTCCTGCTGTGACTCATGTGAGGCTCTAGATGTTAGGGAGGATAAATGACCCGTAATCGACTCCCAGTTACTTTTACGAAGTCAGAAGTGTTTCCTCTAATGAGACTGCTGCTTTTAAAGCAGAGAATGGGATTAGACGCTCTGTTTGGACCGACTTTCAGCTCGTTGGTAAAGCAAATAATTGGACAGCTTGTTGGAGTTCAAACACAATAGCGCCATTTTGCACCCAGCTGTATTTTAAAACTCCATAATGATTACAACTGAAGCTTTCACATCACATCCAATCCACTGCTGAAAACTACCGTACAAAAATGTTCAAATAATAGTCGTGTCTTTAATATTTCCTGTTATTTAATAATTAAATATTATGATTTGAACTCAGCCATTGATGTAAGGAATGTTCACATCATTTATGGGACCATCTACAAGCTCTTTTGTGCCCTATATGGGGTGGCTGTCTTATAGGTGGATTTTTGTAGTTATTGTCTCAATTAGCATAATTACAAAACTTCCTGGTGTTCTCAGTCACTTCTATTTTGAATGGAAAACATTTTGTTTTGCAGTCAAAGCATAAATGTAAAAAGTGGCTCGCGTCACATCATTCCCCCGCTGTCTTTATCATCTGCCTTAAAATGATGGTTTTTTATTGCTGAGCCTATGGTTCCTTTTGTTTTGTTTTTGCCAACAGAAATGTATACAGATCTAGCAGATTTAGATTTTTCAAGGAGAACACAACATTTGCTATCAGAACGGAGAGGCACAAGAGAGGAAGACTGAGAAACAACAAGAAGAGGGAGAAAAAAAGGATGACAGGCGGGAGCGCCATGAAGCCGTTTGACGGATGAAGACAAAGATGAACACACAGCAACGACGACAGCGCCACATCTGTTATCACAAGTACATCTGGACAGCTGCATTGAAGGCATAATATTACAGCCAAGGAGTTCTGCCATCAGAGTGTCTCAATCACATCCATCTAGAACAGAAAACACACACTCACACACATTTAAGAGTCTGTATATCCCTCCTCTTTCTGAAAAGACATGACAGTGGTGTTCCCTGGATGAGTGGGCAGCGTGTGGATGTGACAGTTCATTCTTCTCTCCGACCAGCCACAGCAAAGACATGACACTGCACTGTGGGCGGCCGGCTGTACACCCACTGCACCGTGTTATGTATTGAGCAGCAGACTATAAAGGCTTTGCAGATGCATCACCGTGTCCATAGCAACCGCTGCAAGCATCGTCACGTGGTTCATTAGAAAATAATGACTCCGAGTACATAAACAGGGCAATAATAAAATAGATGAGATGCCTGAAAGAGGCTGTTGACATGCAGATGCCAATCAGTTCAGTAATTGTCTGAGTAAAAGGGAATAATGTGATCATGGTTAATTCGTCTCTAAAATTAGATTTCTACAACACAGCTAATTAGTGTGTTCTGTCCCAGATCCTGCTGAAATGTTCCAGAAACTACAGCGGCTCAAGAGCCTGTTACAACACAGTCATGAATATGTCTTGGAAATCAGGCGTTGCTGAAAGTGCCGCATGGTGAACTAGTTTGTTTCATTTTTAACTTTCCATGTGTTTTTTTTTTTTTTTTTACTTTATGTGGAAAAATGTGTCCACTAATTCTGAGATCTGGGTCAGAAGCGCAGTGGTGAGTGGCACATCTAATGTAAGGAGGCTACTGTCATCCCAGCCTAGGTTCAATGTCTTTTGAATTTAAGGTAAATAAATCACAGTATACTGGAAAAGGTAGGTCATTGTGGAAACTGTATAAAACCAGTATGTGATCTGTGATGATAGTGGTTGTTATATTGAGGATGCGTTATCCATCTAGAAGACAGTTAGAGTTAAGGGGGGCTTTAAGCCTCCTGGCAAACAGCTACAACAAGCCCATCTCATCTGGTTGTCAGATAACCCATGCTCCTGATTATGCGAATGTATGCATAACTCTTAGCATTAGTGTTATCAGAACATATTAGTTTCTAAACAGTTCAGCCACCGTATAGTGTGTACGAATAGAGTAATGTGCTTGTCAGACTGAATCTGTTTTTTGAACCAGGCTGTAAACATGTTTATTTCAGCTGTTAAAAATCAGCATTTTAACATGGGACCTAATGGGGATTCCTTGGCTTATGCAGCCAGCCTCAAGTGGAGACTTTGAGGAATTGCAATTTTTTTGCATTTCAGAATTGACGTCATTTTTCAACACTGAATTTAATGTTAGACGATAACAAAAACCTGGCTGGTGGAGACCTATTAGGAGTCTAAGAGACTTGTCTTAGATGTCATAGACTTAGGGCCTGTGTGCACTATACTGCTTTTTTTCTCGCTGGCAGCGCCCATTTTTTAAACTCAACCTATGCAGTTCAGTGTTTTCAGTGCTTAGCATCCTGAGTGCAAAGATGTCTTGAGCATCAGCATTTTTTCGTTGATGCATTAAAAGAGCTCATAGTTGAAAAAAATGCAGAGAAGCACAGTGCTCATCATTGTCACTTCTCCCTCAATGACCAATCAAAATCAAGAAGGGGCGGGACTTCTGATATCAGCTTTGTCAACAACAATGGCAGAGAATAAACTAATCAGACTTGTCTTTTTGAGGGTTACAGTTTCCAGGTCGAGGACAGCATTAATTTACATTTCTTTCATTTTTTCTTGGTGATATTTCCTTGAACTAACTTAAGCAAAATGAGCTATCTAAAACAGACCTAACTGTCATTATAGAGTGAATAGGAGGTTAACTTCAGTTCCCTAGCAACAATGAGTGCTGGTAAGACACACTCTGAAACCAAGGTTGTGGGTACTGCCAGCTCAAAAATCGACGTAAGTGGACACAGGCTCTTAATTTATCAGAAGCATGTTCAAACAAACTTGCTTTAATTAACAAACTTGAAAGACAATTTCCAGACCAACATGAGATGAACTTTTCTGAATGTTAATATCTAGTATAATGGATGAAATCCCACAGAAAACAATTCTTAGGTATCTTCAGTTCCTGTGGTCTCTTTAGTTTCTATTCCCTTTTCCTCGTTTTAATAAGCTACTGAATTTTATTAAAGTGTAAGCCACGCTTTCCCAACCTTGGGGTCCCAAGCCCACGAGGTCTCGTGGAATTCAAATGGGGTTGTCGGAAATTCATGATTAATAAAACACGTATTGTATTAAAATGTATATTTAACACAGGCTAATGTGGGCCAAAGCCAAAACAAGAAACGTCTCTGTCAGTCTGTCATCCATTATTCAGTCTGTCATCCTAGCCTTTCTTCCTCTGTCCACAGTAATACACATGGAAAAGCCTAAATGTGTTCAAAAATGAATGTTAACTAGCAACACAGTAGAACAAACTATTGCAATAATTGAAAACAAATTAATTTGAGCCAAAAGCTGTATGTGTTGTGGACGTCTCGGGACGTCTCTGCAGAATGGATGACAGACAGACAGAGACTCTGCACGTTTCTTGTTTTGGCCAGAGTTTTAGGATGTTGAAAAAAGGTTGGGAACCATTGCTGTGACCTATTCCCTTTCGGGTCCTGCATATTTAGAAACGTGTTTTAAAACCAGAAACTTGACTTGGATATTGATTGGTGTCTGAAGCTCTGTACTTTGTTAACTGTTTCATAAGAAGAAAGTGCTTCACTCGAGACAAAATGAGTGTCTCAAGGTTTGTCCGAAATATTTTCTTTGTTTTCCAGAAAATTGTAAACTAAAAAAAACATTAAGAAGACCTTGAAAGGGACATTCTTTTTTATTTGATCAGATACTGGAAGATAAAAGCAAAATATGTGGAATAAAAAAATGGAAACTGTTTGGATTTCACTGAACCTGTTACTAATTCTCCTCTTACTCCATGTTTGTCCTTTTCTTTTATCCTACACTCCATATCGTTCTGCCACAACTCCCACCATTATCTCAAACAGACCATACAGCCATAATATTTACTCAATCTAAACCTGTTACTAATGTGTTTTTTTTCCAGCACCTGTGCTGCCATCAAGCCCTTCCAGTCGCTGATAGCTTTCCTCACCACTCCTAACCCATCACATATCCGTGAGAGTTTTCACAGCTCATTTTCCACAAAGTAAATAACTCCTGAGTTATTTTCTGACGGCATCTCTGGTAATTGGCAGTGGGTTTTTGAATAAGCCACAGAGTCAAAATGCACAGTGGGAGGAATATTCAAATAGATTCAGCAGGGAGGAAGATGACTGACAAAGAAAAAGGATTACAGAGCGTTCTATCACTGATGCAGAGATGACGACGATATCGTCTGTCTCAGAACGCAGATTTGTCAAATAATGGTGGCAAATCGTTTAATACCCCCACCGGCTTCACTGAAATAAATCACAATGGTGTTTGTTGCAACAAAAGTTATTTAAGTAATTCATATGGATAACAAGTTAAAGGTATACCATGTGACACTCTGAATATTCTAGGTCACATATTATGCTAAATACCCACCATGGTTTCTAACTCTAATATGTGTCCCTAGTCTGTCAACACACCCCCCAATTAGGAGAAAAGTCCATCCTCTTTGTCTTTTGCCAGCTCCACTTTTCAGAAAATGTGTGCTCAAACAGGCCGTTTGGATATTTTCCCTCCATGACATCACAAAGAGCAGTAACCCCTCCCCCAGGTGGGTGATACTCCCACAGGTACATGTTTGTTCTGCCATCTGAGTCTGCCTTCTCGCTGGAAACATTAGGGCATGGAGCAAGAAAGCCCGAGCCACCCAATCCCTTCCAGAGAGGGGCGTGGTCAGACACAGCTCATTTACATTTAAAGCTACAGACACCGAAACAGCCTGTTGTGAGCAGGGCTGAAATAGAGGGGTTTATAGGCATGATCAAATACAGGATCAGAGTGGATTTATAACAAGAAACTTCACAGACTTGTTTTGGGGCGCTCTGAGACTTATTTCAACTGGTTGAAAAGGAGAATGATATGTGACCTTTATTCATAGCAAAAATCAAGGTTAGGCAAGTTTATTTATATAGCACATTTCAGTAACGAGGCAATTCAGAGTACTTCAGACATGACATCAGAAGCATCAAGACAAAGGGGAAAAAAGAAACATAAAAAAAGACTTTTAAAAGTCTCAGAGCGGATACGTTAAAAAAAATAAGATCATAGGGGAAAAAAATATAGAAACAGAAAATCATTGTTTGAATATGCATACGATTCGTGCATTTTATTTTTTAAGAAGCTGTGTTCTTGTTCTGAATTTGTTTCAGGTTGTAAACAAACCTGAAGCTTAGGATGAAGAGGTAAAGAGAGCAGAATGAGTTAAATGTGTGTGCCCCTTCAAAGACTGATGTATTTACATCACATAAATAGACTAGTCATTTATCCATCTTCTCACCAGATTTATTTTTAGATTTTGAATTTAAGTTGTCAGCATCCCCTGCAGAACAAAGTTAAAATGCAGTTCAGCTCATAAAGTGGAGCTCATAAATTGGTCCTGGCAGGAGGCACAGTGCCTGAGGTCAGCTCCTCAGTCCACCCATGACATCAGTGCCTTCAGGCCAGGTTGAGACCTTCAGATTTCCTGAGGGCAGAGGACTCCAACAGGAAAAATCTTTAAATGAGTTCTCATCATCAGACTCCATACAGAGTGTGACAGACAAGACAGTTACACATAATAGTGACTGTTAACTCTTAGAAGGTGGACTTTCTCTTTTTCTCTTCTGAGTGTAAACATGTTGTCTAGGGTTGTCAGAGTTAATGAGCTAAACCTGATGTGATAAAGGTTGGAAATTAATCAATCCTTTTTCTAAATTTGCATTATTTGCATGCCTTTTTGTCCCTTTAGGTGGACCATAGGTAAGCTGCCACAGCCTTTCCATTTTGCCACAGTTATTATGAAGACCACCACTGTGCCTCTAAATGGCTCAGTTCACTTTTAAATAATTCTAGACATCTCAGTTTACAACTTAAAATTTAAATCTGCCGTTTTAATGTCCCCTTTAGGGGACTTTATGATCTGTAACAAGTTCCTTTTTTTTCTGTGATAAAGTTCATGTTGTACCTTAATGAGCTATGGGAAGTAAATTTTTTTCCTACTTCCAAAAAAGGAAGTCAAGTACCAACAGGACAAAATAAAAGCATAACAAAAACTGTTTTGAATTTCAAGACAGCTAAATGTAGCTATCTACAAGTACAGTGAGAGGTAAGTTGCTCTATTATGCTCTGAAACACCTGTGAATAGGTGGATGTGTACTTTTATGTTGTTCAGATTAAAAAACAGTAAAACTTTACCAAATGCACGTAATTTTGATATGTTGACTGAATGGATATATGGCTCTGTAAAAACTGTGGAAGAAAAGATGAATAATATTGTACTTGAAGTACTCTGTAACAAATGTTAATGCACATGTATGTTGTAAGAACGTAATGAAGTTTCAATAAGAGATGCAGCCTGGAAGGCAAAGTGAATGCTCTCGTGTCTTCATTGCTGCTGCACCTTCCTTGTATTTTGCAGGATTCATTTTAGGTGCTGTTCTACCATTCCTGGGAATCGTAACATAATGGTTGTGGGGAAGAGGGAGCTGACCCTTAAGGGGATTTTGAGATTGACAGACAGTTGGTACAGCATCAGCAGTATACTGTGGACATACAAATCCATTGAATATGGTGCTTTCATGTTGCAGCGACAAGCAACATTAGTTACGAGTGCTTTTAATGTGGTCTTTTATGTGGATTTGTAATACTCTGTCAGTCAGAAGTTAGTGAAAAAAGAAATGCAGCTGGCCAAAATGCAATTCAAAGGTAGAGGATGAAATAAGGATTGGTAATTCTCACCATGCCTGGAGGGGAATTAAAGCTGGCACGGGTATTTAGGACCAAAAAAGGAGTTGTTAAATCGTGATAAGCCTGACTCTAGTTTGGCAGAAGAGTCAAAAAGTTTGAATTAAGATTTGATTCACATGATTTTACTGAGGAACTTCCAGCTTTCTTTATAACATATAAAGGTTCCTGGGTTATGGAAATAATCCACTGTGGTACTAGAAGCCAAGGTTACAAAGCCCAACGTGTTGAATAATTATCGCCCTTCAACTCTCATCTCCCTAGTCATGAAAGGTTTTGAATGTATTGTGAAAAGGAGCTCACTAAACATACACCAAAGCATAACGACCCACTCCAACTTGCATATCAAGCCAGAAAAGGTAGACAATGCCTCTACGACATGCTTGGATCTTGTTGTTATTCATTTGGAGGGCCTGAAAACGCATGCATGTTGTGCTTTGTTGATTTCTTGTCAGCTTTTAATTGCTTTCAGCCCCATATTCTTGCTGGTGTTAATGACACTATTTCTGAGGCATTGATGGGCTCAACAGGTTCACCTCAGGGGTGTGTTTTGTGACTGTTGTTATTCATCATACATTTTTCAGTGATTCGCTCATAGTTAGCCTCCTGCAGGACCATGAGGTGGGCCATAGTCCTGTTCTGGACAAATTTATAAAATGGTGTGATGACTCCTACTTGCTTCTCAATGCCTCTAAAACAAAAAAGCTGCTGATTGACTTCAGCACAAACCCACATGTCACAGCACCACCTTTTATTATTGGCATAGTTGTAAAGACAGTGAGTCAGTATAAATACTTGGGTATGATACTTTTTGAAAAACTTACCTCTGATGTCAACACTGATACCATCTGTAAAAAAGGCCAATCAGAGACTGTTGTTCTTGAGAACGCAGAGTTTAGCCTGCTGTCACCAAGACCTGACCTCTTTAAAACAAAAGTAAATGGATGGATGGACTAATGAATGGATGGACTTAGTTAATCTGACTTACATTTTGGGCTAAGTTGTAAAGATTCTATGCAGCTAACTCTGAACCATTTCTATCCATGGTTCGAGACGTTATGTTTGTTAAACTGAAATATGCTACTCTAAACTATTTAGCCTTTGGTTTGCTAAAATTTAAGACTTGTTCAGTAATGCAAGCTACTGTAACAGTACAGTACATGTTACCTCTTCATTCCTACATGGCAAATCTTCCTGAATATGTCCAGGTAGTAAAAGTAAAACGTGTTGGATAATGGAAAAGTCACTCTTTCACACAGTTGTGTCACACCAAGCATGTCTCTGACAGTGAGGGTAATAACACTCATCATTTGGCCCGGTCATGCGGACACAAGATGAGCACATATACTGTAGCTGTCGACCACTCGATTGCACTCATACAACTTTAACAACAGCTCTCTGTGATCTTCAGACAGTGAGTGATCGATCATGTTAGATGTAGGACTGACGGAGTCCATCATGCAGGAAAAAGATCACAAGTTGTCACATCATTTTGATTGGTTCATGATATCAAGTTATGCATTGAGTAACAGGCTTCCATATGTGAACTAATATATAGTTCACATATGAACAAATATACTTGCTTTTGAACCGTCGAACACTTAGACAACATGCTGCGTCGTGAACGTAAATGTTCACATACTTGCCTATGTAGTTGCCTATCTATGAGGTTGTCTTGAAAACTTTCCGCCATTGTTGTATAACATCTCTTGTCGCCTAAAATTGAACACGTAGGACACCATATTAGCAATTATAAAAATAGGAAAAGGAGATGTTCCTTTTTGAGATTACGAAGAACTCTGAATCTGTACATAAATACATAAATTGGACACATATGGTAGCATGGAGATATTGCATACATCTGCACACATCTACTCACAAGAACTTCCAGATTACGCTGCTGACTTTGTCACCATAGAAGAGGTAACACTGTGTCGATCTAGGGATGGCATTTCCAGTCTCCTGGTTGACTTAACATTGATACAATGCCATGAAATTAGGTACAAATATTGATGGGTCACACAGTGATAGGCTAATCCCAAAAAGATTTTACAATTATTGATTTTTTATAAATTTGCATAAACAGCAGGTTAAGTCAGACTTTTATCCAGTCATGTTTACCAGTTTTCTGATAACACTAGGTATCCTCTGACTTCATCTCAAACAACTTTTGGGTTGATTGGTGGGAAAACTGGTAGACATATTTACTTTCACATTAGAAAGAAATAACAGTCCACTTTGCTTAGTGCTAGTTAGAAGTTAGTAGTATGTCAGCACAGGCTGCTTTTATTTCCATTGTGGGTAAGCTATCATGCTGATGTTAGCATTCCATTATTGTTTCACTATTACATGGAACCTTATATAGCTTTTATTGGGACTGTAACAGTGTAAGTCTTACCTGGGGAATTTTCTTGGGAGTTATGATACACCCTTTTACTATTGTTCCTCCTCTTTCAGGTTTCAGTGGCATGATAAAAGCTAAAGCTACTGAAGTTCTTTGTTTTATCATTCTTCTTCTGTTAATTCCCCTCTGTGTTTCCACTGGGGTCATGTTCAGTAGAAGACCACACAGTACGCCCCACCTTCTAGCAGGTTGTACATGACAAGAAACAAACTGAAACCACCTAATTATTAATAATTTCCCAAACTAAAAGCAAATCTTTACTCAAAGGTTAAAGATGATTTTTTGCAGTGGATGTGATGTTTAGCTGAAGTTGTTTGGGTTCAACTGAGGTTATGAGCAGTCGTGCAGCGTTCTCAAGACCAATAAAAAAAATCTCTGCAGAGCCCTGTCCAGCCCGACAACCAAATCAGAGGCGAGACAGGTGAACTCAGCGTGACACCATGTCAGACAGTCTCTCTCTGGATCCACTGGAGATAGTGTATGTGGTGGTGGTAGTGGGGATGGTTGGGGTTTGTGTGTGTGTGTGTGTGTGTGTTTCCTGAATACCTTCAGGGGCAGAGGTGCACCAGAGTGAACAGGAGAAATGTTTGTGTATGTGTGTGTGTCTGTGTGTGAAGTGTGTGTTGTGTGGTAGCTCTCGCATGGATGACTACGGGCAATCAAGAGTAAATGCGTGAATGTGATTTTTTTGCTTCGATGGGAATTTCTCAGCTTGCCATCTGATGGTGAGTGTGTGTCTCCCTCTCTTGATACATGTGAACAGGAAGCATATTGCTTTGAAAGAACCCAAACATCTTTCCGCAGTGATCCATCTTCCATGCTGCGCTGCTTTGTTGCTCAGAGGCTTTATGTCACATGGGCCAGGAGACACAGGTCAAGTGGAATCCTTTACTTTTGAGTATTCTGCTTTTTTGTCCTTCAGACCCCTGTATGTCAGATCATCTGTTTCCATCATGGGAGAAGAGAAAGACAGAAAATGACAAGCATGACCACAGACAGGGAGTGTCATGGGACACAAATTGATATAATGGAGAGACACAATTAACATGTTGGCCTCTCAGTCTCTTTATCGCTCTCTTATCGAAACTAACTATGGTTTGTGGTCTTTTTTTAGCCTCCTCAACACCACACACATTCACCATTGCAATCAACTCATCTACAGACTGCGTATTCTTTTATTAGAATATTTTTTCCTTAGTTTTCAATAAAGCATTGTTTAAATAACTTTAGAAACTGTGCAGTCATGCTTGGTGTGTTGTTACTCCCTGCTACTTGTCACCTGTGCTGAAAGAATTTTTTTTTAAATTATTTATATATGATTTAGAAGGGAAGGAATTGAGAAACAAAAGGCAAATGCAAAAGGGCCCCCTGGAAAAAGCTGAATTTCAGCATGAAACAAGGCTATATGAGAGATTTCATGTGAAAAATTATACAGATCCCAGACAAAATACCACCACTCACATATCCGGACATTGTTAACTACCTTACGTTTGGACTGAGTGTATACACTTTGCATGAGTTCAAAAGCTCTAAACCATTGGAAGCTCATGAGCAGTTTTGCAGTGGATCGGCGAAAGATCTGCAAATTCACAAGCTGAAGACCTGAAACAGCACAGTTGTACTCACAAAGGTAAGGTGACACTGTTTGTGGCCCAGAATACATATTTCTATATAATTTGTTTCAATGGGATATGCCGTGGCAGTCTTTAATGCAGCAGTAATTGCCCTACCATGTTGATTTTTTTTCACTGTTTATAACCAAACAAAACGGGTAGGAGAATTTGACAGAGTTTGTTTACACGCCTTGGCAGATGGTGCCCATGGCCCAACATGCAACGCAGCATGATGTAACTGTGCATACTCTGGGGAAAGTAAGTAAAATAACCACTACTCAGTAAACAACCAAGAAGTTACACTAACAAGCTTTCCACATATGCACTTACATTATGTTCTATGCCCTTTTTTCTAACTCTCACTTTCATATTTTAAGGTGTCTGTTACTAACATGCAATCACATAAACTAAATAAACAGCAGTGAGTGCTGCAGGAATAGCTTTGGGAACTTTTATGCCCTGCATTTCACCTCTCAGTGTAAATACAGGCTGCCTTATCCTATTACTGAATGTTCGTGGGGCATTAGGCATGGGATATTTATATTCACAGGTGAAATTATCCATAAAAAAAAGATGCCAGCATGGCAGACCTCTTTGTTGGGTACATTAGGTACACCTTCCAAATAAACTAGCTATACTCTGAATCAATCATTCTTCTTTGTGTTTATTCTTGAGGTTTAAGTGGGCTCTGGTGTAGCTCTTGAGTTTATTATATTGAAAGATTGTTCCCTTATTCTGGCCCTCTCATGTATGCAAATATTAGGAACACAACTTCAAACTTTAATATTCGTGACTAAGACTTAGTTATACTAATTCCTCTCTGATATGGTGGATAAAACTGAAAACCTTTTTAAAGGCATAATTGAAGGCAGAACTTTAATCTTTAATCAGAAATGACTTTTAGATATGTTGGTTTTGTTTTAGGTATCAACATTCAACAAGTCTGTGCTTCATGGTGTGTAGTCATGTTTTTATTGTTTTAAGATTTATTTTTGGGCTTTTTGCCTTCATTTGATAGGACAATGGATAGAGTAGGAAATTGGGAGAGAGTGGGGAATGACATGCAGGACAGGAGCCACAGGTCAGCCTTGAGACCGGGCTGCCAGTCGGAGGACTATAGCTTCCATAACTGGGGCATGGCCAGGACATCAGCGCCCTGGTTTGAGCAGACAGTGGCATGCCTTCAGATTCTGTTTCAAATGTGGCTGAATCCTCATCAGACTTCCTGAACTTAAGCAGGAAACAACAAAGATCCAAGTTTAGATATGTTTGAAGAAAAGCTGTGTTCCAAGTAGAAAGTGATAAAATTGTATTAACAAGGCAAGTAAGAAATCTGAGCGAGTGTTCAAACATTGTAAGATTCCTCTCAGAGCGCTTCTAACTTAGCTAAAACAAATGAATAATAAGTCCTGGCGAAGGAGTTACAGGAACATTGACTGAGCAACTCTGAGCAAGGAAGTGACAGAAACTTTTATCACTGTGAGGAGACATAGTTGACTCTGTTTCAAGGTGACACAAGCTTTCAAAAGCTGTAATTGGTTGAATCAAAAAAGAGAAAAAAAAAAAATAAACATGCCCTTTGTGGTGACAATAGGGCGCAACAGTGTGGTTCTGGAAGTTAAAATCACATTAATTTTGTACATAGCAGGTTTGACTGTTAGCCATGATGTCATAACTATCCAAGTTAGACTAACCACTAGCTACCACAAGCTACCTGCGTGTGAAACGATGGTATATGCTCCTGTAGGAGACACAAATTCGTATGATATCAAACTTGTTTTAAGAAAAACAATATTTGTTCTCGATATCGGGGAAAAGAACTACACACGATCATGTAGTGTCACAGCAACATGTCATCACTGTTAGCGTGGCAATGTTTCCCGACCCTCGGTGCCAAATGCGAGCAAGCTAGCTAGTTAGTTAGCTAACACGAATGTACTAATGTTATGTGGCAGTGAATGTAATTTATATATTCAACAACACAAACCACCAGATCTTACAACCTTGTAATGGCAGTTTAAACATGATAACAACTACAAATGTTACATTGAAGAAGAAGAGATATTATTCACAATGGGTTGTGGGATAGGTCGTTCCTTGTCTCCGGAGGGAAATTATGTACAGAGTACCTTTTCCTTTTTTTTCAATGCCCCTTTGGTGCTAAGCAAATGTACTATAGTCACGAGTATAGGGATAGCTGGTTGCCATGGTTCTAGTGGTCAATCTATTCATATAAGAACCTCTATGAGGGGAAAGCAACAGCACTGAGTGTTTTACATCAGAGACCTTCACTTGGTGCCACAGCGTTCCAAACAAAATTCCTATTTCATCCCACTGAAATGGGAAGACTGGTTTATGCAAGAAGCCTCATACAACGTGGTCGGTTTCCTTAAAAGAAGTGGAATAAAAAACAATGTCAGTAATTTGTGTTCTGACACATTCTGGGCAAGAGCTTCTTTTCAACCCCACAGGCTCGACAACAAGTGCAACTTGCATACCTTGGTTGTCAGGATGTTGCCAGGATCTGGGTTAACACTTTTTTAGAACTTCTTTTAAAAAAAGGAAAAAGATACAGAACACAGTTAAAAGGAAAGCCATCGGAGTGTGGTGACAAAGACTTGCCTGGAAGCTCTGATGCTTTAATACTCAGTTTGTAAGGCTGTCCTTTAAAATGTCATAATGCAGCTGCTTTGTTTTGCCTCCACTTGTGTCCTGCCCTGCAGTGTATCCTTTCAAGTTGTGCAGTCTCCTTATTTTTTTAACAGAAGCTTCTGGTTTATTTGGGACTTTTATCATTTTTTGTAAAGCAACCGAGCCAATGGTTAGCTGTGAGCTAAAGTCTTACTCAATACAGCTGAGGAGGGTTTGACTTAATAATGGACAACATTCTCAGTATTTATTATATAAATGTTAGGCTGTGCTAATGTGCATGGAATAAGCTGAAGAGAAATAGAAAAAGATTGAAAGACAGAACAAAGAAAAAAGAAAGCAAAGTTGAGAACAGAAAAGGAAAGGAAGGGAAAGGACAAAAATAAGGAAGTAAATGTCAGGTATTAAAGTTTAGATGGAAGTTGACAGCTTGAAGAAGGTTTACATAGGTCTATCACTCTCAAAAGCTAGAGCTTTTCCTGTGATTTGATTTCAAAAATAGTACTCAGAATTGCTCAGAGAAAGTACCGAAAAGTCATAATACACACAGGAGAACCAGTAAACGACTAAAAACTCTGTTTATGAAGTCAAATATTCTGATTTTGAAAAAAAATTGAAAATGAAGAAAAACATTTGTGCCCTCACCAAACAGAAATCGAAGAAGGACAAATAGAAAAGAATAATTTCAGAAGTTGATAACAAGTGTGGTCGAGCTGAAAAGAAGTAGCATTCATAAATTTTTAGGAATGCTAAGCAGGATTTGAGAAGTAACGTATTGTGGGCGATGGAGAAGCTATTCGTCAAACATGCTCAGTGAGCTTTTTGTTCACTGAAAAAAAGATTTTAAAACATCTTTGACCACTTTTAATGTCTATGCCAAGATGTTGATTATCACTATCTATAGTGACACATTCCCACCTGACGATTTTAAAGATGCAGGACGTTGTTATAGTGACTAAAATGATTGTGTAAGTGTGCATTGCAGCACAGTCACCATGGAAAACACCACACTCAGGAGCGAACCTGGATGACAGACTGATGACAGAGGCTGCCACATAAAAGGCCTGACTGCCCGTCAGTACTATTCCATTCATGCATATTGAAAAGCCACTGGGATAGCAGCAAGAGCAATTTGAGGTTCAGTACCCAAAAACACTTTGACATGTGCCGGCAGGTGCTAGGAACCAAACACTCAACTTTTTGACTCGACAGTCGACCAGTTCTTCCACTGATGTAAATGGAAGGATTGCATCACTCCTGGTTTTCATGCAGACACTACACTTTATGAATGTGGGATTCAGAGTGATTCATTGATGTTCATTTTAGTGAAAATGTTGATGTTCAAAAATACATTTTAAAAATTGCAATCTGAAGTTCACTTGGTTGCAGACTGCTGATGGGGGAAGATTTGATGTGTTTGTGCCTGTGTCTGCCTGGTGATGCAGCCTCTGCAGAGCTCATATTTTATCTTAGTGCATACATTCTTATCTCTCCAACCAAATAACACACATACACATATACACACCTGACTGCCACTGAGTAACAGTCTCCTGTGATTACATTGTGTTGCTCTCCTAGGAGTTGCACACACACACACGCACACTGGCAAAAGCCTGACTGCTACCAGGTAATCGCCTCCTGTGATTACATTGCATGTTCCCTCGAGACTTACACACACATGCCGCAACACACTCATGCACACACAAAGTAGTGCCATTTTACCCGGAGGAATAATCTCTGTGGGCTGCTATTTAGAGTGAGTGAGTTTCCTCTAACTGGATTACTGCAGCCACTCCTGCTGCTGTCACAGGGGAGATAGAGCAGCTATAGGGATGGAAAAGCTTTCCAAGTGATGGGGGAACATCCAGATGAGGTGGGGCCGCAGTGGTCAAATCCAGTCTTGATCGTAAATCTCAAATTTGAAAGATCTTATTTTAGATTTGATGGAGTTAGTTCTCCAAGGACATGTCCACAACATTTGACTTTTTTTGCCAAAGGGGAGGGAAAGAAAAAGCTGCCTCGATCACATTTTGTGCTGATTACGGCAGTTATCCGAGCACTTTCTGTACATCTGAGGATGACTTAGCTTAATACCTACATTCAGCAAACCCTTCTTATTTGCAACTTTTAGGCTATCCTAAACTCTCAGAAACTCCAAGAAATATTGACTCATCTCCTAAACTCAGAAACTCCAAGAAATAGTGACTGAGTGGCATCTCCTTTACTCTGAGAAACTACAAGAACTCAGCGACTCTATCTCCAAAATCTCCGAAACTCTGAGGATTTAGTGACTCATCTCTCCTGTGTTAAAAGCTCTGAACAATGAGAAACTCTTTTCAGTTTTTTCTTTTTAACTTAAAACAGGACCAGCTCTGGCCATTTAAGTGCCCCAGGGGAGATTAGGATTCTTTGCAATCCAATACCATTACCATCATATAACCCCACCAACTGTGAGTAACAACTAAGCAGCTATACATGGCCAAGAGTGGGCTGAAATTATACAATGACACAAAATTTCACTCTGCAATAGTAATATATACAATAAAATACTTTATTGTCCCCCAGGGGGGAAATTTGTTTTCACAGCTTTGCATGGTTGGCACACATATTGGATTTTCTGTGACAAGTTTAAAATGGCTGTGCCTCAAGGTTCTGTCTTAGGGCCCCTATTATTTAGCCTTTATATGTGTAATGCAATTGTATGCTGACAACACTGGATAAATAAATCAATCATTGGATACGTAAAAAACCCTGTACAATCCCCCGCTTGAAACTTTCAGTCTTCCGAAGTGCCCTCTTTGGTTTCCTTGTTCTTTCGTACCAGCTGAGCTAGTGGGTTAGAAGTTCATGACTGCTATGGAAAGGATCACAGTGCACCTTTTATGTGGCTTGCCTTGAAAAAGTTCCACGTCACTATCGAGCATCTCTTCTGGTGTGGCTCAGTGGATATGATGTAAAAGTTTGAGCGGTTTTTGTATGGCATGTCTGTCACTGAAAAAGTGCAGATTTAAGGCATCTGTATGGGTTTTTTTCAGGAGCTGAAGAATAGGGTCCAAATGAGCCCATATAGCTGGTGGGTTGTGCCTTTTACTGGGGGAGATGGTGCAGAAGGGCATCAGGGCCTGACTTTTTGATTAGGGCATCTTTAGCAGTGAGGTTCTCTCAGATTCTTGTATGCATTGTTTTACCAGCTAATATTAAATATGCCTCCTGAAGTTAAAATAGTCTATCCTGGCACTGTAACACAAGCTCAACATCTTGCATTGGGGTATCTGTCTTGACAGTGATTGTTCTTACTCTTGTCTTTCCACTGGGGTAGGGTCACCCCCCTACTTGAAGACTTGTTCAAGGGATATGTAGATGCCTGAGGAGCTGCTGCAGAGTGTGCTGTTCAACATTTACTCCACATTTTCTAGAGTTTGCAATGCCAAGCTTGTATAATGTCTGCCATGAAATGTAAGTTTTCCTGTTTCTTACATTGGAACATCTCTCCATCGCTCTCCTTTGATGAAAATTATCCAAATGGTTTCTGACGACAGAAGAAAGCATAACAAGTTTGTTGTTGCTCTCATTTTTCTTGTTGAGATTAAGCACGGATTCAGACAGTAGCCTTCTCTGTCTCCTTACCCTCTTGTAGTTAGTCTGTAGACATCATCCCTGAGGAAAACTTGTCTCACTGATTTTGCTGTCTTCTTCTGTTTGCCAGTTTATTGGACTTGCCTTGTTTTTCTAATGGCTTTAGAATCAAAACCAAAAGCGTCTTGCAGTAGGTCCTTAATCCATATTGTTTGATCAGTTCCCCTGATACTAGCTGTGCAAGACAAGACTTGTACGTTTAGTTTATTTCCACCAGCTGATCTCCTCTTTTAATTTGTATTTTCTTTGTGCATCTCTCCTTTATTGTCTCCTTACTTGGTTTAGATGTCTGTAAAACAAAAAAAACATTTGATGGGAAAATTTCACATTTATTCCATTCTAGCTTGTGTGGAAAGCTAATCGAGATGTTACAAAAGCATTTCAGCTCCGGCAGTCCGGAGCCCTCCGTAGCAGATACGCAAGGCTTCTATTTTTGCCGGATGTTGGAGCACGACGCATCGATTTAGCAGAGAAAAGACTAAGCGGGACACTGTCAGACACCGAAACAACATTGAAACATCTGGTTTATTTACAGAACAACACTCCGTTTTGATGGTTCAGAAAAATGACCGTTTGTGTGTTTGTTTGAGTTTTTAAGGTTTATAAAGAGTTTTATACCAGATGCATCATATTATCTTGAGCCGTCGTGTGTAAATGTGTAAAATTACCACAGGAATTCATTTGTCGTGGCACTACAGCGGACCGGCTGTGCTGAGAACGAGCCGTGACGGACAAACAATGCACACGTATCTGGTGGAAGTGGGCATTTTTTTGGGTCCACCTCAGTAGACTGAACATTTTAGCATGAATGCTAACTTCCAGGTTTTGTGCATGTTACAGTTACAATTTGTATTGAGGAACATAATAAGATCTGCTGCTGAGTTCACTGAGAACAGGGGAGGATGACCTTGGGCTCAGTGAACGGAGATTTTCCTTCCAAAGAAAATGATTTTGGCAATAACAAAGTCATTAAGTTCTCCACTTTATGATGGATTCATACGATGTTGTATAATCATTACGTCAATGTGGTATTTGGATTGCTGAGCAATGCATCAGGTTAAAAAAAAAAACCTAAACTTTGGACGATCAATGTGAGGGACAGATATAATGCTTATGTTAAAACAGGAAGTTTGGATTTGGCTAGAGAAGAGTGTTAATAAGATCTACCGGGGGGAGGAAAATCATATCGATATTAGGGCTGGGCACGTTAACGCGTTATTTTCGCGTTAACTCATTAATTAATTATCGCCAACAATTATTTTATCTCGCATTAACGCAATTTTTATTATTTATTTTCTTATTGTAAAAGTCTGTTGCTCACTGGCTTTTATTTTGTAAAATTCCATCGTGAGCGAGCCTAGTATGTTGCTTACTGCTGCGCATGTCTGCTGCAGCGCTCACAAGAAAGAGGAAACAGTGTTGTCAACTTGGCGACTTTCTTGCTAAATCTGGCGACTTTCTAAACCCCCTCGGCGACTTTTTTTGTCAACAGCTACTAGCGACAAATCTAGCAACTTTTTCTGGTGTTATTGGAGACTTTTTCGGTGTAAAAAACTGACGTGAAAGCACATATTACTCTGCAGTTACTGTCCTCAACGAGCAGTGGGTGCTGCCGTGAGCCCCTCCCCCTTCCAAAAGCAGGAAGGGGGAATCACAGGAACACATGCGATTAACGCGATTAAAACTTTAAATCGTTGCCCAGCCCTAATCGATATACAAATGTATTTGAGATAATGCATGTATCGTGTGTATTATTCAGTTCTGGACTTTGCAGACCTCAGTACTCATTGTTTAACTATTTGTTCAATAAATATCCTTGCAACGAAGAAGGCCGTTTTCCTTGAAGTCATTGAAGATACCACAGAATCAAAGAGGGAAACAATGGTAATTTGTTTGGTGGCATTTATTCTTTGCTTATCAGCACAGAAATGGACATTACTCTTTTTGGCTTCAGTCAGAATTGATGTTAATGTGCCTTAATCAGCAATATGTTTGTTTGGTTTTTCCTCAGACTTTTTCAAGTAATTCTTAAGAAGATTTCTAAAAAGGTTCATCAAAGTCTTCTTAAATGACTTAAAGGAAGATTGTGCGACATTTTACAAATAAACACAGCAGAAATCGTAATTATCCTCTGTAAATGTCTCTCTGAGTCATGACTGTCTACAATGAGAGAGAAGCTTGAGTCCCACCAGTTGTACTGTTGTCTGAGCTGTGTTTACATCATGTTTACATGGACGGGACGGCCTTGTGTAAAAAACAGTTTAGAAGAAAAACACAGCCTGCTCACTGCTTATTTGGATGTCACATAAGTGTCTTTAGATCACTGTCATTCTGTGTCACTTTACATGCAATATGAAGCTATGAGTTAACCAAAGTGTGCTAACATTAGCCTGCTAACATAACAATGCAGGCCACTGCAGCTCAAGCAAAGGTCAATTTTGTCCACTGCTTGCGGTTAATGGTGCTTAAGTATGATGTGTTCTAATTGATAACTGACCAGAGGTTTCAGAATAGTGGAGGTGTGGCCAAACAGCAGTATGTTTTGGTTTAATGCTGGTGCTCAAGGGCGACATCCACTGGATCAACAGGTCGCACATTCTTCCTTTAAAAGACCACTCGGGTTCATAAAAATACTTATTAAATTAACATTTTTCAAATTATGAAACAAAATATTGTAATGTTAACCCTATAAAATTATTATACAATTGAATCTTCTTCAAAAGTTCACACTAGGATTTAAGAACGGTTGGTTCTCCATAACTGTTCTTGAATGAGGCCCATTGTGATCAAAAATCATCAGGTCACCAGACAGATTTTGAACAAAGCCTTTAAAGTAAAATGGTTTTCACATCTGTAAGGAGAATATCAGGACATCCCCGGAAGACACAATCTTAATGCACATGCTTTTCACTGTGGTGACAACTAGTAGCCATCAGAATATTAATGCAAAGGCTGAAATATACACTGAGGGAAGAGAAGCACCTGGTATTGGGAATGAAACTCTGATTAATGATTTAGACTTAGTCAAAAGTGCACTTAGCTATAAATAGGTGTGCAACAATAGCTCAGGTATTAAATGTTAATACTCAGTATAGGTAGAAGCATGAGGCTTAAGTTTGGGCAGCTGGTACAGCAGATTTCAGCTTAAAAAAGGACTTGGCATCATTTGCACAGGATAGAATAGTTCAGGATAAGAAAGCAAAATATGTCTTACACTTGCAGATGTTGAAAATGCAGCAGGGTGGCACAAAGAAAAAAACAGTTTTCTACAGCCTGAATATGTGACCATGTGAGGTCTGGATGTTATGACAGCTCTCTGGGTGGAAGTTATAAAAGTTTGGACTCCCACTCTTAGCGTGTGTCACAGGCACAGTGGCAGAAGCAGTGGCAGCGGCAGCAGCACAATCGGCAAGGCCGCGAGTTCTTTGCTTTGACAAAGCTTTCTCCAGACAGTAGGGAACTTTTATTTGCCAGACGGGAGCTGTAACAGCGTTTTTTTCATTTACCAATGTACCCAAAATAAACTTCTCCTGCTTTTGGAACAGTCTACAACTGGCTCAAAGCGAGACGTCAAGAGAACACAGGGGAGCTCAGGGCACAACAAACAACAATACCTATGACACATTATGAACAAATGTTGGAACTGTGTTGAAATCCAAGTTTTAACAATTAGCACAACACACTGTTAGCAGTACAGCAGGAACAGCAGGGGTGAATTTGAAACTGTCAATATAAAAGAAGCAGTTTCATTTAAGCACCTAATGCAATCAGTGATCTTAGATTATGCAGGAATTGTGTGCCTCCATTTACAAAATGTAGAACTCTTCACACTTAAGGACACACGTGATCATTTTTCAGGCTGAGATTTTAAACACTTAGATGACCACATTTTTACAACCCCCTTTCCAATATAGATGGGAGATGGATTTGTTCCAAAAAAGTCCTTCACCTGAATATTATCAAAAGCAAGCTGCAAAAACACACATTGTGCTGGTCAATCACACCAAAGAACGACTCCAACAGCATTCGTTATTTCCTACCCTGCGGAATTCATTTAGTTCAATGCATCTATATACAATACAACAATGGCTCCTTGTCTGAGGTCTCAGGAAGCAGAAACAGCTCGTGTATTCATTCATTCTTACTGGATTTATAACAATATCTGTCTGGAAGGGGTATTAGGACTGTGCGCCTGTGTGTGTGTGTGTGTGTGTGTGTGTGTGTGTGTGTGTGTGTGTGTGTGTGTGTGTGTGTGTGTGTGTGTGTGTGAGGCACATAGAAATACAGAATAAAAGAAAGCAGCAGAGAAATATACAATAGAAATGATAATACCTACAGGGAGAGGAGATGACAGAATGATAAACAGCACAGACAGGTCAATGAATGTGGTCTTCATTGTACATAACAAGCATCTGGATTTGGTATGGTGATCATGATGGTCCCTATGTCAGCCCCATTTGGATTTGTTTAGGGCCATACCCTCTATGTGACCCCTTGACAGATTCATTCATGACAGTTTCATTGCCCTTTGCTCCCCTAAAAAATCCTTCTCTTCACTGTTGTGCATTGCCAAGCCTGTCTTAATGCTTTTCATCACGTACCTTCATCCTTCACTGTCTGCGGTGTACTGTTTACCAGCCTCTTCACTGATAAATCACTGTCTGTCTCAAGTGCAATCTCAGAAATAAAAAGTTTGCTTTAATTTGATGAAGACAGACTGCGTCTAGGCCTTTGATTTCAGGCCTAATAACATGAAGTTTACATTAACAGCAGCCAAACAGGGCAACAGTTAAAGCTGGCTTACTGTTGAGAGCAGAGAACAGAAACAACAGAGATATTATCATTTGGCATTTGTTTTGGAAACATATCTGTGTCTCTAGCTGTATCCCAATTCAGGATAGCTTTCTTAAAAGGATCCAGTCTTTGCAGACTACTCAGGCCCGAAAGAAGTGAGAAAGTCTGGTTTACAGAATATTTCCTATGTAAATCACCAGCAAGCAGCAACCTCCGGTCTTGAAAAACGAAGCCAACACAAAATTGAACCCCAGAAGTCACTTTCACACATACGGAAATCTCCTGAAAAACTCCGGAGATTTGGCTACCCGTAGGGTCTTGTGCTATGTGTGAACGCAAACAGCCAAATTTTTCACGCAGACTTTACCTGGAGTTTCTCCGGCCAGACCCCTAGTATTTTTTCCGCAGAAAATCCGAGTGAGCTTGATGTCTGAACGCGGCCGAATATACTCTGGAGATTTCAACTCGAGCCAATAGAAAGTGAATGAGGTTTATATACAGTGACTGCCTAAAGTGTCTGCACGCGACCACTACGATCTCCATGCACGTAATTAAAGGTCTGCATTCTGTTTTCTGTTGGTCAGTATGTTGTTCTCCTCTCTTTTGTGGATGTTGTCATTTCATTGTATTACACATAACATTGATATAAAGGCAAATATTCTCCTTGTAGTGTCGTGTAGTGGACTCTGTTGCTTCGGCCACTACTTCCGCGTTGTTTATTTACGTCACGTCTTACCTCGGGAAATCCCCGATCCCCCTCCCCTCTGACAGGGAAAGTCCCCCGCTGTGAGGAGCATATGTGAACGACTAGGTCGGGAGAATCTCCTGGGAAGTCCTCCTGTAATTATCTAGATATTATCCGGAGTGCATATGTGAAAACGGCTATACACATCATATTAAAAAAAATCCTGTTTTTAAAGCAGAAAGTAACATGTTTACAGCCTGGTACAAAAACATTGTCATCAGGGACACGCACTGTACGGGGAGGTGATTTTTTTTTTAATGGCTCTGTGAAAAAATGAAGGAACTCCCGTTAGATCGGAGGTTATTTCATTTTTTTTTTAACCACATCTCATTACAGATCAAAAACCTGATGAAACCAGTTTGACAACCCTGAGGTTGTCCTGATTGGTGTGTTTAATTAACCTATGTTGCTATGTGACCTGCAGAGTGAGTGGAGAAGGGAGGTCGATAGGTCAATGACGAGCACCTGGCTCACTGACTCCAATGCAGCTAAGGAAGCTGCAGACACAGAGCTCTCGCTCATTCTCAGATGGACAGCCAGGGAGCACACCAGCTCCTTATTTGCAGATTGTGTTTTTGTTGTCTCACTCATCCATACACACACAACATCACTGATCTCACAGATATGGCATATTTTATTTCCCATGTTGGGAGTGAGAATTGTTAAAATAAAGCACTTAAAACAGTCAAGTTTGTTTGCTCCTTCTGCTTGTTACAAATAGGAGCTAATTTGTAACACCGGCTAAAGAGAAAAAGAGAAAAAGTAATATGTCTGACGTCATAAGGTGTATATTAATTTTGACTTGTCAACTGAGCTGTTTGAACGTTTCTTTAAGGGGCACATCAGGGGCTTCTTTTTCGATCACTGTAAGCGGACTGGGCTACACAGATCTATTATTCCATCATGTAATGCCCCATCTAGGGGAAGCCAAAACTCAACATGAACAAAGACCCAAATCCCTCACTTCCCAAGCAGCCATAAAGAACAGTTTCAATCTTTCAATCAGAATGTGGTTTATTTTCATAAAGTAGATAATAAACAAGGATAGTGAATAACTAAGAATAAGGGTGAACTGGTGTCCATACATAAACAAAACAGAGGCTTACCGGTGAAGCGAACTAACCCCATAAATCAAAGAGGACAAAAGACAACCAACTTACCTCCCTAACTAACCAAATCATGAGAAAACAAGGTTCAAGTAATAAGCGATTAAACACAAAACAAACTAAGACCAAATTAACAAAGTAAACCTGGCGTGTCCGATTGGAATGCCAGGAAGATGTGGTTCCCTTTGCGCCGCCACCATTGGTAGGAGCAGGAAATTGATTGGCCAATTCTGCCCTACAAAGGCAAAAGACCTTAACTCGCCAGAATGTAGAACTTAGAAAAATGACTTTAAAGTCTTTTTGTTGTCCAGCCAAATGAGTTGCAGGCAGAATATTGGAAATGAGGTAATTCTTTGTCTTTTTAATGAGGTTATTAATGTACATGAAAATATTGAACTCAAACTTGACCTTTGACCCTTATTTGGAAGTTAAGGTACTCTGCCTTTGCATTGCCTGTACAGTAATAAGGGGTCGTGCCAAGGCAAAAGGCAGTAACTTCCATTTGATATCTCCCTTGGTTGCTGATCACTATATAAAATCAGTATATGATAATAATGATAACATATACAGGAAATCGAGTGATCATGGCACAATTAAGATTAATAAAATATAGATATAACTATAATTTAATGTAAATGAGAACTAATTAATGCATATTTGAAGATCACAAAGGACCTATTTTATAACCCCATTGTTGTATTGAATTGAAACAAAAGACAATTTCTCTTCATAATCCTTAAATAGCAGTTTGCAACTGATTTTGTAATGCCAAGATAACTACGCCTATCAGTAAATGTTTTCAGATAAAACATACAGTGCATTAAAATTGTTGTTGATGATGTTGTGTGTAAGTTTTCTAATAGTTCATAAAAGTCACACAAGAATAAATTCACTTAGACAGAAAGTAAAATGTAAATGTTTTAATGCAAAATCATCTATAATCTAAAATAATAGCTCTCAAAGAGTATAAGTAATGCTTATCTTATCCTAACATCTAATTAACCTAAAGTCAAGCTTTAAAAAAGTAGGAAACAGATTACCTATGGAACTATGTAATTTCATATTATAGCTATGAAAGTTTTTGAAATTACAGAAATGAACATAAGAAACTTACAAAGACATATTTCCCACAATTCTTCATAACAGATATGAGTTAAATCTAACTCCCATATTACAAATTCAGAAAACCAAGTAAATATTAAATTAAACATGCATGCAGACAAAACCAGAAAAAAAGGAACATGTACAAATTAAGTTCAATGTGTTTATCCTTCTTTTTTCTTTCTTTTACTACTCTTCATCCATGTTGCTCACTGGCAGGGAGCTTCAGAATAGTCTTCTGGTGGGTGGCATGAGGGGACACAGCTTCTTAAGAATTTCACTCTTCTTGGCCTCCTCTATGCCCTTGTCTTGTGGCCTTAAGGTGGTGGGTATCTTGAGAAGGAATTTATTCTGCAGGAAATTCAACTCTGTGAAGTCCTCCTCCTCATGAGACATCTTCACATACATTTTCCTTGAACCCCGTCGGAACTGCACAAATCTAAGTTCTGCCAATTTTGATATGTTCCTCCTTCTGGCTGCAGAGTGGCCATCCCTCCAGTCCCTGATGCTGTCGTTTCTGACCTCCACCACCTCAACCTTTTTAGAATTAGTTTCCCACCACAGAGAGGAAGTCTTCGAAATCGTAGGTCCTGGTCTGCTCTTCATCTCCTGCTCCACGCCATGATGGAAACTGTCTGCACTCATGAATGTGTGACCTGGCTTGAAGAACTTAAGTTGAGATGGTGTCGGAATTAACCAAGGAAACAAGCGAGGAAAAAAGGCACCAGTTTTTATTCTGCGCACTACAATTGTCTACCCAGTAAACAATGTGTTTGATGTCACGCTCCTTCTCCAATGCCACCGCATAAGCTGATGTTATCGCCACTCCGCTCCGACCTGCAACTCCTTCATGCCAGACAACAGAGATGGTCTTCTTTTTGTTTGTCTTTTTTCCAACAGACGCGAAGGTTTCGTGATATGCCACAATCTGTCTTCAAACACTCCGAACACGGCTGACTTGACACCAGGCATTCGTGGGAGCATGATCACCTTCTGCAGGTCGACACTTCTGGTCGATGTATCTTCTGGCCAGTCCCTTTCCGCATCTGAACTGTAGTGTAGCCAGCTCTCTGCTGCTGAATCTATGTGTTTTTTCCACCGCTCACACTGTAGGCAGTTGGCTGCAGCCTCCCCCTGGTGGTCCCATGCTGTTCCTGCAGCAGACACTCACACTCCTCCTCTCCAAGCTTAGTAAAGCCAATGTTCTGTTTCGTAGGAGCAGTTGTTGCCTTTTTCAATATAATCAGAATACATAAGCTTGAAGCTAATGTCACTCGGGAGGTAGAGGTGGCAAGGGGCATGCTCCCTTCGGTAGTGGCTTACAGTTGGGTGGAAGCCCTCAATGTGAACATTCACTGGCCCCAGGTCGAGTTTGTTTGCCAGTGAATGTCTCCCTCTCTTATCTTTTGGTGGCGCAAGCTGGGATGTAATTTGATTTCTCATCACTGATTGGACCAGGCTGTCATTGGACGGTTGGTATCCTAAAGTTGACAAGAAATAATTTTTGTATACCTGCTGTGGGACATGGCCTTCATCTTTGAGCCTGTAGATGAAAGACCTGCCCCGCCGACTTGGTCTTCTATCAGCACAGACTTTTGCTGTTGGTACCTGGCTTACACTGTGAAAGATGAACGATTGTTTCGCTGTGTATGGCAAGTCCCAATATTTGACCCAGATCTCTCTTCGCCTTTCCTCTGAAAATTTCTCACTGCATTTTCTTCTGCACTTTGGGCCACATGGTTCTCCTATTGGTGGCTTGTGATTGGTCACAGGGCATGGAGCAATACTGGGCTCTGGTGCAGTAGCTGGAGTAAAGGGCGGCTCTGGTGCAGACAGTGGTGGAAGGGAGAGGTCTTCTGGGGATGGCGCAAGGCTGGGGTCTGGTGTGACTGGAGGAAGAGTGGGGTCTGGTGCGACTGGAGGAAGAGTGGGGTCTGGTGGGACTGGAGGAAGAGTGGGGTCTGGTGTGACTGGAGGAAGAATGCAACAGAGGGCTCTGGTGTAATAGGTGCAGCAAGGGTAGTTTCTCGGGCAGTCAGTGGAAGGGTGAGCTCTAGGGCAAGGGTGGAGTCAGGTGTGCTGGTGATGAGTAGATAATCTGTTCCGTAAAACAGATAATCATCAGAAAAACTGGAATCAATATTGTCCAGAATTGTCCACTCTGTCTGTTCTATTTCTTCTGCAGGGGGCATTTTGCAAGGAATTTCACAAGAACCTGAAATTAATAAAGCAAATAATAATTACAGACATGCATCGGAAATTGATATTATATTGGCATACATTACGTGACATATAGGTGTATGACTGTCACCATCAATGTTATTTTGTGAATACATATTGAATAATGCAGTGTAGGCTAATACAGTAAATAGCAATTCCCATGAATTAACATGCACCTCCTGTTCTTAATGTAACTGATATGTGACTTTCAATTCATGTGAAACTTTTCGATTACGGCTCAGTTCTTTTATTATTATGATTCATCATAATTGTAAATCATTATTAAAAAAAAGATTTTTTAATCAAATCTTACTAAAATTTCATAAATAGTTATATTGACATAATAATGGAATTTGATACATGATTTATTTTTCTTTGATTATAAGATTGATACCATTCAATTATGATTGATCATCATGATAATAAATAAAACACTGAGCCGTACTCTAAAATTTGGACATTCATTGAAAGTCACAAAACAGTATGTTGATAATTGATTGATTGATGATGAATGAGGTTGCTTTTTTCGTGGCAATTCATCTAGTTATTGTTAATTTGAAATGGTTTGTTGGCATTCTGATATGAGAGCAGTTTTGTTAAGGCTAGTTGTTGATCTTTAGCTAGCTTACACTAGTGGATAGTTGGCCATTCAACAAGTAAATTGTCGATCTATCTAATGTCATAAAAATCTAATTTATGCTATAATTGTTCTTACCTTGATCTTGGTGTCTGCGTTTCAAAGCCATCTCCACCAACATTTTACCTCGAGAGCAATCGGTCATGGTTAAAATAACACAACACTATAATATATGTTCTACATATTGAAGCTGCTGTGTATGACAGAAGTGCTTGATGACAGATAAGCAAAGGCATAACACCTTAACTCCACCGCGGAAAAACAGTAACTTCACTTCGATCCGCAGTAAAACAAAGGCAGAAGACCTTAACTCAGTTTGAGCGTTCTGAAGTTACGGGACTCTGCCTTGGTTTCTTGTGGGCTTTTGGAAGTTAAGGCAATAATGACCTGCTATTTTCTCACAAAATAAACAGAATTGACTCAAGATATTTGTCCACATGATGAAGCACATCTGTAATGTTCCAAAAATGAAAACAACTCATTTTCAAAAAAATTGAAGTTACGGTCTTTTGCCTTTGTAGGGCAGAATTGGCTCCTGGGACTGGCACACCTTTTTACGAGAAGGAAAACAACACAGCAAGAAACACAACCTATAATGCACATTACGGCTCACAGTCGTAGCACACCAGCAGTATGTTAAGCAGGTGTGAATCCTGATGTCATGGTGTTATGGATAGATTCACAAAGAAACTATTGTCACTGGTTTCCTTGTTCGTCAGAAGCTGTTGACTGCTCTCCTCACCTGATGGCTGATTAGAATCAGCTGGGCTGGGAGGATACTCAGGGAGGTGGAGGTTTCTTTACTATACATTTTCCTTTCGGCCATTTTGTGACTCATTCCATTACCCCCCTCTGTTCTTTGACTCCTACTGATTTGTTGTTTTGGTATACCCCAAAACCCCAATGGTATGTGTGTCTATCATTTTGATAGAATTAGTGGGTTTGAAGGGCTATGTTCTACTTCCACCTTAAAGAACCCAAGGCCCACTTATGTAATTTGTAACTTTTGTAAAAAAGTGCAGTGTCGTTTGTTCCCCAACTTGCCACCTCTTTCATTCAGATTTTGTTTACTAGGGGGAACCTAATGGGGGGAAAGGGCTGGCAATGTAAGATTTTTTTTTATTTTCGTTATTCATCTTTTTAAAAATGATTTTGTGGTGTGAAGCCTTTTCTGTCGTCTTTCCTTGACGGGTTCCCATCTCCTGCTCGCCATGTCTATCCCGGCCTTTCTTGACGTGTGAGTGTAACCTTTTTTTTTTTGTGTTGCTCTCTCAGCTTTTAGCCCCTTCTCCCCTCAATCTCTTGTCAGTATATTTGGGGACATACTGTCTGTAGCGGAGTGAAACCTCTTAGCTTTCTGCCACTAAACATTACTGCAGTTTGTGACAGATCGAAAGAGCTACAGACACATACACACACATACATACACACAAAATGTGGTACTCGAGGTGAAAACAGAAAATAATGCACTGTTACTGCAACATGCAGGTGGTATAAAAACTATCAACATGCGTAGGGAGGAGGTTACTAACTCCTCTTTTTATATACGACTTATTAAAATTGCAGATAGCATTGATTGACTGTATTTTATTTAAGCGTCATGCACCCAAAGTACACAACTCTCATGACTGTATAAGACACTGGAAGATTCCCTTGCAGTGGTTTTAACAATACATTACATTACAAAGTCCCATGCTCCTTTAACAGCTGCAGTCAACCTAATATTACATAAAGGAAGCATGTGCCACTTTTTGATCCAGTAGATGTCGCCGTTGAGCACCAGCATTAAACCAAAACAAACTGTTTTTTGGTGACACCTGCATTATTCTGAAGCCTCCACTCTCCTCCAGCAGCAACTTCTTTTCTCTAGTCCTTGACTTAAACAGCTTCATGCGCAAGGCCGTCCCGTCTATTTAAACATGATGTAAACACGGCTCTCACAACGATACAGTCAGCTATAGGCTCATGCTTCTCACTCATTGTAGAGTCATGATTCAGAGAGACATTTACAGAGGATATACGGTACTTGATTTCTGATATATTTATTTGTAAAATGTCTCACATTCTTCCTCGAAATAGTGTATTCTCCCTTATCTCCCAGCAGGATTTGCAGATAAAATCTGCCACATGAAAGGTTCCTCTTCTAAAACACAACTCTAGTTTTTCATAATCATCTAACCAGAAGAAATCAACGATAATGGAAGACATATCCCTACACAGTAAAATCAGCAGTGTTAAATATGCAGTCATAAAGTTCTGATACTCTGTCAGAGTTATTCTAACAACAGCTTGAGTAACATGCTCCCCAGTGTTGGTGAAAAATTGTGGAGTTAAAAACGCAGAGTAAAAAAGTACTCCAGCAGGCCATGGTGTTAAAAGTAAGTCACTCTGAAAGCCATGAAGTACTCTGAGAAGACACGCCCACTCCCTTTTCACTTAGGGAGACCTAACTAGATATTTAAACCTATTAAATCTAATTCAAGCATTTAATTTAAATCTAAACACATTTTTATATCTTCAGAGTGGAACAAGCCTCCAGGAATGTTGACGCTATCAAGAGCATCACTCAGCCCTATCTACTTGCCATCTGGATGAAGAGAAGCACCATCCATGAGTGTTTCATCGTCCTGGACAAACAGGTCATACCATGCAAGTCAACCAGTTCTCTTGGAGCTTTTGATGAACTCTTCAAGGTACACTACGTATTTTGTACCAATTACAATCACATGCTTCACAACAACATTACCATGCATTTAAAATCTTGTTAAAGCCAGTCCAGGCGCTTAAGGTGTTTGACGTTCAAGACTTTTTCTACATCAAACCAGTGGATGTGCAGATGTCATATGGACCAACAGATTCCTCCCTTTTTGTAGTTCCATATTGTCATTTAATGCAGCTTTGACCAGTGTGTTTAGTGTCAAAGCAATGTTGACAGTGTTTTTGTATTTCTGTAGTGGAGTTGTCCACATGTTTCCAGATGTTTACATTGCAGACATTTTCTCTGGAGGATATTTAAAGTAGCAGGATGACTCCAGTAAGATAGCCAAATAATCTGGCTGTTGTGAAGTTTTCTTTCTAAACTCCAACTGAAATACTTAATAAAAAGTCAGTCATTGTATTGATAGTCACCATTCAGGAAATAAACAGTTATCTGTTGACTGGCTGAGGTCATCCTGCTGTCTTACATCCTCCCTGCGTTGTCTGAAAATACCTTTTTGTTTTTTTGTTGAAAATGTTGACATGTTGTGATGTAACGCATTGTCAGAATGCTATTGCACATGAAGAAAATTGAAACTTATTTTAAATTGATTAAACCTTGGGATTTAATGTTTGTGTTTAATACATTTCTATTAGAAATTGATATAATTGTGTGTTGTTGTTCCCACCTTTAAGTTGTTTGAGTCTTACTTGGGCATGGAAAGATAGAAAATTGAATTGAAGAATTACACTTAAAGGGAGTAAAAAAGCAGTTTTATTTTTACACTGGCAGGAGTCATTTAAAAATTATGTTTTGAGAGTAATTTCTTAATCAACACTGAGTGTGATGTAGTTTTAACACTCAAGGAGTTGATTTAGAAGAGTAAATTATGATTAACACTTAATTCCTTCAGTGTCAAATGTAAGTTACATTAGGGGTGTTATTTCCCTTGTAGTGTAAAACTTGATTAACACTTCTCAGTGTAGAATATTAACTCTTATGAGAGTTGAATTGACTGTGAAAGTTCAACACTACGTTGAGTGTTACTTTAACACTCTGTAGATAGGGACCATATGTTAATGGACTCAGTGTTAAAATTGACTCTTTAAGTGTTGTATCAACACTGCTGATTTTACTGTGTAATGTTATCATAGAGGGGACAGTAAAACAGAAAATGAACCTCATTTTTCAATTTCACCTAACTCGCACAACAAACCAACTCAATTTTCCTCTGGAGTGAAAATTAATTCTTATAAATAAGAGATTAGTTGGCTGCAAAAAACTCTTCAGTGACAACCCCACAGTGATTTATGACACAACCTCTCAGCTCCTCTCAGCTCCATGGGGTTTTGTTGCATCTTTACATTCATTGATTTTATGTCAGTCCCACAAAATTGAACTGATGTGGTTCAGTCTGGACACATCCATCAACCCTATTTATAAATCTCTGAAATCGTTCCATTCATCATGTATTACATAAATTACCAATATTCACTGAAACATATTCTCAAAAGGATTTAAGAATGAGAAAAGAGTGACCTTTTTATCACTTAACATATGGTCAGACTTCTTCACTGCCCACATTTTAAAATAAGGATGCTGCTTCTGACCTCTTGGTACTTTTCGTCATGCAAAATATTAACGTCTGATTCCCATAAAGAAAAAAAAAAGAAGATATTTTTTACTTAATGTTTCAAAGGTCTGATGTTTGTGTTAACAATATGTGTGGAGTTTATTTCTGTTGATGAAAATGCTGTTTGGATGCACTGAAAACCTTTCTAAACTATTCTCAGAGGTCATCCATACATTATCAGGGGTCGGCTGGAGTCGAATGTACTTCTCCAGCAGCCTTGCCTCGGCGTGTGGGTGAGAGGGAACATTCTCTACAGCTGGAATAAATAAAGGATAACGTGAGAGAAAAGAGACGAGGTGCAGAAAGCAAGAAAAGAAGATGAAGCTCCAGAGGAAGACTGAACTTTATTGTGCTCGGCACCAAGGACACTCCTGAAAACATGTCTTTGTGCTTCTGTCACGACTCATCGACCTAAAATCGTCTCCTAATCAAAAAGCACACCAACTGAGATGGGACCGAGACCTTAAAAAAGAAGTCTCGAGACGGTTCTTGAAACCGATTTTGATTTCGAGTACTACAACACTAGAACAAAGTATGAGCTAAAGTAATGGAAGCAAATACAAGCTCCTAAAAGAGACACTCATAAAAGAAGTCAAACCATTTTTTAGTTAACTGCTTTTGACTTAATGACATTGATCAAAGAATCACTGAAATTTAGAAAAGACCCACCATCCAAAGAGTGCGCAGTAGAACAACTCAACAACACACACACACACACACACACACACACACACACACACACACACACACACACACACACAGCTGGATAGCCCACTTACACTGGTTGTCTCCCCTCTTCTGCTCTTAGACTCCTGATTGGTGAGATGCTCCGGGGGGGGGCCCAAAAATCAACTGCACCACCAATGGTGCAAGCAGTGCCTGAAGAACACACAGAACAGAGAGAAATAAAAACTGAATCTTTTTCAATGTATTAACATGCCTCATTGTATACCTCAATTGCCTTGTTTCTTCACTTTTTATTTTAGATTCCTGTCAGTGAGGAATTAAACGAAAGACACGAGGGACCGAGGACGTGGTTTGAGCTCCTCAAGAGGCCTCCTTCTTCCTCAATCCTTGTCACCTCCAGATGCAATTAAGAAAATTCATTGTAGTGAAGGAGAAACAATTGGTGGATCAGTCAAGGAGAAGCGACACAAGATTGTGCAAACTAGCATTATGAGAAGCCCTCCCTTCCCCACCCATAAGCCAGTCATTTGTAGGACAGATCTCCATTCTCATTTAGGTTCTTATTTCTTTCGAGTATTTTTGACCAAACCTGATGAGTGATGAGTTTATCTCCCTGAGTGGGCAGCACTGTCTCTCGTCCCCCACAGGGTGGCAGAGCTAGCAGTTGGATATGTAGGGATTCAGATTTAAAAAAAAAATGACATGTATGAAAGTGGAGGTTTGGCCAAAACATAGTGTGTTTTGGTCTGAGATACTGATTCCAAAGTATGACATCTTCTGGACGTCTGCTCTCAATGTCGCATTATATACATATATATTTTTTTTATATATGTATTCATGCATCAGTGTGACGAGGGTCTGAGTGTAAATATAAGTCTCCTCCATTCTTTTTATACCACTGTAAAAAATAGTCTCATGGTTTTAGCCCATCCTCCATGACAATGAGTCATGTTGCCAAAGTTTGACCATCTCTGTCCATTCACATCAAGTGACAAAAAAAAAAAGAAATTCACTGCATTATAAATAAGAATGATTTTTTTGGGGAAATCAAATAAAAACTAGTCCCTTTCCTTTGTGCTCCCTGAAAACTCTTCTCATAAAAGGCAAACCACTGGTGAGCTGTGCGTGCCTGCATGTGCGTTCTACTAATGACTGAAAGATTAGATCAATCAATCATGGTAATTATTGGCAGTTACTTTTGGAAAAGGTTCGGGGTGAGATCAAGGATCGTTTTAGAGAATAATGACGGCGTGACTCTGTATTTGCCTGTGTGCATGCGAGCATGCGCTTGAAAGAGAGAGAGATTATTTTTACTTTATCTTTTGTGAAATCTGACTTCTGCAAGGCAGCAACACACACGTACACTCTAAAAATCCCATGACCTCTAGTTGTTTGTGTTATTAGTGAGACAACCAACCACTGAAACTATTCATGTTAGGATGAGTTGACTGGTGTTGTAAATATGTTACCATGACCACCATTTTACAAGTACGTGAAGACAGGACTGCATACAAAACTGTGTACATATCCTGTTCAAAACCATTAGTAAAATCAAAGCCATCTCACACACAGAAGGCGATGAAGACTGTTATTCCAACATTTTAGATATGAGCGGATCTGGCTAAGTTGGTTGAGTCGCTCGTCTCTCAACCTGGAAGGTCGGAGGTTTTAACCTCAGCTCCTGCAGCCAACCACCTGCTTAAGCAGAAAGGAAGCTTGAAAAGAATAATCACTGGGTTAGTTCAACATCTGTAACCATGGTAATGGCGCTGCATGTGGCTCAGTGGTAGAGTTGACTGGCAGGTCTGGGGTTCCCAGCTCCTTGGGGAACACTTAACCCCAAGTTGCTCATGCTGCTTTATCAGTGGCGTATGCATGTGTTTGAATGGGATTAGTTTACTGATGGCCACTTTACATAGCGGCCTCTACCGTCAGTGTGTAAAAGGGTGTAAATGGGTAGGTGTGATCTGTGGTGTAAAAAGTGCTTTGAGTAGTCAGAAGACTGAAATTTGAAACTGATCTCAGCACCGTGTATGCTGGACTCAGGCCTTTCTGTGTGGAGTTTGCAGTTCGACCCTGTGCTTGTACAATTTCCGTCTGTTTACTCTGGCTTCCTCCAATGGTCTCAAGTCTCTGAAAGTCATCTGGAGGTGTGATAGTGACTCGTCATTTGTCTCCATACTGAGTGTCAGCCTTGATTGACTGACAGCCTGACCAGGAGATACCCTGCCACTTGCCCAGTGACAAAAAGGATCTGCTCAGACCCTACTGCTGACCCTTGGGATAAGCAGAATAGACAAATGGATAGAGAGAGGAAGTTTAGATACATTTGATATTTGCTCTATTTATGTTTAAAATGCAGAGTAAGACAAAAGTCATGTAAATCATCAGTGAAACTCAGTGTGACAGCAATGTTGGGGAAAGTTTAACATGACTCAGAAAGAAACCTTGGTTTGGTCATTTGAATCAGGTTATTTGGTCACTGCTATTGGGCTTAAACATTATATTAAGCACTCACTCTTCACCCCCTTTCCTTTACATGCAGGTTTGATCCAGGCTGCCAAATAGAGGAGGTGTAGTCAACAGTTAAAAGGATGTGTATTTGGTTGTGTTCCCATTGTTTCATAACAAAACTGAAAAGCAGTATTAGTTCACAGTAGTTGATTTTGGGGGTTACACTCAACACTTTCTTTCTTATTTCTCAAGATAAACTTTTCTCAGCCCATGACGCTCGTTCTCAGGGAAGACAAGAATGCTCTGTGGACTGTTGCTCTGCCAGGTTCCTGCTATGCTTGCTGACTCTGAGTGTGATTTACATAACAAGTCGAGGCTTGAAATGTGTAATGCTTCGTGTGGACTAAAGGCTTGGACTCTCAGAGGTTTCCACATTTATATTCGCACATGTTTTTATCACATGTACTCTACAAATGGCGGACTGCGGTCTGCATCCAGAACCCAGTGCTGGCAGAAAAGTATTTAAACATTTAAACTAACTTACTAATAGTTCCTGCAGAGTGACAGGCCTACAACTCCCAGCTGGAAGGAGATTTTATATCATTAGGCACAAATTTAAGTGTCGCTGAGAGGTTTCCAACATAATCAAAGAAATCAAGATTGATCATCCTGTCAGACAGAGCAGCCACTAGATGTTATCCTAGATTTTGGAGTTTTAGTTGATTATTATTTTATTATCTGCTGAACAACATCTGAAAGGTAGAGTGAGCTCATACAGATAAGCGAGAGTGTGCCATTATGCACAGAGGTGGAGAGACTTGAAACTTTATGCACAGAGGTGGAGAGGTATGAAACCGAAACTTCACATATGAGCTGCTGTTAATACTAAGTATTACTAAAAGGCCGAAGTGTTTAAAATCCATTCAAATGAATTTATTAAATATGAATTTGCGCAGCACATAGAATGACCTTATCATATAGAATGACATTTCTCAACAGAAAACAGCAAACATTAAACGCGAGAGTGCGACGGAGACAGATGCATGTCATGATTCTACGCACTTCTCTCCAGTTGATTTTGAGCCATTGTGAAAGCTCCAGGGGGCCAGAGGCTCTGAGCATTTTTGATGTATTCCGAGACTTTTTTTGTCTCCTCCTGCCGCCCCGGAACAGCTCTCTCTCTCTCTGTGCTCCGGGACCTCAGGGTTTACAAATTAGCACTAAAATTATCATGATATTATAATGTGCCCTCTGCTTTATATTAAACATGATAATATGATTGAATTAAACTTTCTTCATTAGATTTTACAATAAGTTGTTGACATACATTTATACAACTAGACTCCTTCAAAATATTATAAATTAGACATTATGAATTTACAGACCTTCAACTTGAGGAACATTTCTAGCACGGGACTCTGTTGAATTCTAATTGAATATCCCTGCTCTAGAGGAACCTCCAGTCAAGCTACATTTTGTCAGTCAACTGAATACCCTTTAACTGCATCATAATTTTTCAAAACTACACACAGGTTTCATCACCCTGCAGAACACCCTGTCTGATCTGGAACTGCTTTTAAATTCCCCCAAAATTAAAACTCATCACAGGAAAGGACAGTTTCTAACCCTCTCTGAAACTCTTGATGGTTTCTCCATTCTACTTTGATAATGAAAGATTTTCAGGAATATGTCAAATCAAGAGCCAAAAATGGACTCTCTTCCAAAGAAATTCAATTTCTGGGCTCCTGTTTTCTACAAGGAAACATGAAAATGTTCCATTTTTCCTGACCTGACTCACGATAGTATTTTTAGGTTTTGCCTCAGCATTCACCTTGTCTTAACTCAACGTCTTGAATCACTCAGCCCTGAGGTATGTCTGTAATTTTAGCTCGAGGAACCAGCATCCTACCTTCTAATAGGTAGTCACCCCTTACTTTGCATAAACTACAGCCATGCTACATTTGAATCTCTTAGATTATATAAGGTTAATGTCTGGCTTCTACTTTACGTTTCTATTATTGAAACCTTAGTTGTCAAAACAAACCAGCTTCCATTTTCTTGGAAAGATCTGCGGGCTAGGTTTGTATTGAAATCAGTCTCAAGACTGATCTTGAGACCACTTTATTAAGGTCTCGATCAAGACCACTACTGACAGGCTATTTTTCCACGTCACTTCTTTGATTAGAAGGAAAAAGCCCATTTCTTAAAGAACGATAAACTTCAAATCAGTCTTAAATAGATTTTGATCCCCCAGTTATGGCCGCAACCAAGTGAGTGACATGCCCACTGCACACAAGATGATGATGTATTTTAGTGACATTTATGGTCTTGGTCTTGTCTCGGTCTTGACTCAGTCTCAATCCCTAAATGTCTTGGTATTGTCTCAGTCTCGGAGCACTCCGGTCTCAGGTATGTCATGGTCTTAATTATTGTGGTCTTTACTACAACACTACTGCAGGCACGTTGTTTAAACTTGACACTTGGATGTTTTGACATTAAGTCTAAGTTAGATTACCTAAAATCTAAAACAAAGCTTCTTTGGCCAAACCTCCACTGTCCCTCAGCACACTGCCTCCCCTCCTCCCCCACCCATAAGTCAATTTCTGGGCCGAGTACAGTCGTTCTTAGGACTGAGCTCCATTTTTATATGTAGCCAAAGTTGATTCAGTTCTTATTTCTTTGGAGTATTTTTGACCGAATAAACTCTTCTCTCTGGTTAATAAATTCTGTTGGTTCACCTTTAATTGTTCTCTTTTGATAAAACTGGCATTGTGCCTCTTACATACAGCCTCCCTGAATAGGCAGCACAATCTCTATTCCTCAACAGGGTGGAGGGGCAAGCCTTTGGATAGGGAAGGATTCACAAGAGTTATGTATGAAACATGTACATCCTTCGAGCTAAACATAAACAAGTTGAAGAAAGCGCCGTCCTGTCAGTGAGAACACAGCTGAAAACAACTCAGAAGGAGTTTGACTCATCTACATTTTCATCATTACTGAGCCATATATTCAGCTAGGTAATATTTTATATCTGTTGTGTTTCAATAGTTGCATAACATACCTTTAATTCAGTACCTAGTAAAAGGTTAACAACTTACTGTTGTTTAAATGCTCAATGCTTTGAATTGTATATCTTCACTGCTAGACTTTCACAAGTGCAGCAGCAAGAAGTTTAGAAAGTGCGGAAAGACTGGCAGCGAGAGAGCACGCTACAAAAAGTAGTCTAAATTGGAATTATTTAATTGCAGAATTAAAAATAAAACACTCATAAGGTTGACAGTGGCTTCATGCAGTAACAACTTTGGAGGGAACTTTGGACGTATGATACATAGACAGACTTTGCTCTTTCACATGCAAACAGGAATATGAAGGGGTTATTCCATAAAAAACTCAAACACCTTCAGAACAGTGTCTGATTTAGAATCAAGTCAATTGTCAGATTACTGCTGTCCATGAGAGCAGCTCAAGAAGGTCTTCCGCAATGATCTTTTTTGTTTTAGTGGTGTTCAGAATCAGATTATTATTTTCTGAACACCACTCATGTCAATGTGTCAGAAGAGGACCATCTCCTTCTGTGTGCTACACTTTGAAAGAAAACGTCTCAGACCTTACTCTCCAGACAATGGGCTCATGTGTTAAATCAGCGTCATGTCCGCACAAATCAGCAGGTGCGCTGGTGGAAGCAGGCAGAGTGTCTGTCGTATTCTTCTGACCTTTTGCCCATGGCTCTGCAAATGGCTTGGTGCAAAGATTTTGAAAAAGGTAAAATGAAAAAGAAAAAAAGAATGGCTCTAACATTGTGTTAACCTGAGCAGGGCAGCTGTCAAATATATGAAAGCTCTGGCGCTAACGACACCTGATCACCTGAGGTTGGGAGAAACCCAACACAATGCATTGGCATGTTAGTTGTGGCACTTGTGTGCAGGTCCGGGTGCAGTTTGGCTGCAGATAGAATTTCAGGACATATTATCTTAGCTAATTGTGGTCCTTAATTTACACATGCTAAGCTACTGAAGATGCTGCATTGCAGTTAAACATAGCTGGAAAGCTGCTGCTGCTGCTGGCTGGTGCTGGGGTTGGAGCTCATGGGGGTCATCAAGCTTTGAGGTCTCACTGGGAAAAGAAAATCCATTTCTAATCGCAGGACCGTACGACCTAATAACGCTCCAGGCCCTCTGTGGGTGGTGAGCTGTCTCCCCTCTTGTGGCACTGAGGCAAATCTATTTCCCCTTCACTGAGCCAGTGGGTCGCTCTACTCCAGAGGGGAGCCCAGCACTGCTGTGTATTATAGTGTGCCTACTGTGTGCGCTGGGGTTTTTATAAAGAGGGTGAGTGGTCATGCTTACTATACGTGTCTCTCATTACCTGAGGGTACAAAGCATGTCGGTTTAGGTTTGACAAAAACACATCTGAATGGACGAAAACCATTTGAATGTTCATAAACTTATTGGACAGAGCTGATTATGCACACATGGCAAATATCATGTTTTTGTTCAAAGAATAATTCAATTCATAGGATTGTCATTTTGAACTTTTGACGGTTGGGAAGAGTTTAAGGCAAATTTGTATGAAAGCACTGCATTAGAAAAACAGTTTCATAGAATATTCTGGTAATGTTTTGGTTCAATTATGTATATGCCATCTAACACGTCATACCAGGTAGTGAAATGTCAAGTAACAACATGAACCATGTTGGATTAAAACCATGGCAGATCGGATTCATCCCTTTAAGCTTTGACTTCCAGTTATAATCACAGTTGCTGTCATTTTATGGTAAGATGTCGCCCTAGATTGGTAGAGAGAGCAGAATACAGCGTGCTGATTTCCATCAACTGTAATCTGAAGGTCAGCTCGTCAATTTCGGAGAATTCAATCATCTGACACACTTCATACTTCGTGCATAGAAACGCTGCACACACACACAAACACACACACACACAAACACACACACACACACACACACACACACACACACACACACACACACACACGGATAGCCTCTCTATACATATATTCATCTCTCTCTCTCGCTCTCTCTCTCTCTCTCTCTCTCTCTCTCCTTGCTGTACCAGTGTAGTGAATATGAATGAAGCCCAAGCAGAACAGTGCCTTGCATATCAATGTGTTCTTAATAAATTATGAACCAGATATAGAGAGAAGGAAGGAGAAAAAGGCCCTTGTTTCCTGCTGTGTGGCCGAGAATTCACTCCAGAATAAAGAAATATATGTAAAGAGAGAAATAGAAAGGGAATGCACTTTTCCAAAAGCAAATCTCTTACAAAGAAATACATTTTCAGCATTAATGTGAACTATTTCAGGAACCTCGCCTGTTTTTTTTTTCTTTATTTTCCCTGACTGCACAATTTTGAATCCACATTTCTCCTTGGTTTCCTAATGGACTTTAAATATGGTTGCTAGGCGATTGCTTGAATAGAATCTTTATTTACTTTATTACAAAAAGTCAAACAATAATCGCATGCTGAAGGTTTATATTTGAGCGGATTACATAATGGCTGGGTGTTGCTAAGACTGTTATTTACCCTCATTCCTCTTCCATATGAACTGGTCTTGTTTGCTGATGTTAACATGATGGCAAATCACAAACCCAGGGCTAAACTGTGACATGGCTGTGGGTCCAGTTGTTGACTGTTGGACCGATTTAATGATTTCTCTAAGACTGAACACTTATCCAGAGAATGTTAACTCGAAAATGTAAAAACTGCTAGAGGAGTTGTTGATCCAGTAGATCAACCCCCCCGACACTTGCAGAGTTTAGCACAAGTGGCAGACAAAACAGTCCTTGGCTTGAGCTGTAGATGCCTGTGGCCTGTATAGTTGTGTTAACAGGCTAATGTTAGCAGACTTTAGTTAGCACACAGAATGTAAATCTATGTGATCTAAAAACGCTTATGTGACATCCAAATCACCAGTGAGTGTGTTATTCTTCTTTGCTTTAGTCCTTGACACAAACAGCTCTTATACACAAGGACAGTAGCCGGCTGTCCTGTCCATATAAACATGATGTAAACACAGCTCTGACAACAACACAGCTGGCGGGACTCAGGCTTCTCATTGCAGACAGTAATGAGTCAGAGTGACATTAACATAGAATCTAGTTGATTTCAGCTCTATTTATGTGTAAGATGTTGCACATTGTTCCTTTAAACACCAGTGCAATTAAGTCTATGAGCCAGACCACAAATAAAAGCAAACATGTTCCCATTTTAAATGTTTTATTACAGACCAAATGAACCAAATACCAACAGTAAACTGATGATGATCCTAAAGTGGTTTAAGTTTTCCTAATAGGTGTATTTATGATAAAATGCCAATAGATATCCCTCCATTCATTAGGCTTTTTAGAATAAATCACATTCTCCTCTAAGGAGAACCCCCCCGTCATTCATGTTAATACTGGAAGCCTAATGGGGGCTTTGATGGCTCACTGGTGCTGTTTAGAATAACAAACGAGAGGTTTCAGATGGATTATGATATAACAAATAAGCTGCTCTGTCAATGGTGACACGTTCCCTTTGAATCTGTTATTGCCATCATACCATCGTATTAGACCAGACACCTCACGTTATGAAAAGAAAACCCCTTTGTCCTCTGAAATATGTGTGTTTTGTGTGTCAGCGAGCATTAAGGGTGAAGATGCATCCAACTGTTAACTGATGTGTCTGTTCCCGGCCGCTGTCAAAACATGCCAGGGCGACATGGCAACTTCTGTCAAAAAACGATCTGCTGCTTCATGTTTCTAAGGTGATTATAAATCAAACACAAAGGGCTTAAATCTATCTTCATGCAATCATAGTATGTATGCGAGAACAAGAGTGTGCAGCTGTGTTAAATACTTGATTCTCATTGGCTGATTTAGCATACAGTATTAATGTCGTTTTTACTAGTGATGGGATTTACGGCTCTTTGAAGGGAGCCGGATCTTGTGGCTTCATTCCTTTTAAATAGCCATTAAAAGAAAACTGCTCCACGTTGGTTTTTTTTGTGTTTTTTCATTGCTGCTGTTCTGATTAGATGCAGAGGGTGGGGGGTCGTGCTCAGCAAAGAGGCTAGATAGCAGACACGAGGAAGAAGCGTGATAGGAAAAAAAAAAGGAGGAAGTACTCTGTGGCTGCATTTCCCAGAAGAAAAACCCTCTCTTGTAATGTGCAGATATGTGCCTGTGTTTCTTTCCGCTGTACATCATGTTATAATCATATTTCAAATACATTAAACAGAACAAAATGGTTTTACTTCTCTGATTCACTCAGGTTATTTGTTGTTACTAACGTCGCTCCCTCTCTACATTCACCCTGTAGCTCGCTCGACTACCACGCCCTCTCGCTCAAGACGTGCAGGAGAGAGACAGTCCTGAACCACGACACAAAGCTGCTCTCATCACTGACTGAATATCTCTGCTCATGGGAAGGGGAGTGAATGGGTGGGTTAGGACGGATGAAGATAGGGCAGATCATGACAGTGAAATAAAAAGAACAGTTCCCAAGCGTGACTTGGATCCCTCCTTTCTCCCTAGAGAGCCGTTCGGACCAATCGGGAACGTCACAACACTAGTCCTATATAAGGTGTAATCAACCAGGCCGTGATAATAAAGGCATTTGAATCATTTAAAGATGAAAATGAGGAAGGTGGAGCATCTTGTGACGTTACACATTAGTTAAGGTTTCACAAATAAGGAAATACTTCATCGTTTGTAACATCAGCATCACATAAGTATCCGACACCCTGAAAAGATACTGCAACAAACTGGGACAGAGGAAATGACTTTGAGGGTTCCCCTTTCATCTTTTCCACACAGATTTCTTCTGATACAACCTTTCAGAATAACACATTTAACCTGAGGCCGATCCAAAAAGATTTACAAATTTAATATCGTAAAATAACAACTTTATTCTGTTACAAGTACGACTTTAATCTCAAAATTTTGGATTTGTTCCCCCTGTAATGTGGTCCTAATGCTCTGTCCTATGATACAAGCCGAGACAGTTTTATGTAAGACCAGCCAGGTTCGACGTTTTCTTCCATATTGTGACAGCCACACAGTCTCACCTGCCGTTTCACTGAATCCAGAGCAGCTTGACATGAGAGCTGCCAGTGGCTCCTTTTGTTGTTTGTAGGTCAACGTTTCATTGGCTCCCCGTCCCCTGCTACAAGCTGAACATGATCCAAAAACAGGAAACCACTAAGCTTTGATTAATTCATTAAATTGTCATAAGATTGTGTTTTGCAAAGCCACAACCAAGGCAGCGCAGGTTTCCACACGTTCACACCCACCGCTGCACGCTCGCATAAACACACGCGTAAACTAAGACCTGGGCCTTCATTAACACGCGTGCATGTTCAGAGAAGCACGCGGACAAATCATTTGATCTGGCAGGCTGCTGTTTAATTGATACTTATCCTTTTACAGTGAAAGGAGATCCAAAGAGGAACTGCACTGATCACCAGGGCTTCTTATAGCTACATGTGATACTGTTTGTGAGTCTGTTTGTGTGCACTTGTGAATAATTTGGAGGCCGATTAATTTATTTCCTTATCTTGTGCCTTTGTATCCACACCTCTCCCTACTGTGTGTGTGAGTGTGTAGCTGCCCCTCTCCCTCCTCCTCCTCCCCCCCCTGGCCCTGTGTGCAGACCTCAATCTCATTAAGAAACCTCTGAACTTTCTAGAATGTCACGGCCCTGTTACCTGAAGCCACTGTGGGCACACGCTTTGAAGGTTTACTTTCTGCAGCTGCCTGCTGCTTCATTTCTGTAAGGAGTGTGTTTTCACATTTGCACAATCTGATTTATTCATTCCCACCTTCTTGGGTTTATTTGTTTGCTTAGATTTCTTCACAAATACATTGTTTTCCTGTTTCAGCCTCACAAGCATTTTGAGGACAGGATTGACTCCACGCCTATATCCCATATGTAGTGTCATTGTTTCTGCATTAGTACAACACCTGTGGAATTAGTTTTAAGACAGCTCTCTGCAATGTTCTGCAATCCTCTTAAAATAAATCAACATCATGTGTGTAAAATAAATATTTATCTTTGATTTATTTACTTGCCTCTCCCGATTGAACTGGTTTCAGGTGTGTTGTTTATTGCAGCCTTTTTTGCAACACAGCTCCACAGCTTCAGATTGAAAGTATTTAACGCTCCTCTGAATGTTCATGAAAACTGACATTACTTAGACCAAGGACTGCGGTACTTTCGTTTCAGTGCTCTATGTTTGTCGAGGTGAAGGGCAATGTTTTCAACTGAATATTGTCCCAGCTTTCCTTTTTAGTATAACTTGTATAGCGCTGAAGTGTTTCTCCAATGATCACGTATTTTTTGGTTCTCTTGATTTAAAGTTTGTCTGACAGCCTCCCTGATGCAGCTGTTTTTTTTTTTTAGAAGCATAATTTGAAAAGGAAGCTGTGCGTTTTCTAATTTAGAGTGACATAGGCACTGAGTAAAGGAGTAAAGATACACACACGCATGCACAGCCGTCTTCATTATGGCTGTGTAAAAGTACGCTCTCTGTCAAAGAACACACACACACACACACACACACACACACACACACACACACACACACACACACACACAAAGCTCACCCATCAAATTTGAGTTGTGTGCATTTATGGAAAAAAAAATCGACTGGCTATCTATGAGGCCCTTTTGTAAAGCAAAAGTGTTTTCTTTGTCTCTGCAGATGATGTTATTGAAGCAGAATTGCAATAAAAGTTGTAGATTTAATATATCTGTGTATCAGGGCCTTTTTCCACAGACTGCGTTTTTCACTGGCAGCACCCATCAATATTACAATAAAAGACAAATGCAGTTCAGCGTTTTCAGTGCTCAGCGTCCAGAGCGTGAAAACTACCTTTGTGGCAACTGTTTGTTTCGTTTTTTTGTCGCTGCACTTACTCAGCTGAAAAAAAAGTTCCAACTTTTGGAACAGCTCGACGCTCGTCAATTTCCCTACCACCTACCAATCAAAATCAAGAAGGGGCAGGACCTCTAATATCAGCTTTGTCCAAACTAATCTGACTTTCTTTTCGAGGGAAGAATCTCCAGCTCCAGATTTATGTCAGGCCATGACTCCGTTCCATTGTTTTCATCTTGTCTTGGAGATACATCCTTGAATTAAAGCAAATATTTAAGCGCACACAGCTATCTAAAACACACTTAACGGACAAAGTGGATGTCAAGTTTTTTAACCTAGTGACAAAAAAAGAACCTGTGAGAAGCGCTGTGAGACTGTGGTCGTGAGCACTGATGGATCAAAAAAACTGTTTGTGGACACAGGCTATTTCTCCTACATGTTGTAGTTTTTCATCCATCCATTATCTATACCGCTTTTAATGGGTTCGAGGGGAGGCTGGAGCTGATCCCAGCTGTCATTGGGCGAGAGGCAGAGTACACCCTGGACTGTTTGCCTGTCAATCACAGGGCTGAAATATAGAGAGAGACCACCAGTCACACTCACATTCACACCTACTGACTATTTAGAGTCACCAATTTACCTAACAAGAATGTTTTTGGACTGAGAAGAAGCCGCACATGCACTGGGAGAACATGCAAACTCCAATCAGAGAGACCCTGTCAGACAGGGATTCAAACTAGGAACCTCCTCGCTGTGAGGTTACAGCGCTAACCACTGCACCACTCGTTTTTCATATATTGTTAATAAACTTGACATGCATTTACCACAGAGTCACTAATGGGATCACATAGTTCATACATAGTCATTCAATGTACAAGATAACGCAATAACAAGATGTAAATGAACCATTTCAACCTGAACCATGTTATGAGCCAAATAAGCTAATTAAAGAAAATCTTCCCCAGATCATTGAAACAAATCTCATTTGAAAGGGGCCAGCGAAAATAAGAAAAGCTTCAGGCAATGCTTGTTTCTTGGACCGCAGCGCAAAACTTCCTCTTAACAGATCTGTCCGACCTCCGCGTGCACTCTGACATCGCAGTGAATGTGTGTGTGACATTGTTTTACTCCAGCACATTACAAGCTATTTTAAAAAGCCAAGGCCTCTGCGTCTGAGTCATGGCGGGACGAGTGACCCTGCAAAGTGTTGATGGCTTGACAACGCGGATGACATGCCGACATGCTGCGGCTTCAGATGTGAACGCATCCTCCATTACTTTTTCAGCCCCAGCTGGCTCAGGGGAGATGTGATTACAGGGCTCTGCAATAAGCCTGCGATCGGTAGTGGAAAGAACAAGGGCTGAAGGTAAATAATAGATGAAGATTCACTGTTTGAAGGGTAGAGTGACCGACCGTCTGATTGTCTGACCAACTGTCGCCCCCGCAGAGAGAAAAAAGAAAGCCAGATGAATCAAGAGGGGAAGAAAGGGGTCTGGATTGAGGCTCTTTGGCAAACTTTTTTTTGTCTCTGCGAACAAGTTTTGATTTGTTTTGTGTTTCTTTATTTTCTCCTAATGCCCTCACGTCGTCTGTCTCCTCCTTTTCTGTCTGCTTTTGTCTCACCCTCATCTCTTTTCCTTTTTTGTTTCCAGCTCCCCCCCGCCCCCCCTCCTGCTCAGCTCAGGTGATATAAGGTATGGCGACAGCTATTGAAACCTGAGGGATTAAGTAAAGCTATTTTAGTACCTCAGGCTAACACCACACTATCTCACATAAGCAACACGAGTACGCCACAGACAACCAGGTGATATAAGGTAGAGAGACAGAGCTATTTAAACTGGAGGGAAGGAAGTGTGTCTATTTTCAAGACACAAGTCTTCCAGGCATAGGTAACAAGGATGCAGCACACACACACACACACACACACACACATACACACACACACACACCTAGAGGTGAACACAAGCTCATATTCTCTGCCCACACACGTGTGAAGGGAGTGCAGAGTGTGACACAGCTACTGTCAAGTTGTTCTCATCCTCAGGAAGCTAGAGCACCTAAAGTCAGCACCCAGACACCCCTCGCTGGTACACATCCTCTCTGCACAGCCATAACTGTCCATTTATTTCAAAGCTTATTTATATTCCCTGCGTGCATTTCCAGAATGTGCACTTTGAAAAAGTCTGAATATAAAGTAAGTGGATGTACAGCACTGAGCGCCGTCTCTTGTTGTTATGTAAGTACCGTATTGGCCCGGATACAAGATGATGACCCTTTCTTTTTAAAGACTCATTTTTAGAACAATACTTTTTGAAGTGCAAATCTTTTTTTTTATGAAGAGAGGAATTTTATTTGAAATTACTGGCATTACAAACAAGTTGACTTAATAGGTCTGATTAGTTATTGTCATCACTGACCATTGAGTGTTCATATCAACACGCACCTCTCTTCTCTTACTACACACACCCCCCCACTCTCCGTCCTGTATGTGCTAACACAAGTCATACGACATAGTCCATGCATTTAAGTTCAGACTTAACGGAGGATGTCTTTCTCTGTTGACCAACAGCAGCTGCAGGACAGAGCATGTGTCTGCAGGACAGAGCATGTGTCTGCAGGACAGAGCATGTGTCTGCAGGACAGAGCATGTGTGTGCGGATCGTCCACTATTGATCTTGGAAACTTATCTTATAAATACTGAAGAAACGCTGCATTGACAAGCATTTTCTTAAAATTGGCTTCATAACTCATTTGTCTGTTAACTTCACCAATTGTTAAGCCACTTTGTTCTGGATGATCCCAGTGTCTCCCCCTGGTGTCTCCCCCTGGCACTGCAGCTGTGAGTGACAGCTGAACTCATGTGACATGGCGTGTTATCCTGCAGGAAGTAACCATCAGGAGATTGGTACATTGTGATCATGAAGGGTTGGACATGGTCAGCAACAATGCTCAGGTAGGCTGTGGCATTTAAAAGATGCTCAGTTAGTACACAGGGACCTGTTTTTTTGAGTTACTGTTGCCTTTCTAGCAGCTCGAACCAGTCTGGCCATTGACCTCTGGAATCAACGAGGCATTTTCGCCCAGAGAACTGCCGCTCACTTGATGTTTTCTCTTTTTTTCTGACCATTCTCTGTAAACCCTTGAGATGGTTGTGCGTATCCTTGTAGATAGCAGTTGTTGAAGTACTCAGACCAGCCCGTCTGGCACCAACAACCATGCCACATTCAAAGTCACTTAAATCAACCTTTTATCCTCATTCTGGTGCTCGGTATGAACATCAGAAGATCATCTTGACATTAACAAGCAGTTGAACAGCTGCACCTATTAAAGTGGTCGTGTAGTGTATATCTCTTTATTTAATGATGAAGCTTATATTATCATATTATCCTCATTTTTAACTTTCATGATGTCAGTTTGTGAATCCTTTAGAGATTGCTTTAAATGATGTGAAGCTGAAAAACTCCTTGTTTATCTTATACTTGCACCCTTACTTCAGCCTCTGCCTGAAATTGTTTATTTCAGCTGCTGTCTGATTGGTCAGTTCTCTGAAAGCCTTTCAAGGGGCAGAACGCTGCAGGGCTGGCTGCTTTCCAGTGTTCGGAGAAATGAGCCTATCTAAGAGGTTTCAACTGCTTACCTAGAGGCTTGAAGCCGTCTTGTGAAATCTCTTAGGGTGCGGTCACACTGGCCATCCGTACCGTGCTGTACCCAAGCACGATTGCCGCAGCGCCATTCCCCCGCTGGCCGCCGCGGCCCACGGTCACACTACACAGGACTATCCGTGCCTAAGCACGTTTACCTCTTGTACATAACGTCGTAATACAACACACGCACGCTTTATGTTATTATGAAGCGTGCTCAGTTTACAAACAGGCGGACGAGAGAGAGAGAGAGAGAGAGAGAGAGAGAGAGAGAGAGACGCGCAGTTGAGTCCGCGTCTGCTCATCAGAGAACAACACAGAGCATGACAGCTACTTTACTGACTTTACACCTTATTTTAAGCCATTTTAATCAGACACAGCCATAAATAAATAAAATAATAAAATACACGCGAGGCGAGTCGGTGCGTGAGTCCGCGCGGACACATCGGCGAACAACACAGAGAACGTGACAGCTACTTTGTGTCTTATATTGTGTCATTTTAGTCAGATACAGACATGAAACTGTGGATTTCTCCGTAATGAAGGCTGTTAGCGTTGTGTGTGCTTGTGCTCGTGCATGAAGTGTACCATGCTGAAGCACACCTCTCCAAAGTGTGCCAAAGACAAGGAAGTGTACCGTGCCTGAGCACGATACGGAGCGGTCACACTGGTCAAACGAACTGGACTTTAGCGCCGGTTAGAGCCCTCTGCAGACTAATCCTGGGATTACTCCAACACACGTTTACCTCATTCGTAAAAAAATTTGCTCACAGCCTTGTAGGGTCATTCAGCATTGTAACAATATCAGTGAGTTTTAAAAAAAACAGGGATGAGCATTTTAGGCCAGCTTTAAATAAAAGGACAAATCAAACAAGGACATATTGAAAATCATTACAGATGATGGGGGTTACCATGGTAATAAAAAAGTTCAGCCACTGATACTGAACATGCATTGTTCAGGAAAATGATGACATCATTATTGCATCATCCTCAACAATGCATCCAGTATTGAAATGCAGTACTTGAAAACCTCAGTCCTACATTGATTTTATCAGCTAAAGGGAAGAAAAATGCATGTTGCTATGGATACTGAAGAAAGTGATAGTGTTGCTGCAAAAGAAAGAAAGAATGGAGCCATCCCAGGTAGAGGAGGAAGGAGAGTAAGAGGACACAGAGCACTTTTATTTAGTGATCCATGAGAACACTTTCATTTTAATACATTCATTATTGTAAAATAGCATCACAGTAAAGCGGTAGGGAGGGAGAGAGAGAGAGAGAGAGAGATGGAGTGAGAGCTAAATAACGTCCTGCCCATATGGGAGGAGAAAACGATTCATCGTCCTCCTTTTTTTCTTTCCATTTCCTGAAGGTGACTTCTTGTCAGCTTCGCTTGTTAGAAAACAACAGAACAGTGCCTAAAAGCGTCTGAGTGATGGGATGCACAACAAACAGGAAGAACTGAGAACCACGTTTTCAAAGCAATCAAATTGAAAGATACGTTTTTGAGAAGAAAAAAGTGAGTGATGGCAACAACACACGAGACATAAGATACTGGCATCCCTTCGTCTCCTATTTCGAGCAGGTTTGTAATTAGAAATAGCAGGAGAATGGAATTTAAGGAGACATTTCCCCATGTGGCCGGGCTCTATGACACCAGCATTATTCAATCTGTTGCTTTGTTATTTCTGTAGGGACCACTGGTGATGATGAAACTCAAAAATATGAAAGGTTAAAGGAAAGAATCAGTCCAGCTTTTATAGCTTAAATTTTTTTCACAGTGTTCAGATACGATGTAAGAACTGTGACACACTGTTTGAGGGCGTAAATGCTAATTTGCAACACCTGTCCACTGGAGGCTTTTAGAAATTACAGATAGAAATAAGAAACAATTCATAAGAGGAGAAAATCAAAACAGTTCAGTTGTAAATACAGTACTTGCAGTTATGAATGCAAATGCAGATCAAATACATTTACAAAAAGAAGGCAGTAAAAATATACTATAGGCATTCAAGAACTTGTTTTTCTTATTCCCCCTTCAGTCATGATTTAATACCTTAAATATTCAATCACTGCATGAACGCCCCCTCAAAAACTCCAGAAAAAAAAAGAAAAAAAGGGTTTAAGTGTCGTACAGAACATGTTCAGTTTCTGTAAAGGTTCAGTCAAGTTTTAAGAACGCGAGCAATATCTACCTTAAGTCCCCTAAAACTCCCCTGGGGAATGAAAAAAACAGTCTTTCTGTTGGAATCGGACACTGAAGTGCATTCAATAAGGGCCTGTGACCATTCACTGTGCTTTATGAGCAGGCAGCACCCATTGTCAATACAAAACCAATGTAGTTCAGAGTTTTCAGTGCTCAGCAACGCGAGCTCTAAAACACATTTGGCGCCAGCTGCTTTTTGTCTCTGCACTCTCAGTTTAAAACACTCAGTAGTTTTAAATCACCGCCACGTTTATCACTGTCACTCATCCCTCACCGAACAATCAAAATCAAGGTGGGGCATCTCTGTGATGAGATTTTAACAACAACTGCAGAGGAGAAAGTAATCTATATGACTCACCTTTTCGAGGTGTTGCTGCTATAATGCCAGGACAGGGCATTATTTTCATGTATTTTTCTCAGTGATATTTCCTTGATAAGCACACGAAGAGGTCTAAAATAGACCTAAAGGTCACTACCGATAGACGTGGAAGATACATTTTGTTACCTAGCAACAATTATCGCCAGTGTGAAGCGCTTTCAAACTGAGTCGTGAGTGCTGTCAGAGGACACAGGCCCTAAACGTATACATGTCACGCATGGTTAAAATAAAGTGTCTTAGAGTGTTGTGACACTAAATAAGGGGTTAATTTAGGATGTAGGAGTTAATTATTTTTACGACTTTTATGATTTTAACCAAGAAAAGCTATCAAATAAGAATTAAAAATGTCTAAACTGGTAACCGATATTATAAGCTAGACACACAACAAGTTCCAAATATTTCAGATGAAGAGGCATCACATGCAGAGCGGGTTATGAAGTCTGGGGGATTTTCTCAATTTATTAAGCCCTGCTCGAGGTAAAAAGCACCTTCATGTATGTTGCCGTTTGCCATCAGTTACATTTCTCAGTAGCCTAGCAACAATAACAATGGTTAAATTTAAAAGATTAACTTGTTGTTTGTTCCCCTCCAAGCTGCTCTGACACTGTGTCTACGATGGCTACGACACAAACCTTCCCGCCACGCCCGTTCAACCGGGACAGTCTCCCAACGTGAGGTGCATGTGTGGACAACCAGACCAGGAAGATTTCGTGACAGTCCTCCTGAAATTCTCTAGAAACGTTCAGCAGTGCATTATTTGAAAACTGCTTATGCTGATTGCTTCATTTTCACAAAAAGTTTGAGCAATGCCTTCCATGCCCACATCCAACCGAATATCAAGAATATTTACAAAGACAAAAAAAACCTCACATTTAATTTGAGACAAACTTTAAACATGTTTTATCATTTTACTTGAATGAAACAATACCCCATTCTATGTAGAAGTTTTGTTGTGGATTTGGGTTGTCTGTGTCTTTAAGCTTATTTATGTATTCAGCTGAGAAAATAAATCTCATTGTCCATCTTATTTCTCTCTGTCAACTTCTGTCTCTACACATTTGACATTTTTCTCTTTCTCCTTTCGTGTCATTCTTTCTCCCCTTCCTCTCCACGATCTAGACGCTGTTTCGGTCATTTGTTTCTATTAGGATGAGGAGCGGGCAAAGTGCTGTTTTCTTCTGATGGCTACTTTGCTGATTGGTGATCCACTGCAACAACACAATAATGATAGGCTGGCCCAGAGAATACAAATGAAGGCACTGGCTGTACCTGCCGAATAAAAACTAAGGGACCCAAGTTTTAACTGGTGACTGACTGAAATACACATTTCTACTATTTGTTTAAGTCATTATGCTTTCATTTAAGCAGATTTTTGTCTGTGTAGCCCTTAAACCTGTTATTTTCTTTTCTGTTTCTTTGTTCTGTCACGTTTGTCCCGTCTTAGGTCAAAAATGCAACATTTTTATTAAATGAATCTGATTTGCCCTAAATTATCAGAAATGTGGGTCACGAGCATAGACTATAAATATTAATAGACGAAGCCTGAGTGACGTCACACATCTGTTACTGCAGGGGGACCCTGAATCTGATTCTGATCCTGAGGCTTGTCTGCAGCAGCCGTGATGCTGGATATGCAGTCTCATCCTAACTTTCAGTCAACTCACAGTGTGTGCCCATGAGGACAATAACTAATGACACCAATATCGTTTTTTTGGACCAGGCTGTAAACATGTTAATTTGGTTGTTGTGAGTATGTGACTTCTGGGGTTCTTGGAGCCAGCCTCAAGCAGACACTCAATGAACTGTAGGATTTTGCACCTCCATATTCGCTTCATTTTTCAACACTGGAGGTTGCTCCTTGGTTGCAATTTGTCATTTAGGAGGAGGCAGTGGGTCCTGAGGAAAGATCAGTTGAAAACCCCTCGTCTAAACCACAAATCTGTTAATACAAGTTTCTCTGGAGGAAGTGCAGTGCTTGGAGACAGCAGGAAGGGAAAGCATTTACATCCAAAATACAGTGTACCATATATAATTTAGGCTAATAACTATCATAAACCTAATTATTCTGACAACTTCCCATTACCCATCTGAAGCAGCACAGTCACTAAATAAATGTCGTCCCTCAGTAAATCCAGCAGTCCATGGAGGAATAATGCCAGGTACAGAATGTAACATTTAGAGAGAAACACTGATTTGCTGCTCATACAGTGGATTTTAATCCTAACCACATGTTGTGGTGGCTCATATCAATGAACAACATTTAATGCAAAATGCACCACTTAAGCAGACCATCATGTGCAGATAATAGCACAAGTTGCATTGCCAAACAGATTTAACAGTAAATTTACACGGATGCTGAATTTTCTAATAAGTGACACATGACACATTTTTCACACCAGAACCTCTGCTGTTCACGTAACGCCTTCTGTAGACATGTGAGGATGTCAAATATTGGCACGTCATGTGCTGCCTCCACATATGGCTTATGTTTATTTTTACGGTGCTTTCCAATATTTTCCAATATGTGCAAACACACAAATCCTCTCCTGCAGGTGTATTTTTAAAGCCTATAGCTGTAAATACTACATTATTAATTGAATTCAATAAATTAAATTAAAAGAAACATGAAGTCTGTGGCTTCTATAGATCCTGTTTACCTTTACAACTAATTTTACGGCCCTCTCTCCAATAAAGGCACAGAAGAAAAGCACCAAAATGAAATCTAAAAAAAACCAACAATCCATCATATCTGCCCATTAGGACCATCAAGTTTTATGTCTGATGAACAAGGGGGTCCAAGTTATGCCCTACATGCACTTCATCTGACACCCTAACACATCTAAAGACTATATTTTGCAAAGACTGGGAATCTTGCAGGGCGACACGACAGACACAACACGTTGATCGTTGCAGTAGAAACACCAGATGTTACGTCCATGATAGCTACATGACAAACCCCCGGGTGTTGGAATTTGCATACTGTGCATTTAAGTTAAAAGGCCCATTAGAGCCAAGATTCTCCACTGTGAAATGTATCGGTATAATATGTGCAGAAAAAGCTACATGATGGCATGAGATGATAGGCCACTGTGTGTGTGCTGCAGTTCTCCTGGGAAAAAGTTACCAACATGTGTTCTGTAAGAAGTGGGGCAACCACGTAAAAAAAAAAAAAAAAAAGAAGAGCGAGTGATGATTTACATTGAGTTAAGCAAAGTCGCTATGTGGAGTTTACCATACTTCCAGCTAACAGCCCGGTACAGTCTATTTTTGAACCAACACTTCACACAGTTTATTTAACACAGTACCACTTTTGTTTTTAAAAAATACATATTTTCTGGGCCTTTCTGCCGTATTATCGGTACCTCTGCATTCTTTCATGCAGGATTATGACCTCATGAGGGGGAGAAGCTGTTAAAAAGGGGCGCCGCCACTAGCATTTTTGAGCAGTGAGTCAGCTGCTTACCATAAACCATGAATGGGGACGCATTCTCAATCACATCAGGTCATGGCAGTGGGTGATTGTTTTGGCTGCACTCGTCCACTACTCCTGATTGTCATGATTTGTTCTTGTTTAGTTTAGTATTCTGTTTATTTCAGTGTGTAGATTTCATTTTGACATTCATCCTTGTGTTCTTGTATTCCTTGCATGTTCCCTTATGTTGCTTTTAATCCTTCTCTGTGTTTCTGGATTAAGCTTTTAGTGTTTCCTGTTTTATTTTGTCATTTGTATCCTCATGTTTCTCTTTCCCCTGAGTGTGTGGATTTCACTAGTCTTGTCTGTTATCAAGTACACAGACTATACACTGTTACTGTGTGTATTTTATTAGAAATAATACAGGCCTTGGGTTTTTGTGCGGACATAAACAGCTGTTAAAGCCAGACAGCTGAGCTGGTGTTATCATCACAAATAGACGTCGCTTCACTTGACGCTGTAGAGGAAAGGACGTCTCATGTCTGTTAAAACAGATTTCCTCATTTCCTCTCTCCTCGGCTTCGTTTCCTTGAAGCAAGTGAAGGAAACGTGGATGCAATTTAAGAGACATGAGAAGTACCCCATTTAGTGTCTGGCTGCTATCTCTTCCTTGTCAGTTTATCACATGTCAAGCATCCCTTGTGTTATTAATTAGTAATTCTGAACTCGGTTGTGGTTTTTCTCCTGTTTTTTTATGTTGGAGATTTGTTAGTCATTCATGGATTTTTGTTGTAAGCTTTCGTTTTTGCCTTGTGCGTCATTAAACCCTTTTTTGAGTTCCGCAATTGGGCCATTATCATTTGTTTAAATGTTCAGAACTGTGACTCTGATTGGCCTTAACAAACCCTAACCCTATCCATCAATCCAGTGAGTCAAAAGGGGATGCTTAGAGTCAGGACTCATTCTTTGCTGTGACCTAGACGTATGCAGCAGTCACCCAGTTACTGAACTAGGCTGCCTTACAAGAGACCGAGGGGAAAAAAATTGCTTTAATAATTAGTTTTCAGGAATTTGCATAATGTTGCCCTTATTTGATGCATCTAATTTCAGATGTTAATTTATGGAAATCAGCCCAGAGCCAAATATCTGAGGACCACCAGAGGTACACAGTGGATTTGCCTTCACTGGCACATACTAGCACAACATGCCAAAATTAACTAGAGACACTAATTTGGTCCTCAGGGCTATCGCTGTAAATACAGACATGCCTTCAGTGGAACCAATAGAAAAACGAGCGTTAGTTAAAGGTTTCATATTCCATTTAAATGCAGTTTTTGGCAACCTTAACTCTCGAAGATTTCTTTTGATGACTTAGTGTAAAAATGCCACCTCTGTCATGCTTAAATACCAATATCCACAGCTTGAGAAAACATTTTCTGACATTCAGTCTAAACCTGTTTTTGCACTGTCTCAAGTATTCAAAATCTTCTTTTTACCTTTCCTCCTCCCTGAATCCACACCGTCTTTTATGCTCCAGTGTTTAAATTGATGTGAGGCCACTGCTATCTCCTGTATTCACCTGCTCTCTGTAGAGCTGGCGGTATAATTATTCTGCACGTCACGGGCGAGATTCCTTTTTACTTGGATATTGGGAAATGCCATTATGCCTGTTTTTATATGTAACAAACAACCTGGTTTAAGGTGTATAAAATAAGAAAATGCTCATCATTCTGATATTCTTTTACCAGGAAGAAGCAACAGAATTATCCTCCATTCAGCCTGTCATAAAGGACAATCATTAAGTGCATTAGACAAACAATGAGATGGATCATATTTTGTCCTGAGAGCATAAGACTGAACTTAATCAACAATGTCTGCACACTTTTGCAAAGACATACAAAATCTCAACAGGCACGGCGTCAGATGCTCTACATCTTCCATGCATTCGTTTCCTGTGCTGTGTGTTTTGCTGTTTCATGGTGGGAAGGCAGCAGTAGGAGCAGAAGTGCCTGCAGGCTCAGCAAAGTGATAAAAAAAAAAGACTAGCTCTGTCATGGGGCTGAGGCTGGACTCCCTGGAGGCAAAGAGAGGAGGGAAGGCAGAGGGGAGGGAGTCCATGCAGGGCATCATCTGAAGCTCTTTTTACCATGCTGATACCACATGGGGACTTCATTTTAATATTAGTATAATCTTAGAGAACCAGTCCATCTATAAAAACAAAGTATTGAGACATACATATAGTGTTTGAACGCTGGATGCCCATACTGACAAACGGTGTTAGATACAAAAGGACAAAAAGGTAACTTGAAAGTTAATGTCATAATTGTTATCACATGGGGTTGTTATGTAACGCGTTCAACGTACAGAGGCTATGGTCCTCGTCACAGCGGCCGCGGGTTTGAATCCGACCTCTGCCCTAAGCTGCATGTCATTCCTCACACTCTCCTCACAATATTTCCTGTCTCTCTTCAATGTTCTAACCACTAAAGGCAAAAATGCCCCAAAAATATCTTTAAAAAGATTTATTTCATATTGGTGAATATTAGCTGTATATCGTTATCCAGGATTAAGAGGGTAAGGCTCAAGAAGCAGGTTACACAAAGACAATTGCACAAACAGACAATTTCCACATACTCCGTGCCAGGAGCCTTGGTGTGCACTGAGCATGTGGACATTGGGAGTAAGGTGAACAGCCAGATATCTGCTTCTAAATGGAAGACAATATTTAAATAATTGCTTTCAATCTCTACTACAAGTGTAAGTGCTAGGCTTATTATAAATGTTTTACCATTTGTCTTAATCTTACTTGTATCCATTTGACTAATGCTGCAATGACCTAAACTTCCCACAGGGATCATTATACTTCCATCTCACTGATCTGTCTCACCTGCTGTCTTTTGCTCTTTTCAACAGAGGGAATGACCTTTCTCTCCTGCATCATTATCAACCACAATGTCTAATTGTGATCACTTGCTTACATTCATATTTTTATCCCCTATCATCACCTCTGTTCACAGCCCATGCAGAAAATGACCAAAGGCTTACATTTATACAGTTTTAATGAAAAGTGCTTTACAAGGGCTTAGCTGCTCAATCACCCGTTCATGCATTCACTCACAAACCAGAGGCCGCACGTGGTGAGGCAGAATACAGGCCATAAGCAAGTTGGGGCTCAGTGTCTTACCCAAGGACACTAAGGTGGAGATTAAGGTCGAGTTTACATGAAAACAATGCACAAAACTGAATCGTTTTTCATGTACGTTTTCAAAAAGATCTGTGCTAAGATGACAGCGTTTGAATAACAACAACACAGGTCCATAAAAACAACTTAAACCAGTAGTCGGCGGCGTGACAGTTATGAAACATTACAGGGACGACTGTAACCGGAAGGTCGGGGGTTCGATCCCCAGATCCTGCAGCAACATGTCCAATGTGTCTTTAGGCAAGTCACTTAACCCCAAGTTGCTCCTACTGCTACAACGGCATATGAATGTGTATGAATGGTATTTTTTAATACTGATGGTCACTCTACACAGCCTCTGCCATCAGGGTGTGAATGTGTAGGTGTAAAAGTGCTTTGAATAGTCAGAAGACTAGAAAAGAAATATACAAGCTCAAGTCCATTTGACCTTTACCAAACATGCACATGTTCACATACTCTTCCTTCTACAGAGGTGAGGTGAAAACATACAAAAAGGGTTGAATGTTCAACAGTCTTTTGCCTGCCAATCGCCAGCACCTACAGGTGGATTCAGTGTTTGGCACAGCTAAAGCTTCTCTGCTGATCAGAGTGATAGTTTGGTATCTACACTTGACTAGAGAAGCCTTGTTGTGCATGTGGGATGATTATCTGTCCTCGTGTGAACTGATAATATGCTGTTCCTCTGAAAACAGAGACGGTGTCTGTAGACAATGGACTCAAATTCAGGTAACATACATGTTTTGTTTCTTTACCAATTTGGTATTGATACTTCGTCAGCACCCAGGAGTATTTGGTCTTCATAAGCAGAGCTGCACAGCCAATTTGGTTTTCTTTTTCTATCTCCTTAAAACTGCTTCCTTTACGTTGTCTCTGAAGACTGGATGTAACCCACCACTGTGAAATGGCTACTGAGAGATGCCATTAAAGACATCACTTCTGCCCTCCCTTCAGTGCCATACTAAGAAAGAAAAGAACCCCAAAGGTAACAGCCCCAAGTGCTTTTTAAAATACTCCCCTATGGGAAAAGATTTCAAAACCATGATCAGAAAACGCTGGCTTTTTTAAACTAACCCATTATTAAACAATGAGTTCAAGGACGCACCAAAAGTTCTTAACAAATGTCCCCCAAATTTCAGAAGTTGGATCTCGTCCCAATCAAAAGCACTACTTTCCTTGACCCTCCACAAGGTCATTAACGGTCTGGGTCATAAGTGTAATTTAACTCATAAGTGTTCTAAAAAAAAAAATTTAAAACAAAAAATCCTTAAATGTTGAGAGATCGCAAGTATTCTTGACGGTGATGATTGCTTAACATGACGAGACCCCTCCTTTGTTCAAAAATGGTCACCTGAAGAAGACCTCTGGTTGAAATGATGCGATGAATTTTAACTTTTTGTGGCATTGAGCTTATCTTCTTGTTCCTTAAAATGAACAAGTTAACCCGATTGAAAGCAGAGTTACTTTCTGAGTTGCTGTCTTAATTTAAGGTAAAGTATGTTTTCAGACCCTGAAATATGGCAAACTTTTCACGGGTCATTGACATTTTACTTGTTTGATGATTAGAAAACAAGAGATTCAGAGAATCGAAAAACTTTGAGTTTTCTGTTGTATCTTTCATCACTAGAAGTATTCTGATTTACACAAGTCTACCATTTGCAGTCCTCTCCTGTTTATAACAGGCTTTGAGACTAGCTCCCAATTACCAAGAAGTCAGAGAAAGTAACGCACAGAGCTTCTGGTCAATTTCAAAAGATAACACAATATATGGACTCACCCCCAATCAAACCAATCACAGCGCAGGTGTCAGTCCATATTCAGACATGACTGAAACTTGATTTTCTCCTCTGAACTGTCTGAGCAGCAACGGCGGCCCCCCCCTTTAAAAACACAAAAACCCCTAACACACACACATCCTGATGTGGTATATATGGTTTTCCCCTCTGATGGAGCAAAATCATGGCGCTGAAGATATAGCGGTGAACACATGAGTACATGGGAATTGGGAGTGAGTGTGATATTAAAGGCTGTGACATGTGTATACTGTGTATTTAAATGTGTTATTTGAAATGAGGGGTTCTGAATGTGTATTTCAAGGGTGTTTTTGTTTGGTATTGTTGGTTGTGTGCACATATAGATAATAATGAATAAGACTTCATTATGCTCCTGACAGGCTGTGATTACATGTTTTGCTCCCTTTTGTTGTTGGTGAAAGTGGATGTTCTGGGTTCCATTGCTGAGGATGATGAATGAAAGAAAAAATTAAAAGGTCTGTAAACACTACCTCTTGTTATCTCTCCTTGCCTCCCTCCCTCCTCCCCTCAAACACCCTCTCTTCATGTAGTGAGCCATGTGGCGGCTGTGTCATTTATTGTCTTAGTGATAAAGAGATGTGATTAACAGTCTCTAATTTCGTGACTTTGTTCTTCGCTTCTGACTTTAGCAGCCATCAGCGTTTGTTGCAGATGTGTGACCGCTCAAATTGAACCAAGGCATCTATAAAATGAGATAAAAAACATCTGAACGCACACACACGAGATGATTCAGCAGCCAAACCACGAAACCACACAGTAACACTTTCACAGACTTAAGCTCTCACAGAAAACTGATGTGGTCAAACTTAACTTTAACATACAATATGTAGAATTTTATCACCATTTTTGCCCTAGAATAACTACATTAATTGAAAATTGACTATTTTTTTGTTGAGACCTTAAATATCCTCAAATATTTCCAACAGTCATCAAATCCAGAGAAATCTGTAATTTTTGTAGTTGTAATGGGACTTGTCAGACATGACAAAACGCAAGATGATCTGAGACCTAGTTTAAAAAAAAAAGCTTTTTCAAGGAAATAGGAAATGTGTTATTAAGTTGTTGACCCTGTGATTAGAGAAGAGAAGAGAAGAGCAATTAGATTACAACGCTCAAGAGTAGCTATTTCTGACTTGACTTCACATGCCCATGTTGTGCGTACAGTGATTCACCGGACTTTCATGTCAAAGAATCCCTCCTGATCACAAAGGACACATCATCTCGCATGTTAGAAATGAGCTGCTGACATCTGCTGGAGGACGCAGCTTTGTGGAAGCAGGCGGGCAGCTTGACTTTGTACTCTTCTTCCTGTGTTTGTTAATTTATCTGTCACACACCATTTTTAACTTCCGTATGAGGACTGATGTTTCCACAGTTCCACCTTTAGTTAACAAGCAAAGCAGGCCAACTCCATCCCGCTTACCGCTCGCTCTGGTGTGCCTGTCAGCCTGTATCGTCAGGAAGCCACTTACGCTGGTGTACCTGTCAGATATACAGGCTTTCAACTATGTCTCTGTAAATACACGAGGCTGCTCACTAGATACATTCTGGCTCTTGACAATCAAGCACCATCTTGTTGGTGATCAAGGAAGCATTATCCCATTATAACAGATGGTAAGGCTGGTTTAAAATTCTCCTTCCATGCCCTCTCTCTCTGTGTCTCGTGTTCCTCTGTATTCAAAATCCTCCACAGTCACTCTAGTGGAATGTTGTGTCTCAACGAAACAGTGTCATGGCCAACAAATCCTGCCAGGAGTAAACAATGGCCGGCTGTACCTCGAACCGCTCCTCTACGAGTAGTAGTTTTACCACAGTGAGCCATTTTAAACATGTTATGTCCACTCCAAACACTTTAGGCCGTGCATCAAGCTGGACAGAATATGAAAACCTGGACAGGAAGTCAGAAAAGGAAAGGCAAAGCGTCAGGTCAATTTCAAAATAAAACACAATTTACGAACTCCCGATCGTCTTTTCTATGACTTTATCAACATAACGTCAAAACAGGCACCAAAAGAAGAACAAATCCCCCTCAGAAAGACAAAGTAAAGTTCTCCTGTGAGAAATGGACGGAGCGCACCGTCCGACGGAGCAAAACCATGGTGCTGATTTTTAATGTTGAATATCTGCTGCAGGACACTTTGTACACTTGTTGACCTCGATAACTTAATCAAAGTTATCACTGTGCCTCTGAAAGGTTTGGTTTTCAAGTTTCTACCATTTGTAACAAGCTGCAGCATGGAAGAGAACAGGACAGAGTGAATCTAAGTCAATACAATCTGTGCTTAATAAGAGAATGGAAAAAGATCCAAGCGGATTCTTTTGGTTTTCTATTTGGTCTGCATAGAGTAAAATTTGCCTGGTTCTTTAATAGGGATTACTTGAGGAAGCCTCATCTATTTTAATGTCTTTCTCCCACTCATAGTCCATATTTAAACGTCACCTCTGCTGTTGGCTGTCTCTGGCAGGTTGGACCGCTGATAAAACAAGATACTTCAAACACAGAAATGCAAAGAAGATTAAAAAAGTAGACCAGAGGCTGATAAAGTGTGTTCACCTGCACGCATGTTCATTTACTGTGACGCTGTGGTGATGCGTGGACTACAGTCATATCACTGTGTGTTGGGCGGAGGTGGATTGCAGATACGTTTGAGTTCATTAGACACCTGCAGTGTTCCAAGCGTAACAGGAACTATCACCTCAAACTTCCACCAGCCGTGCTCCGGTATGGCTCCATGCTTCCTTGTCCGTCATCACCCATACAGGCTGCGTTCAGAGCAGCAACGCCGGACAGCTGGAGATGGGAGACCATTGTAATAACAGATTTACACGCAACAGCTTGAGATGATATGATGTATGTGGTAACATAAGAACAAAAGCACATCAGGTCATTGTTCCCAACCAAAGGAAACCAAAGTTAAAGAAGGGTGGACTTGCTAAGATGTAAGTCAACAATGAGACCCTGGTGGTGGTGAAGGATGCAGGAAGGATGAGGAGCGGACTTGTGACGAGCTGGACCAGGACAGTGACGAGATGGATTGGAGGTGACTGGAATGAAGAAGCAAATCTGAAATGACAAACAGACAGCAGCAGAGAGGAGAACAGATTTAAAGTTTGACGGCAGCTGGATGATTGGTTGATCAAGTTCATGTTATAATCTGGTTTCTTAAATAATCAAACAAGTAAACGCTCATAATCAGATGATCAGAGAAACAGGAAGAAGAATGGAAGAATATAAAAGCAGACTTCCTGCTTGAACTCAGGCTGAGCTCCATGACAGCTTCTCCCCCCCACATTTGAAACAAAAGGACTGCTTTCTTATGAGCTAAAATGCTGCTAACCCTGAAATAACTCCAGCAGGTTTCAGAGCAGAATTTAACGCCCCAGTCACCCCTTTGATACAAAACATTACGAGGGTAACAAACAATTTGTTGACATGAAAGTGTTGAAATAAAGCACATTGTGACTCAGTGGTTTCTGTATGTCTAGTAATCGTCCTCATTGTCATCCACTCCTCTCTTATTTTCCCCTACATTCAAACAGATGTCAGCGTTTATTAAAACACACAATAATCTGCTTGTCCTCATCTGCTGTGGTTTCCAATAGCACTACACGGCCCCCATGTTCATCAATGCTCAGCAAATTGAGCAGATACGTCCCTATTGTGCAAGCCCTCGCGCAATTATAAAAGCAATTGCAATGGAAAATGAATTTTATGAAAAGTTCCACCGAGGCAGAATAATGTGTGCTGATGACGTAAGTGCTGTGATGTTCTCTATGCAAACAAATCAATCTTAAATGTTCCTTTTTCACAAAGCACTGCTTCAACTGTCCATCGAAAGAGACCCAACCATGTCTATGATTATTTAATTCTATTGCTTGATAAATGAAGCAACACTAATAGTTATTTTACGTGTGTTCTAAAATGATCATGAAAGAGCAGCTTTTCATTCCAACCACTGCTGATAGTTTTGCATCTTTATGCACTGTTGCTTCATTGATTCATCCTGAAATTTCTGTTTTCAGTTAAAAAGAGCTTCAGCTTTAGCTTTCAGGTCTTTGGCCTCGGCCAACTTTGCTTTTGGATCAGGTCTCATCCCCCTCAACAAACCTATTAGTGGAGATAGACTGAGTTAGCAACTAGCTGGAGAACTCCAGGGGACATTCATTGGCTATAAAAAATGGGATATCTCTTCTTAAGTAAAATTAAGGCCAAAGCAAAGCTAAGAAGAGTGACAGTTTGAGTTAGAATTGCATGGTTTGAATAATTGCAACACTGGAGGCTGATGTGTGCCAGCTGGATGTGAATCAGCCAAAGGTTTCCTGCGCGCCATTCACTGTAAACGCCATGTGTTTTTTTCTATGATTTGATGTTCGTTTGGTGCCTGTTTAAACGTAATGTTGTTAAAGTAATGGAAAATACAATCGTATTTGTTCAACGAAAGTGGTGCCGTTTGGACCTCAGACGATACAAATGTGACAGAAGAAAGACACAAAACAAAACAAACAAGTTTTAAAAGTGCTTAAAAGGCTTTTTGACACAACAGTTTTTTCCAGGCACACATTCATGACCAATTGAAAATGGCTCTGCGACCCACTTTTGATCCCGACACACCGGTTGAGAAACACTGCTTTAGCTGCTTTTGTTTCCTTTTTGATCAGTTAGAGGTTCCTTTTCCCCCGGTTAGATTAATGTAACATTTGATCTGCCTGAAGTTCCTCATTTGCATTTTTAAATAAATGCTGGTTTGTATCCAAACAGGAAATAAAGAACCATTAACTTATGACAGGTTCAAAATTAAAAGCATAAAAAAAATGGAAAAAATTGAATATCAAACATGAGACCACAAAAGTGATAAATCACGATAACTGTCGTACTTAAGAAATTAATAGTGGTTTAAAACAATTAATTGTTTGACCCTGGTGAAAATATGACAATGATTTGTTTGCGGATAGTCTTTCTGTTTCTATTTAATAGTGTCTTCATGCCGCTTCATTCATTCATAATTAATGTTAGTAGTTACACCTCATTCTTCTCCTGCTATGAACATTTAACATGGCTACTATGAACAAGGGAACCAAACTCCCTTTACATGTGTTTTTATACCCAGTCATGTAATTTAGAGTCAATAGAGCAGCACTGAAAAGTAACACACTCTGTGCTTGGTTGCATTTATAGTTTTGGGAGAGTTTTTCATGCTCAATAATAAAGATTGTACCAAAGCCCATTGGAAGACGTACAATTGCGGGCGACAGGAGCGAAAGGCTAATCAGTTTTTCTTTTCTTTCCTTGCTGTTCTGGATGAGTTAAGCGTGAAGGCCCATAAGCTAAAGCTGGCCGTGTGTTCTTTGAGCTCATATGAAATCCGCTTCAGGCTGTTTTTCTTTTTTTTTTCTTCACTTGAAGGTTATATTCTGTGCTGTTGAAATAAAACAGACTTATAGAGGGGTAAATTGCAGGCAGGCGAGGTGCTTGTTTTGTTCAAATGCCATGCTCCTTTGGTCATATTATTTCATATCCCTTCACTTTCTTTATGTGAGAGTCGTACAATTCCAGCACTTGAAACAGACACACAACGAAACAGACACACAAGTGACATCACACTCCCTCACATACATACTCACACCGGTGCACAACACTGGCTCTCACATTCTCTCACACCTAACCTTGTTGGTATGTTGGCCTTTTGATGCTATAAAGATATTGCTTATTACACCCAGAGCCCATTGGGGCAGAGGAAAGGTTGAATTAAAGATTTGATGAGATAGGTTGTGACATGCTAGCATTTAGCTGAGTACCACCAGTCTCTGTGTTAGCTCCGCCTTGCTCTGCCCAGCCATTGGGAAAGGTCAATGCTAATGCTGGCTGGCTGGTTAGCTCACATACGCCTCACTCTGTCACTGTTTCACTTGCTCTTTCTCTCCTTCTCCATGTCTAGTACATAAACTTGTTTCTGTGATTTACACACAATTTAGAGGCTGTGTTTACGATACGATTTGCTATTCAAGCATTCCTCCAGCGAAAGCTAGGTCCTGTTGGATCACGTTCTGACTAAGTTTGTTGCTCAAGGACACTTCAGCGGAGCAGATGTGTGCTGACACAGAGGTTTGAGCCCCACTCATCCATTTGAAGAGTCTCTCTGAGCCACTACAGTTCCTTTACAATCAAGCAGGCTCCCTGTTTTTCCTCTCTCACTAATGTTTCGGCTGGTGATTAGGCTTTAGTACTGCAATGCTGACAACTCACTGCACCCCGACCACCTTGTTAGTGCATCCGGAAAGGTCACACCTAGTACTCTGCTGTTAGCTCATATATTCTTGGCTGTTTATGGGATATGTGACATATACTGTATTAAGACCCAACCCTTATTTTGTAAGCCCAGTCCCTTTTTTACTTGACGTGTTGCCATATGTCTTGACAAATTAAAGCAGGTCAGAATTAGAGGCCCTATGCATGAAACATGAGAAGAAAAAGCAGCACATCACAAAAAATAAAGTTGAACTTCAACACCTGTCAAAGAAAGACAGAATGATGCTAGAATGTGTACCAACCGTGCAGCAGAATATACTCTTAAAAAGATATGGCTTGTTTGATCAATAATCCTCATTTTGAATTTGAACGCACTTCAATATTCTTCCTGGTGTACATTTTCTATTTTAAAGTCTTTTCCCGTCTTTGCTGTGCACCAGTTTTGTTTGAAAGTAATGAAACCTGCCACGTATTGACGCCTGTTCTGAATAAAGGCAGGATCACTTCATAGACTGAAGCAAATAAAAGCCCAGGCTATTAATAGAAGCTTTACGGTATTTAAAGGTCACATATTATGCAAACTACATTTCACCATGTTTTTTCTAAAACTAATACGTGTCCCTAGCCTGACAACAAACCTCCAATCATAAGAAAAGTCCATCCTCTCCATATTTTACCTGCTCCACTTTTCAGAAAATGTGTGCTCAAACAGGCCGTTTGGAGGTTTCCCCTTTGTGACATCACAAAGGGCAGTAGCTAGGATGCACTCTTTTGACCATGCTCTCTTCCTGAGCAGAGAGGTCAACCCCATCAGGCTTAAACTGAACCCACCAACGTCGAGGTAATCTATCGTGTAAAATAAATACATACCAGTCTCCATAATTTATCCTTTATTATTCCCACAAGGGGAAATTCAGTTTTACACTCTGTTTAATGAACATGCTACACAAATATAGGCAGAAATACACATGTACCAACCTGTACCTTCCATGCTAGGGAAGCAGTGTTGTCCAGTAACTCAGAGTGATCAAATGGTAGAATCTAGTGATAGAACAGAAATCAGTCATTCGGTCAAGCACAGACAAACAGAGAGACGTGCTGCCATCTTGGAACTATCAGACAGGTCACGTGCAATGTGTGATGGTGGCAGCTGCACTTGTGGTGCTGACAGCATGAGTGTCAGCATTTCATATTGGTATATTTATAAATATATATGTGTGGGACGCAGATGAGAAAACAGGTATTAAAAGTGTGTCACCAGATTTGATTGTATGATCACTGGGCATAGCAAAGTGGTGGCAACTGTGGTGTTAAGACCTCAGTGTTTTATCCTCGCTTTATTCATGTGATGCAATTCTCCAGGCCTTTTGGAAGTATGACCTCCACCACATGCTGGGCTGATCCACTGTAAAGCAAAGCAGTCAGATGGAGAGTTAGCATATCGAATTTGATGCCAGAGTACCTGGGGAAACCCTTGAAGGATGGCAACGATTTTGCACATCAAAGGGTGTGTTCACTTCTTGGGGAATTCTTTGTGTACAAAGCCTTTGTTGCTCTTCAGAGAGCTGTGCAAATCTGATTAATGTCCTCAAAAGATGCCACTTCAGTCAGACTAGGGTTGTAAAAGTCTGAGAATGCATAAACTCTGAGGGTGTGAAGACACAAGGAAGTGAGCCTCCATGACATCTATAACCCCATCGTCATCAATGCGTGACCTTGAGTTTACTAAATTCAGCCCAAAGCCTGGCACACACTAAACGATTTTGAAAATTATTATTACATGTCATATTAAGAGACTCTAAGGGAATGAAGTTGTTCATCATTTACCCGTTCCATTTTGAAGAAAGATGCTCCACTAAAGTACTACGCTACAGACAGGTGGAGGTTCCTGACTGGATTTTCTTCCAATGAATGGCTAAATATTCTAGTGTCTGTAGAACTCACAATGTGGGAACTGTTGCTCCACAGACAAGAAAGTCCCCAGCCTTCTAGTTTGCTCATCGCACATATGCCTACACACAGGACACACAGCAAACAACTCCATAATGCAGTTCCCGTTCACTGTTGAGTATATTTTTGTTCTTGTTGGTGGGAGGGGATGTTTCTGTGGGAAGCCATTTAACATGTTCAGCAGTGCACTTGGTACCCCTCTCTATCTTCCCTATAGGTCTATCATTGTCTCTCTCACACACATCATCATCACCACCAGCATCATCATCATCACAGATGCATAGAGTATCTTACGATAAAACTGTTGACCGTGACAAGCTGTAACATAGTCTGCAGGGTCATGGGTAGCATCCTGCCCTTGTGAAGCTGCCAATGAAAAGCTGCCCTCGAATGGATCATCATCCTGTTCTTACGCCAGGTCGAGGAGTTTTTTAAAGGGTCTCTTTACAGGTTTTGATGAAAAACGTAGAGGATCTGCAGAGGCAGCAATGGATGCCCAACACCAAAATTCTTGCAGAACACTGTATAGCCTAGACACCTGTCACCAATTAAATATGTACTTTTTTTATTCATAAGATAAACTTCAGCATAAAATACACAACACAGAATAATGTCACATTATAAGTGCAAGTATTTAAACCTCGCTACAGGTGAATAACTATCAAGTGAATCAAATGATGTGAATAGATGTACTCCAGGTGCTTACACTTCTGAAGTAAGGCTGAAGAGTCTTCAAGGATAACTGCATTATCGCAGAGGTAACTAAAACATACCGAAGAGTGACTTGGTTTCTGGACGTACAGAAACACATGTCACTTTAGTTTCAGCTTGACAACCTTTTTTCTGCAGAATAACTCAAAAAAAGTTGGGAATCATTTAAACTAATGGAACTCCGGCCATCACTGGGAGACAAATGCAACTTGTTTGGCACTAAAAAGCATTCAGCATTCAGAAACTTGTAACAGCACTGCAGGATTCACAAAACCAGTCTGTAGGTTGTCATTTAACTAGAGTGACTAAAAACCTCTTGAAAACAGTGCAGTGTCAGCCGTGATGCATCTTCCTGGTAGAAATGAGAAAAGAAGAACATCTCTTGGCAACAGCAGAAAGTAGTTCCATTTCTTGATGATTTCGTATTTTGATTATCTTTAAAATGCTAACACAACTCCAAGACATTTTTTTTAGGAAGATTTAGGAAATGCTTTATATAACTTGTTGGGCACTTTCTCACTCTAGCACTTTCCCCTGCTATTGTCCTATCTCTGTTGCAAAGAGATTCTTATTTATGCAAATAAATAATCTCTAGAATTGATTTCTTTGTAATTCGGCTGGTCCTCTCTGTCGCCGGCCTTCACCTGCAACCTCTTTGTCTCTGCCTTGCTTCGCTCTCTTTTGTGTCTCCAGTTTTATCTCTGTGAGCAGGTCAGTATGACGTGAGTTGACTCGGTAAATGGAATGTCCTGGAGAACTTTTAGGCAACGAGGAAAATTATTAAAAATGGTTCCTTAAGAAATAAAAAAAGAATGAATGAATAATGATCAGAATAATAAGTTTAGCCCTCGACTTTTTGATGTATTAAATTTAAATCTCTTTTTTGCTTTAGAAAGTATAAATAATTTTCGTAGACTTAACGTTTGCATAAAAAGTTTCAACATAATCAGTATGTGTAACACACATCTTCTTTATAAAGCATTTTACATCCGTCCTTGGTAGATAAAGGCCCTCTTTCTAATTTCAAAGCACACTGATTTAACTGTTTTCACTTTACTTAAGCTACATATAATATAATACTCCTTGTGTGTGTTGTGAGGACACATGCGGAAGAACGTTTTCGACCAGAGGTCTTCTTCAGGTTACAATTTTCAAAATTATACCGCGACTGCAGTCAATGGGCTTCAAACGTCCTCTTAAGATACAACAGGATGCAACTGGAATGTCATAAGACACACATTGTGGCGTTACACTTACCACCACAAAGACAGCGTGCATGTGTTTAAAAGCAGAGGTGAAGCCGTTTAAGACGCATGTAAAGCAAAATAATCATGTCCACTGAAAAGTTTCAGTAATATTACCAGATTTTCTGCTGATATGACGCTCCTAGCATCTTCAGCCTGTACTTTTCAAACTGCATGTGGAGTTGACTATGTATGTGTACTCAACTTTTGCCACAATGTCTATGGGCTGTGGCTAAATGGCTTCATTGGAGAGGGTAATTAAATGACGTGCTAGTTGAGCTTGGTTTGCAAGGGTCCTACATTATAAAGCTAACATGAAGATCAACGAGTAAAGAGAAAACTTTTTGGCGCAAGATGGATTTATTTATTTATTTGTATGCAAACCTGAGACACAATTTGGGTTAGATGACTTTCTGTACCCAGTAAAGCTGCTAAACATGAGGCAATGTTGACAACGATAAAGTTAAATGTTATGTGGTATGGATAATATCTGCAGGGAAGTTTGCTTCTTGCTCGGTCAGTCTCTCTCTTTTCTCTTCTCAGCTTCAACCGCCTCTTCCTCTCAGCCTCAGCTTTGCCTCAGTACAGAGATGGGCTAACTGGCTTCTTTTTTATTTAACTGACGCTTTACGTGTGAACTAGTGCCGTAAAGCCGTCTGCACCTCGGCCCACTGCCAAAGTGACATAAACAAGAATGTTTATTCATTTTGTACTTATATCTAAAGTAGCAACATAACAACAGAAGGCCACCTATGGACTTGGGGCAAAGTGACTGTGTATTTATCTAGATTGTTGGAAAAGATCCAGTATAGCCAAAGCTAACTTGAAAGTGTGGGTGAATTTTTCTCTAAAGTTTCCTCATGTTTGAGCCCTTAAATTAACTCTCTGAAATATGTTGTTATTTTTGACTTATTACTCCTAAAACTATGGAGTTGTAAATGTTGAACTTCAGCCGATTGTCAGAATCAATCTGAAAATCCACAGCAGAATAATTTCCCCTGAGAATTCTGACCATTTTCTGAAGCGGTCCATTAAAATAAACATCTGTCCTGCAATTACAGCAGCATGGGTGAACCTTTTACTAAATCAAAACTAATCAAATTCAGCCCATGCAGCAGCACAGCACAGGAAGGACTATGTGAATGGGAATGGGATGTAGATCTAGAGGACACTGATAAGTTTGTCAGTGCCAAGCTCTGTGGATGCATATTTGAAATTGGTGTCCATTCAACCCATGAGCTGCAACAGGGTTTTTTTTTTATATATAAATTGTTGGCTTGGGATTGGTCGTTTGAATTTCTGCATTGTGTCTGCAATCTGTCTTTGTGATAAGGGTATCTCATAAGATTACAGTAAGCGTACAAGATAATGTATGCTGTGTTTCAACTATCCAGCACCAACTTTGAGCTTGATTTATTGTTGCTACTGTTGCATTTGACATAAGAAGACATAAGCACATTTTATGTAAATATCTCAACAACAAGCCCAAAAAGTCCACCTGTCAGAGAGGGCAACAGCCCCAAAGCCCTAAACAGAGGGGATGCAAAAAGGGATGACATTTGTTGGATGTAGTTGTGTTTAATTTGATGCATTGCAAATGTGTGTGTGAACACAAAAAATACATACAATAACAAGGACTTTAAAGCAACAAAAATCAATATGAGAGGTCAGTAACAATCCCAAAATTATGTTTATATTGTTTTGCAACTGTCAGATATGTAAATAAGTAATTGTTTGTTGATGATTTTGATTTTATTACTTTCTTAATTACCTAAATAGCCCTGTGTGACTATGGAAGTTATGCAAAACCTATAATCAGAAAGAGAAACCTTTTTGACTCTATTTTTTGGGTTATATATTATATAAAGCATGTATGTTTACTTTATCATAGGTAATGTTATTACCATTCAGTCATCAGCCATATGTAGTACCAACCTCATGCCTTTCCAATGTGCACCAAGTGGCAACCTCTGAATGAAGCCAATGCAGAAGTGCAAAAACCTGCAGTTTATCGAGAGTCCACTAATTGATAATAAGGTGCGTAGCTGCCTAATCTCCAGCTTGTAGACTGGTGTTAGTTCGACCAAAAGTTTGGTTGAGTCAGTATTTCCAATTGCAATTGACAGGCTTCCAAAGCCCCCTGTGGTAACCAATGGGTGATGTTACTCCTGCTTCATCCATGTTTGATTACAGTCTATGGTAATACACATTTGCAGACATAGCTGCACTGTGTTTCATATTTTGATACCATTTTTGGCCATTTTCCCGTTGCATAGATCGCCACATGGACGAAATTTGGAGAATATAGCGAAATGTACAAAAGACCTCCCCCCGTTGCATATATCGCTTGGTCCTTTAATAAGGAGTATGTACTGTACATGCGATTTGAGGCAAAGCACAGCTATTTTAAGCAGTGGGCTTCTAAGTTAAATTTTAAAAATGTTTGTAAATCACTCGTTAATCACAATCAGTTTCTTGAATGTTCTCAGAATGAAATAGGCATTGAGCATCCAAGTTTTGCAAATGAAAGAGAATCAGGGCCTGTCTCAACTTTCTCTGAATATGTTGAGAGAAAAGTCAATGATTTTTTGGGAATAGAGGTAATACAATCTGTTGATTCTGTAAAATGTTATAATCTCAACGGCAATAAGTACATCAGTGGGAAGTCAATGATTATTGCAAATGTGGAAAACACTTTCCCAGTGTTTGGACTGGTAAAGGATATCTTTGTAATTGATACCTTTTGTTGCTTTTGAGTACCAGCGTTATGAAACTCTACATTTGAATCCAGACTTGTTGTCATATGAAGTGGCAGTGCCCGCTCTTGCCCAAGTTACAGAATTAGTGCATGAGCTCATTGATTACACTTCATATTTTTCTCTTAGTTTCAAAGAAAGTGTGTTTGTGCCTATAAAATATAGTCTTTGTGATGTTATAGCCCATAGAAATGGGCGAGGATGTGTAATTGTATTATGAGTTGTGGTTGATGTAGAGGTTTATCTTCCATACTGTTTGTACATGTGTTTGTAGAAGTCTGAGGCATTCTATCAAATAAATCAGATTTTTAACAGTGTGTTAGTCTTAGATTAAGAAACTTAAGGTTGTTACTGAATCTTAAAACAAGTTTATTTTGGTGAGATTTTTGGTTTAAGCCAGAGCTAGATTTAAAATAACTTATTTTAACATTTATTTAATTAATTTTAAGATTGCCAGACTAGTTGAGACGAAAAAAAGACCTGTCCATGCTCAATTTAAGATTATACCATAAATGCAAAGACTAATAAACAAGTAAAACTTAATAAACAAGATAATCCATCTAACATGTCTTAATCTAAGATATTAAATCTTGGTAAGTGCAGAACTATTTGCAGTAATGAGACCGGCAATTAACTGAGCCTCTGACGAACAAATTGTAGAGTATTCGACTATATTAGGTCAACCCTAATATTATACTGTATGTCGTTATGTTGTTGTAGCACTTGTAGTAGTATTTGTATGAGTATGTCTTTAGTGGTTACTCAGGTTTGATATGAATCAACATTGAGAGGTTCAGTTTTGATTCAATGATTTAAGGGAAAGCAAAAGGATTGTTCAATGTGAAACTTATCTCTGGAGACAAACAGTTGATGTGCAAATTACACAAACAAGCTTGAACTTCCAATCTAGCCGGTAGTTCACAAGACAAATGAGCTTTTGAGAGACTGAAAGGATAAATGTAGAAGACAGATTATTCCTGGGGCAGTTGGCAAGTCCACAGGTCCACAAGCCAGTACTGTTGTCATCTCACTCCACCTCTGTCTGCTCCGGGGCGCAGCCAGTTCATTAGCAAGCCAAGAAATGAGGCACAGATCACAGTACAAGTGACAGTCCAAAAGAACCATCAAATTAGCTGGCGAACGCTCCCAGAAACGGTCCTGAAACTGTGTCTCTGTCAGCGTTCCACTAGCCATCCCTTCACCGCACATCTCATGGAGTCCGAGCCTGCCAAAACATCTTTTCGACCAGCTTGTTTTCCAAAGACAGAAAGAGCTGGCCGGAGTTCTACCTGTTTCAACCTGACTGCTGATGGTCTGCAGCTGTTGCCTCAACACCTGCCAGATGAGGGAGGACACTGACCTACAGTCGGCTCACTTTAACTGTGCCTCATACTGAACCTGGCTGGCTTACCAGGTCAGCTCACTGAAGGCCTACACTACAAAATGCTTCTGCCACATACATACTTTATAGACAGATTACTGCCTGGGTGATTGGGGTTATTTCCAATTGCAGATATATTTGCGGTCGTTGCTTTGTTCTGGTAACACATAAAGAACGTGGTTGAGGTGATTGTTGGGCATTAAAACACAAGAGTTGCGTCTGAAATCATTCATCAACTCATTAATTTCTACTCACCACCTGTGGAGTTCTATACGAAGGACTGTAAATTGAGCTTTCATTGCTAAATACAAAGACGTGGCAACCACTGTGCTCACTTTCTCTGTGCTGGTGATCAACTTATTCTCACTAAATACTTGGATAGCGTTACAAATTAAGAACTGACTTTGTGGTAAAATTTTGACTGAAGCAAGATGAAGGTTTCAGATATTTAAACATTATTTTGCTAATCTTTAATAACAGAACAAACAACATCAAAGCTTTTTTGTCCTTAAATTCAGAATTTGAAAATTCTCTTTATTATAAGAAGCTGTTTATCCTTGGGATTATTTTGTAGATTTAGGACGGTCAGCAGATTAAAATCGGTATTGCAGCAAACACGCACTGTGCATACATCTAAAGGCATTTTTAATCCACGTGAGGAATCGAAAGATCCACAACCAACCAAAGAAGTATAACATAATGTGGACGCAGTTTTTAAAAAACGTTCCTAACTTTAGAAGTAAAAGTTATATTCCTATAATCACTTTTAAAAGCACAGTATTTAAATTCTGCCACCAGGGGGCTCTCAATCAAAAAAATAACCCCTCAACATACAAAGATGCAATATGTTATTACAGTAGTTCCTGCTTGTCTGTTTTGTCTTGTTTTTGCCAATTTATGTGTGACGCGTCTCCCACATAGTATTCTTCTTGTCATGTCTTTCACCTGTCTTGTATTTTTCTGCATCACATAATAAAAACAATAAAACCATAAAAAGATGACCTTGGGGCTGGCGGGGAATCATCGATGGGATTCTCTCTGCTACTTCCCCCCCCGAACCCTCCCCCCGATGAAAATGAGTTGGCGAAACCAACCTACTATAGAACTATAAAATTAAGGATTTCTCTGGCTTTGATAACTGTTGGAAATATTTGAGTTAATGTAAGTACTCTACAAAAAATATATTAAACAGTCCATTTTTAATGAATTCAGATATTATTATTAGATATATGATATTTTAGTGTAAAAACACTTTAAAGTATATTTTAATCATCTGGGAGCCTTTATAATCCTCATATCATTCACCATATGATCACAAGCGGCTTTTGAGATGTCTCCAATTTCACATTACCAGCAGAATTTAATAACTATGATTAATGTATGAGAGATGTTATGCATCAGATTATGTGTCTAGATAATGACTACAGCCACACAATGTGACTTATTAAGTTGTACATACATTTATACATTGTTTGAAATTTCACTTAGTTTTACAATAAAAGACCTTTCCAAACTTAGGCCTGTGTGCCATGTTAAAAAATATTCAGTGTTACTAGAGAGACAACAAAAAGACGTGAATTTTGAGAACACATTTTGAAGCCAAAGTATTTCTATTTCAGGCGTGGGATTCCAACACCTGTCCTCTTACTGCACCAATGCGCCATAATGCAACCTAGGTTACAAGACATAGCAATTTCAAGCCACTAGGTTTCTCATTTTCTACTATTTGCTCCTGAGCGTTAAGGTCAGCGTGTATCAGGCAGTGAGCCTTTGGAACACAAAAGATGATTTGTTGTCGACATTCTGGGTTATTACCACCAGGCCAAGTCGTGTGATAAAGGAGAGAGAAGGAAGCGTCATAGAGCGAGAGAGAGAGAGGACGAGGTGAAGCCACAGCGAGAGAGTACTAAAAAGGAGGAAACAGAGTGTATGAAATTGGACTCAAAGCTTTACAAGCCCCTCGAGAGAGAAGAGGGGAAAGACAGAAGGATAGTTGGAGTCATATTAGGTATACTGAAAGAAACCCTTGTTAAAGAAGAACAAAAAAACTATTGCCTGAGCGGGTTACACGTCCTTCTAACTTATGTAACAAGTCAGGGAAAAGGGGTTTAGTGCAACACAAGTCCTCATAGGATAAAATATTCACATCACTGCACACGGAAACAGGCGGAAGTTCTTTTAGTCGCCTTGTAGTGTAATATACTTACCACAGGCTCCCATGTAGATTGTGAACTTACACTGACGTTATATCAGACTTAATGTGACACGATAATTGTGTTTATTAATGTGGTTAGGCACATTTTCAGTCCTGACATTTTTTAATCAAGTGTCTTAAGATAATTAAGTCAAACATGGTTCTCAGTCTTTTCAAGTTTCCAGCTTTTTTTTCAAAAGTGTTTAGAGACCAATTTTAGATTTTACACAACACGGTCATTTAAAAGAAATGTCTGTCGGTGCAACGTAAGAACTTTCTGACTACATCTCTCAACTAAAACGATTCATCAAAGAGATGTGTGATATGAGCAACAGTTGTTTTTCATAATTTATAAGAACAATCAGCCTGGAGGAGAAGACAAATACAGAAAAACCCTTGAGCCTTTTTTATATTTCAAACCATCTCCATCATTTATGTATTTCCCTCAAGGAAAAAAAGGATTTAAACATTTAACAAAAGATATGGGAAAATCAACTTAACAAAGGAAAACCTGTCCTGCTGTGTTGTCTCCTGAATGCATTATTGACATAAAGTTCTCGTTACTTCCAGTAAAGCGGGTGCAGAGAAGATCCAGTTGATCGTTTTAGGCTGTTTTATATAACGATGAAATTACAGGGTTGTCTTTAAATACTTGATAAAATGTTGTGCTGTAATTATTTATTAACACACCAGCTCTACACACTAATTTTCTTGAAGTGATTGAATGGGCAGCCATTATTATATACATCTCTCCATCTCATATATAAAGAAATAACTGAGAATTCACTATTACAGCACTAGCAGGAGATCATCATTCATATTCACAATCATTCTAAGAATCCTCTCAGAGAGCTCATAACTTTTCTTTTTAATTATAAAATCCTAGCAAGGATATTTAACTTCGATGTGATTTAGGAACATTTTTAGAGCAACTCTGAGCAAGGAAGGGACGGTAGCTTTTATCTTAGTGAGGAGGCGTGGTTGACCCCGTTGCTAGGTATGACACATTTTTTCAGAAGCTGTGATTGGTTAATCCAAAACAATTGAGAAAACAGTCAGTCACAGAATCTTGTCGGAAATTGTGAAATTATGAACACTATGAAACCTCAGTGTGATAATGTGTAAGTCATACTTTAAAAGTATAAAGCCTACAAAATGTTTGAGATCACATGCCCACTTGTGCAGCAGCTTCTTCACATGCTGAGAGTTACATCAGCGTGAAGAGTCTTAATTAGAGATTGGATGCACCTGTGGAGGTAACCACATGTAGAAGAACTCAACATGCATGTCTCAATTTGTACTAAAAAAAAATCTTAGATGGATTGAAATGTCTGCATGAATCACTTTTATCTGTTCGGCCCAACTATGAGTCAACAATGAGCGTGGGAAACTGAAGCCTGCTAAAACTCCTCCTCACTACACTGTAAAAAAAACAACTAGCCCGCCATTTTTAAGTCAATATGAATCACTTTTCAAAGTTGGAAAACTTTCAATTAGTTGAGGTGACATAACGTATAATATTGAGTTAACACAACATTTTCATTGACTTGAAGTGAAACTAACTTGGAATTTTATGTTATCATGACTTTTGTTTTTACAGTGTACTCTTTCACAGTTTGACACCTGAGGAGCTCTCTTAAGGGCTAAGCCACTTTGTGAATAAGGCCATAGGTCTTTACGGCCCCTGAACCACTCTGAAACACCTGCAGAAAACATTTGCACACCTTGCAAAACTTCAGATTAGAAATGGACCAAAAAGTTAATTCAACCGGTAAATTAATGATGCGAAAAGACCAACCTTCGATAACCACAGCAACACTTCTTTCTGCCATCTTCCAATGTGTATCCTCACAAGCTGATTTTGGCACCACTCCTCTCTAGACTCTCAATAGGCAGTCATAACCAATAAGAACTGTCTGCCTCATATACATGACTATAGGTGAACTGCATCACAGCTTCATTAGCGCCATTACTGATGTTTCCAATGACCTTTGAAGTAAATTGAACGCTTGCACTTAATTATTGCTACTAAATTAGAGGCAATTATAAGGGCAGAGTCAATTATTCTCCCAAGGATTATATGTTTTAAACCTTGTTACGCTGAACCGTGTATACAGTATATGACCCATAGCAACATGATGAAATGGCGGAAGGTTAATGGAGATTAATTATTTTTTATTCATAATTCATCTCTGACATGCAGCCAAAAAAGAAAGGACTTGTAATTCCTCTTTGATGGAATGAGCTGGATTCTGAGGAATGCTACTGGGGCAAAGCCTGATACAGGCTATACCTCCCCACCCCTTCCCCTCCACCTACCTCCTCTCCACTGTAATATCATGAGGGCCATGCGCCAAGAAGTGGGAATGAAGATATGGTGACATCTGTCCTATATGTTGCATGCCTGGAGCTTTACAGTAAAGGAGCTGGCTCAGGGCCCAGCGTGTGAGAGTACTGTGTTACTACAGAACAGCAACAGAGAGCTGCACAATGAGAGGCACACAAAGTCAAACACAGTAATCACATTAGCTGTGCTTTTTGAAAATAAGGAGGAGGATACTTGTTGGATTGGATAAAACATGAAAGTGAGCATTTGATATGCGTGGCCAAGTGTATTTTTTGTTTTTATCACAACGGGAAAAGTCTTATTTGAGGCTTAAAGGTAATAAACATATGTGACTCTGCTTCACACTCTATATGCCCCCAGCAGGAGTGGTATAATACTTGGCAACGGGCCCCTGCATGCAAGATTAAAAAAAAAAAGCACATCCAGCACAGAACAACCTGTGATGCTGAACATCACTGAGATTAAAGGAAATAATGAAAAATATGAGAATTAATCAAGACAGTCTAACCTAGATTCTCCATGAGGCCTAATTACAGAAAGCTAGTCAGCCACTTGGCACCAGTCCAGATGCGTACTTCCTCAGGACTCCGTCTCCTCTGTCTTGACTCTTTGAGCTATGATTTCCACAGAAAATCAAAGTTAAAGGTTTAAAGAGATCGGAGACAGAAATATCTTTTCAATCATGTGCTCACTTTGAAGTTATTTTCCTCAAGTACAGTATGTGTTGCCACAGCTGGCCCGTGGGACACAGAAAAAGATGTTCGGCATCAATGTGATGCATGTAACGAACAGACAGGATGGATACGTAAAGGCATCGACGTGTGTGATACATAGAGACAAGATACTAATACTGCTGATTAGAGGTTAGCTCACCTCTTGTTTCATGCGATGACTAACACTGTCATGTTTGTCTTTCAGGCACTTTTGCTGGAATAGGATGAAGAGAGAGACATTTAATGAGAGATTGAAATAAATTTGGTTTGTTCATAACCAACTTTTGAAATCGTCGCGCGTGTATCCAGACTTAATCATGAACATTCTTAGTTTTTACGCTTCACAATGCTTGTTTGCTAATTACTGATGCTAAATGTTGAATGGACTGTAGCATTGGGACTTTAAGATAACTCTCAGCAAAATAACAAATGAGTGCATTTCCCCAAATGTTTTACTATCCCTACAACACCAGACTCACTCTAAAACACCAGTCTACATCTATATGCAAAGCCTTTTCAAAGCAGAGTCTGACCAAAGTCTTCTCTCAGAGAGTTGGGAGGGCTGTTTTCATAAAGCTGACAGAACACTGTCAGTAATGAGGACCCTACATCGGTCTGACAGGCTGCTTCAGGGATCAGTAGTCAAGTTTCTTCCTGTGTGTTCTTAATGGATATCTGCCTTGCAATATAGGAAATGGAGTGCTTCGATGTATGGAAAAAAGCTTTAGCCTTACCCATTTAATATGCATCTTTAGCAGGAATGAGGATCATGTAGAACAAACTACATCTCTTTAAATGTGTAATCCTACGACTCCAGCTTACACAAAGGCATGAATGCATATCTTATCCTTTGCATCCACTCCTCCATTTCTCTGATGTTTGTCTCATGGAAATATGTGTGTTGAATCGTGTTCATATACTTAAAATGCATCAAGAACAGAGAGTAGATACAAAGCATGATTCACTGAGAAAAAAAAAGGGTGTGGGGGGGGGGGGGGGAATCAGACAGTGGGAAAGAAAAAAATGAGAAGTGGAGGGTAGGCAAATGTCAAACGAGGAGCTGCTTAGTGCCAGGCTTCCTGGCTGTGATGGATGGACTGCGGTGGGAGGGCAACATTTCTTTTACACTGGCAGTCTGTACCATCTAAAGAGCAGACAAAGAGGAGAAGGGGGAGGACAGCTGAACTCCCATTGTAACTAAAGAGAGACAGAGGAAGGCAGTATTCCAACTGCGTTTAACTGTTAGTTGTGATGAAACTTTTAGCACACAGCTATGATATTCTGTAAGACTTTTTGCTCACAAAGTTCTGGTTCAAATCGGATCAAAGCAGCGTTTCAGTTGCTACAAACTGAAAGCTTTGGACCAAATGTAGTTTACTCAACCATCGAATGCAGGTGATGCTGTCAAATGAAGTTCATATTAAAACATATGAAATATGAAATGTGAAAACATATGAAATATGAAATGTAACAATATTAGACTTATGATAAACTGGCTTTCTGAAAAAGAGAAGAATGTTTACATGTCTAATGTGGCGGAGTCAAATGAAAACACTTGAAGGTGGTCTTATTAAATCTGCACCCTTCTTAGTGACTAATGGGAGGAGGAGGAATACTGTCACCTCTTCTCTTTAAGCTATGGATGATCTTTCTGAACAGTTAAAGAGTTGTATGGCTGGTTGTAGTGTTGTAGTCAAGACCACACTAACCGATATCAAGACATACCTGAGACCAGAGTGCTCTGAGACCGAGGCAAGACCCAAGACACTAGTGATCATGATCGAGTCAAGGCCAAGACCAAGGCAGGGCGAGACTGAGACAAGCCCATAAATATCACTTAAAAATCATTAACATAGATCGTACCATTGGGAAGGTTGTGTTACAATGAATTGAAGTTATTTGTTCTATTAGAATGGAGTGTTCCCCTTCTAATCACAGTGTAAATAAATAGTGGTGGTCTTGACTGGTCTTGATTTAAAATCCAGAGTCGGTCCAGTCCGTGAAATTCAAAAAGTGGTCTTGAGACCAAGGCCGATCACTAGCTGGTTGTATGGTGGGTGATATACTTGTTGACTATGCCAATGTCTTAGTCGTTTTGTCACCTTCACATGCTGGCTTACAGGGACTTCTTGCAAAAACCAAACCCCATTCGAAGCAAAAATGTCCTTTGTTCTTTATTTTAATGAAGTTAATTATTTAGGTCACATCATCGGGTATCATTTAATTGAATGCTAATGATGATATACAGCTCCAGAACCAAATGAATGCACAAGGCAATATCCTGGCACATCAATTTAATATATTGAGACAGATGATGTTAAAACAACTTTTTAGAGCTTACTATACTCCACTCTATACTGCTCACTTTTGGTGCAAAATGGGGACATATAGTGATGCATTTAAATTTCATGCTGAAGGTGAGTGCAAGCAATGTGTATCTAATAATGCTCCAACCTGCCATGCTATAATGAGAAACTTAGGGCCAAATCCAACAAAGGATGCTTTTGCAGGTGCTAAATATCTGAAAATTAAAGCTGAGTTTTTAGTGTGTTTTGTGTTCCCCTTCCCCCTTCCACTCTGTCCTCTTCACTCTGCTCACCTGCACTGGTTCTGCAATCACCACACCACCCGCCATCATGCAATCAACTACACCTACAAGAGCCCTGCACCAACACTCTGTTTCTGCCGGTCTGCTATGTGCCATTCACTGACCTTCTTTTGTCCATTCCGCCTCACTGCCAACAAAGCCTCTGGCACACTGCCTCACTCCCCAGCCCTGGACCTCTCACCCCTGCAAGATTCTGAATAAAGTTCCTTTTGACACCTTACCTGTTGGATTGCTTTTGGCAAAAACTGCCATTATGGCGTCAGACTCTGCCTCGCCTGCAATCGTTGATCTCTTGTCAACATTAGCAGCATCGAAGCATACTCTTTACGTCATGTCCAGCTTATGCTCTGTCCACGGGGGAACCAAATTCCACTCCAGTGGAAAGTTACTCACAGGAGTTATTGTGACCATAAACTACTTTGGAAATGTTTTTAGATAATACTGTAAATGGTTTCAGGCTCAGTTTTCCTCATTTATATTCATACCATTATACTTCTTTTAACCACTGGTGGTGTCTCCGCCTCCAGTTGATTAGAAGCTTTGTAGGTACATGGAACCTCCAGATTTCTATCAGTATTAATCATCTCTCATTCCAGCTTATTTGGTACCTCATGGGGACTGTTTTGAGATCTAAATGAGTTATGGTACATAGTGCTGGTGCTGGAAACAGGCTCTTGTATTTTCATCCTAATCCTTGGGTACAATTAGCACATTCTTTCATCTTAACCTGCTGGTTAGACACCAGGATCTAGTCCTAACTTTAAGGGGAAATACCTAGAAAGTATTTAGGAGGCATTGTGGATATAGCACCAAGTGAAAATAGTTTGAAATGAAACAAAAAACATAGTTTTCTTCTTTCTCTTTTTTTCTCTATTTCCTATTAAGGATCTGACGGCCCACTGCCCTCCATGTGATTCCAACCATGATAACCATTTCAAGATCCAACCACCACAGCAGCCACAATCTACGCATGGCAATTCATGCATCTGTCACAGAAAAATAAACTGCAAGTTTTGATTTACCATTTGAACATTTGCTGTACTCTCCAGATCATAATGTTCCAACAAAAACAACCCTGCAAGGAAGTGTGGACAACAGGAACGCGAGGAATACAAATACAAAGAAGAAATACTTCCTGCATATTATCCCATATGCTCTTTTGTAAAGCGTCTCGAGAAACACTTGCTATGAATTGGCGCTATACAAATAATGATTTATTGATTGATTGATTGATTGATCCTGCTCTATAAGAAAGGATTCCAAATCCAGGGAGAGATTTAAACCAAACACATTACATCCATAAAGATACATCTTTCCCACATTATTTTCTGTAATAATTGAATGATATTTTTCATTTGCAACACATGAAAATGGCTGCCGCACTATGACCTTTGGATTGACACCTCTTTTGACCAATTACGACCATCCATTCACTGTTTCAAATTTATCTATACCCGGCCAATTGCATGACACTGTGCCGATGACTGATGTTTCTTGTAGCCTAAAAAACTCTGAACACGTGGATATAATGCTGCTTCAATCAATAACTAAATCCCGAAAGCAGTGCGAGGGTTATTAATACAATCAGAACCTGCCTTATTTCAACAGTAGCATTCATGTTTTTTCTGGGTATTTTGAGATGGAAATTTTTGCCCAATTTCACAGGATCTTTAATTGTTAGTCTCTTAATGACAGCCATGTTTGTTTTTGTCACATTATTCCTTCAGACCTTTCTTCCTCCCTGTCTGTCCTTAACTTTACTCTGCTACTGTTTGTCTTCTCTGCCCTTGCAGCCGCTCTCACTGCACTCCAGATCAGTAAAACCATGAATAATAGACTAAACTGAGTAAGAACACTCCCTCCTCTTGATGAAGTGGCATTTGAGTTGTTTCATGTAAACACACTGGATTAATGGTGATTAATCAGGGCTCTTTCATTCTGAAGTTTAATACAATAGCTAGCACTCTGTATATAAGCTGTTTGTGAGAGAGAAATAGAGAAGGAGAGAGAGAGAGAGGTTGCTCCATTACCACCCATCAGTGCTTTTATCTAATTGTATTGCCTCTGTGGAACTGCTGATAAAACCCCTTGGTTTGTGTGTGTGTGTGTTTGTGTGTATGCACACTGTGAGGTGTATGACCTTATGCTGCTACCTGATGTGTGTCTTTGAATTATATGTTGAAATGCAACCTCCCTTCTTCACATATTTCTTGATATTGAGAATACATTTAGATATTAGTGAAACAGAAAAGAGTTAAGAGAGAAACAAGGGGAAAAGTATCAGAGAGATAGAGACAGAATGAAAGGGACAATGACATCCAGACATACTGTAGAGAGCACACAGAGGCATTCATGTGGGACAACTATTCAGCTTTGTTCTGATCACATGATTGAGGAATTATAGGTTTGAAAAAAGGAGTAAATATTATGAGTGAGATAATGAAGTGAGCAACACAATCAGATAGAGTGACCCAGAAGGGAGGGGTGTCAGAAGTCACAATATGCCAAGAAGCACACAAAAAAAAAAACATGAATAATGAACTGAACTTATGTTTCATTTAGGAGGAACACATTGCTGTGTTTATAACCTCCAAGGTTTTAGATTTAGGCCAAGGCTTTATTTTCATTCAGCTCAACTACAACTTGAGCTTTTAGAAATAATGGAACAGCATTATTTTAACAAAAATATGCAATTTTTTTATTTTTTTTATTTTTTAAAGTCTGGCCTCATCGATTGGCATTTTAAGTGTCCGCTCACAAAAAACAAGACTTGAATGTAAATGAGAATCAACAAACACGGTGCAATGGAATAGAAAATTCAGGAAAACGTCTACCTATCTGGGTAGGCTTGGTCTCAGTTGGTTGGTCAGTCCATATTAATGGACAAAGCCTGAGTGACGTCACCCATCTGTTACAGCAGGGGGCTTTGGAGTCCTTTTGTCAGCAGCCGCCATGCTGGAAATCCTGTCTCCTGATACGCATAACCATAGATGTGGCAGCCAGGAGCGCATGTGGAGTGGGGCTGTGTGCTCACACGGGGCACCAAATAAAAGAAGTGCGAGAAAATGTACTCGCTGGTATGGCCATGAACTATGAGGTCTTATCAAAGTCCTATATACTGAATGCATAAGATGGACACGGATAAGTCATTAGTTAAACTCCAAGCCTTCTACTTAAACATTGATTGTAGTACTTTGGATGGGTCCAAACGCCTTGAAAGATAAAAGAAACCGTCTCACAGTCTGTTGTTCGTCTGCTGCCCTTTAAAATGTGTTTTTGCCCCACCTCTCACTCGCTCCATCGCTCCCTCACTCGCTCTCCTTTGCTGCGGAAGAAAATGGAGTTGCTGGCCCGATGCCACACCTGACACTCCTGCCTTAATCTGATTAATGTTTTTAATTTATATAAGTGAGTAGAGAGGGAGAGAAAAAGGGGCTGTTTTTGATCCTGGGTCCAACACACACACACACACACACACACACACACACACACACACACACACACACACACACACATTCTCTCTCTTTTTCTCTCACTTATTTGCAGGCTTGGTGTGATGGGTGTCATATGGGCCAAGTCGTGAAAGGGCAGCATGATTTTGTATGTGTGCAGAGAGAAAACGGAGAGATGGGGGGGATTTGAAAAGACACAAATGGAAAGGGGAGAACTACATAGGGAGTGAAGTGTGGAGAAAGTCAAACTGGAAAAAGAATGAAAGATTGGAGAGCAGAATTAGAGAAAATGGGCTCTAGTGGCAAGAGAGCTGGAGCAGAGAGAGAGAAAAAGAGAAAGATGAATATGTTATAGAAGAAAAGTAAAGGAAAAGTGAGATGAACAGCCTGATGGGTTAGACACAAGGAGAGAAAAAGAGAATACGGAAAACAATTATAAAACCAAGAAAAGGGATAGAAAGTTTGATAGATATAAGTTAAAGGTCCCATATTATGCTTTTTCTGGTTTTATATGCTCTTTAGTGTGTTTTCCAAGTGTCCTGTGCATGTTTAGGCACATCTATGTGCAAAAATTCAAAGTCCGCGGAAACGTGGCTTCTCCTACGTCCTCCTGTTAGCTGTAGCATTAGCTGCATGTAACGCTCGGTTCTAGCCCCCCTCGATAAAAATGTGTCAGTCCGACGTCATTGTCAGTGTGAGATCACTGATCTAAGCCCATTGGCTCGTTGTGGCAGCTCATGTTGCACGCCCGTTAACTCCTGTAGCACGCCCACGATATGCTGTAGCCTGCAGTAGCACAGTAGTGCTAAGGGGCTAATGTTTTTGCTCCCCTCAGACGGAGCCAGTGGCTGCATTCCCAATATGGTAAAAGAGGCGGGACATTTCCGAGAACCATGCTGAACGACTGACCAATTACGGCAGAGCCGACAGGCCGACCAATCAGATCAGACTTGGCACACATGGGGACTCTGAACGTGGGCACTTCAGAGCCTTAGAGAGAGAGTCAGAAGCGAGCCGGTGCATGGAGCAGCAGTACATGAAAACAGAGACTTTTTTAGAACTTAAACTATTGTGAACATGCTTTAGTAGGTACATAGATTAAATATACGAACCCCAAAAAGGGCATAATATGGGCTCTTTAAGAAATGATGAAGCGTTTAATAAAACGGCCAAACATGAAATTAGTTGATTCACTCCGAAATTCCACCAGATACCTGTGCATTGCATGTTCACTCTGGTCCGTTTCGGCTCCGTTCACCCTCATCCGTCAACTGCATTCTCACAGCCGGTCTGCTGGAGGGCCAAGACAAAGGAATCCCTGCAGTAATTTTACAGATTCACTCGCGACAGTGCGAGATAATACGATGTATGTGGTATGAAACTCTATATAAACCTTATAAACACATAAACAAACATACAAACATTCATTTTCCTTAACGGTCAAAACGGAGTGTTATATCCTGAAAATAAACCAGATGTTTTAATGATGTTTTGGTGTCTGACTTCCCGTCCCGCTTGTCCTTTTCTGTGCTAAATTGATGCGTTGTTCTCTGGCATTCCGGCAAAAAATAGAAGCCTTATCTGCCACGGAGGGCTCAGGACTGCCAGAGCTGAGATGTAGCGCAGAGGAGCCAGTGGAAGCATACACATTGAATAACATGAAAACCTATCAGCTCCACTGCCGGAACGGAGCGGAGACGGACCAAACATGCATCTGGTGGAAGTTGGCTGTTACAGGAGCTCACAATGCAGATGCTTTTCAGGACGCTTGAGGCCTGCCTCAACTCTACTTTTACTTATTTCTAGGTTAAGTTCACTTGAGAGAGCATTTCCAACATGGAGAGGACCATCGTTAGGCTTCTTAACGCCTCTTCAGAAACCAATGAATGACATCCCAGACACTTTGTCCATGTTTTATGCAGTCTATGGAGAAAACCTTGTTCAAACCTTGTTTACCAATTCATATTTTTAATAAGACTGATCAAACCCAATCTTGATGACGGTCATATAATCCAGTGATTCTAGCCTCAGGGTTTTTTCCACTGAAACTAAATATTGAGAGGGATATCGGTGTGTTTTAAAGGTTTGTCTAACTCTATTCTTTTTTTCCCTCTGTCCTCTTTCCTTCAGATATATTCCTTTTATCCCTCGACACCTGCTGTTTTTTTCCTTACATTTCTTCACCTGTTACTCCTCCGGCATCTTCTTTCAGTTTCTCACCTTTTGACATGTTCCACAGAACAAGACAACAAGCACTCGTGTCTCTTTGTCTCTGCAGCGCCAAGGCTCAAGGACAGCAAATGTCATGTCAGTGTTTCTCAGCTAGTCCTTCCAACCACCCTCACACTTTTCTTCCCACATAATATATATTTCTGTTCTGTCCCTGCAGATATCTAAATAAGTCAACTCTATATGCAGTCCAAATCCATGTGAATTCTAATCATCCTCTCCACACATCCAACATTAAGGATGTCAGGAGGCCCACGGAGGATACCGCAAGAGACAGCAACCCTCCCCACTCCCTGTGGTGTGAACAAATCATCACATTAGGCTTGTTAGATTATGTGTAAGACTCGTTTTCAACACTCTGTAGGCAACTGGCTTTCAAACTGAACTCTATTACTTAAAGAAGATGAGAAAAAGCAAAGGTGTAAACATTGTGAATTCAGACCCCTTCAGGGACCATCAAGAAGGTGTCCCCTACAGAAAGACTACACAACTTCAGAAATCCCCCAAAGTGGGAGCTAGGAATGACATGTAAGGCACATGTTTGTGGCTTTGTCTTGGTCTGCTCGCACCAAGAACAACAACTAGGATAATAAGTAAAAAACTTTTTTTTGTTAAAGTCAGCTCATGAGCAACAGAAACGCTGACAACCAATCAAAGTCATCCTAGCTTTTTTTAGCTTTTCTGTTTGACATTTAGGAGATACTTTGAAATGCTTTGCCTCAAAATAATTAAGGGGTCTCTGATAGCCTTCAAAGCCCATCCCACCTGTCCTCATGGGGAAAAGTAAAACCCCCTTGTGCCTTCTGGGCTCAGAGATAGGAATGCTAGAACTTACTAAACATCTGTAACAAAGCGTTGAAGATATGATCAAGTCCTCCATTACAATTGCTGAGGTTATCAACAGTCATCAGCGACTGCAGAAACCAAGACAATCACGTTTGTCATGGAGGAAGGGCAGTCGATTTCCACTGAACTGGGATGGGCGATAAAAAAAGACCTCTAATGTTGGTGCGCCGGGGGCCAAGGGGTACATTTTTAGCCAGGGTTAGAATCCAACCTTTGGCTCATTTGATTGTCAATCCACACTCTATCTCCTCATGATTTCTGACTCTATCCACTGTCCTGGCTCTCTAATAAAGGCAAAAAACGGCACTATTTGATTGAATATGAGCTAACATCAATTAGAGATAAAAGGATTTTCTTTTTCGTGGAAAATTGTATTTCATATTTATCTTCATGTTAGGATATTTTTCCCTTAATGATGTTACTCAACACAGCCAGATGGATTCCAAGGGGACATTATTCTACGGATATCAGAGACATATAATACGTATAATCTATTGTTTTTGAAAGAGTAATTATTACAGACATTTTGACAGGGCTCATGTAAAATAAAAGTTTTTAGAAACTCCCCTTAACAGACATTTTGGGAACTGAGGAGACCAATTTCTGTCATTTTGAAAGTGTACATTTTCACCACTCTGTAGGACTTCATCTGCTCAACAGTTCCGGGTGTCTTTGTTGTCTCATACCTTTCATAATGCGCCAAATATGATAAATGGGTAACATGTCGGGCCTGCAAGAATGACTCTTTCACTACCTAGACATGCTGTTGCTATCCAGATTGTGGTTTGACATTTTCTTGCTGAAAGCAGTAAGAACTTCCCTAAAAAAATTTGTAGCAGTAAATGTTGCCGAAACCTGAATGTATGAAATGGAGCCTTCAAAAACATGCAGGTAACCCTCACCATGTGCACTAATGAACCCCAATACCATCATGGATGCTGGCTTTTGAACCGTGCACTGAGGACAAGCCAGATGGTCTCTCTCCTTTTTTCCCCCGACGCTGGGGTGCCCATTATTTCCAAAGAATTTCAGTTTTGACTCATCAACCAACAGGACAGTTTTTCTACTTCCCCTCTGTCAATATTAAATGAACCTGGACCCAGGGAAGGTGGCAACATCTCTGGATCTGATTTTAAAATGGTTTCCTCCCAGTTCTTTGTGAATACAGGGATGAACTGCATTCACAGACAAGGTATTTGGAAGTGTTTTCACATTTTGATACATCAACATCCCAACTTTTTAGGCGATGGGGTTGTGGAAGTGTTACGTTTTTGGGGTCAATTATTCATAATATTTTGATGTCTGCTCCCGTTGTAAAATGTCTTCTTATCCGAGATTTCTGTCTTCAGAACTTCCCTTTCCACAGCCTTGTTCCCTCTCCTCACTCATCAAACTAATTTCAACTTTGATTCTTCCCAATCCTCCATTTACCCACACACAGCACTTTCTTGTTTTGAGCTTTAAATGAGCACCGGAGAGCCTGAAAATAACAATGGGATGTAAGAATGTGCAAGAGTGCATAACCAATTTCAAATCCACAAATGTTCTTCCTGCTGATAGACTAATATGTCATGCAACAAACATCCAAGAAACAAACTGATCTTGTGTTTGGCAGCAGCTTTTGCCAGAAGACTTCCATTTGTGTAAGAGTCTCTAAGAAACCAGGTTCAGTCTCTGTCAACATGGCAGATAATCACAATTTCCCCCAAATTACCCAATGACTCTTAGCTGAAGCTAAATTATGAGTTGTGTGTTTCTAAATGACTTCTTGAGGCTCTGGAGTGGAATAACAGGCTTGGTGAGACAAATATATTCTGCTGTGAAAGCTTCAAGGGGTTTAAAGCTATTGTTTCCTTTGTGTGTGCCTCACTCTGCCTCTCAGAACTATCAGAAAACTTTGTGTTATTGTTGTTCCTCGCTTTGGAAAAAAAAAATACATTCGCCTAACCTCCATCCTCTCATCCTGTTTGAGGCTACACAGTCATGGCAAAACCTGCTGCCGTTTCTTGTTTTTCTCATCCCTGCTTCCACCTGCTCTAAATCAAAGGTTATGCAGCTTGCTGCTAGAGGGATTTAATATCCCTTATTCACCGTGTTAAGGTGGGAGATAAAGTTTGTTCATCCTCTGAGGGCTCTGCAATGATGTTACCCCTCATTCCCATCTTTTTTCCACTTTTCTCCTTCTACATGGATGCTCTCTCTCTCCTTCCCCTCTCCCTCAGTCCATCTTTTGACTTCCAGCTGATGCCATTATGTAGGCTGTGGGGAGTGTGCAGCACATTGCTGTGCCTGTGTTTCTGCTAATATTTTGGCCTTTGAGATAAGAGCAAGGGACCGTGTGGTTAGATGAGGACAAGGGGAACTAAGGAAAGAAAAGAGGGAGCAATCAAGCTGTCGGAGGGGGGGTTTGGAGATTGAAAACATGGAACAAAAAAAAGAGACAGAGGCAAGAAATGCTATTTTTAGGGAATTGAAAAGAGGAAAGAGAGAAATCATCTGTCTTCCTTTCCTCTCTTGTAAGCTTTCCTGTGAATAACCATGCAAGGCTGCAGCAGAAGTGAATGTCCCAGATGTGACGCTTGCAGTGTAGCTCAGTTGACTCCCATATTACAGTCCTTGGTAGTAGAAGACTGGTACTTTGTAGTGCGAGTGCAAGTGAGTTTCTTTGATCCAGAAATGTGAGGTCAGATTTATTTCTGATTCAAGGTCTGAATCCTCTTGAATACTAGTGTTGCTTTAGAAAATTTCATGATTTAACATTAAACATTGAGATTCTGTTTTAATGCTGTAAGCTGGCAGATTCCGACAGGATTTGTGTGTGCAGCATTCTGTCTCCGCTGTGATTTTGCTCTGTCTGATAGCTGCGCCTGAACCCCCCTTGGGTCTGCTACAGAGGCGTGAGTGCAGCCATGAGCAGCTGGACAGGTTTTTAAGAGCACAGGGGACCTTGAAGACATATGACAACATACAAAGAACAAGTTACTTTGCCTTTCCAAGGTGTTTTATTTTGAAATTCGCTAGATGCTCTGTGTGTTCCCTTGTCTGACTTCCTGTTAGAGTTGATCTGCTCTATTAAACTTAACGAGTGACTGCAGCAGGCTTTATTTTTGGGCTTTTGGGGCCTTTTTAATGGAGAGACAGGATAGTGGATAGAGTTGGAAATCAGGGAGAGAGAGAGAGTAGAGAATGACATGGGGGAAAGGAGCCACAGGCTGGATTCGAGCCCGATTGGAGGACTACAGCCTCCATACATGGGGCGCGTGCACTAACCACTGCGCCACCAGCACCCCAGCAGGCTCCTTTTTTAAAGAGACTTGGCACATATTTGGAGAGGAGCAGAGTCATGCGGCGCGTCTGGCATGCACTGGAGACAGACCAGCAGCACATGCAATGGAAACTGAAATGACGAGCGAGAACAGGATCAGCTCTGGAGTGTGCGGCGTGGACAGAACTCTTTGCACATGGATCCTGTAGAATCTGCCAGTTGGAATCTAAGGTATTACATCAATTTTAGGTCTGCCAGGAATTCTGGAAACAAAATGTTAGTCCAGAGACTAACTGGGAGCATGTCTGTGAACACAGTGTTTGAGCCCTGCCAACTTGCTGATGCAAGCAGGAAGTCATTACCATGTAAAAGTACTTAAATCGTTCCCCAAACTTCCCCTCAATTATGTGTTGTCGGATGGATGGTCTCCTACACTGAACCAACATAAAGTTCCTTTTTCCGGCTTTAGTCAAAAGCCTGCTGCTGCCTTTAAGCCCCCCACCTTAACGAGGGAGCTTCACTCAGCTGTGGGCGTGACGTCTAACGGAGTACAGTTTGAGGACGGCCCTTCATGTAGTATTGTAGCGTCCCTGTCTGTGCATCATGAACATGCAGATGCTCAGCGACCATCAAAGTCAGAACAAAGCTGGCAGTTAGTAAGCTACCTTAGCTTGTAACAACTCGGTCGAACAACATTGACATCCCCAGAGCCACCAGATGGCATGGCTAAAAATGGAAATTCTCAAAGTCACTGTTGCCTTTTGGTGGCAACAAGTTACAAACAAAGCAAAGATGTGAAGAATTGGAGTCTCATATATATAATTGGGCACATTGGGACCTAATATTCATGTCCCTTTGACAGTAAGAGGCAAATATGACAAATAAACATTATACGGGTGGAAACAGATGCTGCTTTAAATATAAAACAACTGCAAGATTTTACCTCAAAGTGTATTTTGTTTTGTGAAAAAGCCCAGACAAAAGCAAATCTCTTGTGTGACCATTTCTTTCTTTTATCTCGAGTGCTTTTTTGTGGGGATTTGACAATATTACAGTACTTCAAGACCTGGTATTAAGGGTTTAACACTTTCAGCGTCTGGGGCACCGGTGACGGGGTGGTTGGTGTGTGCACGCCATGTGCAGAGGCTGTGGTCCTCCGGAGGGGTGGCCCGGGTTCCTCCGACCTGTGGCTCCTTTCCCACATGACGTTCCCCACTCTCTCTCCCTGATTTCCTACTCTATCAACTGTCCTGTCTCTACAGTGGAAGCACAGGAAGCCCAAAAAATGCACCCTAAAAAAAGTGAGCGTCCCAGAGTTTTTTTGATGATGACTATGAGTCATATAAGTCTTTTGTGATTGTGATGCATATAATATACCCATCAAGTTGATTTATAACCTGCAACCTAATTTTGATAACAAATGATCATGTCTTATTATTTTGTACCTGGTAGAGATTTAGTTTTTCTGACCATGTTGACAACAACAACAACTTATTTTCAGAAAATTGTCAAAACTAAATTTTTGTCTTTTTGACACAAATCCATTTCGGGTCTCAAGTCTCAGAAGGGTTAGAAGTCCATGTCAAGTATTGGAAATATTGAAATATATTACCCTATTTGTATTCAGTTACATTATATGCTAATATTGGGTTAGTTTTTGGCCTAATTGTGCCTCGTTGTTCTATTATCCACACAAGGTCATGTGCCTGTGTATTAAACATGGAATGTTGCAACTCAGTCAATACATTTGTAGGAAGAACATATTTTGACAAATTGAAGGCAGATTTACTTAGAGGTGCTGCTAGTCAACAGGCAAGGCGGGCAACTTATTTTGTCCCCAGACCAGCCAATGAATTTTCAATGACAACCTCCCTAAGGGGGCCCCATCTGTTGCCCTGCAAAGTGTTGCATGCATTATTGCAGTGTAAACCAAAGTCTGTCAATAAAAGTCACCGAAGGAAAATTAAGAGGAATTATCGATCTATAGGAGATAGGGGTGCAGAAATGCAAAATTTTCTCGAATCGATTACTCTTCCCATTGTTAAAGCGAGTACTCGAGTAATCGTTTTGTAGTTTTTTTTTTTTCTGTGATTCTTTTCCCCCACGGGAGGCCCCGCCCCCAACTATGACGCGATGCCGACTGTATCTATTGATTAATTTGAATCTTTTGGATTTTAATAATTGTTAGTAAGAGGCCTTTGTATTAACATTCAAATATGACATTTCTTACTTCAACAGACAGCAAACCTCAAATAAAAATTCACACAGACATATCTTATGACCGTTTTAACACTTTATTATAATTAGAGCAGTGTGGCGAGCGGACGTGCAGACATCAATGCGCACTCATCGCACGTTGAAGCTGTTTTGACAGAAACATTCTGTTAACAAAGACTCGGATACCCGAGTACTCGTTTGCATCCCCAATAGGAGATAAAGTGTTGGCTGGTAGACATAATGATGAACGGTGGTTGGGCCACCAATTAATTTTTGGAACCAAGAGACTCTAGAAGGTGCTACTGGATATAATGTTAAAATATGGTTTAATTTACAGCCCAAGGACCACCTGGTTACACTTCTAAAAAATCTTTGAGGGCCCAAAGTGGCAGATGTTGACAACCTCTGGTGTAGGTCAGGGCTTCCCTATATTTGCTATGCCAAGGACAGCCATATAGCTTATCCTCAGTCGCAGACCCACCTCTTGCAAAATGTATTTAAACTCCTTCCTCTTCATTACAATGGCAAATATCAAAAATCAGATTTCAGCTTCTCAATATATTAACTTAATTTTTTTATCAGCAATTAAAAATCTCACTGCTAATTTATTTCATTCAATTTCATTTAATATGTTTTTATAACAGTCTTGTCATTTCTGACATCTTAAATTACTTATTTAAAATGTAATTTTCACAAATGATGTAAGTTGATTTTTGTTATGTGTTCCAGAGAACCCCCGTGCACCTCTGGGTGACCATCCCGGGGGGCATGACCCCCCACTTTCAAAACACTGGTGTAGGTGACTGCATCATTTTATTCTATGATGATGAAGTCATTTATTATCTCAGAGATAGCCAAGCTAGACATTCAGACAGTCTGTGCATGTGAGGAGGACTCGATCACTGCTCTGAGCAATATGAAGATTAAATCAGAAATGTCTCTGAAAACTCTCTTTCTTCAGAAAATGCCTCTCTCAACACCCGGAGATTTCCGTACACTTACATTAGGCATCACTTTTACTTATACATATTCATTCTCTAGTAAATTAATTGAGCAGAATATTAAAAAGATAGACAGTGTGTTTTGATATATGAGTTTCAGCTTAGAATATGATTTTTAACTTTAACAGATGATGAGCAATTTTTCAAAGTTTGAGCCCACATTTGTCAAAACTTCAGCCATTATTATAACTCTGCACATAAGGGATCAAACCTGCTACTGTTTAATTATGGGACTGCCTCCCTAACCACCGGGCTAATTTGATGGCTGATGCATTAAACATGGCCAGCAGGTTTAGAAACTAATATGACAGAGGTACTGAAGGAAAGTTTGAGCACTCATTTTGGAAACAGTTTTGACTCTTCACATGTCTGGAAATGTCTGTGAGTGTGTATGTGTGTGAGCATGTCTAGGCCACTAAAGGTTATATTTACCATTTGTCTGGAATTCGGGAGAGGCAGAGGCCAGCTGGGGATGACAGCGTGGACCACCAGAATTCTGATTACGATTGTGGATGATCAGACACACACAACGCAACAAGAAAAGGTGTTTATGGGGGGATTTAATCAAATGTCATAGCTGTTGATGTCATACTGTGAATACAGAGTGTATGACGCTTGGAAATAATGGGAATTATTGGGGTGGATGGGCGAAGATTGTGGACCATGTCACAATTTTATTGTCACTAGTCTCAGACAGAAGAATGCCAGCAAAATAAATAGAAAGGGAATATGAAAATCATCAAAAGCCAAACAATGGCGGTCCCAGTATTGGAAATGTTGACACTACATACATTTTGAATAATCTGGAAACAGGCAAAGGTGGATATGAGGATGGCTTTGAGTCTCCTGGCAAAAAGCTGCATACATGTCTGTCAACTTAGCCATGTCCTTAATGGTGTATAGTTCTGAATTGGGATACACTCAGGCTTCATTAAATCAATGAGTTATTGACAAAATCACCCAAATCATTTCAAAGAAGAATGTGTGACTTTGTGACCCTGTAGATGTCGTCCTTGAGCACTAGAATAAAACCAAAAAAAACTGCTGTTTGGCAGCACTTCTGCTATTCTGAAGCTTTCGCTCTCATCCAGCCTCCCCTCCACTGTCTGCTGCTTTAGCACAAGCAGCAGAGAAAATGGTCATTGCTTGAGCTGCAATTGCCTGTGGCCTGCATAGTTATGTTAGCGGGCTAATGTTAGCACACTTTAGTTAGCTCTTAGCTTCACACTGCATGTAAATTGACACGGAATGATTGTGATCTTAAAAACGCTTACATGACATCCAAATAAGCAGTGAGTAGGCTATGTTATTCTTCTTTTCTCTAGTCCTTGACGAAAACAGGTTTTACACGCAATGGGTGGAGTCTCCTGTCCATGTAAACATGACGTAAACACAGTTCTGACAACAGCACAGCCAGTGGGACTCACTCTTCTCACTCATTATAGACAGTCATGACTCAGAGAGACATTTACAGAGGACTTGATTACTTGCTATATTTATAATATAATGTGTCAAATGTCGCACATTCTTCCTTTAAAAAATGAAACTAGTATAAATTTAAGTTTGCGTGGAAAGTGAGTATGAGATGTTTTATTTCATCTTGCCATCATAGTAAATATATATTGCAGATTCCAACTTTTGGAGAAAAAATTACATTTATTAAAAGAGATAAAATAAATGTTGTAAGATTTTTCCTAAAGAAAGACTTGATGCGCTGTACAGGTACATGCAATCTGAAGGTCGGTAAACAGACAACCCCACCAACCATTGCAATTAGGTGCTTAAATAGAGATACACTGCCAGTACCAATTTCATCATCTGTAACAACATTTCTGCTGTTATATTGGCATTTTTATTTAAATGAAAAAAATATTTGATTGCTACTCTCCATAAACTTTGGGAAGTTACAAGTTCATAATTAAATGTTTGCATAGTAACTGAGTGAGATGTATGGAACCACGTCCAAAAGCCAAAGAGAAAATGTGAAAAAAGGTTGGGTATGGAAGCTTTAATATGCTGAAAGGTAAAAAGGTCACTGAAAGACTTGTGTTTAGAACTATACTTGTTATATTGGGTGAAAACCACAGGGACATTTTTCTTCAATGCTAAGTTCCACCTCTGCAGTCGGGCAATGACTCAGGTAACTAAATCCCACAGTAACCCGACTTAGTTGACTCTATTAGCCCACTGACTAAAGTGACACTGCTATTAGTGGAACATTTCGTATGATTAATCACCACCTAATCAGATTTGCATATATAATGACTTTGGTTCCACCAGTTGTGAGGGCTTGTGCCGCCCAAAATATTCAGAGAAACACACTGTGTCTTAATGATCATCCATCCGCTCAGGTCAGCCAGCAGGGTCTCTCTCCTGAGTCCTGCCATGATAAATGTGTCAGCCAAAATGTCAGCTGAGGGAGAGGGCTCGTTCACAAAACTGAAAATGACCACAAGCATGAAATCAATAAAAGGGGTTTCAAAGTGTTTCCCATTGTCCACATCTGACTAGTAATAACTCATGTCCAATTCAAAAGTAGGATACATAGCAACTCGTTGTCTGTTTTAAAATCCCCAACAATTGTTAGAAATCTTGGTGTAAGGTATAAGACATATAGGAATTTGAATAGCTAACCCTACACACTAAGATTAGTTTTTTCTCATAGTTCACTGCACAGCTCCTACATTGTACCTTTTGTACATTTTGTGTTTTTTATTTTTATTTTTTATATTTTACATTTTTAAATTATATTGTATATATTGTAATAGCTTCTTGTACTGTATTATTTAAGTTGTTGCTAGTTCTGCTGTAGTTCCTTGTTAATTGTTTAGCACCAATACACCAAGTCAAATTCCTTGTATGTGTAAATGTACTTGGCAATAAACCCCGATTCCGATTCTGATATAGCAACTCTTGCAAGGGCTTTTAAGGGGGAGGGGGGGGGTGCAGCTGATTGGTAGAGTAGTTCATCCCTGAATTTATAGTTTGACAGATTATTCAGAGCTCCTTTGACAGTTGAATGAACGGAAGTGTGGAAGTGTAGTAAGCATGGACTGTTAAAACGTTGACGCTTGTCTTAGTAACATTACCCATTGGGCTACGAGGCGAACCTTTGAAGCCCAATGATGACGGTCGCCATTGGAAATTAAGTCTTCAAACAATCGTCAACCAAGCAATGGACAAAGTTGTTGTTGGCAAACAGCTACAAAGTGCCCTCCTATCAGTCAGATCAGTCACGCCCCTAGTTATGAATAACTATATAAACAAAATCTAATCAAATGACTTTATTATACTAATATTTACCAAACTTGTGCAGTGTGATAGAAATGGTGAATCCTCTGTGAACCAGACTTTCTCATTTCAGTTCAACCTGAGTGGTCTACACAGCCTACAGGCTTGGTCCTTCAAAGGCTCATCCCTACAACAGGATGCTACCTCATGATTTGAAACACTGCTCCTTTGTGTCTTCATTCATGTTGCAAGTTTGTTGTATATTCCTATTTGTTACGTTTTCCCAGCCTTCTTCTCCCAAGTGCTCGTGAGTGGTTTAGTGTTCTGACCATTGCCTGTTTCTTGCTCTTCCTTTGCCTGCCTGTTTGGGGTTGTTTGCTTACTGATTTATGGACTGGACATTAAAGACTGCCTACCTTTTACCTTACCATGCCATGTGTGAGTTTTGCACTCTAGGTCAATCTCTGTTTTTTATTGGTTACGACAGAAGTGTCATTGTGGGAAAACAATAAACCCCACGTTGCTCACAGGTGTGTGAATGTCATTAATTCTGAAGGCCAGTTAGCCACTTTATGGAGCACCCTCTGCCATCAGTGTGTGAATGTGTGAGTGGAAGGCTGAAAGTGACATGTTGTGTAAAAGTGCAGATTAGCAGTCCACCTCTAATTAACTTCTGCCAGGTTCAGGTTGCACAATATAACAGAAATAACAAAGATAATTCTTGAATAAAAGATAAACTTTAATAAAAGATTCGGTAGTCAAAAATGTAATTGACCAGATTGTTTTTTCTTTTGGATGCATAATGCATATTAATCATTTTCCTGTCTATCAGGGTCCAAAAATAATGACAGGATCTTTTCTTGTTTTATTAGAAGCGACATTCTCTAATGGAGCCACAGTGGTTGTTACAGCAGATTATTTTATAATTGAAGACACAACCATGCGGAGATCTCTGGTGTGTCTAAGCAGAAGCTTTTTAACAATGATTTCACATCTCTAAGTCTTCATCTTTCTTATGTTGAGGACTTTATACATTTCAGTATCGAATGATTCATGCTATCAAACTTTGCTTAGAAAAGCCTTTGTATTTTACCCCATCTCACTCGCACATACTTGTACATATATATTGTATTCACCTCTGAAACCTAATGCAGATCATATCTTGACAGAATTCAATTCTCCATTAGAAATTAAAACCCTTCTCAGGCCTTCATTTCTCTGAAATTGATATCAGGAAGTGAAGCAGGAGCTACTACTGTTTACTCACTGATTATTGTTCCTATCTATAATATGAACTACAAAAAGAAAGCCATAGATGATGGAGAGAGTAAGAGAGAGAGAGAGAGGGAGAGGTGTGGAGGAGCTACAGCCTTATTATTAGTTTTTCCTTGAGATTACAGGCAAGAGCGTTTGGCTGAAGCTGTAGTCAATTAAAAATCTGCCGGGAAGGAGGAGAGGGAGAGAGGATGGAGAGAGCAAATATGGGTAAAAGGGATTAGCAGAAATAACCATGTCAGAGGGCTGGACAGCAGACAGGTAGATGTCCTGCTCCTGCTCATGATTCGTCTGGAAAGGAGTTTTAAAGTGCAGACAACTCCATGAACACTGGTACACTCTCAGGCAGCCACATTTATAAGCCCTGCAAGAGCATTCATTCTGTCTTTAGTAGGTTGATGCCATACAAGTTTAATTCTCATCTTAATGGTGATGTCCAGTTTCTGGCTGTTTTGTATTGTTGTAGATGAATCAAGTAAATAAGAGTAGATCCACAACAAACACAACACAGGGACACTTCATTGTAGGCCATTTAATCACTCACAGTAATTAGTCTCCTCCTCAGTCTTCTTTACTTAATTTAAACAAGGGGAAAATACATCTGCCTGAGAGGTGAGAAAACGTTAGTGTTAGTGATACAAATCACCTCCATTAAACACCGGCCTGGATAAGTTGTTCTTTCATTTCCACAGTACTGGTTTGGTCTGCAGTCTTCTGCCTTGTTACGAGATGCTGGGACTCTAAAAACCACCAAGACTCCCGTTAGAAAATAGAAGACTTTTCGTGCCTACCTAGTCCTATACACCAGGATTGTATTCATATTAAGAGACATTAAAAGTTGCTTTTAAAGATTGCAAGATGAAAAGTTTCCTAAACAGCCTCGATGGTTAATAATCTGTACATAATGTGTATATAAAAAAAGTTATTAAGTGCACTCTCTTCAGTAAAATCCCTCATTTCAGCTGCTGTCTCTTTAAGCCCCCCCCTCCCCACTTGCCCACTTTCCTCTGATTGGCCAGCTCAGTTTGCAGTCACAATGAAATTTGAGTGAGCTACCACGTGTGTCCTTTAAAAGAGCTGCCCGGGGTGGGCATGGCCTTCAACTTTGATCCATGCAAAGATACTGAGGTCAGGTTCTGTCACCCACCTGGGGAGGGGTAACTGCCCTTTGTGATGTCACAAAGGGAAAATCTCCAAATGGCCTGTTTGAGCACACATTTTCTGAAAAGTGGAGCAGGTAAAAGAAGAAGGACTTTTCTCATAATTGGGGGCTGTGTAGACTGTATAGGGACACATATTAGTGTTAGAAAAACATGGTCAAGTGTATTTTGCATAATATTTAACCTTTAAGAATAGTATTTGCTACAGGAAATATAACCTTTGGGCACATACACACCAGTTGCCAAATGATAGAGGTATTTTCACCGATGTTGACTAATCAGAGATTTCATCTAAAGAGTGTCTGAACGGGCCAAGATTGTTCATCATCCACTTCTCACTCACTTTTCTTGCACCTGTTAGTGCATGCCAATTTTGCTTTTATGGTTGCTATTACAGTTTTTTTTTTTTTTGCCAATGGTCACATTTATACAGTCAGCTACACAGTCAGCAAAAAATGGACTACATTCACTATCAACTTCCATCACACAGAAACATTCTCAAAACAAACATTAACGCTGACCTTAAGTGGCTCAGTCAACTCTGGCACAGCCACTTGGACTCTCTCCTTGCCAAAGATGCCACCTTTGCTGCTTCCACATCATTTGTTCATTGGAGGACTTACTGAGGATTGTTATGATGTAAAAAAATCTAAATCGAAATGACTACAATGCGTCCACTTTGCTGCATGAAAACAAAAGATTACTTGTCTTAACTAATGTAAATGTTTGTATGATAATACGCCCGGAGAAAAAGTACAATCTTTGCAATGTTTGTTTGAGGATGGCCTCTGAGGCATCTGTACATTTCATTTCCACCTGCATCACCCCTGAAATTGGGTCCTCAATAGTTTACAAAGCTGTTACAATGTGAGACTTTACTGCATATTATCCCACAGTGAACATTTTGTAGCTGTTTGCCTTGATGTTTAACTCTCATTCCTCATCTATTATAGTGACACCCATAAACACCAGCAATACATTAGGCCCCATCTGCTCAGAGTTATACTCAGCAGTCAACAAAAAGAAACTTTGTGCACGCCAAATCCCCAGTGAGACACTTTTAGGTTTTCTTTGCTGCAAAACAAACTTGCATATTCAGCAAAAAAACACAGCAACATATATCAGGTAATCTCTGTTTCCCTGTTGTTGTAATGAAGCTACTGAAATCCTATTTCACAAAGTGCCTTAAGGTGTGTTTTTGTGTATGTGTGTGTGTGTGTGTATCAGGCAGAAGCAATGCCATTACATGTAAAGGGTTACCCATTTATGCCTAGCTCTGCGTGTGCCCTGCAGGGTTTCCCCCTTAAAGATCTCTGTTTAACAAGACAGCAGTGTTTAATAAAGGTGAAGGGTTCAGCTTCATATTAATGTGCCTCACCCTCAGGCTCTGCTATCGGGGCTTCAACATGCAGCAAAAAAAAAAGAAAAGCATCAGATTGTCTGAGAGGCAACCTCACATCTCCAGTAAAGTCTGTTTCATTCTCCACTTGCAGGTTAAATATCTCATTTATTCTTATCCGCAGTGTAATTTAATACACAGTACTTCTTGAATCTGTTATCAATATTTGCTCGCTTCCAGGGTCATGAAGCCTTATCTGCTTCAGGGAAACAGTAATAAGGTAGATATTATATTAAAGGGGGCTGTTTTTAGCTGTGGAGTATACAGTCATCATATAAAATAGCACCTCAGGCTTTTGCAATGCTCAACTTTTCTCATTGCTTAAGCAGAAATAACTGCTGCGGATTCAGAGAGTTGCTATTTGTGTGCAAGTGTGTGTGTGTGTGTGTGTGTGTGTGTGTGTGTGTGTGTGTGTGTGTGTGTGTGTGTGTGTGTGTGTGTGTGTGTGTGCTTTCTGGCAACGGCACACTAAGAAATGATGTGTGTATGTGTGTGTCTGTTTTTAGTGAGTGGATATGCTGTTGTTTATGTATCTGGGCCAATTGGGTTTTAGTTGCTTTACAATGCTGATCCCCACCTGAGTAATGATTTTCTTAATGCATGTTAAAGCCACAGGTTTCCAACAAATTATCCACGGTCGGCACAAACAAACACAATGCCTTAACAAGTCAGCAGCTGAATGCCTATAAATCAGCTTCTTTTTTTTTTTTTATATGCAGAGCATTACTGGAGCTGCTTATCATTTCAAAATAGCTCACAAACAAAAAAGCCATCAGGGCAAAAAAGCAATAAAGCTGTTTCTGTTGCTACACCACCAGCTTCACTGATTTACAGGTTAATTATTGTGTTAGCATTAAAGCTGAATACAACATACTGACAGGGTATGTCTCCGTCTGGATTTTTCAGGCTTGGAAATGTCATGTTTCATAGTCATATGACATGTTGATGTTAGCCCAAAGAAGAGGTTGGTTGATAACAATATAAGTCAAGAACTAGCAAAAAAAGAACTGAAGAAAATAGCCACACAACTTTGTTAATCCTTCACCAACATGAGCATTTACCTTGGATTTAAGTCTTGACTTGTACATGACCTGTGAGTTTCAGAACCACAGTTGTGTTGAAGCTTTGTGTGCTTTACATCTTAAAGTTAAAGTAAGGGCGCACTCACACTAGGCAATCTGTACTGTACCCAAGCACCTTTGACCCCGTTACGACCCCTAAATTAATGACTGCTTTTACAGGGAGTCGAACATAAATCAACCAGCCAGGTTAAATCATTTCAAGGAAAAGGTTTATTTTTACAATCCGAAATTGTTAACAACATTAATAATTGACCAAGAAACAACAAAACTATAAACTGCAGTCTGGTTTACAAAACAAAACAAAAGGAAAGGTCAGTCACCCAAGCCAGCCCACTCAGGGCCATCGGACCGGGCACTCACCCTCTACCACAAGCCACAGGATCCCTTAAAACACTGAACCAAAGCCGTGAGAAAGGGATAAACCCAGATTACTCAGCCAACATTAACACAGAGTAGACATTTTGTTGTGACTCTCAGGAGCCAAGGAGAGAGTGAGAGAGAGCCGGGAAGTTTCTGCCTCCTTATCTGCATCGTCCTCAACCATAGTCACCCTAGGGAGAGACAAAAGCAATCAGTCAACAGGTAACAAACAGGTACATATTACAACCAGCAGAGGGGGACAAAACAACATACAATGTAACACCCCCAAAGGCCAGTTCGTTTGACCTGTGTGAGTGCTCCGATCCGTGCTAAAGGTGCACTTCCTTAGACCTGGCATGGTTGTAAGAGGTGTGCTTTAGCCCGGTACAGTTGCTCATGCACAAGCACAAGCACGGGTACACAACGTAAACATGAATTATAATCAATCCCCGCCTCCATTATCGAGAAAACCCGGAGTGTTGTGGCTGCATCTGAACAAAATTACTCAAATAATTGTACATTTGTGTGTAGTTGGGGTCTTGTTAGGCTGCTCCTCTGCTGTGAGAGTTGTCTCACAGAGTCTCATTACATAATTGAATATGTAGCTGGGTGGAAAGATGGTAGGTTACCGTGTAACATGGGTTCTCTGAGAGTAGTGACTGCCTCTCCATCTTCACGTCTGATGGCGTGGAGAGATAATGTAGTCAGTCAGGAAGTCATGGTTACATCTCAACCTATGGTTTACCCCTTTCCCAGAGAGTGAGTGTCTTTGTGGTGATGATGGTAGTTGAGTATTAGACTATAGAAGCAAAGCGATTTGACCAACAAATAAATGTAGAAGAAGACGACCTACTATATTAATCCCCAAAGGGAAATTCTGTTCTCCTTTTTTTGAAGTGCTACATACATATAGACCAGGAATACATAAATCCACAAAGGCAAACACAATCCTCTGGGCACATGGAGAGATGTCAGAGTGAGGGGTTGCCTACAAAAGAGCATCCAAGCAATAGGTGGTTCGCTGCCTTGCACGAGGGTTCCGCGGGCAGCAACCACACCAATTTCCATACTTTAGACTGCACCAGGACTAGAACCAGAGACTCTCCAGTTCCCAACCCAAGTCTCTATGGGCTGCCATACTGCCACCCATTTTACTGATAAGCTACAAAGACAGGTATGGCCATGAATAAACCCTTAATTATTAGAAAGCCAACTTCCACCCATACATTATCTATACTGCTTTGGTTGAGCGAGGGATTGGAGCAGATCCCAGCTGTGATTGGGCAAGAGGTGGGGTAAACCCATGACTGTTCACCAGACAATCACAGGGCTGACATATAGAGACAGACAGGGTTTGAGAGGTTTAGAAAATTACCTTTTTTGTTGATTGTGTATACAGCTTGGGTGACCTCCCATTAGGTGATCTCATTATATATATATTAATATTTATAAAGGTGGTTACTGTGACAAATCTTAGGACATATTGATTTCAAGATTGTTCTTTAGACAGATAAGATAAGTGTTGCTATCAGGGCATTTACAAGCAGTTAAAAAGAAAAAGAACAAAACACATTTAATTTATTTTAAATCTGCCATCAAATGGGTTCATAATTGGTCAAATTAATCCCTGTCTGTCTTTAATTCCTGTTTTTTTCCTTTCTTCTTATCACTGTTTCATCTTCATATTTACTATAGTTATTTTTTAATGGCCTTTTTTTTCATTCAGACATAACAGTAGAGCACAAAAACAAATCATTTTTCCTCATTGGTGAAGTGGATCCAATTACAAATTGAGATAGAGACATGAATGTATTAACAAGCAGACAGCTGAATATAAATTCAGCCAGTGCACAAGCTGGAGATACCATCCATTTTGTTCTTCCACAAAGGGAAACTTGTCATGCACTCAGAAATGATACGAAACAAACAGCATGCTTTATCACTTTACAACTGATACATGCAGATTTAATGGAAAGCGAAACCCTTGACTACGTTGGCAAAACATTAGGAAGGGAATATTTGTGTATGTCCTCTGTCTATAGGGCAGTATTTGCATCAGGAAAGAATATATTTATTATATTTATAGCAGTCTGGAATGAGTTTGGAAGGTCTGGCACTGAGGCTCAGATCCTGTTCCCTATACACCAGCTTGGTGAAAGGACATTGAGGCAGTTTTTCTCAAACATGCAGAAACAGAATCAGCTGTATTGTCCAGGTATGCTGACACATACAATGACTGACTCTGATAGACTGTAAACTAAAACTATAAACTGTTATGACTGTGAGACATTTGTGTATTAAAGTGTGTTTTGTGCATCTGTTTGTCTTGGTGCTGCGCTGCAGGTAACTGCCCTTGATTGGGTACAAGTCCTGGTATGAGGGCAGGTCAGCACCAATGATTTCTTAATGTAGCCAAAGATTTGAAAGTTAAAAGTAATTAGCTCTTTTTAGATGAAAATACCAAGCAGATTATTTCTGACATCTATGTAAAAGTGAGTTCATCACACTTGAAGGGATAGTTTGGTATCTTTGAAGGGGGGTCGCTTGGCGCCCTTGTCAATAGTAAGTAGATTAGCCACCATAGATCCCTGTCAGCGTGGCCTCTTTATTGAGAAACTGGTGAGAGTACAGGAACACAAGCTAGGCTATACGGCTATACAGACAAAGTTGTTGCTTATTGTAATTCCTCTTATTTTAAAAAATGGATTAAAAAATAATTGTGGGGTAAATGTATGCTATATTTAAAAACTTACAGCGCTTTACTTTTTTCACTAGCAAACCACTTTATTTTTGCACTTATTCAGCGCACAACAAGCGTGTAGCTCCGTCCACAGCGCACTTATCAGCTGTTTGAGTCTAACAACTCAACATTAGTTTCACTGAGAAGACTGAAAATTATGATGTGAATTTTGACATTACTGTATCCTAGTTTGAGACAATTTTAAGTAAGCTAACAAATGCTTTAAGATTATCCAACTGAGACTGCACAGAAATGGCTATAAAATGTGTTTTTCTAGCTCAGTCGTCCTCTTTAATTACACACACCTAGTGTGTTTTGATAAAGTAACAACGGTGAGGATCATGGGTTGTGTCATTATTTAAAAAACTGTGTGAGCTGAAAACTTACATCAGCTCATCTGATTTTTTTATTTAATTTGTACAATTTCAGACAAGGTCTGTAAAACTTCAGCATTCAGTATATCAGAGATCTCGGGATGATGAGTGTTGCAGCCTGCAGGCATGTGTGAGCCACAGGTATACCCTTATTCTATTTTCACCACGTTCCACTTGCAGCTTTCTGGGTTTAAGGACATGGGCTCACAGTTTACACACAACCAGGTAACATGGGACCGCTTTCCTCTTTCTTCATCAAAGTGTTCTCATGTATCCACAGTAAACAACATTTCATATTCATTGTAAACTGGCTAATTTTAAAGTTTCGATGTAATTGTCTCTTTCAACTGCCACAGTCAAAAACAACAGAACAGTGTGCTGCTGGTGGAGTGACATGTATGTGGTGCAAAGAAACGCTTATACTGTGTGGCTTTCCTTCGAAAAATTAAAGCGTTGTGATTTTTTTTCAATATAGCATACATTCACCCCAATACTCTTTCTTTAGGCCATGCCTACCATCGTCTCTGTGGCTGAAACACGTAATATTTACAAGTAAAACCCACTTCAAAGACACCAAACTATCCCTTTAAATTCAAGTCAATTTGCTCAATCAAAACCCTTATTAGTGATGTTAACCCTCATAGATCATTACTACTTTCAACTTTCTTGGGTTTAATTCTGAGAACCGACTTTCTTTAGGCTGCCCAAAAAAACTTTTGAGTCCCATGCCTTTAAGCAAAAGAACACACAGTGTAACCAAGTCATTCAATTCATAGTGCACTGAAAATAATTAACCAGATGCTAATTCCTCTACCAGGAGAGAAAGTTTCAAGTTTCTTCCCCTATGCTCAGATTTTGTTTTTTTTTGCCTGACTGCTACCAGACACTTCCTTTGCTTTGTGGATTGTTTCAGGACACCTTCATTTGCATCGCCCAGAGCTCAGAATTAACTATGTATGTTAATCACTGTTACAGGTACTCCCTTTGAAGATTCCTCACCACACACTGTCAAGGAAGCACTTGAGAAAATGATTGAACTTAATAAGGAGAACTTCTAGACACTGATAAAAGACTACAGGGATGTCAGACGACCATAGACTGAATGAAATATGAACCTAGTCGCAGTCAGCCATTGGTTCCTGGAGACCCAATCAGTGGCGGTCACCATATTGGAAATACTGTTGCAACCAGTGTTGGGACCGTACTGTAACGCCACTACTATTTGGGGTAACTAGAAACTAATGAGTTACTTTTCAGATTCAATAACATTGTAACAGTTATTGAAATTCAAAAGTACTTGTTACTTTCTGTGAAACAGCCGACAACAAGCGGGCGCGGTTACGCTAACGTCAGCACAGTAGCGTCCTGGGAGGAAGAACATCGAACTCTGTTAACAAACACAGGGAGGTGATCATTAAGCCGTGAGCTTTCTGTCACAGAAATACTGACATTATTTTTGACTTGCTCGAGTTAAACGACAAGAATATAGCAGTAAGTTGTAGTCTATGATGTAGGAAAAGTTATTTCACAAGAAAGAAGCACCTAGCTAAATAACAACACCCTTCCATTAAACTATCTGTCAGAGAGCTTAACAACACCGGCTGGAAACACCGGCGATCCTGGTGCAGCCCATGTTAGCTCGGCAGACCAAGGAGGAGACACTCCAGACAAACAGCCGGCTTGATTTAAATAGACTATAGACTGACAGACAGGTATGTTGTTAGCGCCGTGCTTCTTAATAACTGTTGACGACTGTTGCCTTCAGAGATATCAGAACTGAAAATGACTACAGTGCTCTTTGAAATGTGTGAGCTGCCACAGCTCAATTCAGCCATATTGACACTAAATAATGTGACATTAATACGAGGATTGAAGGAAATAAAGTAAAACTCGCAACTTGTAACTGTAACTAGTTACTAACTTTCAGTAAAGTGCCCGACACTGGTTGCAGCTCAACATTTGATTTATCTAACATCAGGTAATGAGTTTTATTTGAGGCGGGCCTTACGCATGTGGGCAAAGAGCTACAACGGGACCACCTGTCAGTCAACCCAGACTGCCCAAAAATATACAAATGCAGGCATAACTCTTTGCCTACACATAATCCAAACAGGTGAGTTGAAAAGGTGAGTTGAAAATACCCATTAGTGTACTGTCCAGAACCAAACTGGGTTTTATGAACCAGGTTGTAAAAATGTGTACTTCTACTGTAAAAATGGGACTTTTTGAGCCAGCCTTCAGTGGACCCTCGAGGAAGATTTCTTTTTTGAGACTTCAGCATACTGAAAGAGCTATACAGCTTCACAGGAACTGCACGTTGTAGATTTTGCTGAATGCAATGGAAATTGTCATGTACAAATACAGTTTTTCGCCCATGGGAGAGCCCCAGGGAGACCCCCAAAACAGACTGCATCCTATATACTGCGACCTATATTCTGGATTCTATTGTAATTATCATACCATGCAGAGATAATGCCCTACAGACACCAAGCTATGTGCTTCAAAGTAAAATCTATAAATAAATCCATAGTGTGTCCTGCTGGGTGTGGTGTGCAGTCATGTCGTCACTCTGCAGGTTAACAATCCCCGGCTTTTCCCTTGAAGCCTGTGTGGTACAACATGGTAGGAGGGGGGCACTTTGAGGTGCTCAGGGCAAAAGGGCAGCAGTTCGAACCTGCTTTGAACTCTTGACTTGTTCATTTGTAGTGCAGCTCTGTGATGTGCACATGCTCTGTGGTGCCGCTCAGAGACATGCACAGTGATCGCGCTGCTGCATCTGTGATAAGAGCCTTTGATGGCTCAGTTTGTGATTGAAGACCGGCAAAGGTCCATGTTAAAGACCTACAGGGCCGGGCCACCCCAAGCTGCCTGCATCCCTTTAAGCATGGCTCTGTTTCTCTCTCTCTGCGTCTCTCTCCCCATCTGTCTCATCTTTGCACTCCTCCCTCATCTCTCTTTCTCACATTGTTTCGAAACATCAGCAGCTGGACGTTTGATCTCTGCTCTCTCTCAGTCTGACACAAACACTCCTCTGTCTGCCGAATCCATACTAACGATGTCTTATGCCATATGCACAAAACATCAGATGGATGTACTTTAACACCAGAGGTCCTATGAGAGCATTTCTCATTTAGCACGGCCTCTTCTGTTTGAGTTAAGCACTTAAACTGATCCAAAGCTTATGAATGTGTCAACAGAACACTCTCTGGTCACATTCTTTGCAGTAAAAATTGAAATGACGACCAACTTTAAAGTTCAGTTTATGTACATGCAAGCATTTAAAGGCCGCTGGGAGAAATAGACGCCTGTGTTACCCTTCAAACTGCTTCAAAAGTAACCCGGTGTATCCATCTAATGAGTCACTGAACACTGGTATAATATGGATGTTTTTACAAATCCTTCCTCCCTGCACACAGATCCAGCATGCAGGGGTTTGAGCTATTATTGCATTCAATCATATTCTGCCCAAGGCTTGAGCTTTAAGAGCAGCTGGAGAATATATTCAAGAAACCTCAGTATTTGGTCTGCAGCCTCTGGACTAGTGAAAGTGGTAAAGCCTGCAAGAGAGAGAGAGAACTAAAATTGAGGTGTCTGTCACTGCACAGCCCTGATCTCAGAGCTAGAAGAAAAATTGATTTCATTATTCCAGTGTTTTTGCATGGTGATGTATAATCTATTCTCTTGGATCTGGCCTCCCTTTATTGAAACGCCTCAGAGTTAACCAATAAATTGATGACCATATTAAACAACACATGCTGACATGTTCTTTTAAGGCAGCTGAGAAAGGCGATGTCCATTTTTTTAAAGCTGACCTATTCTGCTGATCCCCATTTTAAAACTCACATGTGCTGTTACAGTGCTGGATGCCCATACTAAATTTGGGCCAAGTTAAAGATCAAGAGGTAAACTTATGTTGGGGTAATTCCATGATGAGTCTGAGTCCTCGGACAAGACACTATACACCAAGTTGCTCCCACTGCTTTCTCAGCGATGTATGAATATGTATGAATGGCATCAGTTACTTCTGATGGTCACTCTACATAGCAGCCTCTGCCATCAGGGTGTGAATGTGTAGGTGTGACCTGCGATGTAAAAGCACTTTGAGTAGTCAGAAGACTAGAAAAGCAATATACAAGCTCTATAGGTTTCACAGACTGATAACATGAAAGGTGGAAAGTAGTATATTATAAGAATCTTTAACATTCTTCTCATGAACATTAACATCCCATAGAGCTATCACTTGATGAGAATCAGTGAATTGAACTGCATCTGTGACTTGGAGTCTGTATCAGTGCATACTGAATCTTTATTTGGGTTGAATTGAAAACAAAACTAAATCACTCCTCGCTCTAGTCTACTAATTAGCATTTTGCAGGCCAGCACTCTTCATAGCAGAATTTTTAACACCAAAAAAACCCCAAAATAATAATAATTATATTCCAGCTTTTAATCATCCTTACAAATGAAGATGAGTTAGGGTGCAACCTTGAGCAAGGAAACATCAAAAAACCCCAGAGGAACACAATTGTTCATGTAACTTTTTATTACCTGCCCCATAACAAGTCTGAAGTCAGGGAAAATTGTACAAGTGAGGTGTATGAATCCATGTTTATGCAAGAGTATTTGCAGGCTGTCAGTTTTCTTCAAAGGGAAGGAGAACTTCAAAGAAACTGTGCAGATAGCGAATGGGTCATTTCACAAACAAGAGGCAAGCAGAGAGTCTTACAGCGAAGTCTACCAACAGCAAATCCTCAGCCTCATGATTAGTGTAAATAAAATGATGCAAACGACACATGCTTATCTCATAGAGTCCGCTCAGTGCTGCTTTGATGAATGTTTACAACAACTGATTCATGCAATGCTACGGCTGACACTGGATACATTTCCATGAATGTAAGAGCGATGCAGTTTCTGCAATATAATGATGCAACTACAACCAGTTTTCAAAAGTAATCAAATCTTGCTTTCTTCTTTTTCGTTAAACTAAAGGGTTTACAAATGGATGGAGGGAAACATCCCAACATAACAACAGCACTCTGAGTCCAAACCTTTGCACATGCCCACTACACAAGAAACACCTGCATGCAACTGAAGTTGGAATTTGTTAATTCATTTTTACATCAATGGTTTCAGTGTCTCATCTACCTTAAGCAATTAAATATAACAGAATGTGTCCTTATTCAAGAAGCCATTGTTTTTTAGCAGAAGAAATCATGAAAATCTCTGAAATTTATTGTGAAATGGTACGAACTATTCACTTATAAACAAATAAAAGCAGCGCCACTTCGCTCTTATATAACATTTCATTATATTACACTATATTGTTCATATTGCACTATATTATATTATACTACATTATATTATATAACTGCACTCTGCATTACTGTGGTACAACACTGCCTCTCTTCTCTGCTGTTTACATTACTTGCTGCTATTTATTTATCATACCAAGTCACTTTAATCATCACTTGTCACTTTATCTTGTCATTATCTGGTCATTCTCTTCAAATACTGTTTCAATTCTCCATTCCCCCCAGTTAACTTCATGATTCATTTTGTACTGTATATACTCCCTGTTTTTATTTGTATTTGTATTTGTATTTTTATTTATCTTATCTATTCTGTTTAATGTGTATTTGAGCTTTCTTGTCTGTGCTGCTGTAACGCCCGAATTTCCCCTCCTCATCAATAAAGTATTATCCTATCCCATCCTCTGTTCCGTTTGGGAAAAGCCAAAAGGTCAGCAAGGAAGTGAATGTCGACAGGTAAAGATACGATATGTAGATTCTGCTGCCAGGGGGCTCACAATCAATACTATAATAACAAAAGATGACGTAGAGGCTGGCGGGAACCATTGGAGTTCTCTCTCTATATCCTGGATAAAACAAGGTGTCCTTTAGGTCAAGGCTACATATGAGTGACAAAATGCTGCCATGGCAACCTGTTAAAACCTGTTAAAAAAAAGGAGGTTGGTTACCGCCACATAGCCAATTTCCATGAAGTCGGTGCACCACAGTTTTGCTCCATCTGATGACGCACTCCCTGGCCCACTGGGTCCGTTTCTTGTGTGTGAGCGCAGCCAACATGTACACACATCACAGGAGAACTACAAGATCACGTGGGAATAAAGAAAAAACATGTGAAGACAACATGTTGCTTTGTCTTTCTGAAGATGATTTGTTGTTCGTTTGGTGCCTGTTTTGGCATAATGCATTGGCATTTTAAGGGAGAGTTTTTTTCCTGAGTGACGATCCGCCGCCAGCACCGAGGGGCCAATACAATACAATCTTTAGTCTGTATATTTAGTTTTATTTTGAAATTGATCGGATTGTAGTTCACGAACCAGTTTCCAAAGTCACTGGTGGTCAATCAAACTTTTTTACAGATCCTTGCCCTTGGCATATTGTGTTTCTATCAGAACGTATGCAGTTGCTCATCAGTACATCAGTGATTGTTTTATAATTATTTGTCACGACTGGATTGGTTGCTAGTCATTTTAGGTTGATGTAGTTCTTGTTTTTTTTGACGCAGTCAGAATTTTGATTTTATCCTAGCCAGGTCTTATTGTAAGATTTCAACTGACTTTTTCCATAAGCATTTTGAATTGAAAGCCAGAAATTCTAAAATGTTTCACCCAAAAAGTGTTGTTCAGGAGAGGCCCTTCATCCCACAGTGAAATGAGCTCTTTAAGATATAGTGGCTATAATGAATTCTATAAATAAATAGGTAAATAAACTGATTTACAGCCTTTTACAAGGCTGCTTCTGCATCCCATAAGTGGCTCATCTTCGATGTAAAGAGGCTCTGACAGAAAAAGAGAGAAGATGTTTGTGTAGTACAACAAAATATTAATCATTGTACAATATATCGATCTGCTTCTGTTTATGTGCAACAGAAACAATCTCCAGTCCAGTGGCAGTGTTGGCTGTCCTCCGCTCTGTTCTGGGCAGAGTGGGCATAATGACGAGGGAAGAGCAGGGCGCGATGCCAGGCAAGAAATCAATACCTCAGGAAATAAGATGCAAACCCAGCAGCTGCTGCAGGGAAGCTGATTTGGTTCGGTTTGTGTAGGTGAGTAAGAGGGAGAGATATAGAGAGAGACCATGTGTGTGTGTGTATGTGTGTTTGGTATTTTGTATGTGACTCTGCATGTGAAGTGCAACTCAACAGTCCTGTAGAAGAGGGCGAACTGAAACAAATTATATTTTCAACAAGGTCAGTGTTCAGATATATCTGTGTGTCAGGAAAGGAAGAGTAAGGAGGTGATGTAGTCATCACGATCAGCTCATGCACATGAAATTTTACTCTGCTTGCATGGATTTCCTAGTTGTAAACAAGTATGCAGGCATCTGCTTTGTTTTGGGCACTGACAGAGCAACAATCACTTCATATCCAACAGTCTTGTATGTTCTGTTGTAACAACTTAGTGCATTGTGGGAGGAAAATCAGGGTGATGCTGAGGAGGTTTTAAGTCTTTTTTTTTCTGTAGCGCAACAAATGGGTGTTAACAAAATGTTATACAGATTGTATTAAAACTTTGATCAGGCTCTGATGACACCAGAATATATGCACTGACCTGATGTGGATATGGTATTGTCATATGGTATCATTCAGTGCTTAAAGCACTGACTCTGGTGGTCAGGAGGGATAAAATAGAATGTAACATATGCATCTAATCACTGCACAAACGTTCATATTATGCCCCTCATAAAGAAGGGATGACACAACACACATGTGTTAACACCTTTATCTTTAAGATAGGACTGTGGATAGAAACAGAAATGGATTAGAGAGAGAGTGGGGAATGACATACAGCGACATTTCCACAGGTCAGATTCGAACCTGGGCTGCCTGCTTTTAATTTTAATGAATTCATTTCATTTTAATTTTCTTTTCATTGCTGTGATAAATTTGTTGCTTTTACTCCAATGTAGTGTTGACATAGTTTCATCCAGTGAAGATCCCTGTCTGCATTAATGTCTCTGCCCTACTTAACAAATGTGAAGCCAATAAAGAGTGGGATTTCTCTTTTTTTTTGTTTTTTTGCTACACTGACGTCTGGCATGACAACTGCAACATGTTAATAGCTCTGAGTCAACCTAATGCTGATATTCCAGTGGGAGAGAGAATCTGAATCAAAATGTGACATTGAAGGGCTTTTTATCCAATTATTACTTTAATGAATTCAATAAGGTTTAGTTGATTGACAGCTCTGATAGTTCTCCCTGTGCACCTGCTGATGTACTTATGACACTCTGATATATAAATAGGCCTGCAATAAGCCAGGCAGACTTCCTCTGTACCTTTTTATTCTGCATTTACCCGCTAATCAGCTAACTCAAGGGCATCTTTGTTCACAAATCATCCATCTGCCATCCATTGGTTTACAACTAATGATGCAATCATTTTCATTTCTGGAGACGCAGCTTCACATCTTCCACTCAATCAGCTGACATCTGCAGTATTTCAATTATTCTTATTTCCACCTGTATGCTGAAGAGTAAAAAATGTGACAAATTTAGGCTTTGACACCCCATAGCTCACTCTCAGTGCTTTGTGTGGCTTCTGAAAGCATACATATTACATCGAAGTGTGACAAGATGGCATTTCAATTGGTCTTTTTATGAGTCCGCTTCATTAATTCAAGTGAAAACAGTGTTATATATGGATGCTTTTCATGTAAAAACTACAACAACCAAAACTAGCTAATTAGCTTTCATTAAGAATCCCCCAAGTTATCCCACCTTTCAAAATGGTACACAATCACAACCGTATTTCAGAGGTAGAAGTTACACCATGCATTTTTACAGCTACCAGGACAAACGTGGTAGAATTTAAGGTGAACCTTCTGCCTATTTTGAAACTATCTTAGCTGGTGTAACACCTTTATTTCTTAAAGCACGTAAACCTCCTTAAATAGAAACAAGGTTCAAATGGCTACTTTTTAATTTAAGAACAGCTGGTGCAACCCAGTAAAGCACGCTATCACCGTCAGCTAGGTTACATTTTTTCTTTTTCATATAAAGTGAAATAATGATGTTATTTAAAATAAATTTCTCCTTGGTCTGACAGGGTGTCTCATGTATAATGGTCCAGATGGTTAAAACTCTGCTCCTCGCTCACAAAACAGCAGCAAAACGGCTCCTCCTTACCTACACTCTCTCATCCAGGTCTACACTCCATCCCGCCCACTACGCTCTGACAGTGAAAGGTGTCTGATCCAGCCTTCACAACAGGGTCCTACGATGCTCACTAGATTCTTCTCCTCTGTCGCCCCTCAATGGTGGAACGAACTTCAAAACTGCCGAGTCCCTGTGCACCTTTAAGAAAAAGCTAAAGACCCAGCTCTTTCATGAACACCTTCGGCCTTTATGTTGATGATTATGATGATGTGTAGGATGGTTTCTATGCTGATTACAACTCTCTAGAACAGCTGTCCATGTTGTTCTTTGCCTTTGTGCGCTGCCTGTCAGCACCTGTGTGTCCGATCAAACTTAAAGCTGTTTGTTTGCACTTTGTTTTCCTCCTTCCTAGATCCTTACTTGTGTTGAACTTACTCTCCGATGAATTGAACGTTTATTGACCTTCACAGTCGACATGGTTGTTTAGCTTCTCACAACGTCTTTGTAAGCTTCGCACCCTCTGTTTATTAACAAATGTAGTAGGCGCCAAAGTGCAGCAAACCAAATTCTTCCATATTGTTGCAATAAGTTAGGGGAAAAGGCTGTGACAAATCGTATACATTTTGATCATCTTCATGTTAGCTTTGAGATCTGCAGTAAATCTAACAAGCAGTTTACAACACACATGAAGAACTGAACTGAAAGTTGCCTCCAGCGATCAGCCCACTCCAGAGAGAGAAGCATGGAGAGGTGTAGGATGCAATGCAGGAGAAGCAAACATGGTTGAGTGAGAAAAACAGCTATCTAAAAGGTACAGTATGTAAGATAGCCACTGAATTAAATGATACTATATCATCAAACATATAGGGATCATGCTATGTTGAACTGCTGGCTGCTGACTGTTCTGAAGGTGCAAGAAGCATCAACAAATATATATTCAAGGTTGACTGTTGCCTGTATTTGCTGTGACATATATGACATTGATGCCATAAGAATATATTTATATATTCAGTATATAAAAAAAAAAAAGGACATATAAGAAGTCGTGGGGCTGTGTAACCAGGGCAAGACCGACTGTAGCTGTGGGTGGAATGTGATCTTGAGAACAGGGGCTGATAGTGGACAGCAGCAGATGAATGTGACAGTGATGTCCTGTGGCTTCGCCTTGATTCATGCTGGTATGAACACAGAAGTCTCTGGCCTGCCTTGCATCTGTCTGCCCACCAAGCCGGCCTCCCCTTCCCGGTGCTGGGTGCTGTCCAGAGTTGTACGTGACTTTGTGCCAGCTGGCCGCTGCCTGTCGCTCAGGGCAAAAACTCTACTTGCAGATGGACTCCACCTACTACTGGCAATGGACACACACACACACACACACACACACACACACACACAAACACACAACCACTCATGTGTACACACAGACACCCACACTGTTTATCATACAAACCACACTTTGACTGTTGGGTATCAGTAAAATTAAAAATAAGAATCCAGCTTTTAAGAAGCAGATATTGAGGCTGTAAATCATTTTTCTTTATGTTGAGCATCAGGTTTTGCAGTGAGCCAACAGTGTGCATATACACTAATCACATAGATGCAAGTGGACATTAACAAGAGCTTTATTAATAAACTTTCTATTCTATTATACATTATTAAAAAGTGCTTGACTTACCAGGTAGTTGCTAGATTAAAAATAAGTACATTTACATGCAGCTAGAAAAACTCAACATTTTGTGTTTGTGCGACTAAAACTAAACTTGCATTGCTCCCCCCCCCGTCTCCCCCACTGGTCTGCATTCACATTTAGTAACATTGTTCCATGCCCGAAAACGCGTTCTGTATGTAAACAGTCCGATACAGCAGGTGGCAGCATTGCAAATAACACCAAAAAGCTGAAATAAGTTACCATGGTAACCACTGCATCCTGCTAACGCTGGATGTTTTTTGTCATTTCTGAGATGCCAACATCAACCCTCTTCCTACTTCCACATCTATCGTGCAGCCCAGAGGACGAAATGGGACCGCGCCGCACGGATACGACAGTTTTTAAAGCAACAAGAGCCGTTGAGAACAGCGATTACAGCGGCCCACTTTCTTGTCACCTTTGGCAGTAACACGGATATGGTGATGGCTAAAACATAATTTGAATTTCATCAATACAGCATACTTCCTTACATCAGCACAATGAGAAAGTAAAGAATTTAGTTTTTTTTATTTTTAGACTTAATTAAAGTGAGTATACTGCAAAAGCTCAAATATTTCTTAGCGTATTTGTCAGAAATATTAAATGAAAGGCCAAGTTTGTAATGAGAAAAAGTAGCCAGTGCAGCATGCAAAAAGTACGTGTGGACACTGCAGAGTATGTACTCCTGAAGTTAATTATACTTCTATCTATAATTTTATTTATTGTGAGTCTACTCAGAACACACAACTCAGTCTATTTAACATCATTTTTAATGTTTTTTTTATGAAGGTCTAAAGTTTGAAAGATTGCCGCCTCAGATAAGAAACTTTCTGTGAAGAGAAAAACGTGTGGGAGCCAGAAAGTCAGAGATTTTGGATCTTAAGCCTGTAGCTGTGGCAGATTATCTTTCTTCAGCTATTTGGGATTCTTTTGTGCCCTCATTAGGCCTCCGCTGTGATTTCTGTCAGCGTTGGATCTAGCGGTGGGTGGGAGCTTGGGAATTCCATTAAAAACAGGTACATTCATCCAAACCGCAACCAATTTGAGACAGTGTTTAAGTGCTTGTTTGTTGCTCATTTAAAAGGTAACTACAGGTACTGTGAGAAAACCCCTACCCCAAAACGTTCAACTATGTGTAGGCTTAAATCTTTAACAAATGTGTAATATCTGGTGTGTTTTTTTTTTATATATTTGTAATCATTTCTGTAGGTATATGTTTGTTAGCTCACTGACAGCCTGGCATACACAAATGAGCATGTGTGTTGCACAGCACTTTTCCACACCTACAGTTTGGCACCTGATGTTTCCAATCCCCCCCCCCTCCAACACACACACACACACAAACACACAATATGCATTGCATTGCAAATGCCCAGCTGTCAAACATTCCTTGGTGTTAACGCGATGAGAGGAGCGACAGAATGGAGGTTTGTGTCTGTAGATAATAAGATTTGGATGAAGCTATTTTTAGACTTTATGGAAGGTAGAGAGAGTGAGAGAGAGAGAGAGGGGCTCAAATGACTGCAGTGCGTTGGCAAACAAAACAAGCATGCACACATGTCTGCTGCACACATGCTGATCAGAAACACTGTTTGTCTTCTCTACACCTTATTCTTACTTTAACCCCTCCCCCTAATGCTTCTTCTTCTGGTCTTTCTCCTGAATGCAGAGCAGAAAGACTAAGAAAGAGTGTCCGGTCCTGTAATCTCAGTGTGTAAGCAGCCCATGAGGTTTGTACCAAGAAAAGTGAAACATGCAGGAAGCCAGTAGATGTATTTGGTCCTGTGATACATCATCAATTTGGCAGGAAATGTCTAATACTTGTGCTCTGTATCAACAAATATCTTGTCAAGGTTAGGCTTGATTTGAAATGTGGATAATGCAGTGTTTCATAATGGTATTCATTATAATTAGTAGTCACAAATGTTTATTCCCCATGGGGTTAAAGGATGAATATGCAATATTTTACAAATAAGTATAACAGAAATCAAGCATATGTAAATGTCTCTCTGAGTCATGACTGTCTACAATGAGTGAGTCTCGCTAGTAGTGATGTGTCGTTCATGAATGATTCGTTCAAGAAGAACGAATCATCTGGGTGAACGAACTGAACTGAATCACTTACTGAAAAGAGTTGTTCATTTCGCAACTTCAGTTCAGCTTGCCTCGCTCCCGTCTCGCGTCTCTCTCTCTAAGGCATTGGTCAGTCAGTGTTTCGACTGAGTCGGTCGGGAGCCCTGTGTCACTCAAGCCCGCCCCTCCCTCTCCCTCTCATGTCTCCAAAATTGAGGAAGTATAGAAAATATTTTATTCGATTCGGTGAATGAATCTTTTGAACAAATAACTTAACTGAAGTCATTCTACTGATTCAGTACACTGAAAAGAACTGCTTTTCACATCACTACTCGCTAGCTGTTTTGTTGACAGAACCGTGTTTACACCATGTTTAGATGGACGGGACGGCCTTTTGTATGAAACTGTTCTAGTCAAGGACTATAATACAAAAAAACAAAACATATTCACAGCTTATTTGGATGTCACGTAAGTGTTTTTAGATCACTGTCAATCTGTGTCAATTTTTGTATAATGTGACGCTATGAGCTAATCAAAGTGTGCTAACATTAGCCCGCTAACACAACAATTTAAGCCACAGGCAATTGCAGCTAAAGCAAAGGACATTTTTGTCTGTTACTTGCTCTTAATTGTGCTAAATAATGATGCATTCTTCTTCATAACTCCTTCGAGCGACCGCGAGTGGAGAGGGTTTTGTGGTGTGTCGCTGGAGGAGAGCGACGGCTTCAGAACAGCGGAGATGTCGCCCAACAGCAGTTTGTTTTGGTTTCATGCTGGTGCTCAAGCAGGACATCTACTGGATCAAAAAGTCGCACGACATTCTTCCTTTGAAGTGGGATTATATTGACTGCATATTATTGCAATATAAAAAGTCACATCATAGTTTGCCATTGGACTTTAGAGTCAAACTGACAATAGCACACTTTAATAAAAAATCGGTTCAAAACTGCATCTGAGAGTTTTTGTTTGTAGCTGAGAGACTGTCTGAAACAGGTTCAAACTTTTTTCTGCCACAACAAATCAATACAGACTAAAGGACACTACACAATATATTATTGGAAACCATCTGGAAAGTGAGTGTTGTGCCAAATAATTAAAAAAATATATCTCAGGAGTGAAGGAGATGGGATGGGATCCAACAGAAAAAAAAAAAAACAATCTTGGGGTAAAAACAAAACATCACAGACAAGCAGATGTTTCACTAGTTTTACTTTGGAAGTAAAGCATAATGGAAGAATAATGTCATCAAAAACAAAAGAGAATCAAAAAATCACCTTGCACTTCATTGCTTTCATACATGCCCTTTTTTATTGTTTGAATTGATGCATTATCATCAAAGTAGTATATTGATCATTTGTTTTTTTCTCTTTAAAGGAAGAATGTGCAACATTTTAGACATAAGTATAGCAGAAATCCAGTATATCCTCTGTAAATGTCTCGCTGACTCATAACTGTCTACAATGAGTGAGAAGACAGAGTCCCGTTGGCTGTATTGTTGTCAGCACTGTGTTTTCATCATGTTTACATGGACGGGATGGCCTTGTGTATAAAAGCTGTTTTAGTCAAGGACTAGAGAAAAGCTGAATAACATAACCACTTCTTATTTGGATGTGAAGCTACGAGCTAACTAAAGCGTGACAACATTAGCCTGCTAACACAACAATGCAGACGACAGGCAATTGCAGCTCCAGCAAAGGACCATTTTGTCCGCCGCTTGCACTTAATGGTGCTTAATTATGGTGAGTTCGAACTCAGGGGTTGGAGGTGTGCCGCTGTAGAGCGCTTCAGAATAGCAGAGGTGTCGCCAAACAGCAGTTTGTTATGATTTAGTGCTGGTGCTCAAGGGCGACATCTACTGGATCAAAAAGTTGCAGATCCTTCTTTTTTACGAATGTGGAATAAAACGATTCATGTCATGCTTAGACTTTTGTAAAGTGTGAGATGAATCCAAACTGCAGAGTGTGCAGGACTCTGCAGCCAGACTCTTATCAAAACCAAATGCTTCCAGCACATCACCCTGGTGTCAGCCTCCCTGCACTGATGACCAGATGATTTTACTGATGATTTACAAAGCTTTACATGAACCAGTGCATGAAAACTTCAAAACAGTTTAACTTTTGAAAAAATGAAAAACTCTCATTTCTAGTCTGGCTGTGCCTGTTTTTAATGAATTCACTGCAAAAACTCAAATCTAATCAAGTGTGTTTATCTGATTTCATTATAACTAATTTGTTGATTTCGTTTAATGAACCAGGCTGTAAACATGTTAATTTATGCTGTAAAAACAGGTATTTTTGAATGGGTGTGTATGTGACTTCCTGGTCTCGTGGACGCAGCCTCATGTAGACAATGAGACAAACTGCAGGCATTTTTTTTAACACTGGAGGTTGTCCTTTGTCCCTCTTTATCTGTAAAGTACAATAAGTAATTTATTTCTCCCTGGAATACAGTGGAAAGGAACGAGGAATTGGCATAAAACAGAAATACGTGAGTACTTAAGTAAATGAAATATACATAATGTACTGCGTTTATTTCCTCCACTGTTTGACCGGAGTATAAACATCTCACATGACTCCCATGGTGCATTTTGTTTTTAATCTTGGCAAATGAGTCTGTGACTTCTACCAGAGATAATCTGGGCAGCGTCTTCAGGGCATCTTGGGTGCATTTCAGTCTGTATTTGATGTGTCTGAACACTGGCATAACACCCAGGACACTTGTTAATGCCAGATGCCAGCATGTAGACAGAGGGGTCTATCCCTCTCAGTAGATCTGGGACACAGAGACACACAGAGTTACTTCCTCTCAGGGCCGTAAGCCATGTAGTAGAAAACACTGGCACACGCAGATGTCTCCAATTTTGTACCCGATTTAACAATCCCTGTGATGCAAATGAGGTCAGCACAATCCAGACACGCTCTGAGACTTCATCATGAGGTGAAGGAAGAGAAAATTCTACTTCTTTTTTAAAACCTTTTTTTCAGTTAATGTGACAGACGACTTTTCCTCTTCAAGGTTGTTTCACGAGCTGAATAAAAAAAAAACAAAGGGATGTGGAATCGGCTCTGAATCATTGGCTGAGGTTGAGAATATGGCCCCTGATTAATTAGGCATTAAAATGAAGCTTATCTTATTTATAGAGTGCTAAGCCAATAAGTTTCCTAAAGGCTTGCTCAGCTGTAATGAGCATCGGACACGATATTTACAGAAAAATCTATGTTTGGACATGTCCTACTTGTACTTAAAAGAGCTCTGTCTTTCAGCTTCAGAAAAGAAACCATCCATGTTTATTTTGTATTTCTTTCTTCTTTCTTTAAAATTAGACTGTTAAAGGAAAAAGTGGTAATGAGAAAAAATGAAGCCATACATCCCCACCCCCGAGGCTCTCTGATGCAGCTGAATACTGATTCTGTTGAATGTCAGAGGCTGTTAATATCACCGAGGGTGTTATTTGGTTTATGTTGTCCTGTTTCCATTTCATTTCTAGCTGACAGATTTCATAACAAACAATAATTGGGTGAAAAATGCAGAGAGTGATGTTTGCTTCAACATGTCGGGCCTCTGATTGCTCTGCTGACTCAATGAGAATCCGTTTTTTTTTCACAGCGACATTAAAGGCCACTTTGCAACATTACAACACTAAGGGTAGTGTCATTGTCACTTTAAAGGTCTTCAAATCTTTCTATTTCCTTTTGCACTTTGTCAGGGCTAAACATTGACAGAATGTGTATTAATGTGATAATGAGCCGGTTATTCTGTAGGCACCTACCAGCATTCTTTAAAAAAAAATCTACTGGTTAATTTCAGTGTAAATACATATACATACTTCTGGATGAGAGCCGTTGGTCAACATGTCCTTAAACTTAAGTCTAGACTTATGAACTGCAGAGAGTGTTCTAACTAGTACACACACACACACACACACACACACACACACACACACACACACACACACACACACACACACACACACACACACACAGTCACACACAGAGCCTTTGAGACAAAAGGCAGACAGCGTGTCAGAGTGCTGGGCAGACAGCAGCCTGTTAGAGCAACAGATCAAAGAGCCATCCAGCTCCATGATAAATACATTCAGCTCCTCTACATGGTCAACCAAAAGACAGACAGAGAAAGAGAGAGAGACACAGAGTGAGAGAGACAGAGACAGAGACACACACACACATAGACAATGAGAAAGTTTGATGTGTGTGTTGGTGTTGGGCTTGCAGAGGAAAATGTATGAAACATATGATTCCAAAACATCAACCTACATATTGGACAGTCAGCCACTGTCAAGCTATGATACAAAACTTTGTGGCTCAGTGAGAGGGTGAGCTGTGGGCCACAGTGTTCAAACAACATGCACACTGCAGAGTGTTAACTTCATTTATTAAAGATAGGACTGTTTAAAAGACATCAGCTAAGGGATTGTATTATTTTTAAGACTCTCTCTAGGCCAGTCAAATCCATAAGCAGTAACACATTTTGTCAGGAACATGGGTGGATGTACTGGGTGACTAAACTTTGTTTTTAAGACACTTGACAAGAGGTAGGAATGATCTACAAAAAGACTGAAACAATGAGAGCGCAAGGCAGGGAGATATTTGTTAGTACAGAGACATATAAGTGTGAAACACACACACACATACTGCAGAAAAACGGCCTTACAAAAGTTCAATCACGCTAAAGCCAGATCGCCTTCTGAGACGTTATCGGCAACTGCACACCGGTAAATTTACAAGTTGACGAAATCATTTAAAGTCCCCATGAAATGGATCTTTGAGAGCATCTTACTGCCGAGTCGTGACATATTTCCTACTGAAATGGGATAGATGGCCTAGCAGTTAGGCCCTACCCCATGTACGGAGGCAATAGTACTCCAAGCGGGGGGCCCGGGTTCAAGTCCAACCTGCAGCTCCTTCATTGCATGTCATTCCCCATTTTATCTCTCTCTCCCTGTTTCCTACACTATTCATTGTTGTGGCCAAATATAGGCAGAATGCCCAAATATAAATGTTAAAAAAAAAGAACCAATCACAAGACAAGAGGCGGGACATAACGTTGGGATGAATGTGATTGGATCGTTGCATCCAAATACAATTTACGTGACATTTTTTTCTCAGCAACAGTACGGCAGCTTTCAGAAGCAATACCTGCTTCCTTATGCAGCGGTCTTTGATGTAACATCTGGTGTTTCCACGGCAACGATAAAAATAGCGTGTATGTCATGGCGTCCACAACAACAAGACAAGCTTACAACTATAAAATTACAGATTTCTCTGGCTTTGATAACTGTTGGAAATGTTCAAGGTCATCTTAGTACTCAACAAAGACAAATATAAAACATTTATTCATTTTTTTAAATTAATTTCGATATTTTAATGTAAACATTGTCATACAATTCTACATATTGTATGTTTAACAGCTAATTCCAGCACCAGCAGCTTAGCTAGCGAGATGCATCTGTGATAAGAGGTAACGTATATTGAGTGGGATGCCAATTTTGTTTTGCAACCACAATAAATAAAAATTAAACAGCATGTTAAATAAACAGCCTTCAAAAGCCGAGTTGTCTTCCTGTAGATGTCAAATAAGTCTTTAGACCAATGACTGAGGACACCACAATGTTTGCCAAGGTAATGAATCAAGTGAGATGAAGGCACATTTTTTTGGTTTGCTTGTGATTTCAGTGTATTTTTTAAGCAGTAAATTAGCCCCCTTCTGGACAGTAGAAACAATGCAGGCACTTCAACGTTGGCTTCACTTTTCATGTCCAGAGGTCATGTCCAATGTTTTCATAAAGTCATGTGTACACACATACTAGCTGAAAGAGGTTATGCACCATGAAGCTCAGCGACAGACTGAGACTGCAAGATAGAAAGCATGGATGTAAACAGTTCAAGTTTTAAACTAGTCAAGAGCCCAGCTTTATAAAGCTTTGACGAAGGAAATCCATTTAACATGTTTTTTAGACCTCAAGGATGCACTGAATGTTTGTTTACAAGACAATCCCGGCTTTAACTGAAGGGGTACTTAAGTGTGCATTCACCCATCTCAAATCCTACCCCCGTTCTCTCTCTTCATGTTGGACCCGGCACTGCATGGATAAAACTCCCCCTCCCTGTAGGTGCCATGTTGTGTGGCTGATGTCCCAGCAGGATAACTCTGCCACTCGTCGGGACTTAAACAGCTCCTTTTAGACTTTTTAAGTCTTCAACTTGTATTCTTCTGCACACCACGCAGATCTCTGTCTGCTTGCCTCACCACACATGTTCCTGCTTTGCACCCTGGGTCATATTAAAGGGGAGAGAAATCCACCAAAGTGATTGTGGATAAAGGTTTACGCCTGGTTTAACTCAAAGTTTTTGAAAATCAGGAGATAGAAGTCAAATGTATGTCATTAGAGTGAGTGTGGGGATGTTTTTTTCCCACACATACTCCACACTTGAGGTGGTTAAGACATTTGATTAGGATGCCTCCTGGTCCTCCTTTTGGAGGTTATCTGGGCACGCACAACTGGGAGGAGACCCCAGGGGTAGATTCAGAGTTCGATGTAGGGATTATATATCCGGTCTGGCCTGGTAACGCCTCACAACTCCTGAGCAGGATCTAGAAAACATTGCTGGGGAGAGGGAAGTCTGGGTTGATTAACTGTGCCTGCTGCCACTGCGATCTGACCTCGAATAAGCAAAAGAAAATAGATGGATGGATGGATGTTTTCATTAAACTCATATTCATTTCCTTCCTCTGACTGTGTCCTGTATACACATTTCCATCCCTGCCATTCTTCTTAGCTACATGCTAAATCTTCCATTTACTCCAAAATGTTCTTTTTGAGAAGGTATAATAGGTCAATTCAGTTTGTAAGGTTGTAGAGCTGACATAAGTCTTTAAAACGATGGTCTGTTCAACATGCCAACACTGGGATTTTTGCTCTCCTGTTTCAATCTGTATTCTGTCAAACTCAAGCCAAACAGAGAAATAAACCATAAATCATGTATGAAATTGTCAAACTATAAAATCTGAAAGGTTGTCTTATTTATCACAAAGTTTTTATTGATGCAAACCCATTCTGAAGTTACGAAACAGAGCGTCTTGACACTAGCTTTATTTCACTTTATTAGCAGAGTGTAATGGCACTTATAAGTACAGGTCATTCCAAAAATGTTACCATTGGCAACGGTATCTCATGATGTATTGTTGTGCAAATTATAACTGATATTGTTTAATGTACTAACGCTTGATAAGGGTTAAAAAAAAAAGACTTCTGTAACCATTTTGCTTCAGCTGCTAACACATTGTTGGCTTTTTTTGACTGTTGGTAATGCAGTGTGATAAAGTCTTCAATGAGGATAAAATATGATGTAAATAGAAAGATAAAAGTCAAGCCCTATTTTGCCAGAAAAAAAAGTAAGGCCCAAACTAAAGAACTGGGTAACACTTTAAATTAAAGTCACAGTATTCACGATTAACTTGTTGCTTATTAGTCTTCATTGATCGCTTATTAGTACATTATTCTACATGACCATAATCCATAGCTAATAAACCATTAACTATGATTTTACCATCAATATCCTCCTAATTACTTATTGATAGTGAGTTAGGAAGATGTTGAACATGAATTATGATCTTGAATGATCATAACATAAGTGCTGACAGGCAGTGAATAGAAACAAGTAGTGTTTTTTAACCAATCACCATCATCAGGGACTGCAGATCGAACAGTCTTTGGTAATTAATTTCACCACTCAGGAACTACAGTAGACTCTTAACCACTGTTGGGCACCTCGTGCTCTGTTGTGAAGGTTGGATCCAGACGCCTTTCATTGGCAGAGCGTAGTGGGGTTGAGGGAGTGTACACCTGGATGTGGGAGTTTAGATAAGGAGGAGCCGAGTTTGATGCTGTTTTGTTATCAAGCACAGTGACAGTAGTGAAGAAACAAATCGCACAATGTGCTGTAATGTATGTAATGTATTTATATTTCTTTGCAAAAAGGGAAAAAAACTAGAAAAAAATTAAAAATTCAAGCCTGCATGCACAAATTAATTTAATAAAGGATCATATCTTACAATATCCAATGATCTTTGTTGAATTCATTTCACCACTGATTACAACTAAATGTTCCACATCAGTCATTTGGAAAGGTCCGTGTTATTTTATCTGACATTTAATTTTGTGGAGGGATGAGAACAGAGGCAAGAAATGCCCTCATTGCTCCAACTTTGTGTGTGTGTGTGTGTGTATGTGTGTGTGTGTGTGTGTGTGTGTGTGTGTGTGTGTGTGTGTGTGTGTGTGTGTGTGTGTGTGTGTGTGTGTGTGTGTGTGTTCGGCGTGAGAGTGAGAGTGACGTCTTGAGTTCATCCCCCCAGCTGTTATTTGGATCTAAAATTAGCCTCATCGTTCCAACAACAGCAAACACAGAGAATGAGAGGGAAAAGTGAGAAGGGATCAGAGAGGAGAAAAGAAATGAAAAGGAAGGCAGTCAGAGCAAAATAAATGAGCGAAGGAAAGAAGGATGGTGAGAGAGGAAGAGGATGAATTACAGAGAGGAGAATAGAAACGTGGATTGTAGCAGACAGACGGAGGGAACAAACGAGGGGGGACAGGGAGGGAGAGGAGTGAGTGTGTGATGCATAATGCAACAGTCTGCTTTCCAGTCTTAATGTTGCCCGGAGTGTTTCGCAACAAGACCACCAGCTCAGCTCAGGACACACACACACACACACACACACACACACACACACACACACACACACACACACACACACACACACACACACACACACACACACACACACACACACACACACACACACACACACACACACACACACACACAAATGCACAAATAGAAACACTCACATATGCAGAAACCCAAATCCTCTTTCAGCTCAGATGGTATACAACAATGTCAAAACTACCATTATAATTTCTAGGAGAAATAAAAAAGATACTGGTGGAGTAAGTCACCAAACAGATAGCGTGTGTACGGGAGGCAGTAGTCATTATTTTGTGCTGTAAAAGGATCATTTTTATTTTCACTAAAACAGTCTACAAAAAAATCCACACAACTTAATGATAAGAGATATTTGTTAATTCAAATCTTTTTTTTACTTCATTTTATGGAGTATCTGTGTCCAGGAAAACCAATCAAATTAAAGATCAATGGTGGGGTTGTCAACCAAAGACCACCTTCCAACCATAGATTGTATGAATAGACGGATGACACAACAGCTCCCCAAAAGTGAAGCCAAAAGCTCTTGAAATGAAACCAATGTGGTCCTGCAGTTGTTACGTGTAATCCATAGTTAGGGGCGTAGCTGACCTGATTGACAGGTGGGCGCAATGTAACGGTTTGTGAAGAGGCTTAAAACCCGCCTCAGCTCCAGTTCGTAGCCTGTCGTTAGGTCGACTGAAAGTTAGGATGAAGCAGAATTTTCAGTATTGTGGCTGCCGCCGATGAGCCTCAGGAGCCCCCCCCCCCACCCTAATCGACTGGTGACATCACTCAAGCTTCGTCCATTAACATTTACAGTCTATGAGACTACAGTCATTGAAATGAGTGTCTGCTTCAGACCAACTCCAGCTGAACTGCTTAAGACATGCGGGGTTGACAAGAGAGATCTTTGCTGTATTATTGGTGAGTTAAATGAGTGTTTCCGTAGCGAAAGGTGCTGCAGGTGACTGGTGCAGTTTTCAAAAACATACAGGAAAATGGCTAATATAATAAACTCAACTCAGCTTTATTTATATAGCACCTTTCATACATTTGATAAAAGATATGCAAAGTGCTTCACAAAAAAACCTGTTTCAATGAAAGACCACGTCATTATGGGGTTGTGGTTATGATGAGCTTAAGCTTGGTATAGGTAAAAATAAAATGCACTCATCTCAAGTGCTCTTTAATTCATCACCAACTTAATATTTTAGTTTTCTTTTTTAGACCAATAAGAGACCAGCTTAATGCGTTATTACAGTTTCAGCTTTTTTTCTTACTTCAATGCTTGGCATTGAATTTTTTTAATCCTTACAACATCAGTACTTTTTCCCACTTCAAAGAATATCCAGTATCAGGCTTTTACACTATGTGCTTTGAAGATGTTTCCTTGTATTGTGATCTTGATCTTTGCTTGGCTATTTTCATTATTTTTGACGGTTTTTTTTGTTTACTGTTCAGATACCTGAGAAACACAAACAAGCTAATGTTTAAAAACGAGCCATTAAAATAATTTGACTTGAAATAAGTCACATGGCGCTTAAATAATAATAAAGCTGCACTTTTATGTAAAGCTGCTTACAACATATGTATTCAGCCATATGGATGCAATACAAAAAAAGTAGAAAGAAACATGTAACTTTTACATAAAGTATAACTTCGAGAGTTTCTAGCTTCTTCAACAGAACTTATAATATTATAAAAATAGTCATAACTGGGGGGAAAAAAACTGTGTGAGCTGAGTCATTGTGAAGAAGAAACTGGGCTGGAAAAGGAGGACGGATGAGAAGGAGGGGGGTGTACAGAGAGAAGCTAGGAGGGGACGAGTGTCGGTAAGAGTGGATATCAGCGGGAAGTCCCAGGTACATACACCAGGGCTTAACACACACACACGCACACACACACACACACACACACACACACACACACACACACACACACACACACACACACACACACACACACACACACACACACACACACACACACTCTCATGCTCATGCTTCCCCTCAGGCTCTCCCAAACACAGATGTGAGCAAGCTAAAAAGTACTCAGAATGTGACAAACACAAAAAGAAGATATTTGGAGGCAGTCTCAGGTACATGCATAATAACACACACACACACACACACACACACACACACACACACACACACACACACACACACACACACACACACACATCCCTGGTCTCCATACTTAAATTCTGGTGCCCCCTTAAGACACATTATACAACACATACAAAACACACACACACACACATACATACATGACTATACATACACCCTAGTTCACAGGTAGAAACAGTCAAAAAGGTGTGTTCGTGTGCGTGCGTGCGTGTGTGTGCATGCTTGAGGTGATGCTGGGAATAAGGAAATATGTCGAATTTGTAAATTATGTCGTCCCCTTAAGACGCATTACCCAACACACGCACGCACGCACACACACACAAACGTTTCCTTCCGTCTCTCTCAAACAGGCTCAAAATTTTAGAGATGATAAAAGTGTTGCTCTCCTACTGCTTCACTGATAGTCCATTACAATAAAACAGTGTATTCCTCTCAAACTCAAGTGGCTGTAAAATAACCAAATCCTGCTTCCATCGACATAATGTCTCCTCTCATCCTATTTTTCTCCTCACCGCCCTCAGATAATACAGACAGGGCTCGACACCTGATGGTTAGATTTCCCTGAAAGTTGCTCTGAGTTTTGTCAGCAGGGGGAAGAGAACAGTGTATCCAGTTTGAATCCCGGTGCAGCACTATCACCGAGTCTGTGTCTGAGGGCGAGACTGAATTTACTCAATTACTTATTTATTGCTCTCTGCTTCCTTTCCATTTCCTCTCTCAAAACTATTGCATACTCCAGGCCACAGGCATCTGCCTAGAAATAGATCTGCCACTGAAATCTGCAAAGCCTGTAGTCTCCAATGTGTCCTGATAGAGAGTTCAATAAGACAATGCTGCCAGATATCACGTACAATAGTGAGCTGTCTGTTCCAGCTAACAATTTCCAAATTTTAACAGACAAATGTTACATGTTGTGATGTTATTTTTATTTGTGGTTAATTATTAATTACAATCATAAAGTAGGAATAAAAAGATTCATTCCCAAATCTTCAGCATGGACCATATGGACTACAAACATGGACTACAACCACAAATACGGTCTATTTTGAAAGCCTACAATCTGTAGGTCCAGTAAGAGTTGAAATTATTCTAAAAAAATTATTAAAACATGAGAACTGCAGCTGATATAATGTGGGGTATCGTCACAAACCGTAGTCCATCTGGTTTTAAAAACCGTCATCTTGCTTTCAGGATGGGAGGTATTGACTGAAGCAGCATACTCATGTGTCCACAATCCCACTGGCTACAAGAAACGTCAGACGCAATCAATTGGCTGGGTGTAGAGATGTCAGAATAGGGGCAGATACCTCGTTTAAACTCAGGCTCTCATTGGCTATTATTTGCTGGAAACCGTGAATGGAAGCTTGTAATTGGTCAAATGAGGTGCCATTTGAGAGCTCTGAGTATATGGTAAATGGACTTGAGCTTATATAGCTTTTCTCATATTCTGACTACTCAAAGTGCTTTTACACAGCAGGTCACAGCTACCCATTCACACACCACTGGCAGAGTCTGCTATTTAAAGTGGCCATAAGTATTAACTAATTCATTCATACACATTTATACGCTGCATACAAAGCAGCCGGAGCAACTTGGGGTTAAGTGTCTTGTCCAAGGACACATCAGACATGTGGCTACAGGAGCTGGGGATCGAACCCCCGACCTTCCAGTTAAGAGAAGACCAACTCTACCACAGAGACACAGCTGTTTGGTGAAGCCGCCATGTTGATGATGTCTTAGAAGCAGAATAAAATGAATTATTTTATGAAATATGAACAAAATAACGTGAAATATCAGGATAGCAGTGGCAAATTTAATGCAATCAGATGACCTACATGGATGTAATGGGTTTTGGATTCAATCTTACAATGGATTTGGATGGAGGAGACACTTGCTGATGCATTAGGACCATTTTTGTTGGAGTATCATGTCCAGAAAAGTAAATTAAAACTTCAAATGGTGAGTCATTATACAGTCATTTATATGTACTTGTTTGTCATTGGTGTGACAGAGGCGTAGATTGTGGCTGCTGTGTTTGTTGGAGTTTTTAAGCGTTTACATGGTCGTTGTCACAGAAAGCACAGCGTTCAAAAGATGTAGGGCATGAGTTATACATAAAACACAGCTGTTGTGTACACAATGGTTAAGAACACAACAGCTCCGTCCAACAGTGCACGCCTTACCCCACTGGGTCCCATTCTGAAGCATGAGCATAGCCATGAGCAGCTGGATTGTTAAGATTGCAGGAGAATTACAAGATCGCATGGGAACAAAGAGAACTATGTGCAAACAACAGGCTACTTTCCTTTATTGATTTGCTGTTCTTTTGGAGCCCGTTTTGACGTAATAGTTGATAAAGTGATGTAAACTCCAGCGAGTTCTGTCTAATGCAGAATCACTCACATACTCACTCACTCTCATGAAACAGAGTTACATTTTTCACGTCACTATAAGTGCCACTGACAATATATGACCCACAGGTATTTATAGACCGTCCAGTGTTCTTTACCCATGAGGGAATTCAGCCAAGGTTGCACGGAGAGAAGGTAAGTAAATGAATGTTTACAGCCTACCTTTGTTTGATGTTGATCCTGATCGATCCTGATAGCTTGTCTGGAGTTTTTAAATAATGAATGAGGATACGCTTTTGTGCCTCATGTGGAAATGTTCACTGATGTTGTGGGAGTGCTTCAGTCAAATATACCTTCAGTCCACCATCCACATATTTCATACAGTGTCTCGTGTTTTACTCAATGTGTTCAGGTGCACAGTTCAAGGAGAGAAGTTAAATGACCCCACTGGAGCTCAGTCTGTTTAGGAATAAATATGGAAATCTCCCTTGTAAATACCAACTCGCCAGCCTGCAGGCACACCTGTCTCTTAAAGGGAATGAGCGCTGACACTCCAATTGGTTTGATTCATGTTATGCCCAAAACACACCTATGCATAATCAAGCAACTTCATACAACCTCTTTGCGCTCTTCTACTGTCTTTGCACCCTAAGGCCAGGTCCACTAAGACTGGATTGCACCCCCTAATGGCACTATGAGTTGCGCAGAAATAGCACGCGCAATCTGCATCGTTTTAGAACCATATCCACAAAAGACTTTGGCTAACATGTAGGCCGTCGCTAACAAGTCCACAAAGTAGTCCTGCTGTGGGCAGTTGGCTCTTGTTTTGATTGTGAAAGTGGAGTCAAGCCGTCTGCATCTTCGCTCTGTACAAAGCTGCTCTCTAAGTCGATGGAGCTGTTTTTTCCACATAAAGATGATGAGCTAGGAGGGGAGGGGAATCGTTTTCATGGTTTAATTTGAAGCCAGACTTGAAAATTCTAAAAGTACTTTCGCTGTTTAGAACAAAGCTTCATCTCTAAATGGGGCAAGCGAGTCTCTGACAGCCCCCAATTGATTAATCCCTAATTATATTAACAATATTCATGTCAAAGTATTACCTGCAGACATTATAAATTGATCATTTGTTTTAAATTGATACGTAGGCAGAATAGTTTTCCTGATGACTGGAAAGTTTGCATGTGACATCTCTTCTGTTTTTCCTCCCCTTACCTCCAGCTGTGCCGTCTTTTTGTGTTTATTTAAGTAAGCAGAGAGAGAGAAAAACAGAGGTGGTGAAGTTGCGCCGATTTAATACACTCAATGGTCTCAATGGAGTTAAAAAGCACCATAGTAGCTGCCTTTGGCATTTAGCTCTGGTCTTTGACGAGATGGTATTTGCAACAAGGCTTATTTGCCTAAGAAGGGGGACATTTTTCATCAAAGTGACATAGATACAAATAAGACAGGGGCACCCAGGATACTATTTGCTTAGCAGTGCAGTTGGCGCCAATTTCACCCTTTGCACATGATCTGTAGTGTTGTGTTACTCGAAATCGGTCTACCTTTTGAAGGTCTCGGTCTCGTCTTGGAATCAAAAGCATTTTTACTAGGTCTTGTCTGGATCTCAGACTTGGCGGACTCCAGATTTAAAATCAAGACCAATCAAGACCACCCCTGATTGTCATTCTTTCCACGTCATGACCTTGATTAGAAGGAAAACGCCTCTTTTTAAAAGAACAAATAACTTCAATTCATTTGTAGTTAGATTGTTTCCCCTGGTTACGGCAGCAACTTTCTGGTTTTGTGAGTGACACAAGATGATGATTTCTCTGCGATTTTTCTGGTCTTGTTCTTGACTCGGTCTCGGTTAGTGTGGTATGGACTACAACACCACTCTGTTGATTCCCACGGTATCTTTTTTCTCTTATTTGCACAGGTTTAGCGCCCGGAAAAGCAACACAATCCTTTTGTGGATCTGGCCCATATTGTGCGCCACTTCACTATCAAATTGGCTTTACCTCCTCTTACTGCTGTTGGGAGAAACTCTGAAAGCTTCAGTCTCCCTCTTGTTTTGTGCCATAAAAGCACATCAAATGATTTCCTGCCAAACCAAACCAGACGGGACACTGTACAATTTGATGCAGTAGTTCAGGCTGCAGATCCTCCTGACAACTAAATGTTTAGCAATACCTCAAACTGAATGTGGTGATGATTTACTGACTTCACAGAGTAATGAATAGTAGTTTTATAACTGAAGGAGCAGGTCCAAAAAAAGTGGTATTGGTCCTTATGGAACCATGTAGTGGATGAATTGTTTGAATTAGCCCCGAATGAGAGGATACGTCCGTCTTGTCTCAGGTAAAAATGTTTGACGGGCCTTCTTGAATTGCATTTTGTTTTCATCCCATTTCCCCTTCAAAGCTCCCTTATGCAGCAGCAATAACAAAATCATGCATGCCTTAATGATTATTTCAGTTTCTGCTGACCTTGGACTGTTTTGCTGATGTTTTTACATTTTATTCAGCTCTGTGGAACAGAATTGAAAAAAAAAAAAGAAAAACACAAAAGTAACCAGTCTGATAAATATGCATTTTATTTTCCTCCTGCTATGTTTCAGCAGGACCAGAAAAAAGAGCAGCAGAACAAACAAAGCATGATGAGTTGCCAGCTCTTTTCATTAGCACAGGCTCAACACACCGTCGTGCTGCAGTGTTGCCAAACAACAGGATGTTAAAGTATGAATAGTCATGATGAAGACTGAGGCTTGCTTGCACATAAATGGTTTAACCAGAAAGATCCCAACCCCCCACATCTCTCAGCACACACATTTAATTAAAAGATAATTACGCAGGTACATGTGAAGAAAACAACACATGGAGTAGGAGAAAGACAAAAATAACACAATGTGATTTGTTTACACATAGACATTACCATAAAACATAAACTCACAGCTATTCTACCTGATTATGTCTTCTGTAGCAGTTTACCTACAGCCCATGCTGTGTTTTCTCTATTTATCCAATGCAATTGGATAATTCACTGTTCATGTACAGATTTATGGAATAGAGGCCCGCAGACAGACAGATGGATTCTGAGCTACAATCCGTTTCTCATCACTTCAGTCGTTGAAGTGGACTCTTTTCTCACTTGCCCCAAATTCTTTTTTCCTGACCCAGTTCGGCTCGTCATAATAGTAAACAAAATATATTTCCGGTAAGATTAATAAATGGCAAGCTTGTTTTATGTTCTATGTATATCTCTGGACCAATTTGGAGAAGACGTCACGATGACGTCACAGCAAGTTAGCCTTCGTGTGCATCATGGTGGAGGCAAGTGGAGGGAAACTTGAATAAGCACTACCTATAGTGATTTACATTGTTGTAACATACATTAAAGGCATGGTTGGCAATTTTGATTTTTGTTGAAATTGTTGTTAGGTCCTGACAGTAATTTATAAAGGAAAAAGCAACAAAGATAATCCGTCATCTTTAGCAGATGTAAGGATGTACAAAACTTTGACCAATGCCTGCCACGAGGTATCAATCTGATCAACCAATCATGCCTCCCTGTCACTACATAGCTTCACTACATCTCGGAGGAAGGTGCTATACATTTTTGGATGAATTACTTTTTTTAAGATCATGAAAACACAACTGTGGAATTCCTAAACTTGTAAAACAGAGAACATTTCCTGTTCTATCCAAGTGTTGACTGCTAGTCTTTTCCTTGTAGAGAATACTTTCATGACCAACCCTTGCATGCATTTAGCACAGAGGAGCTACATTTTAAATTAAATGTTTAAAATAACATAACTTTTCCTTTCAAAACAGTTTTTTTAAGCTTTTTGTTGTAGTGACTTAAGTTCAGAGTGCTTTACTTTCTGTTTGGACACAAAGCTGCTTTTATTTTGGAAGAAAATAAGGAAACTGTGGTAGACCGAAGGTAAAGTTTAGACCGGACTGACCAAGGCTTGTGTTGCTCTGTTTCAGGCGCAGGAACGTCACATGAAGCTGTAAACACAAATGCTGAACTTATTACACAGTTGCAGCAAGCTGGAGTCACCATCCCTTACTGTACAGAGATCAAGTTATAAAAAAAAGACATGGAGAAGCCCTATTTCCTAAAACATTGGGACGTTCTGTAACAAGAAAACAAAGACAGAAAGTGATGATGTTCCAAGAATTGAAACCCCATGATTAATTGCAAAAAGAACAAAGACAACATATCAAATGTTTGTAATTATATTGAGTCTGCTACACTGAAATAAATGACCTGAGACTCTATAAGTATAAAGCCACAATGATGTCAAGCTGATGTCATGAAGCCTTGAGTTTGAAAATTGTACCCCTGCCATCTTAAAGGCCAATATTTCCCTTACATGGTTAAAATGGCATTAACTTAGGTCACGTTTACAATCAATTAAACAATCCACTGGGATCAAAATGGGGTTTGGTTTACAAAGTTCTGCATTGACACGGATATATGCCGTGCACATGGAACCCCAAAAAAAGACTACAATCACTGTGGTATAAATGACAGGCCAGTCGTTGGCAGTACGACTTTGAGATTAAACAACACACGTATGTGAACATACTCTTCCTTCTACAGAGTGGTGAGGTGTAAACACACTGTAGACAGACAGTGAGAGGAAATTCAATTTTACACTCTGTTGTTGAGACATGCTACACACATGGACATGCACTTATGGAGAGATGTCAGAGTTAAAGGGCTGCACACTGAGCGCTCTACAGCTACCAGACCAATTTCCAAACAGAAAGGCAGAGCTGGATTTTATTTTTCAATGAAAAAGAAACTCGTAATTCCGGTATTTGATCTTGTTAATTCTGAAAAACAGGGCAGATTTATTTTCTTCTCATGTGAATGCATTATGCTTCCGTACTTACCACCTTGTGATTAAACGACCACAAAAAGGGTTTACATAATTTTTCAAGTGTAAATTAAAACTTTTTTTCAATCAGGGTTAATTTCTGGACCTTCATTAATTCCAACTGTCCTTTAAAATCAGGCACTGTGCACATATAGATTGTGGTTGCGTGCTCACTTAAAACCACAACCTCATTATCCTTAGTAAGACTGACTGTGTGTGTCTCTTTATCCATTGACAGCTGCATCACTTGCAGAACATCCTGAGATGTGTTTCTTTGTGCTGAAGATAAAACACAGTATGCAGACTGACAGCTGTGCAGGCTTCAGTACGAGGCTCCTGCAGGTGCTCCTGGTGTTAGATTTCCTCTGAATCACACTTTCCTCTCTCTCACACCCCCCAGGAAGAGAAAAGTAGTGCTGCTGCCTTTTGTGAAAAATGTCACACATTCAGAAATCCTAAATTCTTTTGGATCTTTTTGTTCTTTATCTATTTCAACGAATCTTTCTCCCCCTTGTGTGTCTCCAAATATTCGGCCCATGTGTAGATGTGTAAACTAGTCACAAAATGATATCTTATAGTTTACTTGACATGGTCATGGGTTTACATGTTTCCTGTCAGTCAGCACAGACAGCAATTGTAGGTTTGTTTCCTTCCTAAAGTTCTGAAATGGATGTCACACCAATAAAGGCCTTTCATTCAGGTGACCAATGATTGTGCTCCATAACCCAAAATTTTGACATACTCTGTGCCGCACTACGCTGCAACTCTAGTCAATGATTCTGTTTCCACAACGGGCACAGCGTCTCCAGATACAGACGATGTGCTCTGTTTCAAATATGCTGCAAGTCTATTTTCAATGGAGTACGCTTCAAGCAAGCATCAACCTGGACAGAAAAGAACCATACCCGGACAGGAAGTCAGACAAGGAAACGCACACAGCATCTGGTCAACTTCAAAATAAAACACACAAATTGGTCAGAATTCCTTGTGGGAAAAATCCTGGAAGTAAACACAGACTGGTTGATTTCTGCCTGGCTGTGGCTACTCCTATAAGACACTTTGCAATTTCAAGATGGACAGACCACTACACAGATTTATTTCTCATCCTAGGCAAACGTTTGAAAATGAGAAACAACTGCAGCTTGAAAACAATGTGTTGATGTACTGGAGTCTCTGAAGGAGACGCTTATCAAGACAGTTCAGGAGACATGTTAATCCTCCTGATCCAGGACCTTTTCATCCACTGAAAGTGTTTCTGAAGATCAGTTAGGTGTGTCTGTGGTCTTCAACACATGTTCAGCTTTGATGAATAGAGAGGGCTCTGACTATGGCAGCTGGTTTACTCCAAAAAAAGTACAAGGCTTCCTGTAGTTAGGTCAGATGCGAGGTCGATTCACCACAGTCTGTAAAAATAGCAGACTGAGACCAAGTGGCAGCCTCCGGTCGTGAAAAATCAGGTAATGACTGCTGCCTGGGCGCATTCTCTGTGCCACTCCAAAACTCCAGTCATATTTTCTTACTGTTTTGCGTCATGTTTACTAACAGGTGCCGAAGCTTCACTGGCACCAGCACTTGCGCTGGGTTTACTGTGGTCGACTTCACTTTCTGCTGTGCTGCTCGACGTATCCACAATACGCACAATATCGTATCGAGCCACATGTGCAAAACATTTTAACCGTCATATTTGCCTCCTCCCCTTGCCATCACAGCTTTGTGTGTCAACTATATGATTTGTACATCTTTATTTATAAAATCCCAGAGTACTACATGAGGGACCACAGTTTGTGACAATGTGGGTGAGATGCTCTTTTGTTATTCATCACTTGTCACTTAAATCTTCATTTAATATCAAATCATATTATTCTTTACAGTTGTGTATTTTGCTATAATGTATTTATTGCTTGTGTAACATTGCAGCACTTACTATCCCGAGTTTCTTTGTGTCAGCATTAAGTTACAGGTCACATCAAAGTATAAATCAACTTAAACAAACACACATCTTCATTTAGTTCAGTCATTTTTATTATGTTTCTGGAATTGCAATATATCATTGTTTGTCTGTCATCCATACTTACTTTTGTTTATTCTGTTCTCCAGTTCTCCATGTGGTCCCATGCAGCTAAAAGGTCTGGCCCAGTGCTTCCTGGGTATTTATAGGGTTGATGATGTCATCACTGACATGACTGGGGCAGACCATCTGAAAGGGTTTTGTTTTCTGATAAATGTTTTCTGTCTTGTCATTTCTTTCTGTTTCTTTCTTTTCATGTAAGTTACAGGTAAAATATAATTGAAGTATTTTTAGTTCATTTAGTTGAGTAAATGATCTGATGTTAAAGGTAAGGGTTTATTTGTATTTCTTTGTGGTAAGAGAAAAGTGAAACTCCCTATGTGAGTTGTGCTTAACCCAGGTGCGGCCATTTTGTTAATGGGGCAGTCTATAAAATCAGGAGACATTTATTTCTGCGGGGGGGAAGAGGTGAGGAGGTGCTGCCTTTAACACGGTCCTTAATCTAATTTAGGAATGCGTTAATTTACCTGATTCTTCATTGAACTTTTGTTGTTTTTATGAAGTTAACTTGTGTTGGGATTATCACTGTAAATAAATGCTCACCTCTGGAAAAACGTCATCTGCTGAGTTTGCCTTCCTAACACCTTCCTACACACTTGTGTCAAACTACTTGAGAGAGAACCCTAGAGAATGAATCTTTAAGAACATAACTGTTGAAGTAACCTTGAGCAGGTCATTAGATGTCTGACCTCTGTTCGTGGAGAGGACAGAAAAGAAAGCGAGCATGTTGGGCTCATCATGAATGCTAGTTTATGGGTGATGATTCATATCAAACATTCATATTGTTATAGAATGGAAACAGTGGAGCGTTTCTAATATGACTGCTGGAGATAAATCTCTTTTCTCTATTTGTCTTTGGCTGATAAGAGCGGGACTGACGTGAAGAGCTGAGATTTGCATTTCTAGATCTGCTACTGTATCTTTCTGTCGCTTTTCTTCAGCTTTTTCTCCTCCAATATCTCCTTCAATGTGTGAGTGTGGCCCCCTGATTTACCTCTGCACTTTTCCTGCTGCTATGTGTGTGTGTGTGTGTGTGTGTGTGTGTGTGTGTGTGTGTGTGTGTGTGTGTGTGTGTGTGTGTGTATGCGTGCGTGCGTGTAGGAAGTTGCTGTATTTGTTTCTATGTCTGCAAACGTCTTTTCTTCTCTGTGTGTTAAACAGAAACTATTTTGGCAGCATCCTTCCTCTATGCATCCACCTCTCCTGCACGCATCCACCTTCCTTTCTTTTTTGGCTGTGTGGGTCTTTCTTCAGCTTTTTCCTTTCTCTCTGCCTTTTCTTCTTTGTCCTTTTCTAACCTCTCTTTCTAGATCCTCTGAGACAATCATAGTGGGGAAAAAAAAGAGAATGGAAAGACAATTAAAACAGCCCTTGCCTTGCTACCTCTACTCATCTTCACCGCTTGTGTGAAGTGTTTTTCGCCTTATTTTATTTTTTTCTTTCATCGCTCTCCTGTGGCTAAAACTGGCCAAAAAGAAGCAGGCAAATATTTACAAAACACATCCCACACCGGCCTCAAGTGTCTCTTCTCCCTATTTTTGTTCTCTGCTCTTTTTTTGTTGCCTTTTTTTTTTTTTTACCCCATCTTTACACTTCCTTCACCACTTCTCACACTCGTTTTACCTACTCTTCTCTCTCGATGTCATCATGTTGCCTGTGTTTTGTAATTATTCAACTCTGTTGCAGACTCAAAGTGGGCCCTGAGCTGATTGAAGCTCGTTAAGGGGAGAAAAGGAACAGCGCAATTGCATAATGGCTGCTATTTGTTTGCAGAGGATCTTCATGTTGGTGTGTGTGTATGTGTGCACGTGTTGTGCAAGTGTATGAGAAATAGAGTGTTTGCTTGTTGATGAGGTGAATCGGCGGCTGTGTTTTGGGGATTTTATGCGATGGTTGATGGATAGGTGTGTTGATGATAAAACTGTTTCTTTCCTCTTTTGCAATGTCCTTGTATAATTTCTGTCTTTGTCTGTCACTGTCTGTCTTTATGCATGTGTCTGTGTGTGTGTGTGTGTGTGTGTGTGTGTGTGTGTGTGTGTGTGTGTGTGTGTGTGTGTGTGTGTGTGTGTGTGTGTGTGTGTGTGTGTGTGTGTGTGTGTGTGTGTGTGTGTGTGTGTGTGTGTGTGTGTGTGTGTGTGTGTGTGTGTGTGTGTGTGTGTGTGTGTGTGTGTGTGTGTGTGTATGGGGGGGAGATAACTCTTTCAGTTGCCCTTGATATATGAAGAAGCTTGACTGAAAGGTCAAAAACTCCTTGTAGAGCAGAAATGGAAACACTGAGGGCCTGATTCACTAAGAATGGATTGCACCCACTAATAGCTCCACTGCTCCGTCTCAAGGTCTCAATCACATAGCATAATAGCTGCAATGATATTCAGGCACAAACACACCCAAAAAGTTGTCTGGCTGTGTGCAGTTATCACTTGTTTTTTTTGGTCCCAATGTGGAGGGAAGCTGTCTGCCCCAATACTCTTTGCGGAGCTTTGCTCTCGTGCTGCTGGGGCAGGTTTTACCAGATGAAGATGATGAGCTACGAGGGGAGGGAAAACTTTCAGTGGGTTAATTATGATGCCTGGGTAAAATGAATGTAATATGGGATTCAGCATGTCAACAAAAGTACCTCTCTGAATGGAGCAAGCAAGGGCAAGTGTCTCTACAGATATAGATTTATGGGCTTTTTGTGCCTTTATTGGAGAGACAGGACAGTAGATAGATTCAGAAATCAGGGGGAGAGAGAGAGTGGGGAATGAAAGGAGTCACAGGTCGTATTCAAACCCCGGGATGCCTGCTTGGAGGATTATAGCCTCCGTACATTGGGAACACGCCCTACCCACTACGCTACCTGTTCCCCAGATTTTTTATTTACAGATTAGAAAATGTTTTTTTTTTTTTTTAGAGAGAGGAAGAGAAGAGGTGGTTATGTTTTCCTGATCACAACATTGTATAAAGGCACTGGATGTAGTAACTGTTCAAATGTGCAAACTCAGATTGGTTCATTCATCATCACAATATCAGTACATGCAGACAATAATTTAATTCAACTTTTTGTTGTTGTTGTTGTTGTTGTAGTTTTATGCACAAACTTGGAGTTTAAAAGACATTTAAAGGGCCAGTCCTGTTGCTTCTGTGCTAAATTGAGGATTATCCACACAAAAAACAAGGGAACGTTTTACTGTACGATGGGGAGAGAGTGTGACGCTATAATAAAAGTTCATGCCTTTATGTCAATGCTACGTGTAATTGGACAAATTCACAGTATCAACAAACAATTGGAAAAGAACATGATGGCAAGCAGAAAACATAATAGTTACATTATTTGAGATTTTCCCTGGTGCCCGTCATCACCCCCACCTTTTCTGACTTCTAAAATGATACTAATTTAAAAGTTTATTTTTAAATAATACTATAATCAGGAATAGTTTTGACCTTTAAACCTTGTGCTTTTGTTAAGGCTGTTGATGGTCTATGATTGGTGTGCAAGCATGTGCTGACTGTGAGCCATCATGCTGAATGTCAACCCTTTTTCAAACAGCTCCAGCAGCCATTATACTTCTGCTATAAAATGCCGAGCAACTCTATGCTGATTGTCCTCAGTATTAGAGGTGTGTTTGGTAGGCTAAGTGCTGTTATTATTTCCCCACATCCTGGTGGATACAGAACCTCATCCATAAACACACACACATGTGTGGGTACACAGCTATACTTCCCAGAGGGTAACTCTCAGATAGCTTGTTCAGAGGTATTTTGGCAAGAACAAGTGTGTGTAAGATTATTGTGTTGGGATTTTATTCATCTTGATGATTAAAACTCATGTTAACTTTTAACAGCAGGAGTCTCCAGCTTTTCTTAAGCAGCTAACAGACGGCAGGTTAGCTACAGTGCAAAATCAGTCAAGTTCCATCGTTATTCAACTTTGTACTTACAGAATGCACCCTTAAGGTCGTAATGTTGGTGTCCCTGTGTGGCCGATGTGTTAGGTTGCTGCAGAACACCAAGAGGTACGGGACAACTTTTCTATTGTGAGTGCACCCTAAGTGTGGTTTCACATTAGGGACCCGGGCTCGGATCCGAGTACACCTTACCCCCAAAGTCTGGATCATTTGACCACAAACGTATGATACTCAAGGAAGTGGACCCTTATATGACGTAATGGCTCCTGTTCCTTCAAAAAACTGTTGTATCCCGTGCAGCACAGTCTCATTTTGTCCTCTGAACAGCACAGTAGATGTGGATGTAGGAAGAGGGTCGTTGTTGGCGTCTCAGAAATAACAAAAGCATCAACAGTTAACAGGATGGTTGCCATGGTTGCTTCTTCTTTCTGCTTTTTGGCTGATTTGTAAATAAATTACGTGTCTACACCTGCTGTATCGGACTGTGTACTCAGGCACTGAACAATGTTATTAATGTGAATGAAGACCAGTGAGAGAGAGATGAAGGGGGGGGAGCAATCATGCACAGGCACAGTACGAAACAATCGTGTCTAATGTGAAAACGCCCTCAGGCTGTTCTCCTTCTAGCTCCACAAACACACTGATTGTCTTCTTTTTCAAACATGTAGTCTTCAGTGACATCTCTCGAGGACATGTTTTAGACTTCACTCAGCTTCCTCTGGGATCACAAAAGAATTCATCCAAGTTATTATTTTTTTTTTCTAACTCTGCTCCCATACTGAGTGTGCCAGTGCAAAACTTGAAATCAACAAGAAGCATTTCATATATTTTAATATTTCTAAAAGAAGGCAATGGGTGGCACTCGTGAATTGAGAAAAATGAAAAAGAAAGTTAACCTTGAGGAAATCATCCATTTTCAATTTGGAGTAAACAAACAATGCTTTTTAATTTAAAAAAACAAACAGTTAGCCATCTAATTAGTAAGAACCAGTCGTGCCTCTAGCCAGCAGATTATCTCATTGAGTATGCACATCGATGGAGCTAAGTGTTAACATATGTCTTCATGCTTTCAGGCATTAAGAATTAAACGGTGCAACTCTGGAGTGAGATAATTACCCATCGTTAGGTTGGAAACTATTTTCTTACTTTTAATGTTTCCAGTGACTGCCGGGAGCAATATTGATATCGTGAACGTGAATTCACCTCATTTCAACATCATCACAAAATGAATAGGAAAGGTTTTCAGTTTTTCAGGTAACATGTTTTTTTATTATTATTATTCTTTTAAGCAAAAAAAAGTACATTTTTTTCTCTACCTTGATACCAGTAACTGTCTGTATCTGCATATTTAAGTGTGTAACATGTAGAATTTACAACTGTTATTACTGCCATATAAATGCTTTATTTTGTAGTTGTAATGGTCTTTCACACAACCTAATGGTTCATCACTGCCACGTAAACACTGAATGTTAGATCAAAGACCGTTACATTAGGAAGCGGGAATTGCTACTGAAAGCTGCCATTCTATTGGTGTATGTGCTGCTGTGATGAAAACATCATTTATATTATAGTTGGATACATTAGCTCGTTGGTAATCATGTTCTCTTCCTCAGGTCGGTTTAGATTGTTCCTCTTGACTACGGTCAACTCCGAGTTCCTTTTTATCGGGGGTGTAAGTGGAGAAACAGAACGAATCACTCCGATGATTCCCCGCCAGCCTCAACACCATCTTTTGTTATTGACTTGATTAAGAGCCCCTTGCGTCAGTATTTACGTACCGTGCGTTTAAAAAATGATTGCAAAGTGAAGAGTTTGCAAGTGTTTTTTATTGGGTGGTCTTTGATGTGTCAGTGTTTCTTCATTATCAATCATTTCTTCATTGTCGCCTTGACACACACTTCAAACCTAAATGTTGTTGCTTAAAACATGTCAGGAAAGATGATAATTACATTTAAAAAAAAGGAGTCAACTTTGGGCTTCTAAAGTCCATAGCTGGATTGTCATGATTTAGTCTTGTTCAGTTTTAGTTGGTGTTTTTTTTCTGTTGTCCTTTATGTTTCCTGTTTTATTTTGTATTGTTCTTCCCTCTTGTTGCTTTTTAGTGCTTCCTGTTTTATTGTCTAATTTGTATCCTCGTTTTTCTCTTTTCCCTGTGTGTAGTAGTCTGTAGTGTTTCCAGTTTTATTTTGTAGCAATTGTTCCTTGTCTTGTCTTGTCTTACTTCCTCCCTTTGTCTGCTTTCACTCCATTTTGATCGCCCTGATTGTCTTCACCTTTGTCTCCCCTCAGTGTCAGTTCATACGTCTTCCTGCTCATGTTCTGTGCTCTTGCCTTGTGGCTCTTGGTTGTCTTTTGATGGACTGTGACAGGTCATATTGGACTTGTAAGAACCATTGACTGCATAAAACATGGAAGCTAGTTTTATATAGTTTTTGAAAAGGTGTTCTAAAGCCCAAAGATAACAGTCACCATGAGGTCAAACAGGAAAAGAGATGAAGCTGAGGCATGTCTTAAGCCTTTTGGCAAAAACCTACAACTGCTTCACCTTTCAGTCAACTAGACCTGTACTTATACATTTAAAATAAGATAACCAGCTTAGGCTACTTAAGCTAAAAATAATAATAATACTAATGTAATCACTTTAAAGGCTCATTGTGTATCTCTGACACCTAGTGTTTAAAATGAGAACTGCCGTCCTAATTCAAAACCAGCCCCCTCCTCCCTAGAGGCGAGGTGCACGCAGGTTGCCATGTCTCAGACTCTGAAGCTTCAGTGTTTAGCCAGCTCTGCATCGTTCCTTAAACCTTTCTGCATTCTAACCTCTCACCATTTTTCAAAAGCATCTGCAATATGTATCCTAGTTTTGCCACTATTCTACATCTTCCAGCTTAGAATCAGTTCTATCTGAACAAGTTTGATTCCCCGCTTCCAATCGCTGCAACACCTGTTGGCTTGCCATTTGCCTTGCGAACCGAGGGGTGTCCAAACCGAGGGGTGTCCCATGTGGGGATGCCGCCTACCTTTTCTGGTCAAAACAAATACTTACCATTCAGGACCAGAATCTAAACTTAGGAGGAGGACATACTGGCTGCTGCATTGTTGTGATTCTTGATGAGTGATACATTTGACTGTTAAGGGAAGGCAGGATCATTAGGGTTAAAGTAAGTTCTGTTAAAAAACAAAATGCACTACCTACACAACAAAATTAGCATGGAGTTAAAAAGAATAATTCAACAGAAAATGAAAGTTCATGGCAGAAACTTTAAGGGTGCAGAAAAAAGACTGTATAAAGTAAGAAGAGAGATAATGAGATACTACTTATATAACACAGGATGGGTCGTCCAATAAGAATACCAAAAATAGTCTCCTCACAGGTTTAAAATCAAGTATTTAAAATTGTCACATAAAGCTGTAAAATGTGATCCACTCCGCCTAGCTCTCTGTCAGCATCTATTTCCATACAAACACCAGGCATTGTGTGTGTTGACAGCACTGTAACTAACGCCTTCTTTAAACAGCAGCAGCAGCAGTAACAGCTTCAAACAGCTCTGCACGAAGTGTGTGAGGGAAGCTGCAGAGGGAGGCTTCAGTGGGTTTATTTTGTGGGCGACTCAGCCTGATACAACCCGTCCCAGAACATGACAACAGAAGCTCACATGACAATACCTGCTGCTTCAGCAAATAAACAATGGGGGGAAATAAAAGTTGAGACTTTTATTTATTTATAGTTTTCTGTCACAGTGGAATTCCATAGCATGACTCATCTTTAGCAAAACAGATTTTGAATAACTGTTTTCCATGAAAAATAAAACCTAAGACAGATTTTGTATTTGTGCTAGAAAATCAGTGTTACAGCAAAGTTATTATTTCTACAAGCTGTATTCATCTTCAATCTTCATTGGGCCTTTTAAAAGGTTATTAAGTTGCTGAAGTGCATTAAGTTATATGTGCTAATGTCTAAAGCTACAAGTCAAAGGAAAGACAATTCACATTAGTAAAAGTAAAAACAGTGGAAAGGAATCATGTCCTGGTTTGGGTGACCAGGAGTAGACTTTGTCCAGGACTGCACAGCATTTTCATAACTCGTCCCATGTTAAGTTGAGACTATGTCCCGCATTTCATTGGCTCTAGTTTCAAAGGTTGCCTCTCTGAAACCTGGCTTTTATCCCAAGGCTGTGAAGAAAGCAAGACACGTCTATCTCTATTACTTGTGTCAGATGTCAATCAATCAACACACAAGCGGGGTCAAGTGCTGCCAACCTGTCAGCATCCTTGTTGACTACGTTATGCCCCACTGGCACGAAACAAATGCACAAGCTACCAGGATGTTTTTTTTCCAATGGTGCATAGAGGAGAGTACAGCTTGAAGTGACACACTACAGGCTCTATTTTGATGGTGTCAAGCATGCTGTCTAAAGGGCCTGTCACAGAGTGATTTGGGGCGTGTCCAACAACATTTTGCTCAAAAAATCAATGCAATAAATAAAACTCTTGTCTTCTGTAAAACAGTTATAACCAGAGTGTGGGAGAAATTTGGTTTTTCAAAATGCCCAAAATGTAAAAGTTAATTTCCCCCAAGGAGATCCATCTATCCATACATTATCTAAACTGCTTTTCCCGTTCAAGGTTTCAGGGGGCTGGAACAGATCCCAGCTGTCACTGGGCAAGAGGCAGGGTACACCATGAACTGTATGCCAGTCTATCACAGGGCTGAGATATAGAGACAGACAACCAGCCAAACTCACATTCACACCTACGGGCAATTTAGAGTCACCAATTAACCTAACAAGCATGTCTTTGAAATGTGGGAGGAAGCCGGAGTACTTGGAGAGAAACAACGCATGCATGGGGAGAACACGTAAACTCCACACAGAGAGGCCCTGTCCGAAGGGGATTCGAACCAGGAAAACTAACCTCCTCGCTGTGAGGTTACGGCACTAACCACCAAACTAACCACCACTAAAATCTTCATACAATTAAAGGGGAAGTCCTGCTGAGGCGACGTGACTCTGGAACCTCCCAGCACTTTATGCAGCCGTCAGTTTCCATTCATGTCAAACAAGCTTGTGGACAATTGACACGGACTTGAGTGAAGTAATAGCTCCCAGAGAGCACTGTATCCTTTATGTTATTCTATTTTCATCGAGTGTCGTTGCTCTCACTCATAATGTGTGATGTGTTGGTTGCACCTTCTGAACCTCTCGTTTAAAATTTGAGGAGATGCTTCTCCTAAAACTTGTCCATTTCAAATCTGTCAGATTGTAAAGTGTATGTATATAACTGTGCAAATGCGTTGACAGTAAATATAAAAAGTTGATATAGTGTAAATAAAAAGACTGTCAAATGATGAATTTTGTGAATATATAGATTAATTGGAAACACTTTACAATAAGGGTACATTAATTAACATTAGTTAATGCATTATTAAGCATTAACTAATGCTTACTAACAGTTAACTAATGTGTCTACCAATGATTTATTAAGGGTGTTCATGTTAACTACGGTATTAATTAATGCATTATTTAATCCTTATTAAGGATGCTATTAACATTAGTTAATGCAGTAATAAGCCTAATTCATACAATAATGAACATTAAGAAACCCTTAACATTAATTAAGGGTTTACATGTTAATTAAGCCTATTAACTAATAGTAACAAAATGCTTGATAAAGATACAATCATCATGACAACCATCTGTTTTCCACACTTATTCAAAATTTGAAAAAGATAGCGACTTTTTACTTCACGCTCAACATCCTTTATTTAGAAGTATAAGTAATCATCGTTTAGGGGCGTGGTCCCACTGTAGTGGAAACTGCTTTTCCATAACAACAAATGTTTTGTTCACAGGTAGCTTGCAGTGTAGGTAAAGAAAGTATACGTATGGTGGTGATGAGCACAGAAGGGGGGGCCCAATTTCAATGGTGTGTACAGACAAACATTACCACTGACTACCTTTAAGTGTTCAAGGTCATACTTGTTGACCACCTATGGTTTGTTCAAGTGCTCTAGTTTCTGCCGTTTTAGATTTCTGGTCTTAAATTCTACTTGTAGAAGTTCATTTCCATGTCAGGCTGTGAGTCACTGATCTCATTAAGTCCAGTATTGAGATTCAGCTGATGTAAGCTGTGTACATTTGCTTAAATGACATTTAAGACCCAGTTTAACTGCTGGGGTCCATCAGGGTATGTGTGGGCAGACAGTGAGTAATGCTCCCCTCATTCCCTTAATTCTGTCAAGGTGACTTTGAAAATGCTCCTAAACCCTCCCCCGGCTGCTCTGACGAAGCTGCACACCGGTCAGCTTTAGAAAAAGAAAAATGTCTGCAACTGATAGAAAGACATTTCTTACTGTAGATCACTTAAATCACATAAAGATAAAAGATCACATAAAAATATGTTTTGAAAAAGGTTGGTTTAAAACAAATGCGTCTCTGCAGTGTCCTCAAAACTGTAGTTGGTAACTTTAGATTTGCATTCTGTTGCAACTTTGCAGAAAGTATTCGACAGTCATACATAAAGATGGGTTACTCAGTAATGTAAACTCTACCTTCACACTGTTGGAAGTCTCTGGAGTTGTTTGCATTTCAGTTTGTTCTTCAGCACTGAACTGGAGTGACTGAGCACACAAAACTAAACCAAAAGTAACTCTAACATGAGTCCTGAGTTGCCTCTTAACCTTTCATTGAACTTGAATCTTTACTTGAGGAAGGAAACCTACACAGGCCTGAGGACAACATGCTTAGCGATAACTCCAAACAATGCTCAGCTATGCTCCCCCCCACTGAATAGCTGTTAACATTTATGAAAACACAGACGTTGCCTATGCTCAGGAACTTAGCCTACAGTCATACGTAGTTCTCTAAAGCATTAAATAACTTAATCAGGAGGAATTGAAAGTTGAATCCTTCAGAAAGTCAAGGCGTCTACAGCCAAGCTAGCAGCTCTCTTAGGCTGGAATGAGGCAAAGGTTAAGCTAATGCTATATTCAGCATGTTAACATGCTCCTATTAACAATTATAAACATAGTAAACATATTTTGTTTAGTGTGTTAACATGAATAGAACTATCCCAAAGGGCTCCATCCTTAAGACAAGAAAAAGTCAGTTTGAATTGGTATTGTTCTTTTTCATGGCCGTCTCATTCATTTATTGGTCAGCCTCATCGCTGCATCAGGCTGCTGTGAAACTATAACACTGATCTAAGGTTAACACTACTCTGCTTTTCTTATCCTGTGAAGTTTAAGTGTGAGTCAGTGTGCCAGTCACTGGTCCATGTCTCAAGCCAGTGCTTTGACCTAGGGGACAAATCAGATGATGGCATCGTCCTCTGACACACAGAAGAACCGTAGCATACTGCTGCAAAATATAACAAGTAATCTATTCCCAGTAATCAGGAATGTTGTTTCCCAGTCATGTCTGATTAGTCTGGACACTTTTTCTCAATGCAGATTCGATCAGTTTTGTCATGTGTTATGATAGACTGTATATATAAATATATGGACATAGTGTCAGTGACATCATCCAGCGATTTCTGAAGCAGACTTTTGAAACCCATCTGTGGCAGCAGCCATATTGGAAATTTTGTCTCCAACAAACTTTGGGTCAGCCTAGTGAAAGAGGTTGAGCTGAAGAGGGCCTCCTGACAAACAGCTACAACATAGCTGTTTTAGATAAAATTAGTTTTTTTGGACCAGCCTGTAAAGGTGTTAAGTTCTGCTGTAGAAATGGGTGTGTATGTGACTTCTGGGGCGTTTGCAGCCAGCCTCAAGTGAACACTTGACCAACTGTGTTTTTTTCCACTTCAGCAATCGCTTCATTTTTAATACCGGAGGTTGCTACATGTTTGTGTTACTGACCTTTCCATTTAGGTTGAAATGTGCCTCGATCAATGGGAGGTACCACCATAGACTGTGTAACTCATACATGTTGTATTAGTGTCCATTTGTTTGTGAACTCTTTATGAAGCAGTTGCCAAATTGGAAATGCTTCTCTCACACTAACTTCTGCTCATTCTAGCAGCAGGCCATAAGGTGGGCCTTAAGCCTCCTGGAAAATAGCCACAACATGCCCATCAGTCAATTCAGCCAACCCCTAATTATGTCTTATTATGAATAACTCTCAGCCTTAATATTGTCAAATTGGAACCAGGCTCCTTTCCGGCATATGACATTCCCCGCTCTCTCCATGGCTTCCTGCTCTAGCCACTGTCCTAACAAACTATCAAATAAAGGCATGAAAGCCCAAAAATATACCTCCAAAAAAACTGTCAGAAAATAAGTAATATAGTTCAGATCAGATGCCTTCAAATTCTATTTAATTACAGCAAAAAATAAATATTTGTACTTTGTTACATCCCACTTCTGCCTATATGAGCCTTAAAATATGTTTTTGTGCATCAGAGTTTTCTGTAGCATTACTGCAGCACAGAAACCAGCCTCTCAAACATGTCATCGTTCATCTCGGCCCACTTATTCCGCACGGTGGAATGCGAGGCGCGTTGACCCCTGAGTCCTTGAGTGGGCGAATGTTTTGATTTGATAAATGAAAGCCAAACTCCCCACAGAGCTGTTTAACCTTTGTTTTTTTTTTCTTCACGATGTATAATTATTCAATAAACACGTTTCAAATGCAACATAGAAGGTGATAATTAAACCTCTTTTTACATCCTTCCATCTGACCTCCAACAGTCACTTGTTATTTGTTGCTATTAACCTCTTCACACTGACAAACAGGAGGAAATAGATGCAACAAAACAATCATTGTGGCCTTCCAGACGATACAAGTGATGAAGTATTTAGCTTCCTGTTTTTCCTCTCTTGTGTCTTGTTACTGGTCCCCATTATAATCATTCTCTTCATAGCTTCCTGCCTTTTCTTGTTATTTTTAGTGATTATGAAAATCCTCTTTCAATCTCAATCCCTTCCCTATTTTTACTTCAACTAATTCCCCCTTTACAAACACAAACCGTCATGTTCGCCTCCGCCTCACCTGTGCAAAAGAGAGGAAATTAGCAAAACAAAATAACTGCTCTGTGCTATTTTTACCAGTAATAATCTCCTTATGTCTCCTCTCTCCCTCTATTATCTGTTGTGGGTTTTTTTTTCCTCAACACCTGTACACATCCACCCCCTCTCTCCCTCCTCTCTATTCACCTGTGTGCAGGAGGAAATTAGTCACAACAAAATATCATTAAAGCGCCAAATCTACCTCCAATTAGCAGGAGCTTGTGTTTCTCCTTTGATGTTCTATGTAAAGGTAAAAGAGGACGTTTTAATTAAAAACAGATTGGAGAAAAATGGAGGCTCATTAAACATCTGAGAGAGGCAAAAGGGTGCATGGGCTATATTTAAGACTCAGATACAATCTCAATGGATGCTGTTTGACCCTTCAAAGAAGGAGGTCAGGATCGTTTATAACCAAAGTTCTGGACCAAAACTTCCGATGACCCCCTATACCCCCAAAGAACATCACAATACTTTGTTTTGCATCTTCTAAAAACAGAAAAAGTGACACAGTATTTAAGAGAGCAATACATTGGATGCAAAACCAAAAAGTCCCAGGAGATAAACATGGTGGGTCACCCAAAACAAATTGTTTGCCAAGCATAGTTTCAAGCATAGACTGTAAATATGAATGGATGAAGCCTGATTGACGTCACCAATCTGTTCCGGCAGGGGGCTCTGGAGGCTCGTAGGCAGCGGCCGCCATGCTGGACTTCCTGTATCACCCAAACTTTCAGTCAACCTACCGACAGGCTGGGAGCTGGAGCTGAGGCAGGTTTTAAGCCTCTTGACAAACCATTACATCACGCCCACCTGTCAATCATGTCAGCTATGCTCTAAGTATGGATAACACATATCGTCCATAAAATCAAAACTGATGATTTATAGAACCCCCCCCCCCCCCCCCCCCGTACAGTGTGTGCCAGTGATGACAATAACTAATCAGACCTATTTAGTTTTTTGTACCAGGCTGTAAACATGCTGGTTTTTTTTACAATTTATGTTGTAAAAACTGCTTCTTTGCCTGTGTATATGTAACTTCCGAGGTTCCTGGAGCCAGCCTCTGTGGATACTTGACGAACTGCAGGATTTTGGCTTCAGTCAACACAAGCCCTTTAATCTCATAATGGTGTGTTATATCTTAACTAATCATATAGCATCTTAATGTATCTAATATTGTCGTGTCGTGCCTTGCAATGCTATTATATAATATTATAGTTTAGAATTTTTTTAAAATACAAATAATTTAATATCAATCATTCCATTATAATGTATAACTGCAGTTAAACTTTTAACCTTTTTTTATTTTAACCACCACATTTGATATCATGCTGCATCCTGTATATATTCATACTGCATTAACATTGTGCTGTATCATGTTAAACCAGCTTACTTTTAACATTTATATTACTATAATCTTCTTTACAATCTCTTAAAATTAAAATCTTACACTATAAAGTGTTAAAAGTTATACTGTTACTCTGATGTTTAGAGGACTCCCTGCTATGAATCACACCACCAGTTTAACTTTCCATTTACTGCAAAGGAAGTCTTCATTCTCCTCACTTAGGCCAGTTTTTAAACCTCCTTTTTCATTATATTAATGTTAAATATTCTCATTTAGATTTGTCTTTGTATTTTACCACTTGCTGTTTTATCTTTGTGTTGCTGCGATGCCATCATCTCCCCTCTGAGGATCATTAAAGTATTATCTTATCTTACCTTATCTTCTCTTTATTTGACGAAAAGGAGCTGAAAAAGAAGAGGGTAAAAGTGAGGAGAGAAAACAATAGTTAAAAAAAAACACATCAGAGGATAAAAAAAGAACAAGAGAAAAGGGGGAAACTGAGGCCGAGACGAGGTGCTGCGGTAGGGGAGTGTTATTTCTTGTGATGTGTCATCTCCACTCTAACACCAAGCAGTCTGGCTGCAGGCCTACGGGCCAGCCTTTATCACACTGAGGATACACAGGCCACCTCCACAAGTGCAGAGGTCAGGTCGGGACTGCCAGCTCAAATCTCGTTCTCTCACCTCAAGAGCTGCAGTGCCTCTGAAAGTACAGCGAGGGTAGAATCTGTGCTCGCGAGTTCAAAGTGAAATTCTCCCCCCAAAAAAAAAATCTCTGTTATGGGTCGACTGTTTTTCTTTTTACAGAAAATTGTCCCTCTGAAAACAGCGATGATTTCACAGAGAAAATGGAGCATTATTTCTTGAAAGAGCGATGGCAGAGGGTCAGATCCAGATCCTTCACCTGAGGGAAACTAGCACAGTTTAAAAATACTCCACACATACAACTTCACGCTCCAGATTTATGAAAAAAAAAAATGTATTCATGTATTTATCAATTTTCAAGGAGACTGATGTGTCTAAGAGCAGTCAGATTATAACATTTTGATTAATACTGAAGTCTCTATTTACATCTAGTTTGATTTGTATCATTTTAATTAACAAATGTGGACGCTTTCCTGACGCTACTGATGCGCCGATTGTGATTTTTTTTTTTTTAAGAAGCTGGTGTTTCAGAAAGCATGATGATTTGGAACAAGCGCGCCCAAGAAATGTTCTACAAGAGTGTCCTTGCATGCATATAATAACAAAAATAATAAAACATGTGCATTGTGGTGTCGGTACAACAGCCCTCATGCCTGCTTTTTTTAAACGGTTCACTGTTCACATCTCCCTCCCATCATGAGCTGATGGACATTTACAAGTCAAATTTGTTCAGAAAGTCTATTTTCAATTCATGACGTTGTCACAAAAATGTGGAACTCAAATTTCATCTGCTTTACCCAAATGTATTTTACTGTTAATATGTTTATTATTGTTTTTTATTATATAACCTGAATTTGTCTTTTCAAAGGGATAGATTGTATGAGGTACTTTAAGTATATCAGCATGGGCCTAGCATGGAAGCTAAGCTACTTACTCTGTAAGTCCTGCATGTTTGTAAGAATGTACTGTATGTCGGTTAGTATCAGATTTGCTCATCGCTGTTTTTACCCACATCCACTTCCTGCCTGTGTGTGAATGAATCACAGTAATGTGAGTTAGCACATGCTAGCGCTACTGCTCTGTGTGCGGGGTTTGCATGTGAAGTGTTTGTAGTGTGTGGCTCTTTCAGCGTCAAAGTGCTAAAGGACTCGTCACATGAATAATGAGGTGTACTATAGGAGTCAGAGAGTGGGAGAGTGGCACACACACACACACACACACACACACACACACACACACACACACACACACACAAGCACGCATCTTTACCTACAGCTGAGCGCTGATGCAATGCATCCTCTGTCTCCTCTTCATCTCTCTCTCTATCTTCAGTCATTTGTTCGCCCTCTCTTCCCCAACACCATCCCTCTCTCTCTCGCTCACCGCTCCCTCTCTCTCTTCTTCTTTCGCTCTAAATAGGTGCTGCATTAAAGCTCTTGGATGCCACTTTATTTAATAGGAAGCCTTTCTAAAGACGCAGCTGCCAATTGACTGGAGAAATGTGTGTGTATGTGTGTGTGTGTGTGTGTGTGTGTGTGTGTGTGTGTGTGTGTGTGTGTGTGTGTGTGTGTGTGTGTGTGTGTGTGTGTGTATTGTGTGCATGGGGGGTTAGAGTGAGTGCTTTACCCCCATCAGCTCGTCCCAGTGCCAGGAGCCAGATTGTATTAATGGCATAAATGAATCAAGCCCAGGAACCTTGGTGGGCGCGTTAGTGCCAGCAATGTTTCTGGAGGGAGGGATCTTCTCTGAACCCTGGGTGACCTTGGAATAAATAAAACAAGAGCTCTCCTCTCAATCATCAGCTATGCAACACTGTTCATCCACCTGCATTCTTTTTTTTTTTTTTTTTTTTAAAGCTTGCAGGATTCAAATGGCTGTCAAAATACAGGACCAGGTCGTCAGAACACAAAGTTTAATATCGTCTGATGTGAGGAGGCAACCAAGTCATCTAAGATTTACATGATGTGCAGGCTCAACTGGAAGCTAAAGGGCTACAATCTGCTAATTTGATAGCATCGCACAGAAGGGCCATAATTTGATCAAAAAACAATACGCCCCCCCCAAATAGCCGACACACTGCCCACAGCAACTTCAACAAAACACATCCAAATACACATTTTAACAGCAAAACTTAGCTTGCAAAGGACACAGCAATAAAGCCAAGTACATTTTTGAAACAATAGTACGTGAAAATACATTTGAATTTTGATTTTTAACGGCATGCTCTGTGAATATTAATGAACCAAACTCATTAGCTGGGTCCTTCAGTTATATTATTCTGACCTGGTCGCTGTCATCAACGAAATATAGCCTGTTTAAAGCAAGCTGGTGTGAATGCACAGTTGAGCCAAAACCTCTCACAGGGGGAAAAACAAATTGGCTAAAGAAAGGCTCCTTGAAAGCAGCTAGCATGCTAAATCAGCCGCCAGTTCCAGTAGCATTCCACGTAGGAGCGACAGGCAGACCTATCTGGAACAGGAGACCCTCCACCTCGAGCTCAGAGGAGGAGCGGTGACTGGTGAACTGGACAGCAATGTGGACGACTGGGGAGGAGGAGACCATTGAGTTTCTTATCATTGAAGAAATCATTTCCTTTGGAAATTGGACTTTTACTGCGGTCTTTGTCATGAGACAAAACTAGGTGTCGGCTCAGTCATCAAAGAAGTGCTGGTTGGCATTGTAACGCTTTCCTGACGCCGCTGATGCGCTGATTGTGATTTTTTTTTTTTTTTTAAGAAGCTGGTGTTTCAGAAAGCATGATGATTTGGAACAAGCGCGCCCAGGAAATGTTCTACAAGAGTGTCCTTGCATGCATATAATAACAAAAATAAATAAAACATGTGCATTGTGGTGTCGGTACAACAGCCCTCATGCCTGCTTTTTTTGAACGGTTCACTGTTCACGTCTCCCTCCCATCATGAGCTGATGCACATTTACAAGTCAAATTTGTTCAGAAAGTCTATTTTCAATTCACGATGTTGTCACAATAACACCTGTTTATTCAAACAGATTCATGAAACCACTCCACGGTATTATTTTTCTTATGACATTTCAAATTTATTGCAAATGATCCACTTGAGCAGAAACACCCAGAGACACACTTTAAGTGGGGGAAACAAAAAAACAAATAAACAGGGAAGAGTTTCTTAGAGAGTCGCTGGAGAGGAAAACAGCATCCTGATGACTGAAAGAGGAGTTGGTGTAAAGGTCACAAACACACACACACACAGACACATAAATGCTCACACATGGAACACAGACTTGCACTTTCACCCGTACATGGCTGAATGCTCTGAGGTTCACACACACACACACACACACACACACACACACACACACACAAAGGTCAGTGTTTGCCCGCTTTCCTCCACAGTTAGAGGTATACCTTCACGAGTCCTGTGTGTGCAGAACAAAGAGTTTTATATGGGTTTTTTGAGCAAACTGCCAAAAAAAAGGTGATGAATGATAAATGAAGAGGATTTTTTTTTTTTTTACTAATTATACTTCACAGAATATCCTGCAGTGAAATGTATTATCAGCTCATCATTGTTAGCGCCCACTCTTGTTTAAAATTCAGAAGAGATGAATCATCGCTGAAACCAGCTTAAGAAGCTCTCCATCCTTGAATTACTGCGTCTGCGGGATCTGACTTCAGGATTTGTGCTGCTTTGCTGTCCAAGCAGAGAACAATAAGAGTCACGTAGTAACAAGGTGGTATGTCAGGTGATTAATCAAGTTTTCAATATGCACTCGGTAAGCTGTTCACTAAGGCTGCTGATGTGGGAACTGTCCAGAGTCCTCTGTGCTGTTTGGTCCCAGGTTGGTAAATGTAAATGTGTTCTCTGTTAGAATATAGGGACAGTCACTGTGGTTCCTTTTGTGTTGGCAGTAGTCTTTGTTCATTATGCACACACTTCCTTTTTTTGTGTGTGCTAATGCAGCTGCTCTGAAATGATTGCATGCAGCTCTTGCATGATAATGTCCACAAATTAGCAGGAAAAAAACGCAACAAGATGATTTTATTCCGAAAATCCTGATCGTTTCCATGTAAAGTCTCCACACTCACACTGGAAGTGTTTTTAAAAAAAATATTTGTTTTAGTCTTTTTTGTAGAGATCCGACAGTAAATAGAGTCTGAAATCAGAGAGAGAGAGAGAGAGAGAGAGAGAGAGAAGGGGGAATGAAATGCGGGGGAAGGAGTCACAGGTTGGATTCAAACACGGGCCGCCTGCTTGGAGAAGTACTGTATAGCCTCCGTACATTGGGCGCACTCTCTGACCACTAGGCTACCGGCTCCTCTTACAGGGGCATTCAACTTCCATTTCCCTGGATTTGTGTATACTTGCTCTGTCTTTTTTTTTTCTTTTTTTTTCCTTATCCAGAATGTGAACTGCTGAGGGACTAATGTAAACTAGCTCTAAGCTAACTCTGGTACAATGCATCAAATGGCAACATGTATGTTTAATATTTTACATGGTCCCTTTCAAAATTAAAAAAAAAAAAAAAAAAATCTGTCTCTTCTATTTCGTTCTATATATATTTATCTGTGTCCTACTTCTATGTTGTGTTTAAGAGCTACTGTAACAACCACATTTTGTCCCCGGATTCAAGTATTTCTAATTCTGATCCTGATGAGACATATTTAGATTTTCACAGTTTCATTGTTGCTGTGATCTGAATATCCTCCAAATACCTGAATCACAAAGTAAATATTGGTCTGCAGACAACCTGACAAAGTCGTGATCATAGTTCTGTCAAGTACAATAAGTCACCAAACTCACTTCTGTCTGAGTTTATTCTTGGCAGTGCTGGCCAGAAATGTAACCAAATATAATTGTACTCCTTCTGTATGAAACACTGAGGCCAAGCAAGAGACAGAAAAAAAAAAAAACCTTTAGCTACTCATAAGATAAAATAAGAAGTGTGTAGGCCTCAGAGTCATAGTTTCAAGACTCTGGGTTTACAGCATGTTGGTGGAAGTTTGTATTCTCTGATAAGAACAATGTTCATATTGAGCTTTACTTTAAAGGATACACCAAGTCTGGACTTTTTGTTAAGGGGGAGCTGTATCTCAGTCCATAGGGACTTGAATTAGGAACTGAAGGGTCACTGTGTCCAGTCATGGTGCAAACAAAAGCCTTGAAATGGGTCTGGGTGTTTGAGAGGTGCTGGTTCACTTCCTGAGCACTGTGCTTTTGAGCAAGGTACTGGATTCAAATTCTTCCTTTTCATTGGCGGTTTGAATCTTCTTCAGCAGCGAGAGTCATCATGCTTACATGGCCTCAGAATATCAGTGTTTAAAACTTGTTTTATCTACCTGGGACCCTGAGTCAGAGCGTATGGCCTAGGTGTGGAGTCAAGTACTAAACTGTTTTATTCAGGGATACTTTTTTTTGCTCGGCCCACTCAAGATACTTAAGAAAAAGAGGAGTTATAAACCATGCTCTTTGTTTTTATTATTCGTAAAGATCAAACATGAAGCCAGCTTGAGCACATTTAAAAACAGACATACGCCTCATTTACCAAACATCTCTATGATGTTCCTATAAAAGTATTCTGACGCTGCGTTTTATCCTGGAAATTGACATTTTCCACTCACAGCACCGAGATCACAAGAGAACAAATTGAGGTGAATCTGTTCCTCGCAGTGCCTGCTTTGTTGCTTTAATATCTGAAAAGTGATTTACAAGTTTTATTATCTCCTCACCTCTTCTGTCAACTTGAAAAAAAAAAAAAAAAAAAGCAGCAATGCACCTTTGTACGTGTTTTCTTTTAATCTTATCCTGTCAATTGGCTTGTGCCAGACATGTCTCTTGATGACTATAGCCGTGAAACAGATTGGAAGAAAGCGCTAAGTCTGTGTGTGTTTAACTAAATACTTCAGGCCCATTAGGGAGAAAAAAAAAAAAAAACACTGGGAAAAAAAGTTAAATTGAAGTCTGTCCAAAATGACTGCAGAGATCTGCCATCTGAAAATTACCATGGAGACTTCCTGTTTGGTGATTGTTTAGTGATTTTGATGTGTGCATGGCCAATGCACTTATTCTTCCATGTATCTACGTGCATGTCTCTTTGAATCCCTATCTCTGAGGTCATATCTCAGTGCCTTCAGTCTCTAGACATCAGAAGGCTGTAATTGTGTGAGTGTGTGTGTGTGCCTTTAGGTGTGTGTTCATGTGAGTGTTTCCGGCAGAGCTTAATTGAATAGGAGGTAAAGGCCAGGGTGTTTCCCTATGGTGCAGACTCTAAATGTTGCCTCACTGGAGGGGAACCAAGGGGAAATGGAGCTTAGAGACACAGAATGAGAGAGAGAGAGAGAGAGAGAGGGGGGAGAGAAAGGAAAGAGGACGAGATGACTATAAATTTGACATTCCTCAGAGAAATTGAAAAGAGAGACTGACAAAGAAAGAGAGCGTAGCTAAATGTGGGCTCCCCAATGAGACGGAAACGAGTTTTAGAGAAAAGAAAACGGGAGCGATGAGAAGAGAAAAAAAAAGATAGAGAGACTTTATCTAAATGTGTCTCTCCCCAGCGAGAGGGCTTTGAGAGCAGGGGAGCTGTCCTTGGTTCTGAATAAGCCTCTGGCAGGGAACCAAGTCAAGCAGTTAGCATTGAGCACATCGCACAGGGCTGAGGGCTCGTACACCACCGCTCTGTCATTGTCTCTCCCTACATCTGTCTCCCTTGCTTTCTTTTATCCCTCCCCCATCATCCCCCCCCCCCATCAACCAATCTGTGTTTGCCGTAGAGAGGTGACACAAGTAGTTAGTGTAGCGAACACATTGCAGCTAAAGGCAACATACAAACATGGATCTTTCTGTCCATGTAAGTCCACATTTTCAGGGTTGTAACATTGTTGAATTTCATTTAGAAATGTGTCATCATCTTGAGAAAAAAAAACAAAAAAAACACTTATGTTGATAAAAGAAGAAACACCTTGGACTTTAAGCTTGAAGCCTCTGCCTTGACCTTGACAAAAAAAAAAAGAGAGGGAAGAAAAAATGTCCAAACACACTCACTCACTGAAGCTTTCCACCACATCCTGCAGCCTCTCTCTCAGAGGACGGATTGTTATGTTGTCATAGAGATGGTTTTTGGCGCCCTTACACCAAACAACTTTTCAGGCAATTTCACCCCTAATGGACACTCTTTTCATTGTCAGGAATAAACCCTGTGAAAGGCTTGCTGGCGTGGTGGCGGCTCCCATTATGTTGATGGTTTGGTGTTAGGCGGTCATACACCTCAGTGAAGCTGTCTACAGTCAGAGTTGTTCTTATTCTGATGTTTAAATTAAATCAAATGTGAAAATTTTCAAAATACTTAAGTCTAATACTGTGAATGTTGCAAGTAACCAAAAAGAGTGTTTTCCATGTGACCAACAGGAGGCAGTAAACTAGGATTATAGTGAACATGGAGAGGCAACAGGGTTAGAGCATCAAGATTTATGAATTTGCTTTGGTGTGCTTTGGTGCCATAACTTTGCAAGCGTCTTCAGCCCGTTGTTTTTAAACTCTTAGCATGTGAAGTATGTGTTTGTGTATTCAACTGTTACCATGACGTCTAAAGACTGTGTGGCTAAATGGCTTCATAAATGGAAGAGGGTCATTTATAAAAGGCTAGTTGAGATAGGTTTGTATGATTAACTTGAGAATCTACAATAATTAATATTATTATAAAAAATATTTATGTATTCGTATGAAACCTGAGACATAACTTGATAAGTCAAGTTAAGCTACTAAACATGACTATATATAATGATACAGCCTAACATTACAGCACAGTCTGCTATGAATGATATCTGAAGAGATGAGCGCTCTGCTTCTTGCTCTGTCACTCTCTCTTTTTCTCTTAACTTCAAAGTTCACAGTCCTCTTCCTCTTATCCTCAGAGTGCTCGGAGACCGAGACAAGACGGAGACATTAAGGGATCGAGACCGATTCGAGACCAATACCAAGGCAGGGCAGGACCAAGACAAAACCAAGACCATAACTATCACTAAATAATCATCATCATCTTGTGTGCAGCAGGTTTGTAACTCACTTAGACCGTAATGCTGGGACGGTTGCGGCAGCAACTTGGGGATGATAAATAAAAATTCTGAATTAATATAAGTTATTTGGAAGAATGAGGCGTTTTCCTTCTTAAAAGTCAAGACGTGGAATATCAGTGGTGGTCCACTTCTTCGACGGCACATGAATGTGTATGAATTTGATTAATACTGATGGACACTCTACATAGCAGCCTCTGCCATCAGTGTGAGAATGTGTAGGTGTGACCTGCAGGGTAAAATCACTTTGAGTAGCCTGAAGACTAGGAAAGCACTCTACAAGCTCTTAAGTCCATTAACACAAAAAGGTTGGTTATTGAGGTGAGAAGGTCCAAAGTGTAAACATCATGAGAGGTAGACCAAATGCAACAAAATTCCGTTCTTATCTGCACTGTAAAGTACAAGTTTGAATGACAATAAAGAAAGTCTAAGTCTAAAACAATGAGCTGAAAAACACTAAGAAGCTCTGCAGAACTGAGGAAACGTCAAGGTCAGCTCATGTGTAACAACACCACAGGTAACTGAACACAAAAGCACGACTCACAACGCAGTCTTCGGTTGGGGAAAAAACCAATCTTTACTCTTTAAGCAGACAGAATCCAAAAAAGTGATCAAAGAGGAAATAAAAGGCTTGAACGCTTCTCACAGGGGTCAAAGACGAACTGGCACAGAAGGAAGGGAAGCTACAAACTAAATACTAGGGTGAGGGGGAAGACAACGAGATGCAGCTGGGAACAATGAGGGCGGGGCAGACAATCACACAGGTGGGAAACACATGAGGGCAGGAAGTGAAGGATCTGAAACGAGAGGAGAAGTTAGTGACCCAAAACAGGAAATAATACAAGATAGAAATAAAAACAACCTAAGACACTGAGCTGGACATGACAATATGGAAGAGAACAATACGTACAGAGAGCAGAAGAAGCTGTCCTGCTTCAAGATCAAGTGAAACAAGCAGCAATCAGCTCAGCTCGGTTTCCGATTGTTTAGATTTTTCTCACATCACGTTGTTAAAAATGTCACCCTCCAACCGGAGTGGTCCCTAATTAGGATTCCGACGAGTGTTTGTGGCTCTTGGCTGCTAAATGGGCCCAGGAGATGTGAGGAGATGACGGCGGCTGGCTGAGTTCGTCTGTGTTGACAGTGCGGGATAGAGAGAGGAGGCGGGGAGGAGGGGAGGACAAGAGGAAGAGAGAGGAGGAAAAACTTTAATGCTTGTGATGGGGCTGATCCAAGTTGTTTATTTGGACCACACGGCTACCTATTTATGCATGAATTCACATTTTTGTTTTCCCCTCTGCTGCAGCTGTTGTGTTTCCAGTGTTTGGGGGGGGGGGGGGGGAGCAGAGCGCAAACATTATGTCAGGCCTTACTATTAAAAATGAAACAGCGCTGTAAAAAAACAACAAAAAAAAAACCAAAGGGAGTTTTGACTTCTCTGTCTGACTGTTTGCCACTGACATATCTTCATCCAGCTGTCTCCTCAGCTGTCCATCCATCAACCCTGACTGAATTATTTGAAGATAAAATGCTCAATGAAGCATAAGGACATCTGGCAAAAAAAGAAAAAAAATCACTGGGCTAGTGTTTCCTGTGATAGTGGCTGTCGCTCCAGCCAAAGCAGTGTCTGTATTTCAGCGCTAGTATTTCACCACCATTCATATAAGCCGACCTCTCCAATATTTCAGCAATCATATTAACCTTGCCAGCCTCATCTCAGCATTTATATTAGCCTCCAAAGCCAATATTTTAGCCCTATATCAGTCACACTGCATCTGTTCAGTGCCCTAACATTTAAATTCCTGTCTGCCCCCCCAAACCTCTTTTATGCTCCCTATGCCGGCCAAGGAGGCATCATTTTATGGCCCCGCACAGTAAATTAGCAGAGGTTGCCTTTTCTTCATTTTTACTGAGCATCTTGTAGATAATTGGGACGGCAATGAGGGAGGGCTGTCATTAAAAAAAAAAAAAAAAAAAAAAAGTAATTAGACAACTTACTAAAGACAAGGAGAGGTTTTGACTCCAGCTTCTTTCAGCCTTGAAATATTATGAGACATTCTGAGGGATTCATTTGGTATAGTGTATTGCAACCCCACCCCCCACCCCTCACCCCTTTACCTCCCTCAGCTCACTTCAATCCACCATGATTAAACCTGAGTTGAGCTTAAAGCCTGGCTCAGACTGCAGGATAATCAGACTTATTATTCCTCCTTTCCAACAATCCCAGGGGTGTTCCCGACAGTGGTAGCGACTGGCGATAAGACGAAACCTGCTGGACAACTCTAATTCATATGACAGTTACAATCTAGAAGAATATACAACCCATGTTGTCCGCGTCTCCCCAGACATTTCTTCACCCAAAACTTGTTAATTTATTTATGTTTATTTCCTCTCTACACAAAGTATTATAATGGAAAATTGAATCGGCGCCATTATTTACGTGAGGTCACGTGAGGTGGTGCGTTCCTCCTCTGGGTACGATGATCTTAGTAAAATCCTGTAGGTTGTGAAGTGTCATGATTTTCAGATCTTGCATGCTTGAGACTATGGAGAAGAATACTTGTTAGGATGTGTGGGATGCTACCCGGATTCAAATTGCGAGCAAGGCTTAAGGCATGTTATTGTGTTCAGCTACACAGACAGTACAGAGCTGGACCTCACATCTATCGGCTCTATTTCTGGATTGCTTCATGCTTTCATGAAGAATTTCATCTGATCTTCTGGTATTAGCTTTGAGTCATCTCTAGAGGAGGAGATAAACTTGTATTTTTAATGTAGTCAAGTTCTCTTAGAGAACACTTTGAGTCACTTTGTGTTGAGCTGATTGGTTGAATTTAAGCACCACAAGAGGCTTGATATAGTTGGATGATTTCCATTATGATTTGAGTAAGTGCTGACTTTTTTGGTTTTTGGTTGGTCCAACCATTAAATTCTCAATGTGTTCTTTTAATCCGTGCATCTTTTTCTGACTAATTCCATCATTAATTCTCTACTCAGACTGTTCTGTCCAGGTAACGGAATATGCAAGGTAGTGTTGCGTTGTTACTGGAAATCTGACTTGGTCTCAGGACATGGTTTTGAGACTACTTTTTGAAGGTCTTGGTCTGGAAATCTAAAGCATCTTTACTTGGTATTTTTCCTTGTCATCACTGTCATAAGAAGGAGAACAACCCTTTCTAAAAGAACAAAGAACTTCCATTCATTCATAATGTCATTTTTATCCCCCAGTTACTTCTGCAACCTTCCCGGTGTTACAGTCTAAGTGAGTGACATGACCCCTGCACACAAAGTTAGGATTTATCAGTGATATTTATGGTCTTTATCGGTCTTGACCCCTAAATGTCTTGGCTTTGACTCGGCCTCTGAGCACTCCAGTCTGGGGCATGTCTTGGTCTCGGTTAAGGTGGTCTTGACTACAACACTAGTGAAAGGTTTCATATTCCTTGAATATTTGAAGATGTTGCTTCTCAATGTTTCTGAACTACTGCAATTTGTCAACCTGTTGCAGAGCGTGTTGAGTTTGTTTGCTCCACATTCAATCTGACCTTCATTCTGACTGTCAACACACAGGTCAAAGATGTGCTGTGGAACAAGATACAATGTTAGTAATGTGAGGTCTATGTTGACATATGTCACACTAGTTCTGCTTGTGCCTACATGTTTATCAAACTGATGGGGATGCCGACTGTCTTTCATTCTGTGATAACTCGCAGCATCACAGGCTCCTGTTTAAAGACGAGTCTTTCCTTTATGGCTCATAGAAAGCTCTAACATGTGGTGGTGGTGCTGGGGATGGATTTTCTCCCGTAATGAGCAGTCTGCAGTGTCTGTAACCTGCTGGGGAGACCAGACATCATTTATACCCAGGGCAAACAAGCCACACAGGCTCGCCTGCCAAAAGCACCATCCATTTAATAGAGACAAGTCAGAGAGGGCAGCCTGCATGCTGCCACACAGCCAGCACTGCACTGCAGAGCCCAACAAACAGAGCAGGAGGGGGGCTGGTGGAGTCCATCGCTTTACAATGAGTATTTCTAATGAGGCAACTTATTTGTTGACATATTTAGGCCTTCCTCCCCTTTTAATGAAATGCTTCTCAATGTGTTTCACTTTCACATTGACACGCCTAAAAAAGAGCAATTGACATGTTACACGTTTAGAATGTTACTTTTTCTAATAAATTGGTCAAAATGGTAATAAAAATGGACGCCACAGAAAAAGGAAAAGGGATGAAAAACATTTATTTTTGATACACTAGCAGGCTGCATGACTTACTGATTATTTACAGTCAGACAACATTGCCAAAACAACTGGAAGCTGATGGAGAGAGAGAAAGGGAGACGGATGAAAAGGGGAGCGGGAGAGAGAGAGATCATATTATTAACATGAAATAGCCGAATCACAGTATTTTATGACAACGTTTTTCCTTTTTTTGCCATATCCAGGGGAGGTATGGGATATCTTTCTAACAAGTTTGAGGGACAGGCTCGTCAGAAAACGTTAATCTATTGTATTATACCAAACTCTGAGGAAAACAAACCTCGAACTGCTTTGACCGTAGTCAAGAGGAACGGGCAAAACCGACCTGAGGAAGAGAATATTTTTACAGATGAGTATTATTTACATGACGTTTTTTCTCAGCAGCATATACAAGAACAGTACGGCAGCTTTCAGTAGCAAATCCCGCTTGCTTATACAGCGGTCTTTGACGTTACATCCGGTGTTTCCACGGCAACGATAAACATTCTGTCTCGCCATGACAAGGCACATCCTGTTACAACTTTATAATTACGGATTTATCTGCCTTACATAACTACATTTTGTATGTTTAAAATAACAAACATCTATCCTAGAATGAATTCAGAATGAAAACATTCTGGCTGAGACCCGTGAGCAGATTGTGGTAAAAATAGGCGAGTCGTCTGTTCTCTAGATTTCTGCAGTGTGAGACACACTGCTGACTGACTCCGGCAGTACGTAAGCTCTGACTTGATAACATTCACGCTGAAATGAAAATGCAGCACTCGAATGGTCCCATCATCACTGAGCTTCTGTCCTTTGAAATGGTTTTACTGGGCAACTCCCAGGTGTCATTCTGAAGGGCATCGCACACTCAGCAAACATCCCAGACAAAATAAAAGCTTTAAAAAGAAAAACACCACACACACACATTCTGTTTTAATAGTGTGATACTGGGGTGAAACTCATTTCCTCTGCGTTGCCCCCTCAGTGTTTTGGCTTGGCTCTCGGCTGAGAAATCCCCGGGGACAACAAGGTGAATGGCTCGGCCTGCTGACTACCTTAAGTTCTTTATTTCTTTTATTCCCCAGATTGTTTGGCTAATATCCGTGAGGGGGGGTTGCAGGGTTATGGCATAGTCCAGTGCCTGCCAATTTTCTTTTCCAAAGCAGCAGCTCACTTCCTGCAAGCACAAAAAGTCTGCCGCTCCACTTATTGATTTGATGAAGCCTTCTACATAGGAGAAAAACTCACCGGCGCAACACTCGTTACACAGGGAAAACGGAGATGATTTAAAAGTCAGCACATTGCTTGAGTTATATCGTCACCAGCCTTTTCACGACAACTAATTTAAAGATGCACACTTGAAATGAAGGCGATCATTTCGATGCCTCTCTTGCATGTCTGAAATCCCAAGTTGTTTGCTCGGTATCTTAATTTACATTCGACAAAGGAACGTCTTCAGAGATTCTGTCTCTTCAAAGATAAGTTGAATAAATGACACTTAGCTCTCTGCTCCTTTAGGTATTGAGGGAATTGTGTGAGTGTGTGTGTGTGTGTGTGTGACACATAGGGCAGGGAATATTGGCAACGTGTCGTGTAGCTTGTGTTAGCTGTGCAGATAGAGAAGAAGCCTCAAACGGGGATGGTGATGCAATCCATTGCGAATAAGATAAAAAAAAACATTCTTCAATCATTCCCAACAGCAGTACCCAGGCAGCAAATTTAAGACTCGCAGTATGACACTGCAGTTTAATCCGCGCTGATTTTGATTTCACACACTCTGATTTACCCAATTTACCATCTCGTACCAAAGAAGAGGGCAAGGTATTATTATGCCTTTGCTCATTTACCTTAAAAATGTTCTGCATGACTCATTAAGTTGTGTTCAAGCTGAGAGCTGAGTGGAGAGTTTCTGCTCGTGTGTGTGTGTGTGTGGGGCTTTGACTTTTTGTTTCTGCAGTAACACCGTTTTGATCTCATGCAGAAACACTGGCATCTCCTCAGCGTAACCTCGCGCTCTGCTCAGGATTAAGGGAATTGTAATTTTGGCCTATGCCTCTTCTGGTACTCTTTGAAAGCGTTCCAGCTGTTGGGGGGGGGGGGGGTATATGCATGCTTAGCATAAAGGCTTTAGCTTAATTCCAGAGTACAGATGGAATCTCTTTCAAAACGCTTTGCAGCTCAGAAGTGTAGCCTTATGTTGACTCGCCGCCTTTGAATCATTGCATTTGAATATTTTAGAGTCACATACAATCCTTTTAAATATCCTTTGAGGTCATTTTGTATTAATAGATGTATTTAAAGTAAATCAGTGCTTGTTATCATCTCCTGACATTCTTCAGTACGGACATGCATCCATACATTTCCTTTTGCTCTGTTTTCCACTGATAACGAGTACATTTCAGTGGTGTTCCCGAGATCTGGACTCATTCATCTCGGGAACACAAACCCAGTTTTAAGGGCTAACACAAGAAAAATACAGACGGTTGAAATCTGGGGAAAACAACCAAAATGAACTCATCACAGGAAAATGGGGCAAAATAGAATTCATGGATGTCTGCTAAAGGCTTCAGAGATGGATTTGCACTTCATGTTAGTCTGCTCTTGTTGTCAGTTTCACACAATGTATCATGCTCCAATGACTTTCTCTTCCTGTCAGGAAAGATGTGCACACAATCATAAGTATAATTAAGTAGACAGGTTAGGCCTTGAAGCATTGATTCATTCCTCATTTGGTTGAAAATATCTCAAATTAACATAATAAATGAAGTTAAATGCTCTGGTCAACATGGCACCATATCTAAAAATCTGCATTTTTTTAACCTTAAAGGAGATCTATTATACTCTTTTATAGTGTCAGTCTGGGACACCTTTTGAGTAGCATGGCAAGATGTGTACTTATTTATTTTACACTGGCGTCAGTAATATTCAGCTTCTGCCTGAAATGATCCGTTTCAGCTGCTGTCTCTTTTAGGCCCCTCCTCCCCACATGCCCACTTTCCTCCGGCTGGAACTCTTATATGAAGTGTTTGTGCTCTGAGAAGAAAAGCGCTGCACGTCCGTATGTTTTATAACTGACATAGTTTTTAACCCCACATAAATAGGATGTGGGTACAAGACACAACCTGTAGCACACAAACAATATGGAGGATATCATACATTTGGAAAAGAGTGCCGGTGAGGTCAACAGCTACTTTCTGAAAAGTTAAAAGATTTTCCGACTTGATTGCTCAGAGCGGCCGCACAAAAAATGCAGAGCTCTTGTTAAAAAGCGTTTTTTCTCCTCATTAAAAATACATAGTCATAATAATAAATCAAGGTAAAATAGGTAAGAGAAGGATTAAAAAAATATTACCCACAAAAACACACAGAAGAGAGCAGCAAGGTTAGGCCAGCATTTCTATGGCAAACCTTTTTTTTGCAGTCCATTAGCTTACAGAAGGGGAAAGGCCTTATTTAATTTTGAATAATACAACAAATAATCTGCTTTATACCCACAAGCTTTTGCAACATCCCACAAATTGGACACATTTCTATCACCATAGGAACGTTACCTGCTCCAAACACACAAAGTGGGTGGCTGATGCCGGAGCTTAGCCAGGTAATGTTGGCAAGCCAGCAAAAATGTGTTGTTGATTAACACCTCTCCACCACCGTTTCACTATCAGGTCTGATTTCTCGTTTTTTTCAGGAGATGGAAAAATTAGCAACATGGAGATTATGACATGACACGCATGCTGTGTACGATAAAGGAAACAGTGGTGAGCTATTCAATTTGCAAAGGTGTCAAAAGAAAGAAAGAAAGTGAACAAAATGTGTGTGTGGTGCTTATAGAAATGGAGGATGATGTGCTGCTTTGTTCAAAGGTGAACTATTACAAACCATTTTGGGGCACTTGATTGGAATTTTTGTAACAATGTAAATGAACAATTGTAAAATGACACAAATAAAGAAGTTAAATTCTGTGGTCAACATGGCACCCTCAATCTGCATTTTCTTTGACCTCAAAGGATAAATATTATACTCATTTTCACCATGAATTATGTCGATCTGGGACACCTATTGAGTAGCACTGCAAGATGATTATCTCAAAAACGTCCTAATTTATCCTACACTAGCGTTAGCAAAATCCATAATTTCATCCATTCTTCTTTGCTCACTCCTTCATAAGTTTTATGAAACTACCCTTTCAAAAAATGTCACTCCTGTGAACAGTTTGCACAGGTCAGGTGTCTCTTTTCCCACACCTTGCTGTCAGGTGAGGCTGGCTAACCTCAGATCAGGAATACAGCCAGTTCCTGCTGCATTCTGACCTCCACAACTCCACATTGTCTTTGTGACTTTAGTGACAGTCGGTTTACAGTCAAAAGCAATCTCATGCATAACTGATTTTTAAAAAAGCTATGATCGGCTTTAATGAGCAATTTTTTTTACACAAATGTACTGATTGTGATTTTTTTTTGTTTTCGTCTGAACTCTTCTGAACGTTTCTGACCACTCAAGACAACCGGCTGTTCAACTTTGTGTGAGGCAGGAGGATCAGATATTGAGTTGATAAATATTCAAAAGTGTTGAAAACAGAAACTCCACCAGTTTAACTTGGAAACAAAACATACCTAAAATAAAGCACAATGCAACCAAAGCAAGCGTTCCACCTTTCTGAATCAGGAAATTCAGTAAAGAAATGTTTTTTCCCTACAGGGACTAACTCTGGAGGAGCAAAAAGAGAAATCGCTTAAGGGAAGAAGTGGGCTTGAGCCCTTGCACTCCTGTGCCTTGAGGCTTAAACCTCGGCCAAGAGGGCAGGAGGTGGAGCTCCGGGTGCAAGGGGGTGGTCTGCGGCTGGGTGAAGACAGAAGTGGCCTTCGTGACCAGGTGTCTGTTGTACAGAGCACAGAGAGGGAGCTAGGACTATAGCCTGTAATCTTGTAGCAGATGTTCAGCAGTCAGTGCTTTGGCTTCCTTCCCTCTTTCAGATTCAGAACAGATTTGCATTGTGACAAAAGTTCAAATTGATCCAGAAAAAAAGATCTATAAAAGTGAGTCAGGAATAAACACTGTACAGACGGAGTCCTCAATATGAATTATGTCCACTCCGTCAGATTGCTTTGTGTTTTGGAGCGGGTTTGTGATTTCCACCCTGATGTGATGGAAGACTATGACAGGGAGAGGTTGTGAGGTTCATAATGCAATGAAAGCCTCTTATAAAAATGTAGGGGTTTAAATAAGGTGTGTGGTGGGGGGGGGCAGAGAAATTTCTTATTTTGGTCAACATACATTGGCTCTTCTGTAGAGTGGTAGAGTCGGTCATATGGTATGAATATTGAATGATTTCACCCCACATTTTCGTAGCTTGGGGGTCCCTTTTGATATATCAACAATAAAATGTGGTCCCCAGGAGCAGAGTTGAGAACAACTGCTTCAGCATGAAAGCCCTAACAAAAGTGGCCTAACTGCATAATGTTGACCTGAGGCGACGGACTAAAAAACCCAGTTTTATGAAGTAAATAAAATACTAAAGAGAGATTGTCAGGGATAGAACGTTTGCTTCCTTGTACTTGAGCAGTGGCTAAAATGACCGGTTATTGTTATTGGAATTTTATTGTCGATACATCAAAAGGGACCCCCAAGCTACCAAAACGTGACCTGCATTGTTGTGTTAGCAGGCTAATGTTAGCACACTTTGGTTAACTAAAATCTCTAATTTGCTTTCACTTTGGACGACAGCACATCCATACCTTCCTGCTGCACAGTGGGGAAGAGAGGTACAGACATCCTTGTTAATATAGTTTTGATCGTCAAACTAATCAACACTCAATGCACAGAGGCCTCTAATTGAGAGCTGCCTTTATTTCTCAAAACGTCAGGCTGGAAAAGGGGCTCGGCTTTAAATTGGGGTGGGCTTTTATTTGAATTTTTACGGTAAAAGCAGAAATGTCCAAAATAAACGCTAAAACCCAAACAAATGAAACATAATTTTAGACTTTAGACATCTTTGTTTGACCACTCTTAAGCCCAGTAACATGTCACTATATTTTGTGGATGAGCAGTAAAAGAGAAGTGTACCTAAATATTTAAACTGACATAATGTATTCTCAGTATTACATGATCTCTCTAGTCTCATGTACATCTGTGCAGTTTGCACTTTATTAAAAATGTTACCAGGGGAATAAGAGATGCAGTCTATCAGTAGGTGGTCTAGCTTCTCCTGAACAAAAACTTGATGGCTTCTGCAGATTTTCCTCCAAGCTCTTTCTTCAGTTGTGTTTTTGATTCGTCACATTCCCCACAGCTTCCTCTTGTCTGCTGTCAAAACCAACTAACTCTGATGTTTACAATATTTCAAGTTTTGATTTCTCAAAGGTGTACATGGGTTACACTCTGCAGAAGAGTTCATCTCAAAACGTCTCCACTCTGAACTCAAACTCCCATGAGCACTCTGCACATTTTCACTCAGACTTTTCTCAGGGTGAGGACTGAACAGAAAGGCCAGTCCCTACTGTGTGTAGACCTTGAAGACAGCTGCAGTCGTCAAACAAAATCAACAACAGTTATAAATCCAAAGCTCAGAGTCTGTTTTTCAGGATTTTCCAGGAATCAGGACCATTTTTTTTTAAGCACAAAAAGAAAAGCACTGATGTTATAGTGGCCTTGGACATGTCAGTTTCGGATCGCAGTCATGATGGATGAGTTAACAAACACAGAGTGTTCACCCTGATGAGCAGAAATGGAGTCCTGTGTGAAAGCAAAAAGCACCGTCAACTTCTTTTAAAGGAGCGATCTGTAATACTTTAGTATTACAGTAATACTGGTAATAGTAAAACTGGTCCTGAATGGGCTTTATTCGTTTGGTCCAGAAACGGTAGGGGGTTTTAAGGTACCCCCACACAGCCATTATGGACGCTCCTCGGTGTGCCAGGTATGAGACCAGTTATCACAGTTACATATTGCTCCTTTCATTTAAATGTGTAACTTCTCTGATGACACAATTTCATCCATAATGTTAACATTTTAACCAACAAAGCAAGCTGCATGAATTTTTTTCAACACCAAACCAAGTGGTTTGGGTGTGTAAACGACAAGTCAACATCTTCTGTTTGTCATGGAAGAGTGTCTGAGGACGTGTGGTCTGCCATTTGTAGGGGCGCTGATGAAACTCTTCTGCACAGCAACAAAAACATGACCTTGGTTTTTAATGCTGGAGGACTTTTCAGTATTTACAGCTTCTCTTTTGGAAGACAATTGGGCTGAAAAACAGATAACAAGCAACCTAAAAAAATAGTCTTTTTTAAATACAACCAAAGAGAAGTATCTGCCTCGACCTTGTGCACACATTTATTTATCATCATTATTCCATGAGATACTATTTTATTTATATTTTATCACCTAATACTATTAAAAACGGCTTCTTGCTAACCTTTGAGAGGTTTTATTTTATATGCGGTAGGAAGATATTCATATGATTCATTAGTTAAAATACCTTCCTACATGTTGAATGGTTGGCGTGAAATCAAGAGCAGCATGCAGGACTTTTCCTGTGGATTATCAGCTCTGATTTATCTTCAGCTCTCTGAAGATGATGTAACACTTGAAAGTGAAGCCACGCTTGGTCTGGTTTCCTGTGGTGAGCACCACCTCCCCAATTTTTCCTTTTGTTAAGGCTGCCAATTGCCACTGTTTGCATCTTTAAAAGCAAAGGAAGTCGCAGAACTGTCCAAACAGGCAGCAGAAACTCTCTTTGTGATCTTCTGTCCCACAGAGGTTGATCTCTTTTTCAGTTAGTTACTTCAATGAAGGTTTTTCTTCTCTATGAACAACATGATGAGAGGATCATCAGCATGTGCTTTACCTTTCATACTCAAACCAATAGTGAAACTAAATAAGCTTTACTTTATGCTAACCAGTTGTTTTTATTCCCTTGTATCATATATGGAAAAAATGCCCCAAAAATCCTTCAAAACTGAAACATTCAAGAAACATTAGGGGGGATTCTTCTCCCAGGGAGAACAGATTGACAATAAATGTTCTGTGTTTAGCACAGACTTAGAAGAATCACAGCATGTACAAATTCTGAAGCCCTGATTGAAGCTATATAAAATCACCATCAGGTCTCTGATGATCATATACAACAGAGCAAATAAAACATTAGCCAGAAAGCAGATAACATCACATCATTGTAATTTTAAAAAGAAATCTAAATTAATCTAAAATTGGCTAAACCGATTTTATTTTTTGTGTGTTTGTTTGTTGAGTACTTACATTTCCTCAAATATTTCCAACAGTTATCAAAGCCATAGAAATCCATAATTTAATAGTTGTAATGGGACGTGCCTTGTTGTTGACAGAGCCTCCATGACAGACAGGACATATTTATCGTTGCCGTGGAAACACCAGATGTTACGTCAAAGACAGCTACACAAGGAAAGCTGAAAATCGTAGTTACCAACCACACATATGAACAGGAGCTCCTGAGCTCTCACATCTTGTAGGTTCCTCTGTAACTCGTTCTAGCCCACTTCAGGGCCTTGTTGTAAACCTCTAGTTGGAACTCTGATTAGGCTAGAAGAACATGATATGGTCATAATGGCCATGCCCAAAAACGGAGCAGAGCCGATCGAATCAATGTACATGTCACTTGGAGCAGTGCCCACGGTCCAGGCTGGAGGGTCAGACTAGATTGTGGCCTGGAGGGACGGAGTTGCAGTTGGCTGATCTAACATGTTGTCTTCACAGCGAGTTAGTTTAGAGCAGTTATTTCAAACCCTGCAGCAACTTCACCTCTGCCCCAAAGTTTCACCACAGCTGTCGGGCATCAGGCATCATGGGAATGTTGCCTTCAAACCACAGAAAGTTTCTCCACTCTTACAATAAATTCCCATTTCAGTATGTATGATGCAAGCAGTCACTTTGATGTGTCACACATAGAAATACAGATGATGTTTGTTTTCCACCAAAGTGACTGAGACCAAGAGCGTTTTGAAAGGATGAATTCTCATTAGGGATCCAAGCCGACTGCAGACCTCCACTTTTAGAGGGGAAAAGCAATTGAAATATATTAATGCTGCATGTCTCTATTTCCTCAAAAGATCAAGACTAATTTCTGCACAATATTCTCCTGTGTAATACAGATTAGGGGCTGACTATAGGTCGCATTCTTTTCTTTGAAAAATAATGATGAGAGATGAAGACAAATAGACAAAAGGTTTGAAAAAGAGGTGAGCCGCCCTGTTTGAGGTCTAAGAATGCCCCCCCCCCCCACACACACACACACAAGGGCTTTAAGAACATAGCAGCAGCTCAACATGTTCAGTTTTTAATGACGGTAGGAAAATGAAGTGGAGTTATCGGTCTGTGAAAAAACAGAGGAAAAAAAGAGACCAAGACCCTGGAGATCCAATATGCTAGTAGTTACAGTGATAACCAATCAACTTGGTCTTGGCCAATGTTACCAAAAGCAGCATGGTCTCAGTGGGTAACGTTAAAAGCAGAATAAAATGTTTACATATCCTTACATTATTGTAGGTGATTATTTATGATGTAATGGTGATGAACATTGGTTGAAGCCCCCCCCCTGTGAATTTGTACCCGGGGTCCCAACAGACTGTATAGAATCGTCACTTTCAAGGTGTATGAATTAAAAACAAACAGTGTGTATGTAGCAGACATCTCTGGAGGGGCGAGTTTCGCCTTTGTCCCCAAGGGGACAATAAAGTGTGTGATATCATATCAACCAAAAGAGCAGAGAAGAACATACTGGGGAAATATAATGCAGCAGTTTAATTAAGTGCATCGAGATCACAACTCTCCAGTGCATACAGTCTATTGCTTTCCCTTGTTATTAAAAGCTTTGGAGTGAGTTCATGTTTTTTTTTATTTCTGATGGGAGGGTATTCCAAATCTGAGGGCCTTTAACCGAGCACTTCAGTCTATTTGATATATTTATATCAATACATAGAGGGAGCTTTCTCAGTTTGTTTAGCAGATAAAGTTCCACGTTTCAGTCTGTATGAAAAAGTAACCGAGTAACCATCTCCACATGTAAATTTCCCCGTTGTTGTAAATTTTCCCATTGTGGGATAAATAAAGGATTATCTTATCTTATTTGAACTCATTTATATCTAATTTAAAAATGATAATCACCATGTAGACAGCTACATTTTAATTAGGTCAAAAAAAAGAACAGCTGTTACTACCAAGAGAAGATGCATTTTAATGACTGTTATAAAGCTTTAAGCTATTAACATCAGGTTATTACATTCTTTGATTAAGAACCAGATTCCTCCGAAAAACTGAAGAAAAAACAAACTTGCATCCTCCTCGGTGCGACTCTGATTTTAGTGTTGTAATAACTTACCACACTACGACGGTGTTAGCTTGCAAAGCAGACACTCTGAGATGCTGAACATGGTATACAGAAGGCTTTTAAGTGCCAAACATTGTCACTGTGAACATGTTAGCATGTGCTCTGTTAGAGAACAGCCTCACAGAGATGCTCGCACGGCTGCAGAGTATCCTCTCTACTTTTCTAAACTCTGCTTTTTGTCACACTTCCTGTCGTCGATTCCCTCCATATTTGTTTTTTTCCTATTTTTGTCCAAACTTTCTCCTCGGCTCACCCTGCCTTGTTATACAAATGATTTCAAATCTTGTATGAGAACATGGTTAAGTGTATGAATAAACCATGCAGCATGTGTCCTGGATGCCTTTTTTATAATCTGTCTCTCAATCTCTCATGACTGCCCTCCTGTCTCTCACCGCCTTCTCGCTCTGGTATCCTTTTTTTTTTTTCCGCCCTATACCTTCCCTCTCCCCGATCTCTCTTTTTCTACCTCCTGACATCAGATGAGTTTATTGCCTGCCCAAGAGACTCACCACCCACCCACAGCTCGACTGAACTCAGAAGCCTCAGAACTTCTGCGTCAAGATTCAATTTGTTCTGAACCGAGCGAGGGGCGTGTGCGCCATCATTATATCATTAAATTAGAGAAACAGGACAGCGCCATCGCAGGCAGAAGACGCAGAAGAGAGCAGATCCTGAATGTAATCATCCTAATGCCCCCCAGCAGAGAGCTTCAACCAGGATATGGGGTTATGGTAATGGAGTGTAAGGCTGATTGAGATTTCAGTAAATTAATTAGGCCCCAGGAGAGGGCTGGGCTAAGGAGGTGAGTTGGATTGCAAGTGCAGAAGGCGGGTGAGTTGCAGGGTGAGTATCGGGTCGTTGCATGAACAGAAAAAAAAAAAGTTGAAAAAGAGTCAGAGATGAGGAGGAGTCTATAGAGTACAGATGGAGCAGATGAGGATGGAGACAGAGAAACAGAAACAGAGCATAGGATAGAGGGGCATGTTAGGCTGAGGTTAGATGTGTTATGCAGACGGAAATAAGAGCCAGAGAATTTGAATTGACCTTAATTATAAATGCTACTTTAAAAAGAAACCCCACAGTGCTTTCTTTATCCACGGTCCAGAGCACAGCACTTCCCAGACTAAGAGAGAGATTTAAAAAAAAAAAAAAAAAAAGAGTGAGTGTCAGGGGGGGTCAGTGGCTACATGGAAAGGAAACAGAATGAGACTTAGACAGACAGAGATGGACAAGAGAGCAATAGGTTCAAACTGCGGAGTGTTGGGGCGGAGACAGAGTAGCTTCTGGTCTCTGCGTAAATGTCAAGCTCGCACTTCCCCCATAATGACCCCTGAATCACTTGACAAGTCGGTCCAGAGCATGAGGAACAGCCTGCTGACTCCATTATCCGTGGGCAGGTTAGCCCCAGGCGCTGGCACCGGAAAGACTCGAGATCCAAAGGTGGTGTAGTCAGAGGATTAAATTCCCATCATAAAGTCGTCCTACAGAATAAAGGACAGGGTTCATCACAAATCCCCCCTCGTCTCCCATGTCCCCGCAGTGACACGCTGAAATACATTCCTACAGTCAAGACAGTTTGGTAGGGGAGGACTGAACATGTTAAAATACAACTTTGAAAAAACAACTATTTTCCTCTATTAACAACTGTGACTGAGTGTACAAAATAATAATAATAATAATAATAATAATAATAATAATAATAATAATAATAATAAGATATGGACTTATACTAAGGTAATGCAGCTCAATCATCACTTCTGGGTCTCCATACTGGTGACTGTGTCTACAGAGACCCTGTCCTCTGCCTGATTGATCATTCTGATGTTCTAGTTTACTCTGGACCTTTCTGAGTGGGTGTGCTTCCCCATGCCATTGACAGTGTGCAGGTGAGTGGGAGTGGATACAATTTAGCGACTGGACGCTATTCAGACCGGTGAACAGGACGGACACAGACATAGCGGGTTAGGCTTTCTCCTGCTTTCATGCCTGAGATGATAAGCAACATGGAGTTGGTCCTCACTGGCAGGTTTTTCCTACGTGCACTATCAAACCCCTGCAGATGATCTGAAACGCAACAGCGCGACTATTCTTCAACCTACATAAAATAGTACAATCACTCCACTGGCCCCCTCTTAACTGTCCCTGTCCTTGTATTTTCAGTGTTTGATTGTTTTTTCTTTGCAGCATAAAGCAGAGAATATAACAGCATTTTAACATCGGCTTCACTGAATGCAGCTATTCAATTTGCTACAAGGTAAAAAAAAGTACAAAGAATAAAATAGTTTTTACTTTTTGAACGTCGTACATTCTGCATCAATAAGCTTTTCCTGATCTAGGGTGAAAAAAATATTTCTAGAAGTTTTCCCATTGTACAGCAGAGCCTCTGCTTTCACAGAATGTCCAACAGCCTTTTTTCAGATGCAGCTCTAGTAAACCTGACGTATTCAAAAAATATATAACTACATAACAAGTGCAGAGGAACACTTCAACTCACACAGCAGCCATTTGCACGGTAACATTTGCCCTGTTTGGGGATCGGTTTGCTGCCAGAAGAACTCCCTGCCCTGTCCCGGAGCAGTTTTTCTGTTATCTTTCAAACACTGTCTCTACGTCTGGGAAATGATTCAGGGGGTGGACATGATAAATGTAGACTGCAGCTCCAGGAAATCAAACAGCACTCAGTAAAAAAAAAAAAAAAAAAGGAGAAGCTACTTACCGCTGTTACAAAAGTGTTGAAAACCAAATGTTTCACTTTTAATAGACTCTCAAGAGTTTTCTTAAAGTGACAGAGTACAAAAAGAGTGCCACATTAAACCACTGCTCTAACAAGACAGACTGCAAAGTGATAAGTCAGACTAACTCGGATAATTGGCTGTTTTCTTCTCTTTTAACGTGTTTGTCAAATTCACAACTTACCCCTTTGTCAATAGTCGTGACGCTTTGTGTCTGCTCATGGGATTCTATGCAACCCATGTGAACTGTTGAAAATCTGATTTATCTTTTCTTCCCAAGTAGTGCTTCCACGTGTGGGAAATACAAAACTTGAGGCCTGTATAAATCAACTGCACCTCCAGTAAATCAAATACGGTGCAGCGTGCAGGACTATAACTCTCCTGCTCCAGTACTTAACCCTTTCCTCATTAGGGGCAGGAGCTCAATAATGGCGACAAGTTGAGGACAGGTTGGGTTTGTAAGGTTCCTGGTGGAAAGAAGGTATTAGCTGATCATTGTGAAAAGATAACACATAAATCACGCTCAATCAAGTTCAATCAGGAGAGACAAGTAAATGATTGAAAGATAAAAGGTTTATTTTACATATGTGACATAGAATGATTGTCAGAGAATCTTTGGCGCTTGAACTCTACAGGGAGACAGGGTGATTGAAGATGTCTGCCCTGAGCGGCATCAAGATCTTTCACCCCCCCTAGAGTCCAGACACTGGTGGTGGAGGTGTTAGCGGATGATGTCGTCTGGGTTGATGCGATGAAGAAGTTGTTTGAACTGTGAAGACTAGAGTTGATGAGGAGATGGTTAATGATGTCATCTGAGACAAACTGTGAAGGCTGGGGTTGACCTGACGATGGCTGATGATGTCATCTGAGGCTGATGGGATGAAGGAGGTGATGAAACTGTGAAGGCTTGGTGGCGATGGGGAGGTGGAGGGTCGCTCGAAACGATGGCATGAATGCAAAATATAGTCTTCCTGTCTGAACTTTCGCTAGAGCTACATTTAACCTGGTTCATATCTTTACATCTTATCGTTGGAGCTACAGTCTGAACTCTCAATTCTTTCAACCCACGTAATTGCCCTGTAAGTGTTGGGGGTAACGCGTTACTTAGCAACACATTACATAAACTCTATTTGCTGGGTTAGGGTTAGGGTCTTGAAAAATGAAGCCAATGCAGAAGTGCTAAATCCTGCAGTTCCTCAAGTGTCACATACACATGACTGGTGTTTTCAAAGCATAAATAAACATTTTCACAGCCAGGTACAAAAAAAACAAATAGGTCTGATTAGTTATTGTCATCACTGGCACATACTGTGTGGGGGGTGAATTTTAAAATGTGTTATCCATAGTTAGGCGCGTAGCTGACCTGATTGACAGGAAGGTGCGATGCAACCGTTTGTCAAGAGGCTTAAAACCTGCCTCTGCTTCGGCTCTAGGAACTACACTGTGCCAGACCCCCCCGGCCTGTTCGATGGCCACGTCTGGCCCATGTATTTGAAACACAAGAGAATATACGAGGGAGAGTTTTTCTGAGTGACGATCCGCCGCCAGCGGGTAATGATCCTTCCGCAGGTTCACCTACGTTAGGTTGATTTAAAGTTTGGGTGAGACAGCATTTTTCGATCAGCTGACAATGAGCCTCTAGAGCCCCCTCCCGTAAAAAGACGGCTGACATTACTCAGGCGTCGTCCATTAATATTTAAAAGTCTATGGCTTTAACAAGTAATGTATCTAGTTACTCAAACTGTAAGTGTTGGTGGGAGGTGGGGGGGTGGTACGGGAATACCAGAGTCACATACACACCACAGCCATAAAAAAACAGATATCACAAGATCTGTTGTGATTAGCCTTCTCTTTTCACAATAATGAGTAAAAAATGCTATTTCAAACCATTTTTTAATGGTTTTGGAAATAATCTTGCGACCCCTCTTGTAGACATCACTCCACCAAAGTAGGGCTCCAATAGTGTCTGAGTGGGGTACTTTTGAAGAATTCAAACAGAAGGAAAAGTTTAGGTTGTGCAAAACCAAAATCTCCCACTCTCCCTTACCAATGATTTTCAAAGCCATGTTCAATGTGTGTTGTACAAACATTTGCTTCTTTTCCCTCCTAGTAAACACAATTATTTTCAGCCATTGATCTCTTCATACCTCCTACGTAACACAGACCCACAGAGCGGTGATCGGCGGATGACTCAGTGAGAAACTCCACATGTATGAAGTGGAAAATAATGCCTTTCATTGTAGAGGGGACAGATGGACCCTTGAAAAAAAAAAAACTTTTTTATATCATTGGTATCCATGTATGTCCAAACAAGGCATCAAGGAAAATTGATGTCATCATAGATCTCCAACTTCCTTCTGGGGATTTTCTTGCTCTCGGTAATGGCTATACCCTTTCTCAATTGTTCAAAGAATTTCCACATGTGCATCCTGTTTCTAGGTTATTAATCCTCCTTGAAATCCAAAAGCTTGGCATGTGTCTCACAGTGGAAGTGCTCTATACTAACACATACAAGCATAATTGATAGACGAGAGCATGGACGATGACTTATTGATGTCTTCCACTGATAGTAAGCCAGACCCAAATACAGAATTCTCTTTGCACGCCTGCCATAAAATGCCTTACAAGTCTGAGAAGACTGATAAATGTATGTTTCTTTCATTGGAAACAGCAGGGGAAAAATTGCAAGTAAAGTGAATTTGTCCAATATGAGACATATGGCTCTAAATTAGTTCAGTGGTTAAAATTGTAAGATGGAAGTAGGGAGAAGGGACTGAATGTAATGAAATATGAAATTACACATACAGTTCAGAAAACACAAAATAAAATCTTCTCTCTATAGACCAGTACTGTAAAATCAAGAATATAAGTCACACCGGTATATAAGACGCAGAGAGAAAAAAGGTTTTTAACTGTCTTCCTGCGTTATGATTTCTATTGTGTTCAGCAAAGTCCTCAACCTGCAGTTTCTTGTACAGCTGTGTAGGAGAAAATGAAGGAGTAAAGATGTTTAAAAAAAAATAGTGCAGGCAGCCTGGATTGTGTCATTATGTTTCCCAGCACAGCATGGAATACAAAAAAATTCATTTTCAATAACGTCAGGTAGTGTCATTGTGTGATGGCGGCAGCTGTACTCGAGGTAATGACAACGCATTTGTCAGCATTTCTTACTGGTATATTGGTCGTGAAAGAAAATGTGTAACTAGTTACAGTTACTAGTTACTACTATCAAATAGTAACTAAGTTACAAACAGTTACTGTTTAACAAAAGTTACTTGGGAAAGTAACTTGAGCGTTACTTTTTTGCTTCAATCCTCATATTAACTGTCACATTATTTAGTGTTGCTGTGGCAGAATTGAGATGTGACGACTCACACTTTTCATATAGCCTACCAGCGTAGTAGTAGTTGTTGCAGGTATTTTACCGATTAGATCTCTGAAGGCAACAGACTCAACAGTTGATATGAAACACTTCGTTGACAACATACCTGTCTAAGAGTCTAGCGTACACATCATGGAGCCAGCAGTGTTTTAAATCAAGCCTGCTGTTTGGGAGGAGTGTTTCCTCCTTGGTCTGCAGAGCTAACTTGAGCAGTACCTGGGTCTCTGGTGTCTGCAGCGCCGGGCTCTCTGACAGCTAGTTTAGTAGAAGTGTGTTATTATTTAGCTTGGTGCTTCATTCTGCACATAGACTATAGACTATATTCTTGTCGAGCAGGAGAAATAAAGTTGGTGTATCCGTGACAGAAAGCTCACGACTAAAACATTAACTGCCTGTGTTTGTTTACACGTGCACGTTCTTTCTCCCAGGATGCTACTGTGCAGACATTAGCATAGCCTCGCCCGCTTGTTGTCAGCTGTTTCAAATAAAGTACAGAAGTAACTAGTGGGAAGTAACTAATTTGATACTAGTTACCAAACTGATCAAAGAAATTACATAGTTTAAGTCCTGAACTATACAGTTGATGTCCACTTGGTGATACCTTCCCTTAGAACAATACTTTGGTTCTGACTGCCTAGTGTCAGTGGTGTAGTGATGGCTGAAGAAGTTGGTACATTCTTAATTTCCCCCCGCAAATGTTTTTTTAGGTGACACGTCCAGCAGAGCAAAAACAGTGACATGTGAGACAACTCATTCACATTCAGTTTGTACGTACTAGTCAATCAGAGACAGATTACGGAGGGTCACCCCTTCACCATTAGTGGGTATACTACGTATTCCTGCGTATACACTGCCTTAAGTCACTTGAGATTGCAGTGCTTGGTGTGTAATGTCAGCTTGTTCCATTGCACACATAACAACTGCAGTGTGACGAGTCAGATTCTCAGAGAAATAAATGTAACTGTCATCCTTTATTCCAAAGCTTATGTACCATGTTACGATGTTTTGATATAGTTTGACAGTCTGAGCGGCCATTTTCCAACCGGATGACAAGTGACAACAGAAGACATTTCTACACATGGAGAAGCAGTGGTGTAGCTGCTTTTGGCACCTTAACAGTGAGAGCCATTAATCGCCAGTTGTCCACTGGGCTGTGGAGCTGAGCAGGTCAGTTTCACTGTATTAATTAAGATGTACAGTGCCTGCTTCAAATGTAAAGTGAGTCAATTAGCCCGCCTGTGGACTTCAGCCCAGCGCCTCGGAGAGCATGAATGCCCTTTAGATTTCAAAAGTGTGGACACATTTGATTTCTGCTCTGCTGCTTTCGTACAGCTTTCACTGCTTCTCTGTCATTCCCATTGTGTGCCTCTCTCTCTCTCTCATCCTTTTGTGAGGGCAAAAGCGGATTTGGAGAATGTGAGACACACAAAAGACACTTTAAAGGATGTCGACTGATTCTCACAGTCTTAACCAACAAATGAAAATGGATCAGATGTCAATACGAGTTATAACTATAGGAGCACCCATCTCTAGTTCTTTGACAGTCGTTGGTGTCAGAAGTGGAGTGCCACCTGGTTGGTTCTCTGCCCATCCTCTGAGCCCTGGTGGAAGTGTTTTGAGTGAGTGGGATAAGATCATTTTGTCCACCAGCAAAGACAATCTACAACCTGGCATGGCTACCAAAAGTGTTTTTAATTGCTTCTTTGTCCCCTCTCTCTCTCTTTGCCTCCACAACACCGACCCGCCCCTCTCATCTCTTATCCTCTCTTTGTAATAGCACATTAGTTTGTAGGACATTAGTCTGTAAAAATGAAGGCATATGGTGCATAATATTTACTTGTAATGAGCCTGAGTGCCACCATGCACGGAAGCCAAATTAGGAGGGTCTTGTTTTGTGGCAGCTCAGCCCGTTAAAGTATGGATGACATAGGGGGATTAAGAGAGCCACCTGTTCTTGTCTGCTGAATGATTTCCCAGATGTTCCGCCTTCATTCTTTTAAGCCCACCACCCACTTGTTTCCCCTCAAGTCCATTCAAGAGATGCCAAAAAATAGGCTTAAAAAAGAAGTGTCAAATACATTTTAAACAGCGAGAATAAGCGTAGTTATCATGCCCCGTGCACTCCTCAACTGTTAGACCACTGCGGCGCTGCCAAATGTTCTTGCCTCTTCACCAAAGTGCTTAGACACTCTGGCGATGCAAAACATCATAAATCATTGATGATAACACTTTTTTAAAGCTATCACCACAGCTTGTTTCCTCATGTTTCCTTCTTCCATGGGATTCATTATGAACTACAGAACATTGTTAGGCAAACACTGCCAATGTAGCCAGTGTAGACATAGACAGCAGTTATACAAATATAGATCTCCCTTTTAGATTCATTACTTCTGGAACAGCTGTCCAACTCCCATGCCTGCATGTTTTTTTACAAAGTTAAAAAGAAGGAGACATTGTGGAAAGATGAATGATGGTCATTTTGTGAATTACAATCGTCTTACTCTTAATATCAACATACCTAACTGCACTCACATTCCAGAAAAGGATCCAGTAGGTCAGGGCACACAGGATGTGGAAATGAGGAGGTAGACTGCCAGTTCAGATTTGTCAGTCAAGTTGAATTTGTCTTCACTCAGTCACTACCAACGGTTTCAAATAGTTGATGTCAATATTTTCGAGCCCTTTCTGTGTTGTATGGTATGAATTTCCATCATTTGAACGTTGATACATCTCTCCCCTTGTTGCAGTTGTTTCCGACGACCTTCACTGATTTGTTTATGGTGTAAGTGAACCAACTGAAATCATCAATCATTATTTGTATAGCAACCAATGCATACCTCAAAAACAGGGTAAAAAACCTTACTCATTGTTGTGTTACAAAAGAAAAATGGGATAGGGGGAGATGGGATGCAGGAAGGATTTCTCCTGTTGTCCACACTTCCTTGCCGCTGAGTTGGGGTCAGAGCAGGCCATGCATGAGGACGATACAGTCCGATGTCTGGTTTTGATTGTGACGTCAGGGACGTTGGGTGGTAGTAGTGCCCGATCACCTTGCTGTAAGTTGGGGGGGGGGCTCTGTCTACTCAAGGGCCATGCTTCTGCTGCCGGTAAAAGGTTGTCTAAATGAGACATGGCACAGCTATGGTACTATGGTGCTTGTTCTTGAGTAGTGTTGTGATGTTCCCGACCGACACAATTCTACTCAACGGCTCTTTAGGAATAACAAAGCCATTCGAGTCGCGCTCTGGAGCGTTCTTTTAATTTCACTATCATGATCTGCCCAATTTTCATCTCTTCACTCCCCTTCCCACGAGCAGAGAGAATCAGTCAGTGATGAGATCAGCTATGTTGTCTTCAGAGAGAGAGAGAGAGAGAGAGAGAGAGGGTGCGGTGGCAGAGCGAGCTACAGAGTGAATGTAGAGAGGGGGCGACGTTAGTGACAAAAAATAACCTGAGTGAATGAGAGAAATAATACCATTTTGTTCTCTTTAATTAATTTGAAATCTCATTATTGTATGACGTACAGCGGAAAGAAACACAGGCACATAGCGTATCTGCACATTACAAGAGAGGATTCTTCTGTGTGCAGTGCGGCAAGAGTACATCTCTTTCTCGATCACGCTTCTTCCTCGTGTCTGCTATGTGGCCTCTTTGCTGAGCACGACAAATGTATTCTAACCGATTTCTATAACTTTTAACTAAAGAAAATATCACAAATATATTTTGTGTTGTTTGAACATGTTTTTCCATAATGCACGTTTGTTAGACATTAAATACGGATTTTAAAAAAAAGGTTGTTTTTTTTGGTTATTAATTATTTACCATCACATAGATTGTGGGACAATACAGTAAATATTGCATCATATATTTGGCAAAATTAAAACTGCCCTTGACATTTAATAATTCCCTGAAAGTCGTGCTAGACATTATGACCAAAGATTACAATACAAGACTGTAAATATGAAAGGACAAAGTCTGAGTGACGTCACCCATCTGTTACTGCAGGGGGGCTCCGCAGGCTCATCGTCAACCGCCGCCATGCTGAAAATGCTGTCTCACTCTAACTTTCAGTCGACCTAACAACAGGCTGAGGGCTCGAGCTGAGGCGGGTTTTAAGCCACTGCACAAACCGTTACATCGTGCCCACCTTTCATTAACTATAGATAACACGTATCCTTTATAAAATCAGAACAGAGGCCTCAAGATGACCCCCGAGGAACTGCAGGAGTGTGCACTTCTGCATTGGCTTCACTTTTTCAAGACCAGAGACCAGAGGTTGCCGCTTGATACAAAGATGCCATTATCTAGATGATTTTTTTGCAGTAATAGAGTAAAAATGCACACTAAAACATATCTAATACTGCTGACTTTGAATTTTTAAATTACAGTTTTAGATGTTGTTAAAGTTTGTTATATTAAACAGTCAAATCTGAAATGCTTAACTTTGTGACTAAGCAGGCAAATTGGTGTCTCTGTCTTTGTTTGAGAGCAGCTGGCACGCTGAGCCCCGGGATGGAGATTAGGTATACAATTTACAAGACACGGGCTGACAGTTTGCTTTTAGCAGGGAGGAGTAGATAACACGGAAGTGTTAGTATACTATCTCAATGGACAGGGAGTATACATGCAGGGATGTTTTTCTCGTCTGTAATAAGGAGAATACAGCAACTATACACAGTGCAGTAAATGAGTAGAGCAAAAATAAGAATGATCGAGCCACTTCTTTTTGTTATACACATTCATACATGTAGTCTACATACTCCAGACCACATAGAGACCCATCAGTTTTTCTATCAAAATGTGCAGATTATGCTTCCATACATAAAGAAGGATGGCATTTTGACACTAAGAGGAAGACAAATACACAAATCCCTCCCACTTTACCTGGGATTTTAGCCAACACACACACACACACACACACACAAACATTTACACACTCTCTGTCTCTCTTACTCTTGGGAGAACAGGAGCTTACTGGAGGGTTCAGATGGTGTGTGTGTGTGTGTGTGTGTGTGTGTTTCCACCTCCTCCTGAAAAGCTGTCTTCCCTTTTTCCCTCCAGTACCGTCATTTTCTTTCTTTCAGTCTCCATGTCTTCTTTTCTTTCTTTCTTGTCTTTACCTAAACTCTGTACAAACACAAGTCATCCTTCTCTACTGGGAGAAATAGATTAATAAGATTATATGCTCAGTCAAAACTGGTGGAACAGATGTTCATAGCTTCATAGGTGTTTTTCAACACTGTTAAAAAAAAATGCACGAATCAGATTATCAGTCATTCAAGAAATTAGAAATTAATTGAAACATTCGTTAAATAAAAACAGACTTTGGGCATTTCTTATGTAGCATTAAATATTTCCATATCACCTGAAGAGAAGAGTTGATTTTGTTGCTGACGTTCGCTCACGTTGCAAGCTGTGGGGATACTCTGGAAGACTTAAAAAGTATAGCACCCCTTTGAATTGTGCTTTGATGCTAAGCTAGGCTAAACATGTAGACCTACATGTATGTCCATACTCAACGAGCACAAGAATTTGACTTAATAAATCTCTGTCAGTGTTTAAGTCTCCGGTCTCAGTCAGTTTTGATAATTTTCTTGTCTCTCTCCCTTTCTTAGTGTCCTTTCCTCCTATTCTTACCCGAATAGTCCCTGCTGCCCTTTTGTTCACTGTTTCACCTGCTCTGAAAAGTATTCTCAGCTTCTTCGCCTCAATTTTTCCTTCCTCCTTTCTATCTCGGTTTCCCCCTGTCTCCTCCTCTGAAAAGGTACCACCTCTTCTCAAGGATGTCCTGGATTTCTCAGCTACGCTATCACCATGGGGACTGTTACCGAGGAGATAATGAGAGAGAGAGAGAGAGAGAGAGAGAGAGAGAGAGAGAGAGAGAGAGAGAGAGCAAAAGAGAGACAGACTGATGGAGGGAGTTGGTGGGGAAACTCCTTCTTCATGTGGCCTTCTTAAGTTTAGAAGGAAAACAAAATGAAAGAGACCCAGACAAACACATTCAGTGTGGTGATAGGCAGAGACAGAGGTGGATGAATGGAAGTGATGGAGGGCAATGAGAAGAGAAAGCACCCTTTTTTAAAATTGTATTTGATGTAATTGAGAGAGAGAGAGAGAGAGAGAGAGAGAGGCAGATAGGTAATGAAGCCTGATCTATATTTCAAAGGCTTGCAAGTACAAGAGGACTGATAAGTGGTTCAAAGGCGTGGAGCGAGTGATGGGAGAAAGATGATAGAGACTGTAGGAGGATGGGCCATAACACAGGGGAGAGATGAATAAGTGAAAGAGTACAGTGTAAGGGTGCCATGATATAAAATAAGGAGAGACGGAAAATGATGAAAAGGAAATTGGAGTGAAGGAAAGTGAAGGTAAGAGTATGAGGAGAAGAAGGTTGTGACGACTGAAGAAGACATGAGAAAAAGAAGTGGTGGTGGTGGGTGTAAAAGCAGACAGGTGGCACTTGAATGATGTCTGAGGAAGATATTGGTCTTTAATTAAAAACCTGTTCTGCTTCAGTCAGCAGCATCTTCACCCGGTATGATGGAAATGATAGACATCAATATGTGGAATTCTTCTTCCAGCTCTCATCAATACTATGAAACCCTAAAACCAAGTAATTGTTTGCGTTACTGATTTAGAATTGTTAATAGTACCATATGAGCCAATAGAATTTAAATAAAAAAAGTGTTCCGTTTACTGTGAAAAACTGTTTAAAAACTCCCTTTTTGTTTTGGTCAAAAAAGTCGTCCGCGTCCATTACACCGGTGCACCTACTGTATCTGTGTAAAATGCATAGACATATGCAGTCATTAGTCGTTTTCACATTATGCAATGCTGAAATTTTCTTGAGAATTTCCTGTATTCCTCCAAACCTGGCTGTTCACACATGCACCTCACAGCAGGAGACTATCCTGGCAGAGTGGTGGGGGAGCAGGTGGGGACTCCTGAGGCAAGACATGACATGAAGTGGTGGATGAAGCAACAAAGTTAGCTATGCAATGCTGTCAATGTAATTGCCTTTATATCAACGCTATGTGTAGTTCGACATTGTTGAAAAACTACACTTCTTTCTACAGAAGAGGGGAGAAGAACATACTAGCACCCAACGAGCAGAAAATCATCCCCAGAAAGACAGAGAAACATGTTTTTTTTCTCTTTATTCCTCTAGCGTGAAAACAAATGCTGTTGAGCTACACAGCTAGAGAAAATGTATGTGTGCACTTACTGAATCCAAAGAAAATCATGACTCAAGAAGACAGATCAAACCTTTTTTCCCCCCTCTGGTAGACCCCCAAATCACCAATGATTAATGTTTTTTTTATTTCACTAACAAAGACCAAACCAAGAAAGACATTGATTTAGAATAGCTTCTTGTAATATGCATGGCGGAGATCGAAATGATGAGTGAGGTTTGATGTTTGGAAGATTGAGGGTGGGTAGATGAAGGGGATGAAGGCAAGGTTGGGAGGTGAATGGAAGAAGGAAGATGAACTTGTTTCAGCCGATGTTGGTACGACGTCAGGATAACAGAGGGGGAGCAGTCTTGTCGTTGCTGTCTGTATGGACCCCGGTGGTTCCTCTATTTAGACAAAGAAAGTGAAGAAACACAGAGGAGTTTTGGGGGGAGGAAGGGGAAATCAGCGTCAGAGGAATAGTAGTGATTAGTGCTGCATCCAGTTGATCTTGGAAGTCGGGAATTCCGAGTTCCCAGTCGGAAGTGTCAACTGGAACGCCCCCTGAAGTCGCACAGTCGGAAGAACTGCACAACCCCGAGATTGACAATCCAAGATGGCAGCACCGAGCATCAGCAGTAAGTGAAGCTGTAGTAATACACTGTTTATTAGCAATTCTGTCTTATTTGTGTATAATTAAATCAGTCGTACACACAGTACTGTCCATCTTCTGTGGGCTACGGTGTCAGTACACGCAAAATACAGTGTGATGCGTTGTTATCAACTGGTATTGCTAACAACAACACTGTGTATGCTAACCTGCTACTTGTATGTATTTTAGACACAGAGAACACAGATCCTGTGCCAAGCCCATCCCCCGTGCCAGCCAATGAGATGTTTAGCAAGGACCAAACGATGTTCCTAATCAACCTGATGCGGCAGCACCTTGATACTGAAGGTGATGGTCTCCCCAAAACCCTCCGCTAAAACCGGGCAAGGGCAACTAAAGGCTTCTCTGGAAGGACACAGCAGACAAGTTGAGCAGCCAACATCTTTGGAGGCTTTGCTGGAATCAACAGGAAAATATTCTGACAGCATTGTTTGGCACAGATCCTGGAGGCCATTTCACTGCACACTGTGAACTCATATTTGAAGAGGGACACATTTTAAATAAGAATAAATAATGGACAAAAAACCTGTCCGGTGGCATCACTGTCACATACTGAATAAACACAACCTACTCAGTTTTGACAGCTTTATGCACTTATGTTTCCTCAAACTTGTTTTTAACTATATCAACAATCTGGCCCCTGAACCTCTCTCCAGATATGTTCAAAGACAGGACGGAAACAGGGTAACAAGAAGCACTGTGAATGGAAACTGTAGCATACAACATCGTAGATCTACGTTTGGTCAATCAGCCTTCTCCATCAAAGGCTGTAAACTCTGGAACACATGACCACCTGAAATACAATTAATCTCAGACTTAAAATCTTTTACAAAAAAGGTGAAATGCTGGCTCAAAGCAAGCCAGAGCTGTACCCACTTTTAAATAGTATCTTAAAACTTTATTTTAAACTGGTTTATAGCATTTGTATTGTTGTACATGTATTTTAATGTATCCTCATATCGTGTTATGTTGTTTTATGTAACCGAATGTTTTACATTTTAATCTGTTTGTTTACACAAAGGCGCAACTGGGGACACGAGTTGGAAATTAGCAATAGCTATATACTCTTTATGCAGCATATAAGTTTCATGCATTGTATTGAAATTATGATAAATTGCATTGCAATTACCTATTCAAATATATTTCTTGGCTGGCTGACATGTATGGTAGTATGTGATAAAAGATTTTTAAACAATAGACAAGAGACATTTAGAACTGCCTGCACAGCTCTACTCGCTGACTGCAACTTGCGGTCATCAGTAGCCCACATCCTTGTTTGAGCACGATGGGGTTCACAATCCCTGCGGACCATGCTCGAGTACACGTGAATCTTGTTTTAGACCTCCTCTTCAAGCGGACTCAGGCATGGTGCCAGAGTCTGGTACACTCGTGTTCACATTGATGAAATGAATGGGATCTGCGGGCCCTGGTCCCGAATGACAAACCACCCTGAGATTCTGAGTCAGAACAAAGTTATCAGTTTATCTACGTTCTGTCACCTGCTAAACTTGCTGCAATAACTGTCAAGTTTCATCCAAATAAAATCACTAATAACTCTAATTATCTTGAGATTATTTTAATGTACTTATCATTGCATTGTTGAACCAATATCCTGCATAATGTTTGTCCCTCAACCTAACACCTGACTCAAAAAATCTGAAATAATACAAATCAATATTGCAGTAAGGTTCACTACATATTGTCACTCATCTACAGAAAGGGTAGAGTCAATAAATTACACCTCAAAAGCTTAAATGCATCTATGCTTAATAGTGAAATTATGATCATTAAGAAAAGCACATTACAACCTAGAAGTATCAATATTATTTGTACAAGTCATGGTGATGAATCTCCGTAGGTCCTGATTGTAAGGAGGAGGTCTACAGGGAGCTAAAAAAGAAAGAAAGAAAATAATCTAAATAGGAATGATTTGATGGGTATGGGAGCAGATGAAAGGGGGAGGAGTGTCGAGAATGAGTAAGTGTAACGCTGGAGATATTATTTTGAATCATTTAACAGCATATATCCCCAGCAGGGCTCGCATTTGACTTGACGGACTGTAATGTCAGCACCGCAGATAAGGACGCCATTGATAACATGAATGAGACTGATTATGTGCTGGAGAGGAGCATGAAGGGAGAATTACACTGATGGTGCAGTACAGAATGAATGCATAGTGATCAGATAGAGAGGGAACTGAGAGAGGAGGGTTGGGGTGGGGGGACTACTGCCCTGCTGAAACACACAGACCTGAAACGCTGTTTCTGCTGGCTCTTTGGTCATGATAGTGAAAAGCCTTTGTTTGTGTTTCTTACTGGTGCTGGTTTAAGGTTGTGTTGTGCCAATCATGTTCTTGATCTTGAATCACAAAAAAAAACAAAAAAGTCTGACCAAACTGAAGGACATCTTCTACATTCATTGTCCAGATACTAAATTCTGCAGAACTGCCCCATGTATTATTTGGACCAGTGCTACATACTTAAGACCTATATGACACAGTTATGGCCACATCAACCATCATCCGAATAGAAGACGACCAGGTTTACCATCAGAGCTACAGTACCACCATCGGATGGGACAAAACCTTTGGAAAGCAGAGAGCACAGACTATGTGGAAGTTGCGTTTGGTTGAAGCTGTTTGTCAGGAGGCTTAAGTCCTATTTGGACCGCCATCATTAGGCTTCGAAAGTCCACTTCAGAGACCAATGGGTGACATCACTGAGACTACATCAGTGTAAATACAGTGTATGTGTGCATGGCTCTGACAGTATTATGGTAATTTATCATGTTTCATTGGAATTCAAGGTGAATTATTCTCCATTTCTCAAAGCTTCAGACTTTATCCTGTTGTTTTCTTTTTATTCTGTTGGAGCAATTATTAAGAAAGCTTGCTGTTTGGCATTTCTGAATTGCCGCTGTTTGTGATACCTATTAAAGTCTAAATGTCACATTTCTAACAGTTACACACTCATGAATATAATTACTATTCAACAAGGTGGTTTCCACTTCCTCCAAACTAATGATAATAGCATTTCAGGAGCTGCCCAGCTGGCTTTTCAATGACGAGCTCTTTTAATGAAGTGAAACATTTAGTCTCAAATTCAAATTTTTATGTGCAGCAAGCTCACCCCTGCACACATTCATGAAAAGGACAACAGTGGGGGAACAGATTAAAATGATAGAATTAATTTTCATTGAAATTAAAAACATGATTAACATTAATAGTCAAGGACAACAATTAGCCTGTATTTTATTTAATGGGGCCAGTTAGGGGTGTGCATTATGGATTGCTTGAGAACGACTGCTGCACACACAGGTGCTCCATGTTTGTCTGTGTGAGTGTGTTTGTGTGTCATCAGGTACCCCAGCAATCTGCCATCTGCCCCCATTCTGTCACCTCAGCAGTGAAATACGCACGCACGCACGCACGCACGCACGCACACACACACACACACACACACACACACACACACACACACACACACACACACACACACACACACACACACACACACACACGCCACTGTAAGACTGCTCCTGAAATTCTGCCTCTTTTTCACCATGAATTGTTCCATATTGACATGAAAGGTCAGTCTTTGAATCTGTGACTTTGCTGTCTTGAATATTTGATAAAAAAGAAAACATACATCACATGAAACAATAGGTAGAAGAAAGCTTCCCTCCAGAGACAACACATTTATGCCTTTGAAGAGGTGAAACATTCTCTCTGATGTCGATGTGGCCAAACTGTTCTTTTTGGGCACGCTGCTAATCTACTGAGAATCAGCTTGTTTGTACACAAGCAGGAATAAAGTGTCAAGGTTTATGGTTAAATGTATGCTCTAATGCTACACGTTTTTTTTTTGCTTTTCTTTGCACACTCAAATTAAATTTGATACATACTGTAGTTATTGAAACTCGATGTCAGCACAGATTGGCACAGCTATGCACATTCTCAGCCTCACTTTATGCAAAACATCAAACGCACTTCTATGTGTTTGAGTTTTACACACTGCCACTGAAACAGCACACACAATAACCAAACACCTAAACTCACAATGTACCTGCAACCAATCAGATCACACACAGAGCACAAGCCAGTCATCGGGGGAAGTATCGTCTTGGGGGTCCTTTTCCAGCTAATGATGTGAAATTCTAGACTTGTGTGTTGACTTTTGATTGGTTTATTGATTCATATCTTTTCATTTCCGATGATAGAACAATGAAAAAATTGTGAAATAAATAGATGAAAAAAGCGATGAGGAACACTGAAGCAAACCTTTCAACATTTCAGCCGACATATTCAACACAAAGCAAACATTACTTGTTCAAAAAGGAACCTGCCCCTTTAGTTTCAACAACTGTGTATTAGGTTCAAAGATAGAGTCGGTAGCTTTTTCCTATAAAACAAAATATAGACATTCAATCATGACTTCTTGGCCTCCATACATGTGTAGTGATGACTCTACAGAGACCCCGTCCTCTGACTGGATTTTCATGTTTTGCTTTGTATTTTATGACACGGCATGTTTCTTGGCGGGGATTTTAGGAGTGACCACAATTCAGTAATTGGACGTGATTTAAACTGCCGAATACAACGGACATGGACGTAGCGGCAAAGAAGATAAAACAGTGAGGCGAAACACAAAGCAGATAAAGTTTGTTCCGAAACGACGGTGAACATTGTGTTGGCTTTCACCCACGGACCCACGTTGGCCTGCTCTCTGTTGGACATGCAGGCGCCAAACACTGGCGGTTAGCTTGTCCTAGCGTGCGGTAGCTTGCAGTGTGAGTACAAGCAGTTAACGTGCAAGCTAAGTCCTGCAGTGAGTGTACGCTTCTGAGGGCGATGAGCACAGGAGGAGGAGCTTAGTTTGAATGTTGTGTTAACACTAGGACAGCCAACATTCTAGACCCCCCTCCAAGTGCCGCAGCACCTGTGCTCTACAAACCAAATAGACTATCAGCGTAAGGCAGGATTGGTAACCTTTTAAATGTCGCATGTCAATTTACAATATCTGTCGGCTTTTTTAGTGCAGAGTTTTTTACTGCTGCTCCACATCTCCCGTTACTAAAACACATTCTACAAAAATGAAACAGACATAACTTTTAGTCTATTATATTGTTGGATATATTAGGCTATGCATTTTAATAAAAACACTGCAGAAAAACAGATAAACACAGATGCTCCTCCTCCTCTCTGCCACTGGGTTTGTTTCCCCGACATAGAGGAAATGATTGAACAACACACGCACGCCAAAAACAACAACAACAACAACAAAATAAAACACGGCTATCTATGGGCATGACAAACTATATAGCCTACAAAAATAACTGCAGAACTCCATAACGCAGCGGCGAACAAACAAACAGATGAACAATTGAACGATCAGCACCTTGGACAGCACCGCGGCACATACCTGGGACGAAAGTGCTCAACCTTTACGGTGCACTTCCCACTCACAGGGTGCCTGCACCCCTCGCAGGAGACATGGGTCATATTTTTCTTTTCTTTTTTTTGCGTGTTTGTCTGACACTGTCTCCTTCTCAGCTCTGGATGCTGTGGTTCAGTGGGCACCGACGTCAGACATGCAGGTGTTCCTCTCTCTGTTCCTTTGCCGGCTCAAGAATGAGCATGTATCTATCTGTCTATGGTCTCTATCTATCTATTTGTATATCTATCTGTCGCTCTTTGTAGTCTATAAATAGAAACAATAACTAATAACAAAAACAAACGACGCGCGAAAACAATCCAGGGAAATGTATCATTTTCAACTGACGTCAATATGACGGCGGCGGCAGTTAGAGGTATAAATGCTCAGAAATCTTGTGTGTTTTATTTTAGTTACACATAGGCTTCAGAAAACATACAGGACACATATTTAAGAAAAGTCATAGGTTGAGAGGCTCGTAGTTTTTATTTAAAAAGAGTTATTTGTATTATAAAAACCCAAACCGTCCGTCACACGGTCTTGGCGGTTCTATTGTTAACCTGCTCCAACGAACAATGCTACTGACTCCACCTAACACTAATGTGTAGTGTGAATGCACTAATGCACTACAGTATTATTGTGTACTCAATTCTTGTATGTTCATGTCACTTTAAGAGATTTTATTTCACCTTTGTTTTATGTTCATAATTACAGTGTGTTCATATGAAAAAGCCCAGTGTATTCAGCATATATTAAAAGTGTTTAAGATTTAACAAAGCCCTGTGCAGTCTTAAGTTTTGCTTGCTTTTGCATGAGATGGAAGATGTTCTGCATTTTTGTGGATTTTTTTGGGGGGGATTTTTGTGTGTTAGAGTTTAGACCATCAGGGCCTTACTTTCAGGAGCTGTGTTTATGCAACAGTGAAAAGCAGCAACAACACAACAGAACGACATACTTGCAGTAGTTAGGATTTAATGCAGCCCTTTCATATGTGTCTTTAACTGTATCACAGTCCAGGAGAAAATGTCAGAGACGTATTTAATGAGCTCCCACGTAGGGTAAATGTTTCATAAGCCCTAATCAGAAGAGATTTATTTCTCTATGGAGGCTTTGCATGTGCTGATCAGAGTGCTTTTTTTTTATCCAGTGCAAATGTGTGATTAACTCGCTTCCCCTTCCCTAATAATCATCACATATACAATAACTTTCTGATGTTCTGCATATGAAGAAATACCCCCCCCCTTATATCATATCATGCACGTGCATTACATGCAGAGAGACATTCCTTCAGGCTTAATCATTAATGCCACCATGTGCTATGAGGCTCATTTCTGCTCATGGGATTTTTTCAATACTGACAAACAGAATTGTAATTGTATCTAATGTAAACAATGAATGAAATGATGAGCCTATATGATGAGCTCAATAATTATAATGACAGCCCGGCTATCACGGCTACGACCAGACACTGAGCAAGGATCCGACTGATGTACTATAAGATTGGCAGGTTTAAAAGACCGTTGGTGACGTCAATAATGCCTTTCTGAAAAGTACAACGATTTTGAACCTTAAGTGCTCGGAACGGCCGCACACAGCGACGGAGCACTCATAAAAAAAGAAGATTGGGCTTGTTCTCTAGGCAGCAGCCGCCTGCTGCTTCAAACGCTCTGTCCTCTTGGGGAACCAAAAATAACATTCATGCACTCTGATAAAAATAAATTAAACTATATTAAAGTATCACCGAATGTCCTTTACTTCTTATTAAGAGATGAGGGGCACATTATAAATGCCCTATGATGCCTGGGAATAATTACGTTTAGGTACAAGTAAAAACTTCCTGGGATTAGTGATCAGTTAGAACTCTGCAATTTAAGTGATAAAATCAGGTTTCATACAAGAACAAAATGATTCCCAAAGAGCTGCAGAGCAGAAAGCCATGGTGAGGGATTGTCGTGTCAGTTTATGCTGAGGTCAGACTAAACTATCTCTTTGTCTCTTACAATGGTCATGGGTCAGATTAGATGATCACAGAGTCATACATTCGAGCCGTGACTTGACTGACTGACATGACCGGGTACACGGTTTCTGACTAATACTAGAGGTAGAAGGAAGAGGGGGCTGGGCTAGACGACACCCATTAAGAGTGAACAACAAAACAATTGTTGTTGCCAGAGCTCCAGAAACCTTTCCTCTTTGTCATAGGACCATCTCGTAGCACCAACTTCATCATTCTTATTCCACTTTGCCATTTTGTTTGTATACGCTCGTGACTTGTGCTGATTGCTCTGTGCTCTCATTGGTCAATGTCACTTACTTGATGGAATACATCATCCATCACATCTGTCTGGAGGTCGTGTGGTTTCCCAGATGTGGCCTCGATTGTCGCTCACTATGATACACTACATGGGATTAAACAATTTTTTATGTCTATAGGATCTGGCTATAAATGTACTCATCACGTGTGGTCTGACCTCATGTAGCATTAGTTAGCCATCAGTAGTCTGAAATTTCATTAGAAATTCAGCGTCTTTGGTATTAAAGATATTTAAGTGGCACTGACGGCCATAAATTTTTCTTTAATTTGTTGTTAAATGTATCCTCTGCCTTGCAGTATTTGTATTTCCACATTTTTATAATTTCAATGGTAAGTAGAACACAAACAGATACAAAAACTGACCCAGACAAACACACCCACATTAGAATTTCTTACGATGGCAGATGAAAAGGAAAATCCTGTTATGACCCACTCACATCATTCCTCAACAATGATCTTTTATGTGGAGTTGACAAGAAAAATCAAAATGAAGACATGGCAGGGGAAATGTGTCCATTTGTGATTAGCTCGGAGAATAGAAATATTTCATGTGACATTTTTACAAAGACTGCAAGAGGTGTGTGAAGAATTCGACGAGTTCATCCAGCAGCCTTGACACGGTGCGGAGGCTGAAGCCGGCGTTCAGGCCGTGTTTCCTTCCTCAAATGTGTTCCTTTTTGATCATCTGTAAAAATCGGCATGACCATTTCTTAGTGTAGTGCAGCCTTGCACCCACGCTTACACCTTCACCTCAACGACGCCCACATCCCCCTCAGCATGAGCATGAAGGCAAGAAGACGTGAATACATTCTTTAGGTTTGTATTTTATTTAAAATGCCAAGGTGGGATTGCATAATGCAAAAGTTTGCTTGTGTTTGCATTGTAACCATCTTATGTTTATAGTGTAGTAAGCTTGTCTTAAGATTTGGCGGTTTTAAACCTTAATTGCTGCATTTAGTTTCAACATTTATTAAACTTTAATGAACAAAATTACATTACAGAGCGCCTGCCTGTCAGTCAGGGGAGCCACACGCCTTATTTTGGATAACTCTTATTCTGCATGACATCTAAATGGAGAAGTTTTTGAAAACTAAGTGCAGTGTGTACTGAAATAGAAATAAGCTATCCATACAAATGTATTTTTTTAACCAGGCTGAAAACATGTTTATTTCTGCTGTAAACACTTTTGAATGGGTGTGTATGTGACTTCTGGGGCTTCTGCAGTCAGCCTCCAGTGGACACTCATGAAAATGCAATTTTTTCACTTCCGAATTGACGGGGTTTTGTCAACAAAGGAAGATTGCTGCTTGATTTTAGCGTTATGCACAAAATAAGAAAATAAGAAAAAGACGACAAACAGCCAATCATGTCGCAGGGATATGGGTAGGTGGGCTTACATACGTTTGGAGTGGAATGGAAACACAGCTGAAATTAGCGATAGCGACACCGAAGAAAACGCTGAGCCTACCAGCTCAAAGAAGAGAGAAAACATTGTCAACAAGAACGGAGACAATTTGCATATTTACAACAAATAAAACCTTTCCACCGTTTAGAACAATATCACCCCTTAGAACACGGCGAAGGAAAGAAATGACCAAACGTCCCAAGCCAGCTATAGTGGACCCAGCAAGCACGTTTTACTGCCCAGCAGCAAACTGCCAAATCAGTGTTTTCCAGCAGCGTGCACTGTGCTAATGATGGTAAAATGTTCCTCTGTTTAAGTAGAGTTTGTCTTGTTCAGACAATAAAGAATAATTAAACCACAATTAACCTTCTGCTGTCTTTCAACTTTCACTCAGGAGCAAAAATCAGCCTTAAATTAGATAGAAAAATTGATTTGACATTTATCGTGATGATTATCGATATAGACTGAAATGAACATTTTTATCATGATAACATATTTTAGTCATACTGCCCAACACTACTTGTTTATTTTTGTGTGGGTCTAAAAACAGAGCATCATTTGTGACGACACTGTGCTGGTCTTGAGACCCATTTAGCTTTAGTACTCCACTGATCTGTGTCATCATATCACACGGATATAATGTGTTTTGTAATAAAATGGAGCAGCAGGGAAGGTTAAAGTTAAGACCTTAAACTGAATAGGGAAATTAAGGCGGATCCCCAATGGCCTGGCTTTATTTCAGAATTTCATTACCTCAACAAGGCACACCCAGAGGTCAAAGCCCTTTTTGTCTGCCTCGCTGCAACATGTTACATCAGACAAGCATTTGAAGCTTTGCCATAGGTGTCTTTGTGTCTTAGGTTCCACTGATGGTTTATTGTCTTTGGCTGCTGTCACTGTAGCTGTGTGGGGAATGCTCAAAATTTGAAAGCTACAGCAAGGTTTTCTTAGTGTTCGGATCAGGAGAGTAATGGTGTCTCTTTCTAGTGAGCTAGGTTTTACAGAAAAATAACTTTAAGATCCAACCAGTGTTTTTCCAAAAAAATGTCTCCTTGAAGAAACGTTCTCCGTGTGCGAGTGGACATAATAAATTCAATAACGCTCAACAAAACTCTCAGCTCTAATCATCTGTGATTGTGTCTCCTCACTCTCTCTCTCTCTTGACAATGTTTTGCCAACGCAAAGGAGCTTTTTTTAAAAAAAGGTAGAGTACATTGGAACCACTAACGCTGGGATTGTGCTTCAGCTATTCTGACGTTGAGCAAAGTCATTTCATTTCCATATCAAAGGAACTTCAGGAAAATCAGAAAACCTCCATGAGCCGAGAAACGCTGCTCTATGGCTCTAAACGAAGCATCTGAAGAAAGAAAAAGAAGGAAGTGAGAGAGAGAGAGAGAGAGAGGGGTGGGGGGTAGAGAGTGATTAGAGAAGGTGGCGATGCAGAGGGGAGAGATGAATAGACAAAAAAATAAATGTGAAACATTTTGTATCACCGATCCAAAAGGTGTCTCTTCTTCAAAAACGTGTGTTTCTATCTCATAAAAAGGACTTATTGCAAAGAGGGCCCAGGAGTGAATTAACCGGAAAGGAATCCGTGCTGGCATGCTGAGCCGTGTGCCAGTCGGGAGGAAGTGAGGAGGAGGCGTCTTCAGGGGGAAATCTTTCTCTTTTTGTGCTCCCATGCAGAGTCAGACAGGGGGATATTGCTCATGATGTCACCTCCCTGTGGTCCTGACTGCATGCTGAAGAAAAGTGGGCCAATCCCATCGCTGTGAGAGGTTGTCAAGTGGCACACGTCAGACGCAGATTTGGGATTCTGGAAGTATTAAAACATAAATACTTTTTAAATTTAATCTGCAATGGAGTAGAGCAGTCCCACTGCTGCACTGATGCAATTTTTCGGGACTTATGATCACAGCTGAAGAATCAATTGTTCGCCAATATGAGTTTATTTTTTATATTTCATTTCATTTTTTGAATTAATGAAAACTGTTGTGTCAGCCACAGGTGCATTCCCAGACAGGTAATACAAAACCATAAACGAAAAAGAAAATTAAAACCATCAGCATGTAAGTATTTTCAATTGCTAGCTTGTTAGAAGAGAACCCTTAAAACACTAATATGAATATTGTTTGGAACAGAAACAGAGATAATCTGGGATGGCATGAGCAAAGATCCAGTATAAACACATGGCTAACAACCTGAACCAATAGGGCTCTCTGTTTTTCAAAAAGCAGTCAAATGCATACAAATCACTGCCGCTTTCTCTTTGCTTCCTAAGGCAGACATTTGAATGCAATGAGGTCAGTCCAGTTCACACTAGAATGGAGTCTGGCATTTCAAACTTTCAAACGTCACAGCTCCAAGTAAAGTGGATTAATCCCTGCACGATCAAGAGTCAAATGCTACTCGACTCAGAGACAGGTATAGTGCTTATTTTAAAAACAAGTTTATTTACCTAATTATTTGTCTATTTGTGGGTTTTTTTTTTTAATTTGCTAGTAAAGCACTTTGTTATTTGTTTTTGAAAAGGTGTTCTATGACAGTATCAAACACTGGAGAATGAGAAATAGCCACTTTTTACAAACCTGCTTCTAGGGTGTTTAAAAAGGGGCAATATCAGGACTGCAGAAACAGTCGCACCAATTCACAGTGCCAGGGGAAATGTCAAAATACACTGACATTGCTATGAAACTGTTCACACTCCACTGGAGGGACTGTGGGATGTTCCTGCTGTCAACTTCCAATGAGTTAACTGCAGTGCGATGGCAAGTGGGCTAATTCCTCAAGAGAATAAAGTCTTAGCGACAATCCGATTTCGAACTTGTAAAACATAAACGTGTCTGTCAGTGCTCTGGGAAGTAGCCGTGATTTCAGCTCTTCTACAACACTTTCAGCGAGGTTTTCTTCCCGAGTGCAGACCAGGGCACACGGCGCAGTGGAATCAGTAGTCATGTAAAGTCACAAAACTCCACACTAAAAATCACCACAGGCAATGTTCTCGCTATGACACCCGTTCAAAAGGTCACAGGAAATGTCAACAGGGGCAAATGGAGCCTGAGGCCATGATCTCACATGAGGCTCTTTAAAAGACTTTGGGTAGCAGCATTTGTCTCCTCAATATGCATCTCATCTAAAAGATAATTTCCTCTATTACAGCAACAATTGGGCCATTATTGCTAAAGCAAGGGCGGTACAGTGATCAATCCTAATGTTAAAAAAATAAACTCAGGGAAGAAACATAAAAAGGCAGACAACAATACTATTATGTAAGACAAACAAAGGTTCATCTCAGCTTTGCTACAATGACATTAAATGTTATCTTTAGTTAGACAACTTTGTATAGTTTGAAATGTGCAGCAGTATGTTATAGTTTGGCTTTCCAAGCTCTGACCTCATCGATCCTCACAGATTCATTTTAGATTCACGAACCCCCCCCCCCCCCCCCCCAGTCTGAGCCTACAGGTGGATGCTGATGTGTGGTGGTTGGGCTGAAAGCAAGCGAGTAGTATCAACTGTACCCTAAATATAGGGTAGATCTGGCAATGAGAGAGCAAGGCTGAAATCCTGCAGCTCCAATTTGCCACCTATTGGGAGGAGGTGTTTGTCAGGTGATTGTGGATCATGATGCACGTCAAATGTGTATTCAGCACAGTTCGAGTTGTCTGCCTGAACTACTGTAGCTTGCAGCCGTTGCTCCATTTTGAAAAACGTGTATGCGGCATGTTTACAGATCTCTGCATCTACTGTTGTATAATGTGACAATGGATTTAAACAACTTACTTTGTTGTGTTCCACCCCAGTCTATAAATATATATATATATATAAATATATAAGTGACTGTAACACCATTTCATTTCTTAACTATCATTTGAATATTTACAGTTAAAGGTTTATTCTTAAAGGTTCATTTTAAGTGGCTGTAATGTGTCATTGGCATTCATGAGTCCAAATGTGCAGAGGCCAAAGCATTTTTCTCTAACTGGCAATTTCCACAGGATCCGTGTGCGCAGCGTTCCGCCTCTGCCGTGGTTTCTCTTTTACTGGATATGGATCATGGCGACCTTTGCCGATGCAGCAGGACAGTTTTTTTTTTTTTTCTTTTTATATATACTATGACTGGGAATGTACAGTAGACCTTTAGACAGTGAGAAAAATGAATCAGAAAGACTCGTTTGTTTGTCGGTGGTCTGACAGCTGTGTGATTGTTCACTGCTGAATGAATCTGCTGGGCACGCAGGCTCAGCAATGAAATAAAGTTTTAAGTAATGTATTTACCTTAATGAAAAAAAAAAGAAAAAGAAATGAAATCTACAATAATGAAAAATGGGCTAACCCAATCAGCAGAGAGTTGCAGTTTGACTCCAAAGATGTGGGACATCAATACTATCATACAGTGTCAGTCTTAAACTGCAGAGAATATTGCCTTAATGGAAAACAAATCAAACAACATAGGGTAGATGCTTCGGAAAGGGCTGGGTATTATTATCTTTCTGTATTGTCTGGGGAGCATCACAACAGCTGGGTGATGAGAACTGGGCTAATCTCATCAAAGATGCGATCGACTGACGCTTTCATTGAACTTTGGAGGGCACACTTACAAGAAAAAAATGTTCTTTAGTTGATTAACTTAATACACTTCAAACTGACTTATACAAAATCAACACCATGTGCCATGTTCAATGTGGCAAAGAGTCCCTGAAATCAATCCTGTTCATTACAGTTGTTTCATCCACAACATCTTTGCTAAATCTGGCTGAAAACTTTTGTGCTTCAGTCACGCTGTAGCCCGAGGCTTTCAACTAAAGAGAGGGAAAATGTATCAGCACAGCCGACCGTGGCATTTCTCAGTACACTAATGAGAAACAGGTTATTTCTACACAAAATATAGTGTGTGTATAACGAGATACTGTGGTGGACCTGCTCACAGAAAAATGATTACATTGCACGATGAGCAAATTTATATTATGCATAGCCTCTGGTAAAACAAGTCGGATTTTCTCTTTAACCTATGCATTGAAAGGGTTTCACAGAATGTGTCAGATTCCGGATGGAGACGTCTTTGCTTGGTTGCAAACATGGATGACCTTTTGAGTTTGTTCTCTTTGTGGGACACATGAAATGCAATCATGTCTGATTTGACAGGCGGGAATAGAGTTTGTGTTATTCCTGGTTGTCAATTTCAATGCTTTGACCTGTTGTGCCACCTGTGATTGTGCACCTTGTGGTCTGTGTGTGTGTTCTCCATTGGATTAAAACAACGGCCAGCCAGACGAGTGCTGGATATTTTTTAATACACTTCTTTATAAGACGTTGGAAGTAAAGGTTCCGTCTCAAACATAAAGACATGAACAACAAACAAACCATTTATCGCTCATCTGGATGGACAGCAATGATCTCTGGGTGCATGTAAAAACTGTGGAGCATATTGCAGAGGAGGGCCCAGTCCACCAATAAACAGGAACTGTTCACTGTCTAAAGAACAAATGACACATTTATCAATCAGGGTCAATGTGTTATTGCACTTTAATGTTTGTCAGGTGGTAATCAAAAGTCCCTCAACCCTACTAATAGTTAATGAGAAAGACAAGATGTTCTGAAGGAAGAAACACAGACCCGTTTCCCATCATGGATAGACTGAGAGCCAAAACATATAATCATATACTGAATGGACACGCTCTCAATTTTGGACAGTCAATGCAATCAGAAGCGCTTTGAACGCAGTCTGAAGCTTTGAATCTTCACTGGTTATCAGTTGATCTGCAAATGATATAAAAAGTGAGAATTTGGGGTTTTCTTTCCTTATGACCTTGTTGACCTGAAATTACAGTAAATACAGAAAAGTGTTATCACTTGTTAAACATATTTGAATCACACTTGATTGCTGTGTGGCACACAAATTCTACAGTGCTAAAAATTACTGGAGGGATCAATTATTTTAGTTCACATACGACAGATATTTCAAAGTTTCTAACAGCAGATAACCTGATTAATTCTCTCTGAAGACAAAGTAAGATATTTAGTACAGATAGGAGAGTCATGATTGTCCATTGAGTGCAGGAAGAGTAAATCCAAACACATGACATGCATAAAGATCCATGGATCAAAAGCGCTGCTGCCATTCCCATTTTCCAACTGTATTCTCTGTACTAACTCATGTACTCTGACCTTTTGAAGGATACCTCATTTGACTAATTGGGACCTTCATTTTACTGTATCTAGCCAATGAGAGCCTGAGTAGGTAGTTTAATGTGTGATTGGGCAATTTGTAATTCATCAGCTTTCCCCTACTCTTGATTTCTATCTAGATGGCCTGAGAGTCAGACGGTAGCTTCTGCAATCACTTACTGCTGCCTCTGTCCGGGAATGTTATAGGCTTCCCTTTCACACCAACTTACTATTTCAGGTTATAAGTTTCATTTGGTTGAATTTTAAGAATAGTCACATCCCATTCTCAGCAATGAGGAGGTTTTTTTTTTAGGAGTTATAGGATTAATGGTTTTAGTCGAATGTTAAATGGACTTGAGCTTGTAGAGCGCTTTTCTAGTCTTCAGACTACTATTCGCATTTTGACACCACAGATGACTGAGGCTGCTAAAGTAACCATCAGTCATAACTAATCCATTCATACACACTCTTTTGCCACGGATGAAGCAGCAGGAGTAAGTCTGGGTTAATTATCTTGCCCAAGGACACATTAGACACATGGCTGCAGGAGCTGGGGATCGAACCACCCACCATATGGTTGAGAGAAGCCCAACTCTCCCAACTGAGCCGCAGTCTGCTTTTGTGTTTTTCAGACTGAAACTGTGTTGAAATACTTGTAGTGCGGATCATTTCTTCCACTCGGCTGTGGAAGAAGTCGCTGAAGGTTTGGAGCTGCCAGGCCAAAAAAGTCTTCAAAATTAATGCAGATACTTTTTTGTAACATTAATGTTGATATTTAACCTTTCTAAGCACTCTTGACCTTCTGGAGCTCAGTATGGTGGTGACAGTACTGTGTACAGCAATTTCCTCAATTCAAATAAAAATTAATTATCACCATAAATTTGAATTACTGATAACAACCACCTCCATTGAAGCACCAAATATCATTCATGATATTGCCTTATTTCATGTAAATTGGCTCTTTTGAAGCTTGTTGTTTAGATGGCCTGAGGGTTGGGTATTTCACAGCAATAATGCATGCAACGCTTAGCAAGGCAATGAGAGTGAGAGCTGTCAGACGGGTCGCCCTTACTGCCCTTAATAACTTTGCACATTTTGGGCCACTGCTTTGGTTTAAGTTTGTGAGCCCTCAGGGGCCCCCCATACTGGGCAGGGACCTCAAACAGTGTCTGCATTACCTGTTGACAAGTGCCTTTGCACCTACTTACCATTTTTGGTCACTAACTCAGTTGTACAAAAGAAAAACATGGAAAAACATCATTTTTTTTTTTTAACTTGCAGTGAAACACACAGAAAGTTTGTACATTTCTTGTATTTTTCATGTTGTTCTGTGAGTAAAACATGTATATTAATCATTGGGTTGCTTCGACATAAATGCCTCCAGACTTGATGATGTGTCTTTGAAAATTTGGCTGCCGGGGCTAAACCAATTGGAAACCATTTGTCCTTTAACATTGCTCCTCTTTTCTATAAGCCTTTGCCCTTTCTCTATCTGTCTGGTTTGCCCTTCCCTCTTTCTGTCAGGACATAGGCCTATCAAATTGTTTTGTTTAAAACAAAATTTGATTACCCATATGAATAAAGAGAAAGAAATACCTGCAAACACTCTCTCCCTCTCTCTGGCTCTCATTTTTGCCTCTACTTCCATCCGTCACCTCCTCCTCCCCGGTGATTACCTTAAAACAGGATTGGGTTGTAGTGCTTTGTCAGACCCAAGATAAAATTGATTTACTTAGCTCCATTGTTGTTCTCTTTCTTTTCTCTTTTCATCACTTACTCGTCCACTCTTGGTATCTTCATTTACTAGCGCCTCTTTCGTTCATGGTTTTCACATAACACTCTAGGTAATTTGTCTTCAACTTATTTTTTCTTTCCTGTTAATCCTCCTCAAGCTCACTCTTCCCTTTGTGTTCTCCATCTATTCCTCCCAATTTCCTCTTCTCCTGTGAATGGTCTTTAAGCGTACTACAACACTCCATGCACTGTCTTCTCTTTCGCACAGATGATCATTACTCGTTCTCTGATTTCGTTCCACTTGGTCCCATTTTCTCTAAATCGGTCTTCCTTTAGAAGATGAAAAGACAAGGGAAGCGTGAGAGGGACAACTGTGATTAACCGTGCCACTGATAAAGAGCTTTATTTCTGTTGAATCCTCGGTGACAGTGACTCCAGTATCTAACTGTAAACTAGCCATCTGTAGCACAAGCCTTTTCTCAATCATTTCTCTCCCATCTACAAGTCAACCCCTTTACTCCCATTTTCCACATACTCCATGCGCGGTGGTGTGATCTTGTAGGTCTCCTGTGATGTGTTTACAGCTGCGCTCCCCTGAACTTACATTCCAGAAACAGAACCAGTGGTGTATAAGGATTCTGTGGAAAATAGGGGTTAGTGTCCTGCCGATGGGTCCTTGTTTTCAGTCTCACTTTGTCTTCATCTCAGCGAACATTTTGTGTCTGGAATCCCTCTCTATTCCATTCCATGGTCTTACTGTCTCCTCACTTTTCTCCTTGTAAGTGTATGCCATTAAAATGACTTTCTGCAGGCTATCTGAATATGCTGTGGGCTTCAGAGGAAGCTACTATGCTGCCTCTGTGAGCTACTGATATGCAATTCTCATGCAGATAGGACGCATGAGTGTGTTCAGAGAAAGAGAAAGTGGCACAGGCAGAGTGAAGAGAGAAGAATGAGAGAATTTGCCCTCTAAACAAAATGAATCGCCACTTTAAATTTCTGCATACTGTATAGGCTTTTTTATCTCGGTTTTTATGTGCTTTGCTTCGAGGCTCATGAATAATGTGATGGAGTCAATATTCTGCCTGCATTATGAAAAGCTGCAGAAAAGAAATAAAGGGTTTAAAGTCACAGAAACATGACTTGCCAAGCCTTATGGATATACTGCGTTTGTAATGAGCTGTTCAAAAATGTTTGCTGATGTTAGAGCCACAAAGAATCCTATCCTTAATTATAAACATGAAGGGAACAGACATCCTTTAATTCTTCATAATGAGACCAGTCCTCTGCCAATGCATAGTCTCTGGCAAAAAATAAAGAAAACTAGACCCAGACTTAACTTTTACACAATGGATGACGGTCAAGACAACCTCTAGTGTTGAAAAATGAAGCCAATGCAAAAAGTGACAAAAAATGAAGTTACTTGAGGGTCCACTTGAGGTTGGCTTCAAAAGCCAATATTTCCCCATTAGGTCCAATATTAAATGCCCATTTTGACAACAAGAATACACATGTTTAAAGCCTGGTTCAAAGAGCCTATTTGGTGCAGACCCAGGTGTGTCTGAAAGTTATTCCAGAAGGTTAACCACAAAAGATAGATTGGATGGGGGAAAAAACAACAAAACTGTTTAGAGCCACAACAAGCTTCCTTAACTAAATATTGCACTGAAAATGATTAACTAAACTTGTGCTGCCAAACAGCTGACTCAAACCAAAATTGTCCAGGAGAACGGTTTAAAAAAAATCAAACACTGCCAGGGAGACCTTTGTTAACAAAAGGCTGGAGTCACAACTTAACTATCCAGGTTATACTGGGAGACTGTCAATGGAAATCTAATACACACAGTTCTTTGATGGTGCTTATAATTTATATACACACCTAAACGTAGGGAGAACCTCTTACTGCCTTTGAAGGTGAGATAATGAGTCAGCACAGAACACTGGAGACTCAGAGTATATAAAAACTCCCCACACCTGGTCTTAATGAAAGCCAATCAGCGACACACACACCTGACTGCAGTGAGTTGATTCTCTCACTGAGCAGAAAGACTGAGTGCCCTCACAATTTGATATTAATAGCTTAACAAGACACACGCTGGATTTTTGTACTACAAACCTGTTTTGTTTTTATTATACTAAGAGTTAAGTAAAAAAATAATAATATATATATATATATAAGCTAAATATGCATAATTAGGGACTGAGTGGAACGACAGGTGACACATTGTATCTTTTGCCAGAAGGTTTATAGCGTGACACCTCTTTGTCTGTTTCTGGATTCAAAGTTAGGCTGTGATATCTAACATAACATATAATGTGCAAAATGTTTATTTCTTACTTGAGAAGCATCTCATTTGCATTCTGACTTAATATATAATACATAACATATTTTATACAGGGCTGCATGGTGATCCAATCGTTAGCACTGTTGCCTCACTGCAAGAAGGTTTGAATCTCTGTGTGGAGTTTGTTCTCCCTGTGCATGTGTGGGTTCTCTCCGGGTACTCCAGCTTCTTCCCACAGTCCAAAGACATGCCTGTTAGATTATTGGTGAATCTATCGCTGCCCGTATGGGTGAATGTGAGTGTGGCTGATTGTCTGTCTCTATATGTCAGCCCTGTGATTGACTGGTAAACAAGGTGTCTCATGCAATAACATTAATAACGTTTTTTTAAGCTAATATGCATGTGTGTGTGTGTTATCCTTTTTTCTTTGGTTTTAGAGAAACAATAACAATAAAGGCATTCTGTTCAATTCTATTCAATTTACAGACCAATGGGTGACGTCACTGACACTTCCTTCCTGTTTCATACAGTCTAGGATCAAGATGTCATTGGAATTTGTCAATGGCATTTGTGTAAGTACAGACCCTACTACTTTGTGTTTCTACTGGCTTCCATCATCACAACAAGAAATGGTTATCAGGAGCACAGCCACTGGGAAAGTAAGATTCCCCTCCAACTGGATCCTTGACCCACATACTGTATATCTGGGGGCTTTGAGGGAAAGGCAGAGGTTGGTGTAGTTTGGGCCTTTCCTTACGTGGGTGGAGGAGCTTATCACCCAGTTGAGTACAGCACCTTGTTAGATACCCTGTGAGCAGCAGATATAATAAGGGCTGCTGTTATAGCACTCTAGAATTGTATTGTAAAAAAAAAAGCATTGTAATAATCATCATAAGTCATCTTTTAGTCAAACAGGATCTCATTGAATTCTAATAACTGTCTTCTGAATTCTTGAAACAACAAAACCATACCAACCTAACCCTAGTGCTCATTTATGTCTGTCATGCAACCAGCCTCTAACTCCAAGGTGTGGCATGTTGAAAGTAATTTATTTTTTATCTATTTACCTCAAATTTATCATTTAGATTTTCTCTTTACAAGAGGATTTTTTCAGAACTCCTAAGCCCTGCTTCTGCAGTTCCAACACTCAAAGATTTGTAAAGACTCTTATTGTCTATGAATGCAGGTGTCAGGCTAAATGTATTGGTTTAAATTTGAGATAAACAAGAAGGTGTACAGATTTATAGAGATGAGGTTAGTTACGAAGCTCTGAAATAAAACGTGTTTTTTTAGAGGTTTATTTTGGGGATTTAGTTGCTTTATGGTAGAGATAGGACAGTGGATAGAGTCAGAAATCAGAGAGAGAGAGAGAGAGTGGGGAATGATATGTGGTAAAGGAGCCACAGGTCGGATTCGAACCCGGGCCGCTCACTTGGAGGACTACTACATGGGGCACATGTACGTGCACTTGGCTACAGGCACCCCCAAAAATTGATACGTTTCATATTAATATAATATTTAATTTTCTTGTATTGAAAAAGGTATTTGTTTTAGCATTAGTTATTGATTTGTTTACTTAGCTTAATAATGTTTTAGAATGGGTTATGTATTTTATTTTTCTTACAGACCTCAAATTTAGTAACCAGCAGTTTTGTGTTTATTTTTTCCAGTTAGTTCAGTGTCATGAGTTCGATTGGTGTCACAGAGAGTTGTCAATTGTTCCCCCTTTTTAGTCCTGTGTTGGTTCAATGATTGAAATCCTCACAGCAAGAGCAGACAGTTTCTGTCCATTAACACCACTAAGCCACAGTTGGAAGTCTTTGTCTGGCAAGGTCAGCTGGTAGACAGAGAAGTAAAAAATATTCATTTCTTCTTTTCTTGTCCAACCTGTCAAACTTTTTAAAGCACACTATGACGATCCAGAGCTCACTGACTCTTAGCTGTGACGTAGAAAGAAAAGCAACATGTATCCTCTTCAAAATGCTCCTCCTCTGTTGATTGATTTCTCAGATAGAATTCTGGGAACTTATTTTTTATTGGCCATAACTCGTTTGCATTCTATATTTTCTTCAAGCCAGTCATTATTCCCCACTAGTTGGGTCTGATGACCAGAAGCTGACGGTCTAGCTTCACATTCTAGACTCAAACATATGACCAGGTTTTCTGTCACTAGCTACTTTATAACATGAGACATTGTACCTTGTCATGGGGAAAAAACCTCGCTTTGAAATCCTGGCAGATTTTGAGCTTGATGAATTGCTTCAAATGCAAAAAAAATCATGAAATTGAGTCAGAAAATGATGATAGATGACCAACAGACCAGATGCACTTACACCAGTCTGTGTCATTGACCTATTTTCCCAGCCAACATTGGTATTTTATTTCCTGAAACATTTCTTGTAGTAAAATAATAAAGCTTTATCTCCCTGACATCTGTTTATCCTGAGCTGAAACATTTTTTGTATTTTTTTTTTCATTTCAATTTTCATAAAATATAAATTAAGTATTTAAAGATTCTATATGTAACTTTTTACATGTGTAAATCGTTTTTTATCGCCAATTAATAAGCGAACGGTTAACTGATGTGAAAAAGGAGATGTTCACTGTCTATCTGTGTTGCCTGTATAAAAAGTTTCCCCGGGTCGTATTTTCTGCAAAAGCTCCAGGAAGTGACATTTTATTCACGTTCTCAACATCCTCACTCCGCTCCGCTTACAGAGATCAACAGTACAAACTCATCACACACTCGCGGTCTTCACCTCCACAGCCAGAGGCCGCCTTCCACACACTTCTATCCGCCCTGAGAGCTCTCAAAGGCGGACAAACTCATCACACACTCCTGCTCTCAGCCAGTGCCTGCAGAGACTGTCGTTTGTAGGATGGAGAATGAATACAGACACATAGACTTTCACATGTGTATGATCACTTACCTCCTCTGTAAACATTATGCCGGTAAATATCCAGTGTTTCGCGGCCAATGATGATGCTCGTTTGTGTACGTACGAGCACGTATGACGAGCACGTGAGGGAGAGTGAGCAACAGGTTACTGGTGCAGTTCGCCTAACGGCCAAGGTCTCTTACTATCCTCCTTTTTAACAACTTTAAATAAATCTTGGAAGTGACAAACACATGTCTGTGAAGTTTCCTGTAATAAATCCAATCTGATCCTGTATTTGATCATGCCTATAAATGTCTCTATTCCAGCCCTACTTAGAACAGACTGTTTCTGTGTCTGTAGCTTTAAATGTAAATGAGTTGTGTTTGACCACGCCCCTCTTTGGAAGGGCTTGGGTGGCTTGGGCTTTCTTGAACCATGCCCAATTATTTGTCGAAAGGTGGACTCACAGGGCAGAGCAAACACCTACCTGTGGGAGTGTCACCTACCTGGGGGAGGAGTTACTGCCCTTTGTGATGTCATGAAGGGGAAATCTCCAAACAGCCTGTTTGAGCACACATTTTCTGAGAAGTGGAGCAGGCTGTTGTTCCATCCTTCTCAACTACCACAGTTAACCTTTTTTCCCCCCTTAAGGGAGAGGCTTCTTAAAAACAGGATGCAACATTTCTACAGAATCATTACATACTATAATAGGCAGCATCTCACTTCATATTTCTGTCCTCATTGAAAAAAAAGAAAGAAAAGGGGCTATTTAGAGTCAAGTAAAGTGTGTATTGATTATATCCAGGAAAAAGAAAGAAGACAGAATAAAAGGTCCTGAGTGGAAGAGAGAAAAAGAGAATCCCTGGTTCTCATCGAGATCCCTCTCTGTGCCACGCAGCATCGATGGACACAATAGTTTAATCACTAAGTGAAAATGGATCAGACTGAGGGGGAAAGAGCATGAAGCAGAGAACGATGAAGACTGACCTTCTTTGTCTCCAACTGGATCACAACCCTCGAGGAAATCTTTCTAATTTCTCATCTCATTTCGTTCCTTTTCTCACACTGATCGTATCTTTTCTGCAGGAGCTTTTCCACGACTCCAATTTAATTGTATTTTCATTTAAAAATGAAGGCTGGCTTTTTGCTACTCTTTTCAGCGCAAACAATGCAGAGAACAACCACCATTATGCCAACGTTATAATCATAATAATAGTTTATTAGTATGGCACTTTTCAATATAGGTAACACAATGCTTTAAAACAGACAATAAAAGCAAACAGGAGGTAAAACAACCAGACAATAAGAACAGACTAATAGAATAAAAGTTAGATAATAAAATGAAATCACAGGGTAAAAGCTTTTTGTAAAAGAGTGTCTTTAGTAGAGAAATGAAACAAGAGACTGACTCTGCAGGTTTGATCTCCTCTGGCAGTTCTGAAGTCTCTGACAGAAAGAAGACCTGTACCCTTTAGCTTTCAGCTTGGACCTCTGAACAGCCGGCAGAGCTCTACCAGAGGGTCTCAGACTGTGTCCTGGTTCATAAGGGATCAGGGGCCAACCCATGTTGTGCCTTAAAAGTAATTAAAATAATCTTAAAATCAATTCTAAAATCAACAGGTAGCCAGTGAAGGGATGCTGAAATCAGGGTGATAAGGGCACATTTGTTTGATAGCTTAAAAGCAGAGTGTCTGCGTTTTGGATTGTTTGAAGGCGGTAGATTGATTTTTGACGGAGACAGGAGTATAGTGAATGACAGTAATCAAGGCGGGAGGAAATAAGAGGGTAGATGAGTTTCTTCAGATCTTTTGGTGACATGAGTGATTTGTCCTTGGCTATATTTCTGAGCTGATAAAAACAACACACTGTACAACCTTCTTCACTTGAGGCTCGAAACACAAGTTCTGATCAAAAACAACCTAAGGGTTTCTGACTAAGGGCTTTACTTAATTAGCTAGTTATCCTGGTTGTGCTATAATTTGATTTATTTATGATGGGGGCAGAAGACAACCCCTTGAAATTGTGCCTTTACTTGTACTTTATTCAGTATTTAGCCAGCTCTATAGATGACAGGGAGATGTAGGTTTTATTCTTTCTCTTGCACACGTTTTTATTATCATTATTTCTATTTTTTAACACGACTGCCTCCCATTGCTTATTTGAATACATTTGTGCTAGGCTGAAGCCGAGAAGAAACAATGTCTTCACCGCAGCATTCAGGGAAGTCATTCAGAACACAAATGAACACGTGGACTTGAAGACAAATTGAGAGGTTATCTTGAAATAACTGGATTGTCTGAAGTATTCTGAGGTAGTCAGACTGGAGCGGTTCTGATTGAACTTTCTTTTCACGGAACAGGAAACAGTCATGGGTATTCCCTCTTATAAACTTTGTTTTTAGCTCTTAGTTGTGAAGCCGTTGCTCTGATATCATGTGAAACCACTGCAGACAGTATCAACCAGAAATCTCCCACCTCAACTCACCATAAAGAGCTGAAGTGAGTTATAATAGTTTTTTGGGGATTTTTTTTTTGGTAAAGGCACAGTCTGTAGATACCGCTGCCGGGGGGCTACAGGGAAATTAATCAAGATAACTTTTAGAACCATTAAAAAATCAAGACTCTGCTTAAGATTTTAGGGGGTAAAACATGCCCAAAAGCTCGTTTATCTTGTCTTGTGTGCCCTGCTTAAAGGTCACATACAGTATTATCCTCCTTACAACCAGTTTAAATAAGTCTCAGAGGTACTCAAAACATGTCTTTTAAGTTTATTGTTATAAATCCACTCTGATCCTGTATTTGATCATGCCTATAAACCCCTCTATTTCAGCCCTGCTCAGAACAGGCTGTTTCTGTGTCTGTAGCTTTAAATGCAAATGAGCTGTGTCTGACCACGCCCCTCTCTGGAAGGGCTTCGGTTCCTAGTTGTCCACGGTGAGAAGGCAGACTCAGAGGGGAGAAGAAACACCTTGCTGTGTCACCCACCTGGGGGAGGGGTTACTGCCCTTTGTGATGTCACAAAGGGAAAATCTCCAAACGGCCCGTTAGAGCACACATTTTCTTAAAAGAGTAGCAGTCAAAAGACGGCGTGTTGGACTTTTCTCATGATTTGATGGTTTTGTAGACAGACTGGGTACAAATATAAGTGTTAGAAAAACATAGTTAAGTGTATTTTGCATAAAATGTGACCTTTAAGATGTTTCAAGTTTGTGCAAATTTGTCTTTAATTGGTGCCACCTGAGCCACTATGGGGCTAGATTTTACTTGTAGAAAATATCTAGCACTCTTAGTTCATCCAAAAAACCAACTAGTATTTATGGCTGTAATGAGCACCGCAACCTGGAAGGGTCACTAGCAGTCCTTAGCAGTGAGTCTAGTAGTTACAATTGTTGGAACCATTTAATCATGTTGCCAATCAATTGCCTCAACAGCCCTTCTCCCTTCCTCTTCGCCTCTCTACTCATCTGTGTTTCACTCTTCCTTTTCTCACATACATCAACACACACAAGCACACACACACTGTCCTTTGCCGCAGTCCATATTGATGACCGGGGCGTAATAACAAAGGTGACATGCTTGACTTGTTTCAAGTAATTATACTGTGGCTCATTATTGACAGTTAGGCAATGCATGTATTGTGTTTATGTGTGTGTGTGTGTGTGTGCGTGCATGTGTGTGTATGTGTGTGTGTTGGCGCTCTTTGAGGATGTGTGGGTGGCAAATGTAAATGTAATGGCATGTGTGCTAAATGAAGCCTGTGAGCAGGTTAGCATACAAACATGTCATCACATGCAAATGTGTGTGTGTACGTATTTGTGTGTGTGTGTGTGTGTCTGTGGAAAAGGCAAATGGTAATTAGTAGCATTAATGGTGTTAGCCAATTAGCCAACGTGCCCTCAAGAACACTGAGCATCGAAGCAAAGGGCAGGGGAGCTATTTGTCTTCCCAAGGCTAAACTAGTCGGGAAGGTGTGTATTTCAAAGAGCATGCACAGCACAGAACATGAGTGGGTATGAAGCTGATACACATACTAATGATACCAGCAGTACATGACCGCATACACACAGAATAATAGGCAGAAGAACATACTAACTCACAGGTACATGAAGTTCTCAGGCTTTTCCTCGTTGCAGCCTAAAATGATTAATTCAATCTTTATCATAACACATAAAACATCAACCGTGAGTTGAACTGTCAATGTTATATGTAAAAAATGAGTCAAACTCAAATAAATTGCCATGAAAAATGTATTATGGACTCCACATTTCTATTCCGATGCTACACAAAGAATAATCTACACATTATTTAATGTATTTGACTCTTCTTGTTTTGTGTGGTGCGCAGGAGACAGAGGGATTACCATCTGATTGTTCAAACACTCATGAAATCAGCAGTGGCTCACATTTCTAACAGAGCCTCAGGTCGGGAGAAAGTCTGTATTTGTCTGATTTGCAGTTTGAGGTCAGATTTGGTATTGCTCATAAAAGAGAAATGGTTACTCAGTGGCCTTGTTTGAAGAGCACAGCCTTGTGCTTCACATATGTTTTATATTACGGTCAATAACTAACTATGAGCTTTATCAAAAGGAAAGTTTAAAGCCCACTCTTAAAGGTAGAGAGGGTGTCTGACTGGTGGATGATTCCATGGAGTGGGGCTTGACAACTGAAGGGTCTACCTCCCATAGTACTTTTGGTTTAATAACACTGAGCCTCCCAGTTTCATAAACAAACACTTTTGTTGGATGTAAATTGATTGGGGTCGTCTGCTTTTCAGAGATGATGCTGCAGCCATTGTAGACTATATTGCGGCTACGGGCTGAAACACTCCTAAAAGGCCATTCAAATATTGACGAGAATTATTCATTTGAACCCAAAAAATTTTTAACTAATCATAAAAATAAAATAAAATGGCCACACTCTGAAATACTTCATTTTGTATAAGTACTTTAAATGCCATATAAATCCATCTTCAATCATTTTAACGATGGTATTATCAGTCACAGGCAGGGGCTTTATCTGTGAAGGTATAATTGTGTATTGGTGGATTTGTGTGTGTGAATGTGAACGTGTGTGTATGTTTGTTTGTGTGTGTAAAGGCCATTTCGAAAGTGGGCTTGTCCTGTGAGAACTAACCTTTGTTTGAAGACAGAAACTCACTCCGACAGCCTGAGGTAGAACTCTCCCTGGAAACACACACTCACACACCCCCACACACACACAAAGCCTGTTTTTAAGCCCTGATCACTTAAACGGGAAATATTAAATGTTGCATAAAGTGATTCACTCCTGATAGAAGTATTCAGTGTATTGACCACTAAATAAAATGATGTATTTTTTATTTCATGCCAATCTTTAAATTAATATTTTGCTATTATTTATCTCTTGTATTCTTGTCAGCAACAACTGTCAGATCCCTGTACTCAAATGGCGTCCACGATCACCAGATCTCAACCTTTGGAATGTGGTGGAGATTCATCTCATGGCTATGCAGCCGACAAATCTGCAGCAACTGTGTGAAGCTCTCAATATGGACCAAAATCTCTGAGGAATGTCTCCAGCACCTTGTTGAACCTATGCCACGAAGAATAAAGGCAGTTCTGAAGGCAAAAGGGGGTCCAACCCGGTACTAGTAAGGTGTACCCATGATGAGTGTATTGTGAATCGAAAAAAAAAGTGATTTTGAATCTAAAAATGACCCCAATAATTTGCAAATACTCAAGTCATGGTTAAGATTCACACCCCAACTTCTCGGTGCCCCTACACTTAGATATTTATTTTTTATGTACCAGGTATAGATTGCACATTATAATCAAGCATGTTCAGTGGTTCCTTTGTCTTGTTCATGTAGTTTGGATAGATTTTTCTGTTATATGATATTAAAAAGAGATTAATGAGGTTTGTACCTGCTTGTATGCAGGAAACGAGGCAAAAGAAACACTGACTATTACTTCTGTACAAATGTAAATCAGACATATTGATCTCTGTGATGAATTAGTGCTCCAAAAAAAAGTACAAGAGCTTTCCAAGTTTGCTCAAATTCAATCAACTGAAACTACAAAATGTATAAAGTAGTTAGGAAATTATTTTTAGAAGATAATACCCCAGTTAGCAATTACTCTTGGTTTATAGTAGTATTAAAAAGAGATCTGACATGACAAATAATGATTCATTTTGAAGATTTGTATTTACTTTGGTAACCCGAAAATCTCAGAACATACATACATGCAGTACAAGGCACCTTTTTAATTGAAGGAGAATAAACATAAGTTGCATCTTAAATATTTAAAGGTCACATATTATCCTCCTTTTCAACAAATCTAAATAAGTCTCAGAGCTCCCCAAAACATGTATGTTATGGCCAGCTCGTGTAGGCCCTAACATTCAAAATGGAGGTCCACACAGTCAACTTGCTTAGGTTTTAGTTTATTTCAGAACCACCAAAAAAAATGCAAGAGTGGAGGGAGATAAGTCCAATCTGTCCCGAGAAACCCCCTGAAAACTCTAGCAGCCCGGCTTGTATGCCCTTCCACCCAGGTGAAGCCCGTCCGCAATCAGCAGGTAGGCGGGCGAGTCTCCCCACGACCAGCAGGCATGCCACCGCCAACCACCAGATGACGCCAAACCCTGAAATGCAAAACACAAGCAGTACCAGGCCAAACACCATGGCCGTCACACCTCCCCCCATAAAAAACGTACACTTCGGTGTACGTACACATTACACTACTGCCCGAGAAAGCGCATCTGCCATTACGTTATCCCTACGCTTGAGGTGACAGATATTAAAGTTGTAGGACTGTAAAAACAACAACCAGCGCCTCAACCTTGGATTGCTGTTTTGCATGCTGGACAGAAAGGTCAGAGGGTTATGGTCAGTGAATACAGTAACTGGTGCAGACCCCGAAGTTACATACACTTCAAAAAAAATTGTAGAGCCCAAATAAGTGCCAATGTCTCCTTCTCCACAACTGAATAATTGAACTGATGACGTTTGAACTTACGGGAGAAGAAGCAGACTGGATGATCAATAGCCCCCTTCCCTTCTTGCAACAGTACAGCTCCTGCACCAACTCCACTTGCGTCCACCTGAAGTTTAAAGGGCTTCTCCAAGTTTGCCGCTGCAAGCACAGGAGAACAACAGAGCAAGGATTTCACCGTAACAAAAGCATCCTCACATTTGGGAGACCACACAAAAACTGTCCTCTTACTCAAAAGGTCTGTCAATGGGGCCACCACAGTTGCAAAATTTGGGCAAAACCCCCGATAATACCCCAATATAAGCAGACTGGATGATCAATAGCCCCCTTCCCTTCTTGCAACAGTACAGCTCCTGCACCAACTCCACTTGCGTCCACCTGAAGTTTAAAGGGCTTCTCCAAGTTTGCCGCTGCAAGCACAGGAGAACAACAGAGCAAGGATTTCACCGTAACAAAAGCATCCTCACATTTGGGAGACCACACAAAAACTGTCCTCTTACTCAAAAGGTCTGTCAATGGGGCCACCACAGTTGCAAAATTTGGGCAAAACCCCCGATAATACCCCAATATAGCCAAAAACCTCCACAACTCTTTCTTCGTTGTTGGCACAGGGTACACATCAATAGCCTGAACTTCTTACAGGGAGTACTTCCCTTTGGCCAGCAACCTTACCAAGGTAAGTTACCCTAGCTTTAGCAACCTCACATTTGGACAAGTTGATTGCCCGAGTCACATCACAAACAGGAAAAACCATTGGATGTTGTTTAGCACACTCATCCGGACCTTGAGAGCACTCGAGTGATGCTGTTACCCCAAGAAAAGGTGGATCATCTTTCCACACTCTTGCCCCCGCCAAGTCATTACCCAATATAACATCCACACCCTTCAATGGCAATGAGTTCCGCACCCCCATGACCACTTCCCCTTTTACCAGATCTGAACACAGGCTAAGACGATGCAATGACACAAACAAAGGAACCAAAGAAATTCCCCGAACGGGAGTCGTCTCCCTAGTGTCTGTAGCAGAAGAAAATGGCAACACGCGTTCCAAAATGAAACTCTGGGACGCCCCCAAATCCCTCGAAATACTTACAGGTTTCATCTCACCATCATTCAGAGACACAAACCCATGTGACATGAAAGGGGCATACATTTCATCAACCCCCTTTGATGATAGTTCAGGAGATGTTCCTTGCACCATTTGACTCTGCACTGACGACAGTGAAGCCACCAGACCAGCAGATTTCATATACACACTTGGATAGGTTGACTTTTGTTCCGACATGGAAATTGGACACTCCCCTTTCCAATGACCCTTATTTTTACATCAATGGCACACTTTACCTGGATCAAATCTACCATCCATACCTGATACACTTCTGAAACTGGCCTGAGAACCCAGAGTAGCCCCAACAAACTTCCCTGGACTAAACTTCACATTGCCCTATACGCCCCAGCGCCATTCTGAGCCACCCGCATGAGTCAACACATACTCATCTGCCAACACTGCAGCTGCCGAAGCTGTCTTAACCTTACGCTCATTGATGTGTACAGCAATGTGGTGTGGAACAGAGTCCTTAAATTGTTCCAATACCATAAGGTTACACAAATCATCATAATGATCTACCGCCGAGGCAGAATACCAGCGTGCAAAGTGAGCTGAAATATCCCGTGCAAACTCTACGTGAGTCTGTATATCACCTTTCCTCCAGCTTCTAAATCTTTGCCTATATGCCTCAGGAACCAACTCATATGCTTTCAAAACCGCAGCCGTCACCTTAGCATAATCAATGCAATCACCAGGACTAAAGGCAGAATATGCTTCCTGAGCCTTACCCGTGAATACACACTGCAGCATTAGGGTTCTGTCAGCATCAGGCCAACTCCTTGCATTTGCAACACGCTCAAACAAAGAAAAGAATGTGTCCGGATCCTTCTCATTGAACTTGGGTAACAGGCGCAGATTACCCGCAACATCAAATCCAGCATAGCCAACAACAGCCTGCCCTGACAAACCAGAGCCCAGGAGAGCTTCACTAGCTTTCCCCTCTCTTACCAACTCCAGCTTTAACAGTTGAAGTTTTAACCTTTCCCTTTCCAAAGCCACCTTCACCTCTGCCTCCCTATCTTTCTGTGCCTGCTCCACTCTCAGCTTTTCATGCTCCAACTGAAACTGCAACTTTTCCCTTTCCCAGTTAGCCTTTTCCCTTTCTAACTGCATATACTGTTCAAAAGACAACTTCTCAATAACTCCTGGAATCTTCATCTCAGAACCCTTACTCTGCTCAGGTTCCAAAAGACCTACTGAAACTCTTCAACCATGACCCTCAACTCAGCCTTTTTAGGGATTTGCTCTGGTTTTTTCCAACCCAAATACACACCTAAATCACCCAAATCTGCCTTGGAAAATTGAGACAATGTTTTACGACAAGCACGTTGCAAAAACTCGGCAACCAAAAGAGTTTTTATGTTCAGTTAACATACTGTAAACGAAAATAAACTCCTTACCATCAAAAACTGTCACCACTTGAAGAAAAACAAATCCGGTGCGACACACAGTGCACAACCATAGAGAGGGCTGATAAAGAAAAGGAGCCCCCCTTCCCCTCCTGAACTGCCTATCCAAAATCTTAATAACTCAACCCTGCAATCTTCATATGTGTACTGGCGGTGGGTACTTACGCGCCAAGAGCCCGCTTGCAAAGGAAAAGGCTAATTGTCTTCATCCAATGCTACGGATGGCACCCCCAAGACAACTGCTTTACGCCACACGGACAACATACAAAAATAAAAAAACCTGAAAAAAACAAACTCAACAGCCTCCTTGTAAGAACTGCTGCTACAGCCTACTGAGGGGAAGAAATACAAGCTCCAGTAGTTTTCAGCCACAACCCTTCTACAACCACACACTGTATGAGCACACACATCAACCTCCAATGGCAACCAGTTTAATGACACCACAAACACAAAACTAGTGAATATACAATCCCACTACTTAAGTTCAAAGAAAGCTACCATTTACATAAACCAAACAGCAAGCTACTATGCGCCCTCCAACCAACTTTTTTCTAAATCAGTACAAAAACAATCAAACAATCAACTTACAGATTTGTTTTTTTTCCTTTGGACGAGCCTCCATTTGTTACGGCCAGCTCGTGTAGGCCCTAACATTCAAAATGGAGGTCCACACAGTCAACTTGCTTAGGTTTTAGTTTATTTCAGAACCACCAAAAAAATGTAAGAGTGGAGGGAGATAAGTCCAATCTGTCCCGAGGAACCCCCTGAAAACTCTGGCAGCCCGGCTTGTATGCCCTTCCACCCAGGTGAAGCCCATCCGCAATCAGCAGGTAGGCGGGCGAGTCTCCCCACGACCAGCAGGCATGCCACCGCCAACCACCAGATGACGCCAAACCCTGAAACGCAAAACACAAGCAGTACCAGGCCATACACCATGGCCAGGGCCGTCACATGTATGTGAAGTTTCTTGTTATAAATCCACTCTGATCCTGTATTTGATCATGTCTATAAACCCCTCTATTTCAGCCCTGCTCAGAACAGGCTGTAGCTTTAAATGTAAATGAGCTGTTTCTGATCACGCCCCCTCTCTGGAATGGCTTGGGTAGCTTGGACTTTCTTGCACTATATCTGATTGTTTGCAGTGAGAACACAGACTCAGAAGACAGAACAAACACCTAGATGTGGGAGTGTTACCAACCTGTGGGAGGGGTTACTGCCCTTTCTGATGTCATGAAGGGAAAAACTCCAGCCTGTTTGAGCACACATTTTCTGAAAAGTGGAGAATACAAAAGACACAGAGGATGGGCTTTTCTCATAATTGAGGGGTTTGTAGACAAGGTAGGGACACATTAGTGCTACAAAAACATGGCAAAGGTACATTTTGCATAATATGTGAGCTTTAAATAGTATTGGACATCATACCTTTTTTAAACTAGGCTTAAAAAAAGTCAAATTGCCTCAGTTACTATTTAACAAAACTAACAGCCTGCTTATAGAAAGTACATAAAATCTATGCAAAACATGCATGTACTCAAATAAATAAATGCATTCTCTCAAACGCACACGCACACACACACTGCCAAACCCAGAAGCGTACACTACTTGCAGGTGAGAAGCTTCTGGATACAGTACACACTCATGCAGAGCTTTGCATAGCATCACACGTTTTAAAATGCACACCCACACATACACACGCACGCACACACACGCACACACACATATACACCCACACACACACACGCACATGCGGTTCCTGCCAGAGTGTGACTGATTGAATTTCAACCTCTCCATGTCTGCAGGCCAAAGGCAGCAGCAACCGCTGAGCAACGCACATTTTACTGCTTCCTCTGCCTGCACCAGTGTGCATGCGTATGAGTGCACTTCACTGATATATGTCTGTGTGCGTATCATTTGTTTTGGGGTCTGGACAGGCATACCTTTTCTGCATTTACAGGGCACTAGCCCTGTAGCATGTTATGCAGAGTTTAAACCTGAATCATTTGAACTCTCCCTGTGCTAAGATCACAGAAATATTGGACATTTGGAAGTTCAGAGGAGGTATATGGGTCTCTGAAAGCTTATAATGCTTCTTAAAACATTTGATGAGCCTCCCATTTTCACTCAATTCCCTCACCTTTTCATTCATCATTCATCATTTGTTGTAACGCCTTCAGATTGTTGCGGTGTATGTAAATGACACTTTTGATTTAAGCAAGAGGATTGTCGGTACACGAGTTGATGAGTAATCATGAGTGCGTGCTCAAGAGGCCAAAACATGATGGAAGCGCCTTAAAAGCAGCATTTAAATAATCAGACACTATACTACATTAATCAAATCAAATCAGACATTCAAATTCATTTCCATGATTTACCAGCAAGCAAACAAGTTGTGTCCGTGTTTAGAAGTGTTTTACATTTCAGCACATTTAACAGCTGCTGTATGGAGCCTCTAGAATTGCAGGGAACCTTTTATAAGTTTTCCTACTTTTTTCCCAAAAGATACTATTTCCTTCACAATTTAACATCCTACATTTTGACATTCATTGTCCTTGAAATAAGATTTTGGATATAAATATTAGTTTCTTGGGCTGCGTGGGGGTGCAGTGGTTAGAGCTGTCGCCTCACAGCAAGAAGGTTTCTGGTTAGAATCCCTGTTGGACATGAACCTTTCTGTGTGGAGATTGTATGTTCTACCCGTGCATGCATGGGTTCTCACCGGGCACTCCGGCTTCCTCCAACATCCCAAGGACATGCTTGTTAGGTTAATTGGTGACTCTACATTGTCCGTAGGTGTAAAGATAGCTGGTTGTCTGTCTCTATATGTCAGCCCTGTGATTGTATGGCGATCAGTCCTGGGTGTACCCCGCACCTCGCCCAGTGACAACTGGGAGCAGCTCCAGGCCCCCATGACCCCGAACAAGAAAATGCAGTAGGATATTATTTGCTCATGAAAACACTGTCACTGTAAAATCCGGTGTATAAAAAACACTTCCACTACCATTTTTCAGTCTAAAAAGTTGGATTTATTCTCTTGACCAGTATAAAATGCTGCCATCACCCACCTTACGCAACCTGATTTGTTTAAAGACATGCTACCATTCATTGTGTATTTCAGGCAGCCGTTGCCGGGGTACATATGGACCCTGATCAGTCTGGCAGCACGCCAGTACTAACATCGTTTCTCCCTCACAAGGTCATTAACATGCATTTAATGAAAACAGCGGTATACGGTTACTTAAATAAACCTCATGGAGACTCGTTGATTAAAGACAACAGGTGACCAGCAAAGTTGAGCAGCACGGCTCAGGCAAATTTATCACAGGATGTGGGTCTGTACTTCACAAAAATATTACGGCAGGTTGATAGTTCACCTTCTGCACGATTAGCTAGCATGATTGCAAACAGTAGCTCCGTCTGTAGGGACTTGGGTTGGGAACAGAAGGGTTGCCAGTTCAAACCGCGGACCAAACATATGGTGTTGCTCTGGTAGCGGGAGTGGTGCCAGGTCACTTCCACGGCACTGCCGAGTTGCCTTTGAGCAAGGCACTGAACCGCCAACAGCTCTGACAGACTCCCTGTGCAGCAGTGCCTCACCCCTAAATTCCACCAGATTCGTGTTCGGCCTGTCTTCGCTCCGCAACGGCTTCCACTGGCTCTGATGTGCACACACAGCTGTTCATGTGTACACTTGTACTGTTGCTGTTTGGGTCGCTTCGGTGCTCTGAGAAGTAATGAAAATCTAATATTCTTTGCTGTGCGATTGATTCGCTCCTTCCAGCTACAGCTGACCCTGACCCTTACACGGTGACCTGCCGCCATGACTTTGTTACATTTAATTGGGCTGAGTAATTAAATATCCACATTTTAAAGAATACTAACATGTTTTTTTTCTGACTGTAATGTTATGTTAGCTGGCTTGTATTGTGGATATGAGTGACTCAGGCACATCAGAATTGGGAGGGAGGAAAAGAGTGGAAGAGAGAGAGAGCACGTGTGAGGCACTGGAGGAGGGGATGTGAACTTTAAACTCAATTTAGAGTTTTCTTTAGAAATAAATAAAACAATTCTGTTTGATTATAATTAATGTATGTAACTGTTACTGTCTTTGTAGAGTTGTAAGTGAAGACAATAGCAGTGGCCTATCATCGCAACTCAAATATTAACATTCTAGAAAACAAACTTTTGCCAACACAATCAGGGGCTGTGTGGCCGCGGGGCCAGTGCTTAATATATTATCTTCTGTTCCTGCGTCTGGCTTAATGAGAAATTAGAGCCATTCATTAACTGATTATACTGGCCGTTTCCCAATTCATGGGCAGCATACTTCAAAGGATCCAGTCATTGTAGCCCATGTTGACCACTAAAAGAGACATTCTGGTCTACAGAGAATTTCCTGTTTGCGTCACCAGCTGTCCCCGCCTTTACCCTTTTACTTCCTGTCCCTGCCTGTAAACCTAGCAACCTCAACAGCTGCACTTGTATTAGCTAACATAACTAACCATATGTAATTAAACTACCAATTTAAAGACAACTTGAAGTTTCAGGGCCCTTTTGTTTTTGACATTATTTTTGGTAGCTTTTTGATTGAGTTGAAACCAATAAGCTGCTTCAGAGTCCTCATACTGGTTTGAATTGGCGTGCCATCAATGTGGGCAACAAAGAATGCATATGAACAATACATGTCACAAAAGAGCGCAAGGACTAAGAAATGAAATAGTGAATATTAGAATACTGAAAAAAGTTAATTAGATAATGCAATCTGATTGGGAGGACGATGGGGTGGCCCCATTTACGATCTGAAGTCCTATTGTGTGAGGTGAGGCAGATGGCAGCAGAGCACTCACTCTGTGGATTGTCACATGGAACAAAAGACAGCCAATTAGGAAGAAAGCTGACTGAAGAAGGAATGACAACAACAACAACAGCTCTCACTGTAACATGTACAGTCCACCTGCACACTGTCTCCAGCTCTCTGACCTTAGTTAAACCTTTTTTCTTAAACTGTCTTTGCACATCGTCCACCAAGTTTATTTGCTCTAAAGTCACATTTAAGACGGAGACATTTTGCAATGTTTGCAATTTTGGACAGTAACAAATGAATACAATCTGTTAGTGTTGAGTGTCTTTATGGTCACATCTTTGCTCTCCACACACACAACTGTTTAATTGATGAGTATTTGTCATCATGTGTGGAGTCTCTCACATTTTGGAAATCTCTAAAGACAGGATTTTAAAATGTGTTTACTGTTAGCTAGGCATTATCAGATGTATAATAGTAGTAATAGTATAAAGAGAGTCACTGGAACTTCAGCCAAGTAAAGCTAAAGGACAACTGTGTTCATAAAACCAGTTTCCTTAGTCCATAATCCTTGGTGCATCCTCATTTACAGGCAGATTGTCAGGGTTACCAACCTATTTTCTGTAGAGCATCAGAGGCCTGATGGGGTGCAGTAATTCACAAAACAGCCGCTGAATGAATGAATACCCCCATCATCCTCGCCATGACCTCGAGTTTGTTTCCAGCGCCAATCCATTACAGATTATGTTTGGCCTTATTTACCAATCTCCATTCTCGCTGAAAGCAATACTGACCACTGACCACTTCTGCCGTGGATTGATTTGCAGGACGCCTGGGGCACAGAAAAGACACAAGAAGACTGATGACTCAATCTCTATAATAACCCAGACCCCATTTAATTTGCCTTCAACTCAATCAGCTTATTCACTTCAGTGACGATCGCTCTTTCTCGAAAAGTCAAAACAACTTTATTCCTGAGCAGATTGTCACATTGTAGATGATAAAGAGATAACTGTGAGTGAATGCCATGCCAAATTTTAGTGTCAAACATAATCATTTAAATGAATAGAAATGGCATTATGGTTGTTCATCTGAGAGAAACTCTGTCAATCCAGCTTGGATTTTTGCTTTAGAGGCCATTTTAAGGCTGATTGGAGTTGAGAGGACCAGTCCATCATCAGCCTCGCCTCCAAACAGCTGATTTGTAGGACGCCTGAGGGACAGAAAGGGCAGTAATTCACCGCAGACCCAGTGAGTGGTCCTTTTCCGTTGTGGTGGCTTAAAGGTGTTTAGACATATAATTCTACAACCCATTCATTTACAGATTGACAGGTTTCCTGCCTAAAACAGTGACCTCTTTTGACCCCTGCAGAGCTTAATGGAACAAGGCAGTAGTTATAGTATTGTCGATACTGTTAACAGTTGAGTTGTGCTTCTCATATGTTTATATTCAATACTGAAAAAATTGTAAAAATGTAAATATCTCCCATTAGTCAAAATTGTAAGAGTTTTCCAAAATGGTTTCACCCCATTACCTCCTACGTTATGTTTTAGACATGGTGAAGCCCTTTTAGGCATACTGAAGAGTATGATTCGATCACATCATATTACTGCATGTCGCTATCTTTAAATCTTAGTTACTCACCACATATTTTGTGGGGCTCCCATGTCTGGTAGGTTCCTCGGGATTGGTGGTGGGTACAGCCTGCTGCTATGACGGTTCAGTGGCATGCTGTTAATCCCCTCGTCTTGACCTTATAAAGTGGGAGTGGTTTAAAAATTGTATTCCCCATGAAATGAAACTTCAAGAGTATTTACCTGCTGTGTTTTGACGTATTTCCTACTGAAGCGGGATATAACAGATCACAAGGTAGGTAGTGGGGCAGAAAATTGGCATGCACTTGATTGGATTGTGTGCTTCGACAAAGCTTTTTGATTGGTTAAAAAAACATTGGTTGATTGGGGTACTAAACGCCCCCGAGTGCAGGACAAGTTTACAGACATTTGAAATTGTTTACAGGAAGAGATAATAGTAAAAATACTGAAATGATGCTTTATTGAAATATATTTCAACAGTGATAAATGATATGTATATATTTATTCTTTATGCTAGTCTACATTGTCTTGTCTCCATGCTATAGTCTTATTTACTTTTGTATAGCTCACGAGGAGGCAACAAAAAAATGCATTCTGTTTTACAAAACAAGCTTTAAATTAAAATGTTATGTGGGTGTACACGGCATAAGTGTTCACTTTCAAGCAGTTTTCCACACACAGTGTTTTCTGATTCATTAGCAAGCTGGTGATACAGTGCCTGTAATTTAGGATATTCTGTAACCCTGTATTTCATGTGTTTCCCTGTTTTCTTTGTGTCTCCTCCCCCTTCCCTCTTTATCCTTGTGTGTGTGTTTGTGTGTGTGTGTGTATCTGCTTTTGGGTTCCTATCTAACAACATGCCTTAACAGTAATTGACAGCATAAGCATTTCATGTAAGCACAAATGCCAGTTTTCAGCCCCACAAAGGCATCAGTGGAGCTGTACAGACACAGCAGTGATTAGATTAATGCTAACATCAGCATGCTGGGATGCTCACAGTGACTGAGTCAACATGCTAATATTTAACAGGTGTTTCTGGGTGTTTGTACAGAATGCATGCTGATGGTTTGGAGGTGGCAGGATTGCATACAAAGAGACATAGAACACATATAAACATGTTTAAATGTTTTATGACAAAAATCTAATGGAGCGGCCAAATTGACAGTGTGTGGATGTTTTTGTTCGATGTCACAAAGAAGTTGTCCATCAAGCAGCCCTTTCAAAGGAAAGTAGCAGATATCTTTACACTTCACAAATGTTTATGTTTATCATTTCTAATATTTGACAAGCAGCAACCTTGTGAATAAGCTTTGAACATAGCTTACAAATGAAGCTAATGGTAATGCATCTAATAGTTGTAGATACAATTCATCAACCAAAATTACCAACACATTTACCACAGGTGTCCAGTTTTTGCAACTGGTATATATGATATAAATGCAATGTAATGTTGGTGTTTAAGCCCACAGTAAGCGACAGTTGTCTCATTTTTGCTCCCATTTTAAAATTGCTGCGGTTTGTGTAGTAAAAAATAAACATCACAGGAGCACATACAAATAAGATGCAGTTATGTGATACAAGTATTTGTCATGTATACAGGGATATCAATAACCAACATCACATGTCCTTCATTTTGTAGCTAAAGGGTTCCTCAGTTTTGTCCTCAAAAGTACTGGGACATGAAGACACAAAGTATAAATTCTACATATTGTTCTTCAGTAATGCCCTCAAACTGTGGCTGTCACAACACATGTGTCAGACTCTGCCTGACAGACAGAGTGAATGAAGCCAGAGACGAGATAAATGACCAGCCTCCATCACAATGACCTGAGGGGTCGAACCACTGACCCCAACAGAGAGGAAAAGGTGGTCCCATTTCTCATTTGGATGGATTTGGTCAAACATTCCAACTGGGTTACTGCAGGCTGGCTGATCACTAACCTCCAAGCTATTGATTTTTATCCATCCTGGGGGACAGAGCAGACATTAATTGAAGACTTGCTTGACAAAATGCTCATTTCCATCAACTGGACCTGATGGGTCAAACCACAGGGCCAGAAGGGACAACCAATTCCCATCAGGCTCAATCTTACTGTGTCTTATCTCTGAAAGTGCACAGTAAGAGCTGGCTTTGAGCAAATCAAATACCACTTGACAATAGTGGATACAATAGTCAACAAAGGGTTTCATGTTCGCCATGGTAACAATCTCTCTGAAAGACCCTGAAGAATCATCCATCCATGGAAATCTGTTTCAGAAATGAGCAGGATGAATCAATCTCTGCCGACAGCAATGTCTCTGCTTGACGATTGAAACTCATATCTTACAACCTAAATGTGTAACAAAAGGTACAGTTAGTGACCATATTCATCCATATTTGTGGTGTTACAAAAAAAGAGCAAACATGACCTTTCTAAAACTTTAACTGCCCTGTGTTGCAATCACATCATTCACCAACATTACCCACTGTGTTACAAACTAGAACTTTAAAATGTTCTTTTCTATTTTCCTGAATATATAAAACAGAAAGAACTGCAGACATCTTAATTCATTTGAAATTTAAAGATGGAGTCAGTAGAAATGTTTGTTGCAGGTTGTAAAGACAACATTCAAACCAGGCCTTTCCTCCTGGGCTCCAGAAGCGTACACTCAATGCTGGACTTATCGTGTACGTTTACTGCTTGTACCTACACTGCAAGCCAAGGCAGGCTAGCACAAGCTAAAAACCGGTGTTTGGCATCTGCCAGTCCAACAGAAAGCATTCCAACTCTGCATGCATCCACAGGGTACAAGTCAACACCCTCATTTTGCTCGCTTTATCCAGTTTCACTTCACCACATTTTCTCTTCTTTGCTGCTACATCCACGTCCGTCATATATGCAGAGTCTGCTGTATTTGCTTGCTTGATTTTACAAAGCCCTTTCTGGAGTCGTATGTGACATTTCCATGCCGCAAAAGGAAGAAAAAAAGGCGGTAACTGTGCATTCCTGATAAGAAAACAAGTGACATTTGTAGTCATTTTCAGTAACTTGTAACTGAATCGCGTCCAATTGCTGAATTGCATCCACCCCTAAACTCACCTGAGTGCTGTCATTGGCTGACGGAAACACACCAGCACCCCGCCCAGAAAGTACGCTTCATGTACAGAGGCTATAATCCACCAAGCAGGCATCCCATGTTCGAATCTTACCTGTGGCTCTTTTCCCGCATGTCATTCCCCACTCTCTCTCCCTGATTTCCAACTATATCCACTGTCCAATGAAGGCACAAAAAGCCCAAAAATAAATCTTTTGAAAAAAAAAGAAACATCCTGTGTCAACCAAAACAGTACAAAACATCAAAATCCAGGCATAATACAGGGTATCTGCAGACACACTCACCACCGCACATGTGTGGAGGCCTATTAGTTATGATTGATGCTTGTAGAAGTCTATATTTTATTTTGTTTAGGAAATAGCTGTCTCTACCTTTGATATATCCATTAGGAGAACTCATTCTTCTCTGAAGGTTTATTAAGTGCTGTTTTTTATTGGGAAGTGCTGGTGATTATGTGCAAAACATGAGAGAGTATCCAGTATCCAGTACACTGTATAACCGGAATTGAATTTGTCCAGAGGTACACTTAAATATCTTTGAAAGAAACTATTCAGTGAATGATCTGAAGATAACCATAGGTGACTGAACACTTATATCTCAAATATGCATGATGCAGACTAGCCTGTCATGGTAGTTTATCAACTGAATTAACTCATGTCATCATGGGTTTTAAAACAGAGACACATTACATGATCTACATACAAGCCGGAAATCTGATCAGCACCTGAGCACTGTAAACTTGTGTACACTGCCAAAAAAACATGTCTGATGTGGACTATGCATTTGTGTTGAGCTTTGTGGCTTGTTTTTACCCAAACAATCCCAACTTAAGTTTCACAAAATTCAATTGGAGCTCTTGCATTTTCAACAGCAGTGATTTTATTTACTAAAACACAGAACATATTCAATAAGACATTTGGACTGTCAATCAGCTTCCAGGTAGAAGCCAACGGGCTGTAGCAGCTGGACTACAATCAGGGCTTCAATGTCATAAGACTAAATGGACCAAGTAGGGTTATTGTTATTAAAGTGGGACATTCTGTATGATTTTAGCCCCATTTAGACCATATTTTTCAGTTGTACAACTAATTTTGAAGCTCCATGAATTTCAGCCCAATTATGCCTTGTTGGTCTTACAGTGCCGATAATGTCACGGCTCGATAAGCTGCTCCCAACTGGTGGGATGAGTTCCAGGCATGTTTGAAATGTTGGTTGTACCACTGCGCACAGTGAGGGCAACCCCACAAGCGGATTCCCAAACTCCCTCTTCCTGATAGTGCCTGCACCATGGCAACAGCAGGCATGCCTGTTTGATATGTCAGAACATAATTCTCATGACAAACAGGTACAACTGTTATCAATCATGAAACCGTGCCTTAATAATTGTATCAAAGTCATTCTAGGGCAGGTTGTCAGGGTGTTCCCTTTGGTCAAGCAGACATAAAGCATGATGGCTTGAAGCCAAGGTGTATAATGGACGGGCAGCTGGCACAGCTTCACTTACCTTTGACAACTAAGTCCATTTTCATTCAAGTGAATGACCATCATGGAGAGACTGAAAAAGTGTTCAGTGTGAAGAAGCTCTTCTTAAGTGTTTGACAATGTTAATCTGTCAAATTTTGTTAAGACTGTATGACATGATCATATTTATAGCCAGTACCCCCCGACAACACCACTGGCTCACACTCACCACAGCTCATTATCATTGTGTGTCTGAAGGACATATGTGTGTATCTGACATGACACAACAAGAAGTCTGTTGGAAATGATCTTGTCATGCATGTTTTTGTGTCCTTTCTGCTAAAACATACACAACTCTAAACAGCACATAACTTCTGACTGACACGTACATTCCACATTGTCTGTGCGTGCAGTGGTCGCACCCTGCCTCACTGGGTGCATGTCTAGGGCATGACCGCAGCCATGAGCAGCTGTACTAACGATCGTGTGTCCGTATTATTTGTTTTATTTTGAAATTGAAAGGATGCTCTGGGCGTTTCCTTGTCTGACTTCCTGCCTGGGTCCTCCTTTTCTGTCCAGCTTGAGGCTTGCTTGCAGCAGGCTCTGTTGAAGATAGACTCGCAGTGTATTTGAAACGGAGCAGAGCGTAATGGTGCTGCTGGCACGCGGCAGTGATGGACCAAAGAGGAAATTTAGTAACACTAACCACCTGAGAGAAGTGACTGTGATTGAAATAAAAGAGAAAGATGCGTTGAAAAATAGCCTTTAAATGTATTTTGATTGAGAAGGTTAATACTCTGTAGGGTATTCTTGATGATCCCAGTACTCCTTTTGCTGTTGACGAGATGTTCAAAAACAGACTACAGTCAGTGCTGAAAAGACGTTCAAAACTGGTCGGCAACTTTTTAACTTGTTTATGTTTAGAGCAGATATTTCCCTGGGAAATTTGTGTCTGTCACAAACACCATCCCACATTAACACTATTTTATAACATTACTTTTAGTCTCCTCTTATTTTGAATCTAAAATGATCAATAAGTCAGGTGTATATCAAGGTCAACAACAACAACAAAAAATAGGAACCTAGGAAAATAAGAAGTGACGCATAACTGCAAATCAAACATGGCGGCGGCGACGAGACAGTCTTACTTCTGAACACTGAGTCTTATGTTTCCTGTTGTTGGAACTGTATGCCTTATCTACAACGCGATGTTGGCTTTAAAGCCCACAAAAAGCCAAAATGATCTTGTACTAGAATTTATCTTGTACCCAGGGATATGAATAACCAGGTTTCTGTTAGTGCATGTAAACACCAAATCCTGAATATAGTCAAAACTGGGATAAGGCTCAGTGCTGAAGTCCATGTAAATGCACTCAATGTTAGAATCCCTCTTTGTACCCACTGAAATCTCAAACAACATTCTGAACTTCTACAGGGGTTGAGAGTGAATTATAAAATCAATACATAAAAATATGTTCCACATTATATTGAATCAGTATGACACACTGATTATATGGTCTTTGCCATTCTCAGTGGTGTAAGATATAATAAACTTTGGGCATGTAGAAACATGAATAAATTGTCTTTAGATTTTAACCCTTCGACATACATTTACTTCCTGTTCTCTATTCTTCTTCTTTCCTTATGAATATGATTATGGACCAGGTTAAATGACCCTCTGATGTCACCCTGACTTCAACAATGAAACTGCTCTCAGATTAGCACTTTATATGCGTCCCTGTCTGTATGCCTCTGCACCGACAAGCACCTCTCGCATGACAGCTGATTACAGACAGCTCCTCCATTCCCACATGCATTTCCACCTTTCCTTCTTTAACCCCAATCCAACTCCGAGCCTGTAAGCGTCGATCTCTGCATTGAGAAAAAGACAGAGGCCAACCAATAAGCCGGCTCGGCTCTCCCAGCATTATAAAAGGACAGAACCCCAGCACTAATTGGTTTTCATTTTGATCTCGGCGGCCTTTGAATAAGTGTCCCGCCCCTCGGGCAATGGAATGGTCCTAACCACTTTAATTACCCGCCACTGTGGAGGGAGAGCACAAGACAGAGGAGGAGAGAGAGAGAGAGAGAGAGAGCAAGACGTGGAATAAAAGAGATGATTGCATGATGGAAGAAAAATCCAGTAGCCAGAGGCTTAGTGAGTGACGGGGAAAAAAAGGAAGAGAGTCTTTGGATTCATGTCGGTGAAGCAATTTGACCAGTGTGCGAGACAATGTCTGTATCTGTGTTTTTCAGTGTGAGGCATGTTTCTTACATTGATGAGAGGTTCAACACTTTACAGGGTTTAAGGCTAGCATAAAAGAGATATATAAAAAGACAGGTGCACCCTGCAGATGAGCAAGTTATTTCAGGATGCTGATTCAGGAACCCATTCAGACTGTATATAATGCCATTGAACCACAACCCTTCTCATTAGAGAATATAGCCTTGTGTGACTGAATGTTTGTGGGTGTATCTTCTTCTCCACCTTTGCGTGTAAGTTAGCCTTGGATGTTGGATGTATGGCTTTGAGGCAAGGTCAATGGGCCGTGTTGACTGCATGATTGTCTACTATCTTGTTCTGAAACCAATAGATCACCCCAGGGAGAGAAAAGCTACGAGCCAGCCGGAGAGCGTGCGGAGACAGAATAATACATTTGGATCCTGAGGGTCAAGAGGGTGCTGGATAGAGGAGCTGTTCTCTTATCCTGAGCTCTACAGCAAACACAGGAAGAAACATCTGTGTCGTCATGGTGGAACCCATTAGTTATGCGCAAGCCTGTGAGGGACTCATTCAGGGTTCCAAGTCACGCAAACGGATTTCCAGCAACTGACTCAACGTCAAATGAAATGTTAAAATGACGCGTGATGCTACGCGCCGCAGATCCCCCTGAGCCATTTTCAACAGCAGATTTCATTTTCTCTCATCTTTCTGGCTTTTGAAGTGTCATTTACCAGTTGAATGGCCACTAAGATTGGGCTGCTCAATGACACTTCAAAGATGGGCTAACTCCAGCCTGCCTTCCGGATTGTCCCAAATTAAAAAAAAATAAATAAAATTGGTTGTACCGCGACCCGAAAACCTTCAAAAACTTTGTGCAAACTCAGCCACAGAATATCTGAACTTAATTCAGAATGCTTGGTAACAGATTTGAAATGTTCTTTATTGCCTCGAGCAACTTGAGCATGTTGTATCTTTTGGTTCAAGTACAAACAAATCACACGATTTGTAGTTACAGTCACATCATTTGCATTTCTGCAGCATCATGTGTCAATCAGCCCGAAGAAGGCAGAGAAAAGTCACTCTAATCAGTTCTGCAACACGCTGCTGTCATCACCAATCTACCCCATGGAGGTGTACAGAAGAAAAATAAACGCACATTTTGTTTGCTAATCTGTTGAGACTGCAGCACCACCGAGTTTCAAGTTGCTCCAATTTATCACAGTCACACCCACTTGTCTCTTAAGAGATACTGAGTGGGTGAATCGAGGTAAACGCTACAATCTCTTTGAATTATTTTCATCTTGAGTCATGACTGGAAGTTTTGAGGAAGGTAGATTTGGAGGAAGGTTTTTTTTGGAATAGGTGGCCGTTCAGACAGGACAGCTAAAAGAGAGTCATCTGTACTGCTATTCAGCCTGACTTCATTATTTGTGAACATCATATGTGATCGTCCAGAATGATCATGTTATTATTGAATCCTGTGAACAGTCTGCCAGTACAAGAAAAACAAATGTACATTGTATGTTTTTTTTGGAAGTGTTGCCCTTATCAAAAACACAGTGGCCTGTATGACAGCATCACACTGCATGGAGAGATATGTAGATATATCTTGTGTATAATGGTCATTACCAGAGTTTACAAATAGAAGAATGGATTTTGTCCCCCTCTTCATATATAGGACATAATTAATTGTGAAAATTTCCCCAGAGAGTATTTTGTGTTTGGATGGAAGAGAAAATAGGAAAAAAAAAATTATTGATCCGAAGCTTTTCTAATTCCAGAAGATTCCACAGGATCCATGTACACCACTCACTCTGTCGCTGATTGCGCCCTCTCAAAGCTCATGTTTCCACTGCATGCGCCACGGTCCGTCTCCGGCGCATTCGTGCAGCGCCACTCCTCTCTGTTCTGCAAATATGTGCTAATTTAAGTCTATTTTGGACGGAGCCCGTCGCAAGCCCATCGGAAGTCATGGAGCAACGGGTCAATTTCAAAATAAAACACAATGTGCAGACTCCTCATCATATATATCCCATCATTTTATCAACATTACTTTAAAATGGGCAACAAATGAACCACAAATCGACTTTTGGAAGGCAAGGTTACCTTTTGTCTGCACATTTTTCCCCTTTATTCCTGCATGATCTCGTAGTTCTCCTGTTCTGTGCTTACTGTTCAGAAAGGGACCCCGGGGGTTAGGGTATGTACCGTCAGACAGAGCAAAACCATGCCGGTGACACGGATCCTGTGGAATGTTCCTGTGACGTGAACCAAATATCTTTATAAATGTAGCTCCTGCATCACCATTGATATTATATTTTTATTTTACAACAGTATTGAGTTTTTTTAACAAACATGCATAGGTCTAAATGACTTATTTTGTACTTCTGCATGTTGACCCGGTAGAAATCCTTACCATTTATCATGCAAGGTAGAAGAAACTTTTATTTTGCTGAATCAACTGTTGTCTTCCTCTTTGTCGTCCCCTTCCTCCTCCTTCACATCCTTCTTTACTTTTCCGCTCCTTTCGCTTGCTTCCATCTCCTTCTCCTCCATCCATTCCACTTTTTCTGCTCCTCCTCTCTTCTGCGTCCTATTTGTGGAGGTCTGCTGGCTTCAACTGCTTCAGAGCAGTTTAAGGTTTTTGTGTGTGTGTTAGTGCTGGTGTGTTCTCAGAGGGGTGTCTTTGGGTCTGAAGTGAAATATTTCTGCAAGGTTTGTGACCTTAGAATCTCAATTGCACTCACAGCAGGTCCACACACACACAAACATTCTCTGTTCTGTCAAACTAAGTCAGTGTCCCGTTTTCATGCCTGCACATTACTCCTTCCTGTACTTTGTGTGCTGGTTTTGTTTATGCCAGCAGCACTTTCCACCGAGGAGTAGACCTCTGTGTGTTTGTTTGTGCATGTGCTTTTTTATCTTTTCATGTGTGTCTTCCTGTGTTGGTGTGTGAATTAGTTATTTTGTGACTGTGTGAACCTGCTGCATCTTCCTGTGGGTGTAAGTTTGTGTTTTTTTTTCCCTTTGTGTGTGTATATCATATTTGTTGGTCGTTGCATCAGGTTTAAGACTTTTAAAACAAGTCTTTTACCAAAACATATAAACAACTCTAGCGAGATACATCCATTCTAATGTTGCGTTCATGTGCTCCTGTAGCTGTTTGTCAGGAGGCTTAAGTTCTTAGGGTGGTTTCACACTTGGGACCCTGGGCCCGGATCCGTTTACGCTGGACCCCAAAGTCCGGTTGATCTGATCAGTGTCAACACATTGTACCTTACTAGTACCGTGAACCATCGTCCCTGTAAGACCAAAGTGGTCTTGATAGGTTTCCCTATCAACCCTTTTTGTTTAAAGTGTTGTGGAAAACCACAAATGAGACTCAGGTTGAGAAAAGGGTGAAAAAAAAATCTATTAAATGTAATTCCTGAGTTACCAAAAACTTCTCTCACATTGACTGAATGACCTCTTTTCACAGGTGTCATCCATCCACAATGCTCCCAATCTATTTAATGATTATTCTTTTTACATTTGCCCTTGTTGTGTCAAAACAGCTCCCACACACGCTCTTGCCCTTTTATTCAGAATACTAAGATAGACATTGGCTTTATTCAGGCAGCAGTATTCAGTCACTGTGAATGGCAGGTAAATGGACATTGATTGTTGATAATTGTCACAGTGCTGTATGGATTTGTGCCGGCCTCTAGAAAGGGCAGATGCTATCTTGGTGTCGACCATGGCTGAAGCTAAATGGAGAGATGCCGATATCTCACTCAGCAAGATTCAGAACGGGACGGTTGGATGGATGTTTCGTCTTTGTGTGTATTTTTTGTGTGCTGGTGGATGTGTCCATCGCTATTCTTCCCCTTCTTTCTTTTTTTTTTACTGTATCAGTTTCTCTATACTCACAATTTCAGACAGTCTTTCTCTGTTTCTCTTAGTGCCCATCTCTTCTGATGTCCTCCCAATTTTAGATTTTCTTTTGCTAGAGCATCACAGCGAAATGTGGTGTGATGCTACTGCCAATTGGCATTGTGAGGGGCATGTAGCACCACGGATACATTTGAACAGATATGACTAAGTGGTAAAACAGGCTTGCAGGGTGCAGCTGACCCATGGCTCACAAAAGCTTATACTGTATATATCCTTCACTTTTAGGTCAGCAGTGAGCCACAATTTAAAGGAGCATTTTCAAACAATGCATGTCAACCATGTCAATGGAGAAAACTAAATACTGAAAACAGGCCACTTATAGACACCAGAGGCACATCTACGGCATCACATATGAACATAGATTTAATCTACTGATCTATGATAGCTTAGTGTGCTTAGTTAACAAGACTGGCAGACAAAAAAAAAGGGGTGTGCATGCTCGAGTCCATGTCCACAAATCAGAGAACAACACAGAGAACATGACAGCTACTTTACTGACTGTGTGGCTTATTTTGAGCCATTTTGGTCAGAGGCAGCCATAACACTCCGGGATTTTTCGTTAATGGAAGGTGGGGATCGATAATACTTAATGTTAGGGCTCGGGATCTTTGGTGTCCCACTAGGGTCTATATTAGATTTTATTTTCATTTGAAAACTATTCTGGATTAATTGATCCATGGATTCAAAAGTCTAATTTTGAATAAAAGTTCATACTTCAAGATCTACTTCTGTCATGTGTGAGACTCGCTGAATTTCTTGCTGCTTCATTTGGCATTCTACTGAGTTAAAGAGCTAACCCTAGCTCTTAGCAGGGAGTGACTTATTAGTTATGAATCTATTCACATGAATTGATTTTTTTGTCCCATCCCTACTCAATGGGACGAACGTTCTTGGGTACGGTACAGATTGCCTAGTGTGAGTGCACCCTTTAGTTCATATTTAAAGCACAAGAAAAAATGATAGAGATCGAGCTGAGAGGAGCCGAAATGAGTGACTCGTCCATGTAATCCTAAAACCAAGACAGAAAGTGCAGAAAATCAATGTCAGCAGCACACCTGCAAAAATGATCCTCAAGTGCAGTTCCTCCCATGTTACTCGACTCATTATGATGCCTCATGCACGCTGCCAAAAGTAGCGAGCTTTATGAGGCAGAAAAGAGACTAACTTCGGCCGCAAAAATTTAATTACTGGTAAATGAAGGGAAAGAGTGCAACAATACTGAAAGAATGACACTGAATGTAGATAATCGGTACGTAATTGATTGCCATTGTTCTGCTGTGAGTGTAATTCAGTCTGTCACATTCTGCTACGGACAGCAGTGTCATAATAACAATGATGCACCAACTGAACTGAGCTGAACTTAATTATTTCAGCCTCAACTGAGAGACAAACACAAAGCAGGATGGCAACTGTAAACTCTGAATATGTCACTGAAGCAAATAACATATCTGACTGGCCAATATGCTGATAAATGCCACAGCCCGAGGGAAAATGTGTGACTAAGACACGCATAGACAACCACTCAGTATTCCATTTGTCCGTGCATTTCAGCATCGACGTGAATATAAACTCCAAAATGTTGTCAGACTTTGAAATTGAATCTTTTTATATAATGCCCGTTTCTTTGTGCGGTTCTCTCTCTGCTGCACTGAAAGTGAAGAGAGTGACAAAGTCAGTGAATGAACCGAACTCAGATATTCTGAGAGCGGCAGAGACCTGGAGATTGATTTTGCTGTTTTCTCGCCGTGTGAAATGGGAAGAGGTAGAAAGGCCAAGAGAAAAAATAGTGTGATGTGGACAGACAAGGAAATGGAAGACAGCTAGGATGATAGAGATATGAAGTGACAGAGAGGGAGGAAAAAAAGAAAAGACTTTCACTCTGATAGAAAAAGTGAGATGATGTGATGATAACTGCAATGAGTTACAAAGTATAGAGGACAGAAAAAGAAGGAAGGGGGCAGCCAAGAGACCTAAGAAAAAAGAGAGAAAGATAGTGAAGTTATAGATTGAAAAATATAGGGTAGAAAGAGTATTATTTTTCTATTTACACAGCAGGAATATCTGTCATACTAATGGAAGCAGTGGTGTACTCAACCATACATTGAAATATCAATTTTAACCAAACAATTACAGCCTGTGATTTAAAATGAAACCAACGCGCAAGTACATAAAACTGCATTTCCTCTAGTGTCCACTTGAGGCTGGATGCAGAAGCCTCAGAAGTTGTACACACCCCAAATTAAAATGTCCATGTTGACAGCAGGAATAACCATGTTTACAGCCTGGTACAAAATGATTTTGTTTTTGAAATTCCCATCTAGTGACGGGCATTGCAAATAAGCTCATGCTATAAATGCTATACGTTTTTTAGCATGGGCTACGGCCAACAGGAGTCCATGCTGAACTGGATCTTGTAGCTTGATTAGGGCAGAATGCTCCAATATACTCTACTTGGATCAATAATAAGAAATTTTGAGGGATCCCCTTTGAATTCCATGCGACCACATTTGGGGTAGGAAGCCTGCCTTAAACCCAAAAACGGGTCTTTCTCTTTGACACCTTTACCACTGGCACATCTGTAGACCCACACTTTTTTCAAAAAGGTTTTTATCCTGCACATTGAGGCTTCACTATCCCTCCATCCGGGTTGTGTGTTTGCTGATGTATATGTTGTTACACGAGGAGAGCCCAACAATTTACAGTTACTGTATATACATCATTCATCACGAGCGGTTCACTGAGCCTTGACATTCAGTGCTCCAGTTTGTACTGACATATGCATGATGATGCTGACATACTGCGGGGCTGTCTGCTCACTCTCTCCGTTCAACATAAGTAAATGATAAATGCAGTTGTTCTCTGCCTCCAAACAGTCCCCGAGGCGCTGAGCTTTTGATTTAAATGCTGGCCAAAGCAGAGTCCTAGGATAGCACTGTGGTTGTTGATTAATAAAGGCTGCCTGGGCCTTATTTAGATCGTGTTGTCTCTCTGTGATCTAAAGATGTTTTTAGGGGTTGGCAGGAAATTAAAAAGCATCCAAACGCACGATTATTCTTGTCATCTTTGCAATCCACAATACATTCTGGTTGTTGCTTTACTATACATTTCTGTTGGATATTTATGAACACTCAGCTTTCCCTTTCTCTCTGGAGGTCATAATCATTTCCCCCCCCTGGCCATGGTGCAGATTTGCAGTTAAAAATGCCATCACACAGCCAACATAAAAACAAATTAATAGTGTACTTGTATGATTTTATTCTAGGTTAGGGGGTTGGGAGATGACCTGAGCTAGGATTTTGATGACATATGTCATTTGTCATGTTGTTAGGTGTTCCCTGTGCTCACATAGCCTGTCTTCCTCCTATCACTTACGTAGTAGGTGAAGCAGTGTACACCTCCGAGACGTTGTCGGTCTATCACAGAGCAAACAAAAACACTCAAACAACCATTCATCTTTAGCCATTCTCATTTCCCTGTTGAGTACATGTTTGAAGTTTGGGAGGGCACATGCAGGATCAGGTTAACACCATGGACATCAATGGGGAGTACTCACAGTTTAACCACCATGTTGCCATATTTCGAAGACGTCCTCTTAGACTTTATTGTGTGACTAGCAGTCTGATGTTTTGCATTTTTATGTCTCTCCAATTTGTTTTCCACGGACACCCTTTATGTGGAAATACAACCATGCATTTCATCATGTCTTTTTTCCCATAATAACGACATTTCAATTGTTTTCTCAAGATGTCGACTGAATAATCCCGACGAAACTAGCAATTTTATGCAGAGATATTGGGATAAGCATGTTGAAATCTTGAGAAAACAACAAAATGTACTCGTCATCACAGGAAAACAGAGGAAAATGTCCGCCGTTTGTCCGCTTAGTGCTTCCGTACTTTTCAAATGACCTACATTATCTATATCATGCTGGAGAAACAGTATTCTTTCAGACATATTTCAGTCCCAAGCCATCATCAGGAATTTTGGAAACACATGTCCAAAGCCAAGGAATTCAATTTCCACATTAATAAAATATCCTCAAGTCGGAAAAGACGTCAAAACTCAAGTTCCAAATCAAGCAGGACAAGCTTCACTTCAAAAACACGTCCTATCACCTGCACATATTTATTGTATAAATAATTGAAGAGTGGACATTAAGTTGGGGCATCTCTGACACGATCGTTAGGCATATACTGTATATCCTCGTAATTAGTCACAGAGCAGACGGAGTTTCCCAAGAAAAAATGCAGCCAACAATGAAAAGTTGTTGTTCATTTATCAAACCTTTGATTAATAATATAATAGAGTGAGGGAGACTGCTGACTGATGTGATCTCTCTTGACAATATCTGAATGAAAACAGTGTAGGCCCCGTAAACATATACATATTGCAGATACACTTGTGCGTAATGATGAACGGTGAATGTTTGGCACTGGAGGACAGTGTGAATGTAGCCGCAACGTGGTGTCATTCTCAGGTTTTTATTATGTTTGTGACAGCGCTGGAAACCTTTGATCTGCCCCCTCGTTTATATGCATTTTCATTCACAAGCTGATTTGCATTGACTGTTTATGGTTGAATGTGGGTGTGTAGAGGGCGGAACATGGGCTTGATCTACGTGTGCACATTTCCAGGTGGATCGAGATTCATAAAGGGAACATTGCGTGCAGGTGTGCGTTCGAGCGGTTTTTATAAATCTGACTTATTTTGGCGCACGTACATTTTTAGTGTGGATTCTACACTCTGTATTATAAATGACACCCCAGATCAGTTTCGGATTTAATAACACGGCTCAAGTCAAATTCACCAGTTGAGTCCCCTTCAAAGAGTTTAAATGTCCAAGTTTAGATCGACAAATTTGAACTCAAGTCCCAAACAGACACAGAAGGTGAGAGTCGAGTCCTACAGCGAGGTAATGTCAAACAAACATGCTATTTGATACGGTCTTAAACACAGCTCAGGTCAGGGTCTTACAGGGTTCACCTGGGTGGCACTTCACTATATGATATTAAATTCTTTCATTTAAAAACTAATGTATGTGCATTCATTTACGTGTGAGGCAGATGCTTCAAATGAAAATGAGATAAGGTGTGTTTCAGCTTTTTAATTCATCATTATCCATTTATTTATTTCTATTCTTATACAAACTTCCTCTGGTTGCATATGCAGTTACTCCCCTAAGGGGGCATGTTAAAACACAAAGGGGAGATTTCCTCAGACATCTCTTGTGTTTTCAGTGCATTAATATTTTAATCCACACACACACACGTAGGCACGCACGCACACACACTGTTGGATGTAACTCATCTTTAAATCATGATTTTTTTTTTTTTCCTACTCACCTGAAACAAGCCTTCTGTTGGCCACACGGCATTACAGTGTACAAGTGTTTCCACAATTAACATATTGTAAGCACACGGGCGACTGCATAAGCTCATACACACTCACCGCATGCAAATACACACACCTACAACGCACACAAACCCTCTTTTTTTCCGACTCACCCAGGAAATGTTGTATTTAACTTATGCATAAAACATGATTGTTAAGGCCACCGGAGACAGAATCTCAGAGGACACTTTAGCAGTTTTACTTCTGGGTTCTGTTTAGATCAAAACAATGGAGAGAGACACAAAGCAAGATATCTGTAGTTCAACAGAATAATCTTTTGATTTGAGGATTTAATTTGACCACTTAAATGATAGGTAATAAACTCTGAAATCTTAAAGAGCCCATATTATGCCCTTTTTGGGGTTCGTATATTTAATCTATGTACCTACTAAAGTATGTTCACAATAGTTTAAGTTCTAAAAAAGTGTCTGTTTTCATGTACTGCCGCTCCATGCACCGGCTCGCTTCTGACTCTCTCTCTAAAGCTCTTAAGTGCCCACGTTCAGAGTCCCCACGTGTGCCAAGTCTGATCTGATTGGTCGGCCTGTCGGCTCTGCCGTAATTGATCAGTCGCTCAGCACGGTTCTCTGAAATGTCCCGCCTCTTTTACCATATTGGGAATGCAGCCACTGGCTCTGTCCGAGGGGAGCAAAAACATTAGCATCTTAGCAGACTACAGCATATCGTGGGCGTGCTACAGAAGTTAACGGGCGTGCAACATGAGCTGCAGGGCTTGCCACAACGAGCCAATGGGCTTAGATCAGTGATCTCACACTGACAAGACGTCACACTGGCAATTTTTTTTCGAGGGGGGCTAGAACCGAGCGTTACATGCAGCTAATGCTACAGCTAACAGGAGGATGGAGGAGAAGCCATGTTTCCGCGGACTTTGAATTTCTGCACATAGATGTGACTAAACATGCACAGGACACTTGGAAACACACTAAAGTGCATATAAAACCAGAAAAAGCATCATATGGGACCTTTAAGGGGGACTTCATTGATAAGAAGACTTGTATGGATTTTGCAGTTACATGAGGATACCATCAAATCATTAAGTAGTGCAAATAATTCAAATTTAGTTAGAAACTTTAAAGTTTCAGAAGCCTTAAATTAATTTGAATGTGTCTAACGATAGCTTATGCCGACTTTGAGTGTGAGACGGACAGATGGATTGGTGCAGCGTCAGCAGTATTGCAACTGTTGTACCAGACCGTCGTGGTGAAGAAGGAGCTGAGCCAAAAGGCAAAGCTTTCCACTAGTCAATCCACGTTCCAACCTTCAAATATGGTCATGAGCTTTGGTTAGTGACTGCAGGAATGAGATCCATGATACAAGAATCTGAAATGACTTTTCTCCAAAGGGTGGCTCAGCCTTAGAGAATGGGTGAGGAGCTCAGACATCCAGAGGGAGCTCAGAGTAGAGCTGTCGATCCTTTGCATCGAGAGGGGTCAGGGTCAGCTGAGATGGTTCAGAGATCTGATTTGGATGCTTCCTGGTCGCATCCCTCTGGAGGTCTTCAGTCAGAGCTCTATTGTCTTCATTGAACATCCAACTGGGAGGAGACTGCAGGTTAGATCTAAGACATGCTGGAGGGATTTACATATCCCTTCTGATCTGGAAACGCCTTGGGATCCCTCAGGAGGAGTTAGAAAACATTGCTGGGGAGAGAGGCATCTGGGGCAACTTGCTTAGCCTGCTGCCACCATTACCTGACCCCAGATAAGCAGAAGAGAATGATACATAGTATGGATCACCAAAACTTTTTTCTAAATGACTTTTTGAAAGACTACAGACTTAAATATTCAGCTTTTGAAAAACTGTGAGTCGATTGCTTCATCAATAATGTTCAGACTAACCCTGAGATCTAAACACGTTCTCCATCATCAAAAAATAAACACAATCACAATTTCAGATGGAGGTTAAGTATCACACTTTTCTCTTTCCATCACCGGAATAATTATCCTGCAATATTTACTATTTACTTTTAATTTATTAACACAAACCCCTTCAGATGAACCACTTGAGGCTTGCTGCAAAAGTCACACCTTTCACACACAAATACACATAAAATGTCACATTGTACAATTTCATTCAGCCCTAGCTGGCAGTGTTTTTTCAGAGTAGGGCCTAAATAGGTGTTTCTGATTCTTGGGGACTATCAGATAACCAATAGAACTGGTCCCTTAAAACACAATTATCTTACACTTTGGCTACCAACTGTTGAAAGATACTTTTTTCTTGACACATTTTGGTTAAGTGACCTTTAAAGGATTACAGTAAGATCACCTTTTGAACCTGACTTGGTTGACATATGTTAGCCAATGAAACGTTCAATTAGGCAGACAATGTGCTAAGAAGACACTCTGCCAAGCACTCAAGTAGTAAGACACACTATCATTTCAGCAATATGGTGTTCCCAAAGAAAGTCTGATGTCAAGGGCATGAGCAGAAGATGGAACAGTAATGTAACAAATGAGTGAAGGACTCCCAAGTGCATAAGTAATAAAGAGCAAGGTTATTCCTGAAGTCAATGATGCTTTGATGAAGCTTGCCACCATAATGGTGATAAAGACCAAAATCAATCCGCTCAGAATGAACTGTTTTCAACTGATAGAACCCCGAGTGAGCATATTGTGAGTGTAAGACTAAAAGCATTTTATAACCTTAGCAGGACACGTTTCCAGCTCTGCTTTGGATTCTGTCCCAGTTTATCGTGAAATAATTACTCCTAAACCACAGGGACTAAACCACTAGAAAAAACAAGGCAGTGACACATTGTAAGGAGCTGCCCAGAAAGTACAGCTGTTGGAATGACATATTAAGACCTTAACTAAGTCACATTTGGGAGAAGCTGTGAACTTTGTTGTAAATGGGTGCAACAATTGGCGAAACATACACAAGAAGAGATGATAGGTGACAGGACTTGGTCGGACCGGACTCAAGTACCTGGTGTCAGGATTGTGCAGTATCAACACACCATCCCCACTCTGTGAGACTGTAAAGCCACCCAGAGATGGGGGGGTTGTTGAAAGAACAAGGACAAGGACAAGCAAACACAAGGAGGGACGATAAGCGATAGGACTTGATCGGATCGGACTCAAGAACCTGGCTGTAGGACCGTACAGCCTCACTGCACCATCCCCACGTGTGTGTGTGTGTGTGTGTGTGGGGGGGGGGGTAAAACGCATTGGAGGTTTTAAGTCAGCTTCTACCCCCCCCCCCCCCCCCCCCCCCCCAAATCCTTGTCAACCAACATGTTTCTTTTCTCCTTGACTAGCCACTGCACGGGGGAGTGGCAGGAACAATGTGGGTGAGAGGTAGGTGGCGGTGCAGCAAAAGTAAACCTCCAGACATGATCTCACAGCGTCGGGGGCACAAAGCAAGCTCCATGGGCCCGGTACGCTGCCACAGGAACACCTTCCTGACGGATTCTGCCTCAGGGCGTTTTAATTATGCTCTCAGCCATCATAATAATAATAATCCCTGTGTGTGTGTGTGTGTGTGTGTGTGTGTGTGTGTGTGTGTGTGTGCGTGTGTGTGTGTCTGTGCGTGGGGGCTTCAGAATCACAGTTGGATTTAAAATAGTCCCTGTTGTCTGCTATTGTCTCTCGTGCTTTGATGTTCCTGGTAGTGAGTAGTTAGTAATTAGCACGCCTACACAATATGGCACATTTTGTCCTCTTATTCATTTTCTCGTTTACTTTCTTTTTTCCAGATAAACGGGCGGCACACGCCTTCCTTTCCTTTTTTACATTTGACTGTTAATCATTCTCCACATACAGGTAGCATTTGCTTTTTTCACATTCTCTGAGTCCTGTTTGCAGTGAAGCATTCAGCCTATTATTTTCTTGTTTCCCAGTACAATAATTAACCCTGCAATCTCCCACTTCTATTTTTTAACGTGTTTTTTTTTTCCAGCATCCCTCTTCCGAACCTCTAAGTCTTTCATCCTTTTCATGTATCATTTGCTTTTTTTCATAATAGCACAGGGATGTGTTCTGCTTACCAAGAGAGCTGTGTAATTTATCAACACATGGGAAATTACCACCTATTGTTGTTGGGGAATGAACAGGGGCGGTGGTGTATAATAGGTTTAAGCACGTAAATGAATCATCAAGCCAAACCTTCTTACTCTCTTGTTATTCCCATTTCATTTGGTCTCTCTCTTCCCTCAGTCTCTGCTGCTGTTTTTGAACCTCTCTCCACTTCTCTTTCTAATTCTTCCATTCTCAGGCCTGATCTCTATTTCGGTCTTGGCTTGTTTCATTTCATGCGGGAGGGAGCTGCAGCTCTGACCTTTGCAGCTTTTTCTATTGTTGGTGGTTATCTTGGCAATCCAGGATTTGAAGTGTACTGTTAATTCTCTTTAAATAGTAGCCTTAACTGCAGTGAACCTTTATTTGAAACAGGTTTATAGATGATGCTGTATATTTGATACTATTTTTAAATAACTGTGACGCTTCCGGGAGAGGAAATCTTTGTTTCTGGCTACAATGTGAAAAGAACAGCAGCAACACTTTTACTTTTCTTCTTTGTTTTTCATTTTGATTCTGCTTTCCTGGTTTTGAATTACCAGCTGTTGCCACTGGAACTCACTACCACTTATTTAAAAAGCTCTCTCACTGGAGTACTGTAACATGCAGCCCTGTTCTCTCTCTGTTTCTCCCTCTACCTGCTGCACACCTGTTCTCTCTCTCCTTGATTATCCCTTCTCTTTCACCTGCTGCACACCTGAGAGCAATCTGTACTCAGGGAGGAGGAGACTTCCACCAGATGCGTGTTCGGTCCGACTTTGCTCTGTTCCGGCAGCGCACTTTATTTAATGTGTGTGCTTCCACTGGGTCCGCTGCGCTGCGTCTCAGCTATTATTATTATTGTTATTTTTTTGTTTCTTTAAGTTGATGTTGTCTTCTTAGGTAGTTTAGGGGGAGGTGCAGAGAGCAATGGCCCTTCTTTTTTTTCTGTCTGGGGTCTCCGGCCCCTTTTGTTTCTTTGGTTTCTTATTTATCCTTGATTACTTTGGGGGGATATTTACATCTAATAAAGCTTGAGTTTTAAAATCATATATCTGCGTGGCTTCTTAAATTTTTTTCAGTCTCCATGTTTTTAGCCTTGATTTAATTATTTGCATTAAGGAGGCCGTAAAAAGTACACCTGTTAGATCCAACAATACATTGATGTGAACTGTAAAACGTGTATCAACAGAAGTGCTGACTCAGTAACGATCAAGCTCTATCATTATAAATGATGTGCATTAAAGGGAGTGACTTCCTACCCATCTTTGTTTTAATATACACCCTCAGTAATCCAGACAGACTTTTTTTTTTTCCTTTTCATTGTTGGCCATCACAGAGAACCAGCCTATTCTCACTCCCAGATCTTTAAGTATATCAGCTTAGTCAGCGGCCAAGCACTCAGGAGAGGAAATAAAATGGTACCACGGTAGCTTCATTAAGGGTTTCAGACCACTAGCTCAGTGGTTCTCTACTGGTCTAGCCTCAGGATCCACTACCAACTCCTTTAGGAAAAATCACAACCCAAATATCCCATATCTTTCGACCAATCAGATTTATTTAATGAAGAATTGTGCTGTATGTACCTCAGACGGTAAAACAAATAACAAAACAAAGGCACAGAACAAACAAACATGTTTAAAAAGCGCTTCATATACTTTTTGACATGTTTTTTTTTTTCCAGGCATACCTTCGCAAGCTGTTTAAAATGGCCTGTGAACCACTTTTAAGTCCTGACCTACCAGATGAGATCCACTGCTCTAGCTTGTTGCTTGTTGTTATAAGGTCTGAATCAGCTGAGGTTGTATCAGGAGCTCCAGTGACAGTGGTTGGGTAAAGTAAACTAACACCCAGAAGAAGAGTTGTGATTCCCAATTTTAAACCAATGGTCATTGTTGACGACTATTACTCTACAAAACCTATGTAAGTTATGTTACATACGCCAATTTGATTACTATTGTACTGTTTGCACGTTTGTTATGTCATAACGGCTGTTGCTCAGTTGGCAGGGTTGTCATCTCTCAACTGGAAAGTCGAGGGTTCAATTCCCAGCTCCTGCAACAACATGTCTGATGTATCTCTGTGAAAGACACTTAACCCCAAGTTGCTCCTGCTTCATAGCCAGTGTATGAATGTACATGATACTGATGGACACTTTACATATCAACCTGCGCCATCAGTGTATGAATGGGTAGGTTGTAAAAGCGCTTTGAGTAGTCAGAAGACTAGAAAAGCGCTATATAAGCTCTAGTCCATTTGCCATGCAGAAAAACCAACAACAAAACGTCATAAAAAACTGTAGTCAAAACATCTGTACACTTTCTAACTCGCAAACAAACAATTATTTGCAACCTTCTGGTTCCAGACATCAGACAACGTTTATTTGCAAGTTGGCCAGTGTGCAGGATTTCACCATGCAGAAGAACACCATGAAGCTGTCATCCAAACCGGCCTCTGATCAGCACCATGGACAGCAGCTGGAGTCGCACATTAAACCACGCTGCACTAGCAGCCATACCGCCTCAGCCTGTTCAGTTAAACTACCAAACATCCGAAACCAGTTCACTTGGGAGCTTACACTGTGTATTGATGAGAATGAATGAAAGACTTAAAATGAAATGAAATCAACCTTTATTCATGGTGGCTATTAGTTTAAATGTAGTCAATAAAAGAATCATATTTGACAATTGCCAGTTTTTCCTTCCTTGTCATTTCCTCTGGATCACAGCATCAGCCTGAGGTATTAAATATAATGTTGAGTTTTCTCCATTTCTGCGTCTCTCTGGTTTTTTTTTTTTTGTACTACAATTTTGTGAGTGCCTCTGAGGGCTGTTTAAATTTAACTGTGAGGTTCAAGTGTGCCTCAGAGAAATAAAATACTAATACGCCATATGCATCAAGAGCAACAGATAATCAGTTACAGAAAGGGACCAATAAAATGTGGTGTTTCAACAACAGTATCAATATTTAATCATCTCTGTAGTTCTTATCCTCTTCATATTCTTCCTTGTTTCTTTTTCTTATTACACCTAAGGTAATTATGTCTCTCTCTTTCACCTTTTTTTCCTCGAGTCTGAGTGTCTATTTTAGAACAACAGACGTCACCTGTGACACAAAAAAAACTGGAAATTCTTACAATTTCTCTCTGAACTCTGCACAAACTGTCTCCCTCTTCACCATCCATCTCCCCCCTCTCTCCTCCTTTTGATAGCTGCTAGGAACGATCTTTATCAGAGGAGACAGAATTGAGACTTCACAGTTAGTCTTTCTTTAATCTCCTCAACCCTCTGCCATCTCTGAGATTACTGAAGTGGTGTGTGTGTGTGTGTGTGTGTGTGTGTGTGTGTGTGTGTGTGTTTGGTTGTGTGGACGTATGTGTGGATTGAGAATTTATTTAGTGTGTCTGCTTGCATCACACACCTCACAGTAGTCCAGGTAATATTGTGTTTTGTACGATTTGTTTGCACGTGTGTCAGGTCTCAGTTTCTGTGTCAGCTAATAGGTTTTATCATATTATTATTATTCTCTTGAAAAAGACAGAAAATGTATCCATCCATTACGGTTCCAGCTGTCATTGGGCGAGATGTGGGTTACACCCTGGACTGGACGCCAGTCAATCACAGAGCAGACATATAGAGACAGACAAACAGTCACACTCACAGTCACACTTATGAGCAATTTAGAATCACTTACTGACCTAAAGAAAATGTCTTTGGACTGCGGGAGGAAGCCGGAGTACCTTGAGAGAACCCACACAAACTCCACACAGAGAAGCTCCTGTCCGACATGAGGATTCAAATCAGGAACCTTCTCGTTGCAAGAACAATTCCTTTACAAATGTTAAGTAAAACACTTAACATCATGAGTTTCTTTTGGGTTAATTGATGCATGAAAGTCCAATGCTGGTTCATATTTTGAAAAGATGTAGGAAGTTTTCATGCTTCTGATTTGTTATGCAACCTTTTTTTTATTTTTTTTTCAAATGCAAATTCTCACAAAATTTACAAGAAAATCAGCAAAGGAAAAACTAAGGAGGGTGTTGTGATGAAAAGCATTGCCGCTTGCCAAAAACAAAACCGCAAACACAATATTTGTGTCCTGTTCCAATGCACGGCCGAGCCTCAAAACAGCTGCTCTGAGTGCAGTTGGTAAAGGTCAGGGGAAACAAAGCTAAAGTCTGAGTTTCCTTCTCCACGTATAGGTGCAGTAAAACTCTGAAGAGTTAGAAAGAGGATGCATACGGAACTGTTAACACCTCAGTTTAGCATCAGAGCGATGTCAAAGAACAACTCCGCTTTATAAAGTCTACTTCACAGAGAGAGCTGCTGAAGAGGTGTGTAGTGAGAACTTTTCTGCACAGTCACGGCTGAAGTCTGTGTTACCACCCACGATATGCTGTATGTGTATGCTGTACATAACAGACTCTGGAAGAGTCAGATAAACACTCTTCTGCTTGCTGTAAATGAAGTCTTGATTCCTCACATCCAGCTATATTCCACTGCAGCTTTTAGATTAGGTTGTGCCCATGTGAGTGAATCATTAATGATTTGTATCCCGTTGAATATCAAAATAGGAACGGGCGTCTAACCTTTGCATGCACCAGTGAAGCAAATAAAGTATTGACTCATGGGATCACACTTCGACATGTGCTTGTTTGTGTGTTGGTGTGGAACACAAATTGATCACATCCTGACCCTGATCAGCCGTAGTGTGAACAGGCCCTGAGATGTACACAATGATTAATGACCGTATTGAAAAGGTAGGACATTTACATTGGTGGCAAGATCTTGAAAAACTCTTTTCAGTCGTTTTTTGCTTCCTCAATCGGAACATGCCAGCTTTACACCTGACCCCACGGCATTTTAGGACAAACACACTCTTGGGGCGCAAATGGGAGCGCAAGTTAATTTGCTATTTAAACAACATGAGTGCTGGAAGTTAAAGGGACAACATAGGGCCCCGTGTCTTTTTCATGGGGTCAGTCGGCCCCAACATTAAAACCTCTCTCTTGCACACTCACACGTGTAAATGAATGGACAAAGGTTATAGGAATAACAAACTACTGTGTCATTTCCTCATTTTAATTAAAGTTAAAAATGATCAGATTCCACTTTAATCACTCTGGTGTGTTATTAAACAGAAATATGATTCATCATACACTAGGATTTCAATAACCCTGCCACCTACCCAATAACCGAGATTCATTATTCAATAATATAATGCACATGCACTGTACAATTTGTGCAAACAGGCGTACATGTTCATAGTTGTTTTGCGTCATGAGACTTGTGACTATATTGAATCACTGATGGTCGTGTTCACTAGAATAAAATGAAACTACTGTGTTAAAGGTACCCTGAGGAGTTGTAATATTGCTACGTGTGGGCGGCTCCTTTGTTTGTATGTCGTGGACAAGGAAGTGTAAAACGCATGTAGGAGTTTTGCTGGAAATACACTACACACTCCTGACTTACAGTCTGTTGCTTTAATGCACTGAGAGACACTGCATGTGTTGCCATCAGAAAATCAGCCTTGAAAGGTTTTTATGAGGAAAGGAATGCACTCAACATGTAGCCTAATGCTAAAAGGGACCATTCATTGAAGGATGTGCGACTTTTTATAGATAAATATGACATAAATCCAGTATATCCTGTGAAAATGTCTCTCTGTCTCTGATGACTGTCGACAATGAGTGAGAAACCTGAGTCCCACCAGTTGTACTGTTGTCAGAGCCGTGTTAACATCATGTGTACATGGACGGGACGGCCTTGCATATAAAGCTGTTTTAGTCAATGACCAGAGAAAAAAAGTAGAATAACATAGTGTCACACTCAGGATACAAAATTTACTTTAACTAAAATATGTATTTATAAATAATAAATTATCAAAAAAACAAGATGTAACAAATGAAGGTGTACTGGGCTAATGTAGGTTAGACTCTTGGAGCTGGTGGAGAATTAATTAAACACACGACGGAGAATGTTGATGACCGGTTTTGTATTTCAAAGTTCAATTTTTAACAAATACCAAAAAAACACAAACTTAATCAAGGAAAATCCCACAATTTAAATAAAAGAAAATAGGCGTTCAATTAACAGATTCTTAAGGGCACTTTTTACCCTCCATACGACATATGCTAAATGTTCCCAATTTTATTCGTATAAATCAATGCACCAAAACACACTACACGTACTGCAGTTATTTGTTATGCGTGTGCAGATGTCCATCAAATTCAAATGTTTATTTAGGTAGGGGAAATCCTACCACACCCTTTGTTAGTACGTATTTTCATGGATTCATTCATCTTGATAATTTTGTGGACATATCTTTAAATTGTGTCAACCGTCTCACGGTAATTCTACTTTTGGGTCTGTGAAGCTGTAACCTTATATGGGTGAAGCACCTAAGTAGTAGCTGATCTATAAATGGATAGGAGCCAACTATATGTTGTCAGCAACTGTTTGCTAGACAAAGAGTCTACATCTGATAACGTATACAAATCAGTGTCATGTCATCTTTATTGTTTTATAGTGATGTACCCAAATAGAAAGGAATTTGTGGGCTGTACCTTCTAGCAGAATATAAGCCACACTGTGTGATGAAGACCTTGCCATTTTGGCCATTTTGCCATTTTGCCATTTTGCCATTTTGCCATTTTGCCATTTTGCCATTTTGCCCATGATGGCCATTTTGCCCATGATTGTCAATGATTGTGTGATCTTGGTCAGCGATGGTCTGCACTTTGCCAGCCATGTGTGTTGTGTTTCTGTGTTGTCTGACCATGGCTGAATAAATCTAAGATGATCCACACCGATTTCATGATTTCATAATTGTCCATCTCATACAGAAATAACCCCCACCTAACACCCTTTAACCAGACAGCCAGGCTTGAGGCCTGCCTTTTGAGGGAATCTTGAGTCTTTTGAAGTTGCTCCTTTAGCTCGCCATCTTCTTTGCTCTGGCAATATGGCCTGACCTGTTTAGGCAAACAGGTAACAACATCACAAGTCTGCTCAACTTGGGAGCAGCCATTTAATCAAATGTTCCATTGTGGATGTCTCACCAGTGTTCAGTCCTGACACATTCCATGTCAATTTATGTGCAATATGAAGCTATGAGTTAAAGTATGCTAACATTAGCCTGCTAGCACAACAATGCAGACCTCAAGCCGACGACAATTTTGTCCGCCGCTTGCGTTTAATGGTGCTTCATTATGGTGTGATCTAATTCATAACTCGTGAGTGGAGAGGGGGTTGGAGGTGTGTTACTGGAGGCGAGCCAAGGCTTCAGAAACAAACAGCAGTTTGTTTTGGTTTCATGCGAGTGCTCATGGGCGACGTCTACTGAAAAGTTGCACATTCTTCCTTTAAAAAACTGTTGTTTATCACATCGTCTATATAATGCCATTATAGCATGAGAAGCAACGACCTTTGATGAGAAGCACTGAAGCCGAGAGGTGAGAAATAGTTCAAGCCACTTCACATAATTTGTATTGATTGGAAGTCATCCATTCTTTCTCTGCCTGCCATAGAGTTTCACCAGTCTATAAATCATTAAGAATATTGCCTGCCATAAGTTTAAGTCCATCTCCATTAACAAATGTGTTTCACTTTTTTTTAACTGTGCTGTGATCTTTGAGTTTTTCTGTTCTGTATGATGCATCTGCAGAGAGATTTTATTTTATTTTTTCACATCTGCTGTAGAGGAGAAGCTCTGTAGTAAGTATGTCGTCACTCAGAGCGATCTCTATATATGTGTTTTTAACTCAGATTTGCACTCCTGAGAACTTCTAGAGAATTTCAGGAAGGCGGTTATAACATCAACTCACTAACATCAGACCACAAGACCATTTACACTTTAACAAGGCTATAGAGGCTCTGACAGAGCCACCCAACACACTTGCATCCAATCACGTCGCTTAAAAATACAGCGATAATCCAAAGAGAATTCTCAACTGAAGTATTCGGCAAAGGAACACCAGTGCCAGCTGTAAAATAGGGATGTGAGGTGGCTCTGGGTGCAATAGTATTAGAATCTAGAGACCCACTACCTTGTCTTTGTGTTTCTGTTTCGCTGAACTGATACTAGTGAACATGAAAACATGATGCTTGTTCTTTGATCAGAGTTGCACTGACAAACTGTTTCCCTGCCTTCTTTTTAGGTGCTAATGTAGTTATTTGTCTATGTGACACACACGTGTACATACGCTGATGAATGACATTGCATTCGGGGGGGTCTTTGTGTGTTTACTTCCTGAAACACTCAGACACTCCAGCACATTGCCTGCAGGCACAATAGTATCTCCATTATGTGACTGTGAGTGACAGAGCGAGAGGGAGAGAAGAGGATGTGATTTGAGGGCTTTCCTCTGAAGAAGTTGATTTTGTGTTTGCACGTGGCTCACTCAATGACTCCGCGTCCTTGCTTTTAAACGAGGGGGGCGATAAATTCATTTATTTCAGCCTTCAGTGACGGCTGGCTTATGAGAGGGAAATTAAAAAAGTCGTAGGTTTCGAGGCGGCTGTGACTTTGAGTGTATGCATGACCCACATGTTCCCGCGTGTGTCACTCCCTTTGTTTATGTGCTTGTGTGTACATGTCCCAGAAAAAATTAAAACTCCGCCCATGCCTCCCAAGCAGATTGAAAAAAGGAGCAGAAGTAATTAGTATTTTCAGCTGCAAAACAATACAAATACAAACATAAATCTCTACTGCTTAGGAGAATATTACACGGGGATTAATAATTCCGGGAGAGCGTATGAATTTACATAAAAAAAAGTAATTATTCAAAGGGAATGCATGGATTTCTCTAGGCTTGCATTCATTTGTTCCACTTTAGATGCATTTGCAGATGTGATATGTGTTTGGAAAATTGACTCTGAGTGTCTTGAAGGAGCTGTGCACTTTAGTGTCATATTTTAGGATGTGTCCAAGTAAACGTTGAAAGGTAAATGGACATGAGCTTACATAGCTCTTTTCTAGTCTTCTGACTACTCAAAGGACTTTTACATTACAGGTCACACCTACACATTCACACCCTGAGGGCAGAGGCTGCTATGTAAAGGAATGGAGCTGACTGGGACGGAGGAAGGTCGCAGCGATTGCACTGAAATGACAAACTGACAGAGGAAGAGAGGGAAGAGATTTGAAAAATTTGACAGCAGGAGGATGATTGGTTGAAAGAGCTTGTGGTTGGATTATTACTTTAAGACCAGCATAATTAGCTGATCACCAGAGCAGGGACACGAAGGAAGTGGTAGAGAGGGAGTGGCTAAAGCCTGAATTCCACCAGATGCGTGATCGGTCCGTCTGCACTCCATTACAGCAGCTGAGTTGATTGGTTTTTACTTTATTCAGTGTGTGCTTCCACTGTCTCTGTGCGTTGCGTCTCAGCTCCTGAAGTCCGCAGCCCTCTGCAGCAGATACACAAGGCTTCTATATTTTGGTGGAAGTATATTCTTTGATAAGTGGTGGTGCTTTTGTTCCACTCTCCAAATAGGAAAATACACAAATACTCCATGTTAATGTCAGACATATAATGGAAAATGAAGGAGATTTGCATAATCAGAAATCAACCCCACACAAGAACCAGCCGTCTAATTACCCTAACATTTTAATGGGAGGATAAAAGTTTTCTTCTCCTGATATCTCACTGCGGATGACTCATCTGGTCGTCTGTTGACTTTCTAAAACCGTGAGTTTTGCAAAGAACATCTATTATATCGGTGACATTTGCATATTTGAATATTTATAGAGTCAGAATCTCTCGGTATGGAATAAAGAGACGATCTTCTGCCAGCTCCTATTTTAATGTGGGGAAACAATGTTAATCAAATAATGAGTCATAGCAGAGGGGTTTTTTATGTACTCAGTTACTCTGTACCTGGTTTCAACATTGTAGTGCAAACTTTTTTTGTCCCAGTGAGTCTTTCTTGCCTGTATGTTGTGTCTGTGTTCATTTCACTGTTTCCATGTTATCATCCCATCCAGACGGCCACTTTGCCACACAGGTGATCATTACCATGAGCTCAGCCCACATGGTGCTGATGCATATTCATCGAAGAGGCGTGTGAAATGCTGCCGTCGTTTACTGTGCGTTAGTCATCAGTCAGAGGTTAGTGAACACATGTGCACAAATACAAAGCACATGTGTGTGTGTGTGTGTGTGTGTGTGTGTGTGTGTGTGTGTGTGTGTGTGTGTGTGTGTGTGTGTGTGTGTGTGTGTGTGTGTGTGTGTGTGTGTGTGTGTGTGTGTGTGTGTGTGTGTGTGTGTGTGTGTGTGTGTGTGTGTGTGTGTGTGTGTGTGTGTGTGTGTGTGTGTGTGTGTGTGTGTGTGTGTCTGAAGTACCTGTGATACATGAAGAGTGTGTGAAAAGCTTGTTTGTTGCGTTTGTTTGGAACAAATGATGTTAGTGCTTGTTTAAAAATATAGTTTTTTATTGAACAAGCCTGAATCATTAAAATGCTTCTTTCTTTTTTTTTTTTTTTACTTAACGAGCCACCGGTTACAACATGATGGGTTTTGATTCGGTGCACACACAAACTGCCTACCAGGATAAATGGGAGGTACTTAAAATGTGTGTGTGTGGTGTGTATGTGTGCAAGTGTTTCCCCTGCTGAATTAAGTAAAGGTTATTATGTGAGAATTATCCATCTGCTGGCACGAAAACCAAATTTTGTAGCCACCTGAGTCCAATTTCTGTACAACTACCGTCAACATTCTCATATGACCTCAGCAACACACACACACACACACACACACACACACACACACACACACACACACACACACACACACACACACACACACACACACAGAGTCACAAAATAGATCAAATACAATCCCAACAGAATAGGCCTGCAGATACTATGTGTTTAAACACTATGTGATAAATCCCAAATTCACAAATCCCACGTAAAAACACGTTTTCAAAGAAGGGTGTACTAAGCTGATTTTTTCTTTTTTATAATAAGGACACATGATGTTACTTTTAATTGCCAAGTTTCCATGCTAGCTGTTTATGTGCAGGCTGTGCACTAAAATGTAAGATACGCTGTTAGCCACTGTCTTACAGCGTTGTGTTAATAACCTCTTTGTTTCAGTGTGTGCTTATAACTAACGTTGAGGTCAGCTTTGATGTCACTGAGGAAGCAAGAATTTGAAAGAATTTGCACAATGTCATTGTATCTAAGGGTGCTGGGGGATAGATTTTTCTTTTCTGATGCCAATCACATCCCTGACTGAAGCTGTTTTCATGATTTTAGTTAACATTTGCAACCCCGCCGGAGATCTTCGCTGTCCCCCTAATGGGGTCCAGGCCTCAGGTTGGGAGGTGGGAAACCAATGCTCTAGACCTCATAGTCTTCTATTAGGTCTAAAGATAATAAAAATACTTGGAATTTGATTCACAGGTATTAATGGTTGCTATGACGACAGCTGCACCAAAACAGTCACATTCATCAGAATAATAGTATTTTTTTTTCCACAGTGAGTGAGCTGATGTGAGAACACAGCAGGATATAATCCAGAGATTAAAGACTGTATACACCAGACCCATACTATCTCAGTTCATGAAATTAAACAGCTGCATTACGTTTTCTGTTTGTCAGTATTGTTGTTCTCCGCTCTTTTGTTGATATAGCATCGATAAGAAGGCACATATTCTTATTACAGCATCGCATAGCGGACTCGAACTTCGTCCTCCGCTTCCCCGTTATGTTTTTTATGTCACGTCTTACCTCAGGAGACCCCCTCCCCTCCGCTGTGAAAGGGATACTCCCCTGCTGTGAGGTGGATGTGTGAACAGCCACATGAGGAGAATTTTGCATATGTGAAAAGGTGTAAGCCGACATTCATTTGGTGCTTAAAGTGTCAAAAACATCCTCACAGAGCTTCATGCTTAAAGAGCATTATTAATGTTTTATTGCAAAATTGTATTTGCATTATTTTCTGTCAATTGGTCAATTTAGAGGTGTTTTATATAAAATGTCTGGGCTAGATCCTTGCGCCTGTCTTCCCTTTTTTTGTTGTCTTCTCTGCTACAAAGTTATTGCAACTTCATTGTTTTCACAAAGTATGAGAAATAATGAAGAGTAACTTTCTGTGGGAGGTAAAAAAAAAAAAAAAAAGATGCCATTTGAACACTGTGTGTGTGAGAGTTCTTTCATGCATGTGTGAGTGCATGTGTGTGGGAGTGCTGGCACGATTCTGTGCACGCAGCAGCGCCTGGCACAGTATGTTACGAGGGCACACAGCCTCAGAGAAGTGAAAATCTTTTTTTGTAAAAAATATGCAAAGTTGTGTGCATACTCCGAATCTTCGTTCAGTCTTTTGGGTAGGGAGAGGCACAGAGAGACTCATTAGAAAACATTTAATTTCCCTTCCAAGAATTCATTTTTTTTACAAGTCAAAAAAAACATTGCCCACCTAATAGAAAAGACATTAAGGAGAAGGAGCTACATGAAACTTTCTTTTTTACTTTCTGTTGTATTCTGCAGAGTCTTGGGAAAATGGACAATTTGCTTACTATCCATCGTTTCATGGACATTATTATTGTATGTTGGTGTCACACAGAGTTCAGGAGTCTAATTATCAATGATGCTTCAGCATGTTTACAAAGTGTATGTTGGGAGATGGGGTGTCGCTCGGGATTCTGGTCCCCATGAATAGATATCCTACTGGGTCCTACTATTCCAGCCGTGGCCAACCCTGCAAGCCTTCTTTCTTTCTTTTCTTCTTTTTGACTCTAAGTCACTTGGCTTTATGACTGTGGTCAGATCAATCCTGTCAGCTCCCTTGAGGGTGGGCTAAACCATTTTGTGCATTTAGTAGGGGTGAGGGGGCCACAGAGAGAGACATATATTTCCATAGAGACTTAAGAATGGAATTCATTTATTCAACTAATGACTGTTATAACTTTTGGAGAAAATACAAGCAAAAATTAAAACTGCAAGCAGTGATGAAGGGCCCACGCACCCCTTTGCATGTCGGGGTGTGTTGCGACCACGGGGAGCGCAGCGGCAGAGGGATGTGGCTAAGCAGTGGGCAGTGCCGCGGCATATGCTGCATATGAGTGGCATATGCCAGTCTGGTCCAGTCATGTGCCGCAGCATATGTCGCATATGAGTGGCATGTGCCGCGGCATATGAGTGACATATGCCGGTCCGGTCCGCTAGTGTGCCGCGGCATATGCTGCGGATGAGTTGACCAGACTGGACCAGACCGGCATATGCCGCATATGAGTGGCATGTGCCGCGCCATGAGTGCCATATGCTGCATTTAATTGGCATATGCCCGTCCGGTCTTCCTGATGTACCACTGCATATGTCGCATATGAGAGGCATATGCCGCTCTGGTCCAGTCAAAATTCAACCGTGGATGTATTCAGGGCGGGCCCCGTATCTTTCATGACAAATTTGGTGACGATAGAACACTACATGTCAGAGTTATAACAATTGATTTCATATGGCAAGGAAGAATAAAAACTCCTTAAGTTTCAATAGGGGTCTCCCTCCGAGGTGCTTGGGCCCCTAAATATATTTTATGGGGCGCCAGAAAGCCTTGAAGTTATGGCATGCGCCCCATGTATGGAGGCTATAGTCCTCATTGAAGCGGCCGTGGGTTTGAACCTGACCTTTGCCCTTTGTTGCATTTCATCCCCCTCTCACTCCTCCCAACATTTCCTGTCCCTCTCTCTTCAGCTGTCCTATCCAATAAAGTCAAAAATGGCCCAAAAAATGACTTTAAAAAAATGATATTTTACACCAGGCCCAACAAGGGCCTCTTTCAACGTTGGGGCCCTGGGTATTCGATCCCATTTTTGTCCCCACTATGACGTCCATGCTTTGGGGAACTATAATCTCTTTGTTTAGTCAGAAGAGTCACTTTCTGAAGGAAGACTTTGATAGCCAAATAAATCCAAACCAACTCGTCACCAGCAGTGTTTTTTCTTTAAATAACACAAACAGCAGAGTCGTGTAACATAAAGCGGTCATACGGTTGAACATGAGCAGGACTTGGACCCTCGCTATTGTTGGATATCTCATCGTGTTAACTTATTTCCAACACTACGATACAAACAACACGCTCAACGTCATTTAAAATAAATAACTGTCTCGAGTTTGTTCGAACAAAACACAGCTCAGCTTTCATCTGAAACTGTTGTTTTATTCTTCTGAAGTCAAACACACGAAGGGAACAAACACTGTCTTCAAGTCATTAAAATATTAAGCTATGAGTTTGGGAGCTCAGTAATAACAGCTTTGTTCAACAAACTACAGCAAATGATAAAGAAAGAGAAAAAAAAGTGTCATATTTCCATACAGACAAAAGGCTCAGATCCGTGGCGTTACGAAAGACGCCAGATTTCATTGATGTAAGACAGTCAAAGTGCCAGATGACGACTCCTACACGCTCTGCATTGGCATCCATGACTGTTGACAATTTCATGGTGACATTTTAATTATGAAGAATTTCAAGTGAGATTTGTGCTATGTGATAGACTGGTGACCTGTCCAGAGTGTACCCTGCCCCCCGCCCAATGCATGCTGGAGTAGACTCCAGCCAAACGCCAACCTTAGCAGCATAATGAGTAATGAGACTGGCTGAATGAAGAGAGAAGCTCAGGTCTTTTATCGTTCTTATCCTTGTGTATCATTTATCTCCCTGTATCCATTAAAACTTAATACACTACTTGCAATGCTATCTATGTCAAACTTTCCCTGTATACTTTACTGTCATGTATTGATAATGTGCAAAATACAAACAGGGTGGGGACTAAAAGGACCGTGAAGGAGCACAGTGGTGAAAAATGAAGAATGCTGTCAGTCCAGAGGAAATACTTGCAGACTGAGTGAATCTAGCTCCACCTCAGTGCTTTTGCTCTAAATTGCTCATTTCTGATTTGGCTGTCACACTGACCTGGCCACGGAGGTCAACCGACCGGCCAGACCATCAGGGATTCGCCCAGGACCTCTGATGGCTATTTCTGAAACAGTCTGTAAACAAACCACAGCTGTGTCTGAAAGCACTCCCTCACATTCCCTCATTAGCTCTTCACGGTTATGCGATGAAATTAACATTAGACTCAACATTGGCAGGTGCATTGTTGCTTGACTGTAATTTACACATGTATTTACTGAAAAACTGTGCATTATAGACATATAAAGAATATAAAGAATATGTATATTGACACTATGTTTATATCTTAAGTTCTGTTAATTCATACTCATTATTATTGTCACTTCCTGTTTTATTTTGTAACTTACACCCCTTTGATTTCAAGATTTATTTTGGGCTTGTTGTGCCTTTGTTGTAGAGAGCCGACAGTGAATAGTCAGAAATCAGGGAGAGAGAGAGAGAGAGAGAGAGAGAGAGAGAGAGAGGGGAATGACATGTGGGAAAGGAGCCACAGGTTGGATTTGAACTAACATGGGGTGCGCACAATACTTCACCAGCGGCCAATTTTATTACTTACCCTTGTCTCTGACTGTGTATGAAATCACACAGTACTTACAGAGCACTATATAGTGAATGCACCATTTGGAAGTGGTGTCTGATTTCTGAATGAGCTTTATCGTACCCTATATAGTCCACTCATTGTATCCCACTATACACTTTTTGCGATTAGAAAGCTGGGTTTGACTTCTGATGGACGGACAAGAAGAGCGACCAGCGTGAAAACACAACACAGAAACACAGAGAAGTTTCCACCATTGCTCATTTTTCCAGTGTAATGTTAGTTTAGTCTAATGATGATGCAGTCAAGACATTATAGTCTTGCATAAATGAATAAGTTATGAAGGGAAAATATGTTTCATTATAGATTAAAAAATCAGTATAAAATAAATTATCCCTAAAATTAATGCAGTTTATTTTTCGTTCTTATGATCCTCAGTGGGCATAAAGCTGCACATTATAATTAATGGACGGTAATGACGTCACCTTCGGCAGCTGGTGAGTGAGCGAGTAGTGTCCAAAATGTTATTTCATTGTACCAACTGAGAGCTGAATGAGTCCACTACATAGACTGTTACTCCTTATATAGTGAGTAGGGAATGAGTGTGTGATTTCAGATACAACCTTTTAGATCCTGTTTCCCTAAATGTGTGTCATCAAAAAAGCATTTGTTTTCCAATATTTACTACCCTTTGAGTTAATACTGTTAAATACTGGCAAAGAGAAAAGAAAGAGATGATTGTGTAAAAAGGAGGTGAGTATGAGTACAGTGAACCAGAGAGAGTAAGACGTGAGAGAAAGAGAGAGCGCTCGCTATAAGGCGTTGACCTTTGCTCCAAGAAACCTCATTTTCCTCCACTGATGTCCGCCCCCATCCATCACTCTCCTCCTCCTCCTCTCCTCATCTCTTCCTCTGCTCCTTGTGTCTGTTCTCACTCTGATTAATGAGCGGGGCCCTGGCTGAACCTATTAACAATGTGTAATACCGCTCAGTCTGCAAATAGCCTGCACAGTCCAGACCTACTTTACACACTTCTCAAGGTAGCGGTGGCCTATTAGGCCGCTCTCTGACTGTGGGCCGTGTTGTCTCTCTCTGGAAATGTGCTTCTTTTACACACACTCTCTCCTTTTTTCTTTTCTTTCACTGTATCTATTCCTGCCCTCCTGCCTCCCATCATGTCTTTCACTGCCTCCTCCTCCTCCTCCCTCGTTGACTTCCTCGTCCCTCCCGGTGTCAGTTATTTTTCTCTCTTTTCTCCAGCTATCCTTGGCCCTATTAGGGTGGTCAAGCTGGGAGATTAATCGGCCTGAAAACCGCATCAATCATTCAAATGAAAACCCTTTGTGTACACGTGGAACTCTCAACCTAGTTTTCTCCTTCACTCTGAGTGGGAACCTTAGCAACACATGTTCCCATTTTATTGTACTTATCATGTATACTGTGATGTATGTGGTCGACTGTGTGTTTCTCATTTCTTATTTCCTTTTTAAAGTGAAGTTTGTTTTACTAGTGTGAGTGCTCCGATCTGTGCTCAAGCACAGTACACTTCCTTGGTCCTGGCATGCTTGGAAGAGGTGTGCTTTGGTACGTTACAGTTCATGCACAAGCACACGGGTACACAACGTTGACATCCTTCATTATGTCAATAATGCTTAAGCATGGTACAGTAGAACTTTGCTAGTGCGAGTGCGCCCTATAATGTGTTACCGAAACATTAGAGGCTTCTGTCCTTGATGTGGAGTGAGCAGGGGGATGTGATGGATACACAGAGTAGAACTGGTGAAGAGGGTGATGCTGTAGTGAAGGTTACAAAGTGTGTACTGGGAGACTAAAAGTTGCACTGACTGTCTGAGTGTTGATTTATTTTGTGCATGTTAACAAAAAAAAGGCATGGGGCTCAGGTGAGTGCAAGTAAACTGTCCTAATGTCATTTACACAGCAGGATATCTCTAATTTCAGCAAACATGCAGTACTGGCAGTGAAAAAATACCTGTGTCAGAACTCGTGTAATTCAAATGTGTACTTATTATTATTTTAAATGTTGGCATGTATATTAGCAAATCAATGGGACTAGGCCCACTAGTGTCCCAGTGTGTGTTTTCACCATGCAATACCAATTTGCAAAAGCATGAGAGACAAAGGTGCAAATACACAGCCAGAGCTCCACATACACACACACACACACACACACACACACACACACACACACACACACACACACACACACAAACACACACACACACACACACACACACACACACACACACACACACACACACACACACACACACACACACACTCAGACATGCACACACACAGCGCTGTTCTCCCCCACTGGCTCCAATGTCTTTCAGGGATCCCATCTCGCCCATAACATCTCTGTAACTACCATTGAAGCTGACACAAAGGTGGGATCCCTTTGCCCCCCCCCATTACACCTCCATGACATTCATATTTAAAGGCGAGGCGTCACAGAGGTGTAAATATTGAGCCTTTAATTGGCAATCTCAATAGCATTAGAGAAAAAGCAGGCCAGAAGAGGAACACTCCTGTAGGTGTTGCATTACTTTGTCTCATAAAAGAGAGTGTGATATTGGGAGGGCAGAGAAGGGCACCTGCAGCTTGTCAGTAGGTGCAGTGCACAGGATAAAGCCACAGTACACCAAAGAGGAAAACGTAGAAGAGACATCTTACAATGAACATTTACATACTACTGATCATTCAAAAGTTCAGCATGAAGCAGCAACACCACTGAGTGCATTTCATTGATTGTGGATGTGTGAACCCACGTATATCTGTAAAAGGGAGAGTCGTATCTTCAGTTTCCTCCTTAAAATTTCCTCCACTTCCCTTTCTTCACTTCTGGTCTTAATCATATTTTCGTAGAAACTGGTAAAAAAAAAAAAAAAAAAAACCTGTCAAGATGCCAAGATATTTTTACTTGCTTCCAGTGCAAATTAAATTAGACACCTTGAAGTAAAAGGATGTGTCTTTCTCATGCTGCTGTAATAGCTTTTATTTAGTTAAGCTTCAGGAGAGGAGTGACATCTCCTCACTGAAATGGTAAAATGTCTTTTACTGAACACAAAAATAAATGAAGACATTATGAACAGTGTTGTTGGGCTTTACAGACACACACATTATGCACACAGGGAAGATGAAAAAGGCATGTTAGTTCTCCCATCCTGTATGTCAGGACTTTAAAAGCAGTTCTCAACATGTCCTAGGGGCCAAACACTCTCTGCCTACAGACTGTGTGAGGCTGCTCACATAACACCATGTGGGATCATTATGTTGAACTCAAGCAGGCCACGGCCAATGTGTTGCTGCCAAATGCTTTGCCCCTACCTTCTGGAAGAACGTTGTGCTATCTGGGCTTTAAAGCAGCATTATGGAGGAATTTGATTTGATGCGCTCCATCGAAGGTTTCCGAGTGAGACTGGGCCTTTGTAAAACACACATAGTGCTTTTAATACAATACAATACAACATTACACTGAGCTCACCCTTCAGAAACAGACCCAGTGGGGAAGGGCGTGCGCCTTCTGACAGAGCAAAACTTTGGTGCTGACAGCGCAGGAAATCAGCAGTTAGCCTCAAGCCATTGTATCAAACAGTACAGAGACGGGCTATCTTGCGTCTTTTTGGCCAAAGGCTGCCGTGTGCACCGGAAACGTAAAGCCTTAAATCTCGGGAGAGGAGCGTCCGGCTGCCAAAATTACATTTACAACCTGATTTTATCAACCTTGAAACTACCATTTTAAGGTGGAAAAGTAACATGTTGTTGTTGTTATATTTCATTAAGTCAGAAGATGCCAAAAAATGGAGGTGAAGAAAAAACAGAGAAAAAGAGTAGAGGGAAAGACAAAAAACAGCAACAAAGTGGAGGAGGAGAAGCTGAAGATGTGAAAGAAAACCATTTCAAAGAAGAAACTATGACTGTAGGAAACGACAGTGGAAACCAATGTTTAGAGAAGAGGAAACCTGGTGAAAGGGAGAGACAGAAATTCAGACAGACATGAAAAAAAGATGTAGAGAAATGAACAGTGGGATGCCATGGTTTTGTTCGCAATCTCACTATGGAAATGGTTTGATTTGTGAAAATAGAGCTTTAGAAAATGTGACAATTTTGACAGTAGCCTGGGGTGAGCGGTTGGGATGGCCACACTTTTTTTTTTTTAAATCCGGCCCCAGCGCTTTTCCTCTCTGGATCAAAAAATGGGAGGACCTGCTAACCTATTATATAAGCCAACATCGCCAAGTGAAAGGCTGGCACACAGACACATAGGATGTCCACATCCACAAGAAAGGACAACATGAAGAGATGAAATTGAGGAAAATTGGCTACAGAAACTGTCAAGTACAATTCCTGTGATATTTTCCCCAGCTCTTTGTGTCTCACTTGATATACTGGGTGAACTAAATATAATGGAGCTTTGAATGGAATTGGGTTGCAGCCCATCATACACCAAGTCTTTGTACATCTACAGCATAATAATCATCTAATTGGACTGCACTCGGGTGTATTTCTAACCTCTCACTTTTTCAATCTAACTGCCGACCCAAAAACACACTTTCCGCTCTACATGAGGACATTTGAGAGTATATGCCACACATAGCAAATTGTTAGGTCAACAGTTAGACGAGGAGTGCGCAATTCTAATCCAAGACACTGTTTGTCAAATCCACAGAATGTCTCCTAACTGTTCAGTAGCTCTCTGTTCTTTGTGTGCCCTGAAACCAAATCCAGTGTTACACCACGCTGGCTCTGTAAATGGGAGACACAATGGGATTCCGGTCAGTTAGCAACAACTAGTTTGTGCGCTGAACCTCAACCTCTGCTTGCTTCCTCTTCCAAGTAAGAAGTAAAATAGCTTCCTTTATTACGTCTAGTTTTTATTACGTCTACCATTACTGCCAGTTTCTTGTAATTATAAGTGTTACACGACCATTTTTGCTTGTTTGGTTTTCCAAAAAGTGGTCACGACAACAGCTTCCACAGGATCCCTGTACACCACCTTCAGTACAGGTTGATCGCACCGTCTCTAGCGACACTCTGCTTTGATGTTCTCCATATACCCACCAAGTCGATTTTGACTTAAACAGGAAGTCAGACAAAGGAACTCATAAAGCATCCAGTCAATTTCAAAATAAAACACAATATCCTGATTCCCAATATGATATCCCATCACTGTATCGACATTATGTCAAAACAGGCACCAAATGACCAGCAAGTTGACCTTGCAAAGGCAAAGTAATCTGTGGTTTTTGCATGTTGTTCTATTATTTTTCGTGTGATCTTGTGAACCCGCAACTTGAGCTGCTCATGGCTGCACTCTGCTACGCCTATGCTTCAGAATCAGATCCATTGGGTTAGAGCGCAAGCCTCCTGACAAAGAAAGAACACTGCAGACGGAACACTGTGCACACTGTGGAATCTGAGGGTGATTCAGATATGTCTATTTGTCATTTTATGTTTTTGTGTCATGTTTGTCTCATCACAAGGACCGTGATTACATGCAAAACTTCCTAAATCAAATTTCTCTAGCAGCCGTTTATAAACCCTGGACTTCAGCTCAACATGATCAGGTTATTACTGGTATGTGTAACGTATGTGTTCAGCCTCTTTAATCCACATATTCTGATTTCACCAGCCTATTCAAATAGAGGAGAAGACATGACATACTTTATTCATCTCTCTAGGTGATTTTTTTTTTCACTCCTATTTTGTACCCCAAAGGCTTGAATTGTGACTACTCTGTTTTGTTTCCTGTTCTTGAGGCACAGAAAACAGGAAACCTCCCTTCACTCCTGCCTGCCTTTCTCTCCTGCTTTTCTGTTTGCAGGCTGTACTATGCTGTGTACTACCTCCCTTTGCCCTGCCAACTTGTCCTGTTATTCCTCATCTGCTCATCTACCCGATTCTTGCTCCGGGCCAAGTGGCAACCTCTGGTGCTAAAATACAAAGCCAGCACTGTAGTGTGAAAATCTACAATCTTTTTTTTTTTTCTTTCCTTTTAACTTCTAAAGGCCACTTGAGGCTGGCTCAAAGAATGGGCAATCCCATAGTTAAAAAACACAGTTTTACAGCAGAATGAAACACATTTACAGATAGTATAAAAAAGACAGTCAATAAAAAATGCTTGGGTGTCAGCTCATATCCCCATTCTTGGAAATTGTATCATATTGAATTTTTACTTAAAGGTGGAACATGTAGAATTTTTACATTAAAATATCAAAATTGATTAAAAATAGACTTAACCTATATTGTATATTTTGTGTTGAGTACTAACGTTACATCTAATAGTTCCAATAGCCAATAGAGATCTGTCATTTTATAGTTGTAACCTCTCTAGTTGGAATCACTCCCATGATTCCCCATCAGACTGAACATCATCTTTTGTTATTGTTTTGAATGAGAGTCCCCTGGTGGTGTAATTTAAATTTAAACTTAAAATGCATGATTGAGAGTATACCTCCATCCCCTACCTATAATATATCTTTAAACTGTAGAAGGTCTGCACTTTTGTTACTTTTGGAAATATAATAGAGCCTTTTATTTTAACAGGAAAGCCTCATTTTCAAAAGTGACCTGCCCAAGACTTCTGCAGTAACAATCTCAGATCAACAATTGTTATCAGACTACACTCAAAGTGCACAGAAATCCAGTAATACGACGAGGAATAATATTTCTTATTTTACAATCAGTCCAAAAGATCTGTTGAAATAGCACCAAGTGGTCCTTTAAAGAAATCAAAGTCTTTACAATGGTTCCCAAACTTGAGGGCCTTTCAGATAGGATACGGTGGGCACTGCATGCTGCTGTCAAGCCCATCCATTGTCCATTGTGTTAATTTGCGCGAAAGAACATCTGCGTGTCGCTGAGTTGATAGCAGGGCAGGGTCCAGCTTGCTGTTCTTGGGCACTGCGCAGAAGTTAAAGCATTTTTAACTTGTGTGCAGCACACTGTGATGTCACCTCCGCACGTCCAATAGGAGGGAAGATCAGATCACAACAAATGTTGTCCCACTTTCCTGAGCTCTAGTTTACAGACCTACCGGCATATCGGAGAGAAATATCTAGTTTGAAAAGAAATGTCCAGAAATGTGTGACGTGCTTGCGAAGCAGATGGAGCTGCAGCTCCTGGACGAGCCTAAACTCTCCCAAATCTTGTTGCGCCATGTGGATTTGATGGACAGACACTCTCTCCTTCTGTGCTGCTCGTCTCCTCCCCTTCAGCATTAGTAAGATCAGAGCATTCTACTTATTAGTGGACATAAACAATTACTGCCTGTCCAAAAATTAGCTATTTTCCCGACTATTGTTTCGGTCACTTAGCATGGGGCACCATTGCTTTTTGGTCGTGTGTGCGCTCCCCAATCTGCTCTGCGCCCTTCTCAGGGCACACCGCGTCCTATCTGAAAGACCCTTTACTCTGTCGGGCCCCCTTTGGCAGATCAAAATATAAAGATGAAAAAACTTCCTTATGAAAACATGAAAATCTTCTTTCCTGATTTACACTTCCAGTCCTGCAATAATTTCATAAATCCATGACTAGTTTGGGTTTGTTTTTTGCTACAGATCCTCTCAAGATTGATTGAGTTGACTGCAGGAAACCTCTCACTCAGGTGGGATGAGGAAAAAGGAAGGAGTGTGGCTCTCTTCATTACCAAGCGTTGTGCAGGTGAAGTTGAGGGCGAGATTTGACTCGTCAAATTTTCTCGTCTTAGTTTTAGTCGTTGTGACGTCTGGTGTAGATTCATTCTCAGGCTTACGTTTACTTGGAAGTCCTCTCACAAAAAATTTAAAAGGAGGATAATATGTGACCTTTAATGAGGGCTTTTTTTTTTTCTTTAATCCACCATGTAGTTCGGCGATGAGATCATCCATTAACACATATTGATGCTGCTTCTTGTGAAATTGTATCCCAGCTGAGAATGGTTTGGATTACTCTTGTAAAAGCAGGGTTTCCCATCTGGAGTATTGAATCCCGTTAGAGGATCCTGTGTTTACACTGAGTCATCAATGACTTCTCTGTTTCACCAACAGACCATACTGTGTCTGAAACTCTGTCACTCAGTGAACACATGACAGATACGACATGGAAGTCATTAAGCTGGGAAGCTTCTGACGAATGTTTCCATTTGAACTCTGCATACACACTAATGTCACAGGCAAAGCAACGCAAAGGATTTCATTAACATGCAAATATGTGATACACATCTCTCCATTTGAATTAAGTATCAACAATTATACCCTTCTAACTGGAGGACATTTCTGACCCTTTAAACTCATGTAGTTTCAATTAATTAAGAAGGATTTGACATGGCAGAGACCGCATGTGTCCTGGTTATTAATGTCAAATGGTTTTTGCCTTTCAAGTTTTAATTGAAAACGTGGAATCGCCCGACTTTCTAATTGTGGCTCTCGAGCCCCCATTACCAGCTTGCATGTCCATGAGTGTGTGTGTGTGTGTGTGTGTGTGTGTGTGTGTGCTGCCAGAGAGTGCTAAGGGCTTCTCAATAATGTCATCTTTGCAGCATATTAAAGTCAGCGATAAGTCAGAATGTTAATGTGGCCCCCTTGAATAAAGCACAAGAAACCCCGTCTGTGTGAGTCGGAAATTAAAAACGTCAGGGCCTAGTTGGGAGAATCCCACACTGTCATGAGATCCTACAATGTTACCATGTCAGCGTCGCCATCGTTTGACGGTATTGTTACACCTGATAAAAATAGAACTTCAGTATTGACCAAACAATCAGTAGGACATTCAAAAAGTTTAGTCGTTTATCTGAGGTTCAATTCTGTTTGTTCTCAGTGTGAAAATGTAGCCTAAAGCCCTGCCCTGTTTAAACCAGGTATCAACATGCATTTTAAGTGATCAGCAGGTATGTGAAGGCCCCGACACACCAAGGAGATCGTTGGTGCTAGTTGGACCGTCTGGTGTGTCCAGCTCTGTCAGACCCCTTCGGCCTTTTTTTGTCCGGCGGTCGGTGAGAGTAATCACTCTGATTGGCTGTTTAGAGGTTTCATTTCTCTGCAGCTCTCGACACAGGTTCAGGAAAGCCCCTTGAGCAAGCCGCTGTAGTATCCATGCTTTCACCCATTAGTGCGATTTCTCCTTTTCAACTTTTATCACACATTATTCTCGATTAGTAGCTACCTACAATATGAGTGGTGCGCGACAGCGGTGTGAAAATGGTCTTCTTGTATCGTGACAACGGACTACCATCGCCTGCTGGCATGGAGAGTTATTTCCTCTTGCGCTTGCGCAGAGCATACATGGTGGTTGGCCGTCAGCTGTAGTCTTTGCTGTGTTTTTAGTGCAACTTTTTGGCTATTAGTCCTTTGTCGTCTGATTTGGTGTGTCGGGGGCCTTAATGTGTGTAAGATGTTGTGTACCATTGTCTCTCTATCTTAACAAGTATGGATAACTACACACATGAGCCTTGTTCACACTTGCACATAGTTCCTAACAAAACTGTGATGTTTATTCCCTGGGAGCGGTGCATGACCACAAACTGTTGCAATCTCCATGCACGTAATGGTAAATAATCTTGAGTTTGTATAGCATACACAGCCGCTCATTTTGTTGATATTTTGATTCTCTTGAACCACACAGAGCATTGATGTAAGATACATGTTTCTTTTATAGTGCGACAGGTGGCGCATGTGTGAACAACCAGAAATTCTCGACTAATGTTCAGGTGGGCATATGAACAGACGGCTTTAATCTGCCTTGGATAACTTGTGTTTCTTTCTTTTTTCTTTCAGGCAGTGAAATGAAAAGGGAGGTAACACCTCCTGCAAATTCCCGTGAAGGTGAAGACAAGTCTGTCCAAACAGTGGAACATAAGTAACACTGAGTACGACAAACACAGAGAAAAGGAAGACAACCTGTTTAGAGGAACAAGCTGCTAATCTCTTTGGTCATGTCCTTATTTGTTCTCGGGTTGTTAACGATCCTGCTAAACATCTGTTGATGTTAATCTGTGATATTTAACGCCTCTGACAAACAGCTTAGAAACCTGTCTGACCACTTCACAGCGTGTCAACACATTCCGCACGGCGTCCTCACTTGCTTTGCAGTCTGCTTTTAAATACTGTAGTTAGCACTATGTAGGAGAATGTTTCCTTCTAAGTTCAAATTTTCCCTGCTCAGACTGCCAAGGACGTTGTGTTTGTTTGTGGTAAAAACAGATGCCCCAAAGCCGGATGTTCCATTTTCTGCTCAATTATTTGTTTCCATCTTCAAGTCTATTTTTCGTGAGCTAACTTTCTTGAGTCTTTTCAACCGACTTTTTGTCACTTCTTCAATTTATGGCCAAATTAGGGCTGCTCTGCTATGACTTCATATCTAAACTTTCAGCACAAGCCAGTGGCCTGAGAGCAGTGTTACTCTGAGAGAGTGGGGCTTACGAACGAGCGGGAGAGAGAGAGAGAGAGAGAGAGAGAGAAAGATCTAAAGTGACAGAGCAGCCGTGAGACCGAAACAGATGAGCGGGGAGAAACAAAGAAATGAGAAAGTTGAAGAGTCGTATTAGAGGAGATGAGAAGTGATTTACTGGTTCAGAGGGTGTTGTGGTCGCTGTTGGCTGGAAAATGGCTGATGTGCTTATAATTATGTGTGTGTGTGTGTGTGTCACTTTGAGAGGGTGTTTGTGTGTACATACCCGAATGCATATGGTTTGTGTGTGTGTGTGTGTGTGTGTGTGTGTGTGTGTGTTTGTTTGTTTGTTTGTTTGTGTGCTAGTAGCAGGATCATGCTAATCAGTGCTGTTTGGGACTTCCAGTGAGATATATTTATCTGGAAGTGGCTCTAATTATCTCCATGGTGATTTTCACCAAGTGGTTGGTTTCACTGTTGTGGTGGTTGGAGTGTGTGTTTGTGTGTGTGTGTGTGTGTGTGTGTGTGTGTGTGTGTGTGTGTGTGTGTGTGTGTGTGTGTGTGTGCGTGTGCGTGCGTGTGTGTGAGAGAGAAAGTAGAAGTTATTTGCAGTTAATCTTGCCTCATCTTTTGTTCTTTTTTTATTTTTGATTAATGAGATTCCAATCAACTGTGTCTGGACAACAAATCTCCTCCAAAACAAAGATTTCTCAGGGGGATGTGGCGATGAAACGGCAACATTTAAGTGGAGAAATTGTGGAAACTGAAAAAGAAGGAGATATTTGGAAGAATAAAAGAGAGAGAGGGAAGTGGATTTGACTATGAAAAAGCTCTCTGATGACGCATCGTGGCTGTAAGACGAGGGGGAAACAGCCAGGCTCCAAAATGAAAAGTCACCTATAATCCCTGTCAGTCTTATAAAAGCCTTCATTTACAAACAACAACATGCATGCTCTCTCGGTTACACTTTGTCATAGGAAAGTCGTTCACACAGGCTTTAATATAACACCTCACTGCTCTGTGCAAGGTGGAAAAGGGAGCAATGCAGCATTGTTACGGTACCAGAGGAGGTAGAAACAGAGTCTGTGTGTGTGTGTGTGTGAGGCTGACACTGTTGTTTACACGTCACGCCTCTTTTGCTCCCTTATCAAGGGCATGCTGTGTCAAATCACACATGGGTGAAGCAATGTGATGCTGTTGTTTGTTTCAGTATTAAAAAAAAACAGAGCCAGTGAAACGGCTCCAAACAGAGCTGTTGTAGAATCCCCCTCCCCCCCCCCCCCGTTCCACGGAGAAGATCACTTTATCGACAAGCTTTCACACCTGTCCCTGCTTTTTAGAATAACTCAAACTATGACATAATTAAGGATTTCTTCATTCTTTCTCATTGTAATTCAAAGTAGACATTGCTAATTAAGCAGCTACAAAGCGTCTGACTGTCTGATCTCGTGAAACCAAAGGGGGGGGAAATCTGGCAAAGGATTATAAGGAAGTAGGACGAAGGAATGCACAGAACATCCGGTTAATTTTTTAAATAACTGACTCCTGATGTTTTATCCATCACTTTATCAACATTACATCAAAATAGGCAACAAATGAAAAACAGAGCAACCTCTTCTTTGCATGTTGTTCTCTCTATTCCTGTGTGATCTACGCTCAAACTTTAAAAACAGACCCAGAGGGGCAGAACGCGTGCTTTTGGATGGAGCCGGAAGCACAGCGGAGCTAGAACACTGCGCACATGGATCCTGTGGAAACTGCCAGTAGCAAGTCAAAAAGGCCTCTCGCTATGAGTTGCATCTGAAGTGGCAATTCTTGACGATTTCAGGGGCAGCCTGTGCTGTAAATTCCAGGAGTGCATGTGTGAAAAGGCACACAACTGACGGACTCCTCCACTCTGCATGTATTTGTGTGTGTGTGTGTGTGTGTGTGTGTGTGTGTGTGTGTGTGTGTGTGTGTGTGTGTGTGGTGTGTGTGTGTGTGTGTGTGTGTGTGTGTGTGTGTGTGTGTGTGTGTGTGTGTGTGTGTGTGTGTGTGGTGTGTGTGTGTGTGTGTGTGTGTGTGTGTGTGTGTGTGTGTGTGTGTGTGTGTGTGTGTGTGTGTGTGTGCTCATTAACAGATACAAGCGATGTAAAAGTGCGGGGCGTTTAGCACAGCTTTAAAGACAGCATATCTAAAGAACGGATCAGACTTCTTAAACAATTATTAATTAATTGGTTATTAATCGTGCTGTTATCTCAAAGCTTTAATGTTTTTTTTAAAGCTAACACAATTATAGAGCCTGCTTCACATCACCAGAATCTTTGTTGTTTTTTTTTGATCTTCTGCTTTTGTGATGTTTAACAATGATGAAGGATCTCTGTTTTGGTCCTGTAGTCTTTCACTTGCTGATACCACCTAACTTCATCCTAAAGAATGAAAAAAAGTTGACTTAATTGAGTTCAAGACACAATACTTGGAGTATCCAGATTACACATTATTAATGTAGGTGTATGCAGTTAATACAACTACAAGTCTCCAGCTCTGTTTAGGGCTCTGGGGAGATGCTACTGGACAGCGAGGTTCATTGGGGCGGGTGTGGCTCAGCTGGGAGGGTCAGTCGTCTCTCAACCGGAAGGTTGGGGGTTCGATCCTGCAGCAACATGTCCGATGTGTCCTTGGGTAAAACACTTATCCCTGAGTTGCTCCCGCTATTTCATTGGGGACATATTAATGTGTATGAATGGGCTTAGTTACTTCTGATGGCCCTTAACATAGCAACCTCTGCTATCAGGGTGTGAATGAGTGTGAATGGGTAGGTGTGACATGAAGTGTGAGTAGTCAGTAGTTTACTCAGTCAGTAGTCAGAAGACTAGAGTAGCGCTTTACAAGCTCAAGTTCAGTTACCATTGAGCTAAATGCTAATGTAATGTTAATGCTAATCTTGAATCTTGAACATGCTTATATGCGTGGTATACTAACATTACCTAATGATCTTAATGAACAACTGTCAGGCATGTTTTATGTATTTGCACCATGGTATTGGGTTATGAAATGGAGACGGGCAGAATGTGCTTCTATTTATCACTTATCTTACAACTTGGGAGCCGATTACAAGACTTATACTAAGTTAAATACAATTTAACTGGAAGGAGCAAACGCCAGCAAGCTTCACGATGGAGTTATCGCTGCTATAGAGTACCCTGACCTGCTTGACATGACAGAGCAGCCAGTTTACAGAAATGTTTTTGGTAGAGGTCTTTCAGTCAGGAAAATGGAAATACAGTTAAAGTTTGTGCTGATGGCTCTGCTCTCTTGCTGCTCCGTGGGTTAACCTAAGCAGCATAACACCACTTACCAGGGAGCGAAATGCTAAACCGCTGTATGAAGGTGCACCAAAAGCTTTAGACTGGAGGCAAAGCTTTACCAGCAGTCGTGCAGTGTTTTTTTGCAGCATTAGTGTTACAGAGATTAGTGAGAAGGAAGTTGTATTTAAATGGACCTCCAATTTACAATGGCGATTCCGGAGTCCGTTGGGGCCTACTGGAAAATTCCAACCAGCAATCATCACCATTATGTTATACATAATCTGACACCAACAGACATTTTTTAAATGTTAACATTTGTTTATTTCCAAAGTCCCCATTAGTATTTGTTATATGTTTGTCAGCCCTTTATGGGCCCCCTACTGACCAGGGACCTGAAGCTTGATTTGGTGGGCACTAGGATTTTGCAAGAGCCGAGGGGGTGTGGCGCAGAATGGCACGAGGCGAGAGGACATGAGATGTTAGGTCTCCAGGCTGCAGCCATACCCACAACTCTGATATTCTCCGGACTTCTCTAAGAGCTGTGTGCAGTGATGCATTCACTTATGATTACATGTTTGTAAATGTGAATTATCCTCGTCTAATATTGCATCCCACTCCTGTCTTCCAAATCAGATAATGATTTCTCACCACCTACGAATGGGTGTTTCCAAGCTGTGAGTGAGGTTTAGTGACTAACACTTCTCAGTATCCCCCCCCCACCCCCCCGAACAACTCGTGTGTGCGTGGAAGCTCACAAACACCTCCATTACTTATCGCTCCCCAAACATTAAACACCTCAATTAATATGAACACACTACATCCCTTATCTGCTGTGCCGTATTATCTCAGGTGGCCAGATTAATGTTTTGTGCTGAATTTATCCACAGTACCTTACCTAATCCCTCCTATTAAATTCCAGTCTCCTTGTTCAAGGGAAGCTATTACATTGTTAATGATGAGTCATATGAGTAAAACCCTTTAAGTGCAAGAATGAGTAATTCGGCTTTGACAATGAGCTGCAGTAAAAGTTGAACAGACAGGGTGTTGCTCATGCGCTCATTATTAGGTGCTGTAAAAAATAATGGTAGACCATTTAGGGCTGTGATAAAAGAACACAGTTCACATTCACTCACATGGAGCTCCTGGTTGACTAATTCAAACTTGAAAATATTTGAAATAGTTTATCATGAGGTTGGAAATCATTGAAATAAATATTACTCCAATGATATTTAGATATTTGTGATAATAATGCGGAAAATAAACCAGTGGCTAGTAACTCCTTTATTGTCCTGTCAGTGTAAAATGTGCGTCCCCTCTACACAGTGAATGAGATTTATGTTTCTTCTGTGTAATCAATTTCTGACATTTTCTAAAGTCCTGACTCACAGACTGTAGTATAAGTTGATCTTTCTTCTTTGAGATCCCCTGCTGGTTTGTTTGATTGATGTTCTGAAGCCTCAGGTGTGTTTATTGTGGATAAAACCAACTTTTCCCACCACTTTATTTGTAACTGCAGCCAAAAGGGACCATATATGAATGACAGGGTGGAGCCAGAGAGTGGCAAAGCGTTACCATATCTACAGTCCACGCCAATGGCTAATTAGTTAGCTAAACATGCTAACAAGTAGAGGTGGGGGGAAATTGATTTATATAAAAATCAAGATTCTTATCCTCTGAGATTTTAAATAGATTCATAACTTCCAAAAATCAAATTTTTATTTTTGGGCTAATCAGTCACTCCTTGCTAAGAGCTAAGGCTAGCTCTTTAACTCAGTCGAATTCTGGTGCATACTAGCAAGGGTAACTGTTTAATTGTTTACGCACATCCCTAAAATTATTGCTGCAATTTCAAATTTGTATAACTAAACAACGGTTAATAAATGAATGAACTTTTGACCCTAGTAGCAACATTAAAACGGTTCCATTTAAGGACGTGTTTACGTAAAATTAGTAATGGTAAAAAGTAAAGTTAAAATTGTGTTTCATAATAAGTTGAATATACAGAGTTATTAACTTAGCAAGCAGTTTAATTTTCTGTGTATAACAAATTCATTAACATCTATTTCATGGGGTTAGTCATGTGAGTGATACCACTGACATCAGCCTTGGAAAGAATGAAAGCGATGACAGAAGGAGAGAGATGACGAATCCACCCATCCATTTTCTATACTGCTTTTTTCCCCGTCCGGGGTTGCAGTGAGGGGGGGGGGGGCTGGAGACGATCACAGCCGTCTTTGAAGAGGCGAGGAACACCCTGGACTGTTCGCCAGTCAATCACAGGGCTGACATACAGAGACACCTACAGTCACACCCAGGGGCAATATATACACCAATTAACGTAACAAGCATGTCTTTGGATTGTGGGAGAAAGCTGGAGTACCCGGAGAGAACCCACACATGGGGAACAGAGAGGCTCCGGTCCAACTGGGATTCTAACCTTCTTGCTGTGAGGCAACAGCGCTAACCACGGCACCACCGTGCAGCCCGCAAGATGATAAAGATCAAGCAAATGATGATTAACCGGGTGAATGATTAATAAGGAGCAGTGAAGGAATGATTACTCACAGAAAGAGGAGCAGTGATGCATCTTTATCAGTTGTCTCTTGGAGACAGTGAGCCCCTGCTGTTCTTCCCCTTTGTATTCCCTCTACTACTGGATGTCACTTTTTTCTCTTTCTGCCTCTCACTCTCTCTTCGTCTCTGCTGTTTCAAACTTTACCCACCTCACACTGCTGTCTTTCCATCTCTCCTATTTCTCTGTGCATCTCTATTTCTTCTGCCTTTGCCCTGTCAACCTGCAGTATCTCTCCCATCTCTCTTCTTTCTCTCCACCTCTCACCTCCATTCTTCAACCACTTCTTTTCGGCTGCGTCACCCTCTTTCCTCTTATCTTTTCCCCTCATTCAACTTCTAGCTTCTCATTTTATCACTCTTCAATCTTCCAATCTCAAACCCTCTGTTCTTTTCCTTCACCTCCCTCTCTTTTATCTCACTCTCTCTCTTTCTCGTTCTCTCCTGGTGTCATTGTTTTCACCACTGGAGCCTGGCAATAGGGAGCACTAATGAGAGATTACAGTTGATATTGAGACAAAGCAGAACACAGCAGAGCTGGAGCTCCCACACTGTTACCGCTTCACACACAAACACAGACAAATACATTTATACACACCACAGACTTTCCACCACACCATAAACACAATGAAGCACTACACTCCCACAGAGGCGCTAATAGTAAAAAGAAAAAGATTCTGAACTGGGTGTGTAGTTTTCCCCCTCCCATCACACGGTGTGACAAGAAGAAAGTATTTTTTATCCAATTTATTAAATACTTCACATTTGTAAAGGCATTTCAGTTTTTTTTTTAAATGCCACAAAAAAGAGGGTTTGTGTTGTGTTTAGGTGCTGTCAAAAGATTACAATTGTATCACTATTAATCACTAAATGTCAATAGTATATTGTGATTAATCGCATGCTTGAAATCTATTATTTTGTACTTAAAAATAAAAATTGTTGGGCTTAAATCTTGATTGTTTTTTTTACTGTCTTAAGCTAAGTGTACTTTACCTGCTGTTTGAATGTAACCCTGCTTTTATTTTGAAATAAAGTAAGGACATTCTAGTGGATTGAAGTTTACAACATTAATTTAAACATTTAACCAAAAAGGAACTCATTACGGATCAAAGACTGACGTCAAACAGCTCAAAGGAACAGAAAGAAAAGGTAAATGTTTGATTTCTTGAGGTGGATATTACTTTGGTCTCCTCAGCTGAGCCGTCTGAGAGTTTTAAATAAGAAAATTGTCAAAATTGTCCTTGTCTCGAGCTGCAATTTCCTGTTTCCTGCATTGTTGTGTTAGCAGGTTAATGTTAGCATGCCTTTGTTAGCCTGTAGCTTCACATTGCAGTCATGGTTCAGAGAGATATTTCCAGAGGGTCGACTTGATTTCTGCTATATTCATGTGTACAATGTTGCATATTCTTCCTGTAATGCAACCACTGTGATATGTTCTAGTCCCCACACACTCTGGCAGGATGAAACTCTTCAAAATGTTTTGTAATTAACCACAATGTTTCATGAAATATCAGAAACGTTTGTTTGCATCACAAGTGTCTTCAAGTCTGGTTTTAGAGTGTCTTTAAATATTTTAGTCACAAGAATATCCCAGTTCATGAAGCTGTCTCTTATTTTGAGAGTATTATGTATTGTGTTTAAAGAAGAAATACATTCTGTCAAACAGCCAACGGTGGAGGATTACACATGCAGTGATTCAGCCTACATATGGTATTGTATGTAAACTTAAATCTGTAGCAATGTGGGGTCATTCAGTCAGAATCAATGTCACCCTGATTCCGTTTGCAGCTGAAGATGAAGAGAGGGGGACAAGAACAAAGAAGCAGAAGAAGAGAGCGGGATTGGGAGTCCCAGTGTGACTTGGTCTAATTGAAATGAATTCTGACTAAAGCAATGACTTTAATGACATTTTGAATCCAGGACTGGAGTAATGACATGGAGAGGCCTCGGGGGGAAAACAGCACTTTAAAAAGCTGTAGTGAGAGAGGGAGGGAGGGAGCTAAAAGAAATGTAAGGAGAGGAGGAGAAGAAGAATTGAGAGACACAGAGACAAAGAAAGAAGAGGTTGGAGAGGTTAAGTTTGGAGAGAGAGAGTATTTATTAAGAGAGCCAGGGGAGACGGAGGGAGAGTCGGGGGAGACACAGAGAGAAGACAGACAGATAGAGAAGAGTTCAAAACTAAAGAGAGAGAAGGAGACTTTTAAAAGACATCCAGGGAGAGAAGACTTTTTTCTTCTTCTTTTCATCAGCCGTCAAGCCGTGTCTCTTTTTAGCTCATTTCCCAGACTGCGAGACACTGTCGATAGGTCAACCTTATGAAGTCGCCATCTGAAACTCTCAAACCAACCGAGGCCTAACAGAATATGGTAAAACTCAATCCTGGGTTTAAATATTAATCACCTAATGACACATTTATGAGCCTCACATCTAATATTGCTTTTCTTTGAAGGTCCTTATCACCACATGGTTGCTTTTCTAAGGATAAAGAGTATTGTATTCACAAATGACATCGTTTAAAAGCTTTAAAGACGTCATATGGAAAGGGAAACCAGAGGGTAACGCTTTAGATATGGGTCTACGAGTTATCATGAGTTTTAACATGAATCCATGCATGAAGGTGTCATGAATTCATGATGAAATAGAAGTAATGTGCATGTTTCACTAGTATCTCATTCTGACATCATACATGAATCAATGTTTTAACTAAGGAGTTTCACTCATCATGATTTAAGGATGTTGATAATATTCATGATGTCATCACAGGCAAGTCTTCAGTTAAAGGTCACATATGTAAAACACACTTTACATTGTTTTCCTAACACTAATATGTCTCCTAGTCTGTCTACAAACCCCCCAATTATCAGAAAAGTCTGTCCTCTCCCTCTTTGTCCTGCTCCACTGTTCAGAAAATGTGTGCTCAAACAGGCTGTTTGGAGATGTTCCCTTTATGACATCACGAAGTAAGCCCTCCAGCCATTTGCTGCCACTCTAGTTAATGATTGTGTTTCCACAGCGAGCGTGCCAGCAGCGACACTACGCTCTGATCCGTTTCAAATACGCTGCGAGTCTATTTTCGATTTGCACGCTGCAAGCTGGACAGAGTAAAACGACTCGGACAGGAAGTCACACAAGGAAACGCACAGAGCGTCTGGTCAATTTCAAAATAAAACACAATATAAGGACTCACCATAGTATTTTCCATCACTTTATCAACATTACGCTCACGTTCCAAAAATGTACCCAGTGAGACATGGCGCAGGCCGTCCGGCCAATCAAAATTATTATTATTATTATTGTTTAAATTTGATATACTTTATTAATCCCTGAAGGAAATTCTAGTTTTACACTCTGTTCTTGAGAGACATGCTTCTCACACACGTGTGAATCACACACATGCACAAGTGGAGAGATGACAGAGTGGGGCTGCTACACCCTATTGTTTACGGTGAGAAGGCAGCGCACCAGGGTGGTTGAGGGTTTGGTGCCTTGCTCAAGGACTCGGGAAGTGCCCTGGCACCTCTCCAGCTACCAGACCCTCTGGTTTCCAACCCAAGTCCCTACGGACCGAGCTACTGCCGCCCTAAAACCTTGGCGCTGATGGAACGCTGCGCCCATGGTGTATGTGGAAATTGTAAGTTATTGTGTCCATAACAGTTTCCAGCAGCTTTAACAGTTTAAATGTATGAAAAAGAACAAAGGCATTAACATTTAATGAATCTCTCTGACATTTATAAAACTGTATTGACCCTGATCTACAGATCTACACAGGTTTAAATCTTTAAACCAGCTCGAAAATTTGACTCTTTTGGTTGTTTAGTTCATCATTTAAACTTTAATGAGATCAGACTTTAGAGTGGCTGCTAAAAAATAGTGAAAAAGCTTGAGACAAAAATATGAATGGTCCCTTCAATAGTTTGGAAAATAACCACAAATTAAAGCTGACAGTGTGCACTTTATCCTCATAATGACCATGTCATTTCACATTAAAGGTTAGATGAGTATACGGAGAAAACACTGAAAAACACGGCTGCTGTCCAAATTTAATCCAACTTTTAAACACCATTCGTTGTCTCTTTACAATATAATGTATTACAGTGTTATTTAATTCAACGTAATGCTGTCAAAGCTCCATTCACACTGAAATCTGTGAGGGCACTCTGTCCAGCTTCTCACTGAGGTTGGTGAGGGAATCAACTCAGTGCAGAAGCAGGCTTGTGTGTGTCAGTGATTGGACCTTTATGTAGACCAGGTGTGGGGAACATGTAAACACTCCAGTTGGACTCCAGTGCTCATTCTCTCAACTTCACAGGTAGTGCGAGGCTCTCCCTGTGTGTTCTCCTGAGTGCATAAACACCAACAAAGAACTTGAATCTGGCTCTCAGTGAATCAGTTTAGTTTTTTTTAATTTTAGGGCCACGCTTCTCACACACATGCACAAACAGGACCTGTGAACATGCATTAGTGGAGAGATGTCAGACTGGGGCTGCAACAAACTGCTATGCAGGCTATGCCTTGCTCAAGGGCACTCTGGAAGTGTCCTGGCACCTCTCCAGCTACCAGACTAACTTCATTATTGTGGTCCGCACCGGACTTGAACCTGTTCCCATACGGACTGAGCTACTGCCGCCCCCCAAACTTTGGGTGCTGGGTAGTTTTGTGGCTGTCCCTCAGCCATTTGTGTTCACTGTTACGGCCTCCCTGTCAGCTCTTTTGCTTTTCTTAAGTGTTTTCTGGGACTCCTGGACAATTTAGGTTTCAGAGTCAGCTGCTTGTTAGTTCAATCAATTTTGGTGCATTATTTAGTTTAGAAGGTTGTTATGGCTCAGTACTATGGTTCCGCATCTGGGTCCCACTTCCCCCTTTCCTGACAGAAATCCCTCTGAATGAAAATCAACCTTGATGAACTCCGACAGTGTTGCATGTCAAACCTGTGTATGATGTGACGATGTAAAATGCAGATGGAATTGTTAGCCAGTTGCTAACGAATGTTGCCAGTTGCTGCTTTTTTTTTTTTTTTTTTCTTTTTTCAAATCAGCTAAAGTGTTTGAAGGGTGGATGTTGCTTTAATTCCTGGTCAATTTAAATCAGGACCTTCAGCTTAAATTTGTGCCCTGGATTCGGGGGTTCTGACATAAATTAGAGTATTTTTAATGAATCTGGCTCCCAGGGCGAGAGTCTAAAATCATCATTAGTGTGTCGGCACAGAGAATATTAAAAAGCGAGGCTTTGAACTTCTATCATCTAAGAAAACACTCGCGATGTCTGATTCTCAACAGTGCTTGATGAATCGGCTTTACAAAAGATCAGAGCTTGTGTCGTCTTTGTGTGGCTAAAACAGGATGTTGATATTCAAGGTGAACAACTTCTGTCTTCTTAATTTAGTCAGAATTAATTAGAAACAATTGACACAAAGAGCACAACATTTGTGAAATAATCCCACCACAAAGTAGACAATTTTAACACAGAGTGCTGATTTTATTGAATTCTGCCTTTTTTTAACTGACAACCTGAATGATCCTGAAATGGTTTCTGTACACTGGGGGATACAGATATTTGACAGGCTGTGGGGTGGAGGGGCATTAAGTGGGTGAACTTTATATCATGAGAAACAGTGAAGGGAGGGTTGGGTCAAGTACTCGGTTCATCTGACTTCATGCCAACATTCAAACAGATACCAATCACTTTTATCAGAATTCAAAGTGGCTGTGTGCAGTAAAAAGTTACTGACTTGAGTTAAAGTTCTGGAGTAATTACTTTTATAAATACTTCAGTATTCAAACTTCTTTAAAAAAAAAAAAACTCAAAACATTTTGTATTGCCACAATGAGTGAGAAGTCAAGAATACATAGGGAACATTCTGCTACATGATGTTTAATTAGAAGAATGTCCAAAAACCCCTGATGAGCATGAAAAATGACAGCCAGGCTTTACACAGAGAGAAAACATTCAAAAAGAAAGTTAAACATCCGTTTCAGTCGGTGCGACGCCTCTTCTACTCTGCAGCATGTTCTCACTCCTGCTGCTTCTAAAGCTCCCTTTAGTTTTTTTCTCTGTTTCTCTGGGCTGTTAGCCCCCAACATAAACTACAACATATAACAAGAAAAGGGCCTCTGTGACAGCTTCTCTATTAAATAAATGTACTTCTTTACTACTTAGCGGGCAATGTATCCTTAGAGAGTGTAAACTGGAACGATTATATTCATAAAAACAAAAATAAAAACATAAGACTGTGTTGTTTTAGCATAGATATAACAGAGAACATTTTCCTAAATATGACTAAATATCCGGCCTTTTAAGGGTTAACAATAATAAGACAATCTTTCTCTGTAGAGGTCTGCAAATTACGAGGCCAATATTTGAAACTTAAAAAAAAGTGGAGAATTCAAGAGTCAATTTTTTTTTAGGATTGGCAAATTTAGAATAAAAAAAGATGATTCTTAAATACAATCTTTGTATGTTGAGGGAATCATTCTAGAAACATGTATTTAAAGAGTCATTTTCAACATTTGAATACTTCATTAGATTAGACAGTACAGATCTGTCCATCAGCGTCTGCGTGTCAAACGGGAGCTGTGCAGGGTTTAAGCAATAAGCACCTTATCATAGATTTTTAGAATATCGAAAATAAAACCGATTACATCATGAATGAGCTCATAACACTGATGTGCTCAGACTCCAGCTCAGGGGAGACTTGGTTTTCTGCAGAAGAGGGGAACAACAACATTTATTTGACTCGTGTATTTTATTTTTCTCGCCTTTTGTGTTTTTGGCAATTCCACATAAATCAGCTTTTCTACATTCATGAAATTGTGCTAACAAGGGTTCGACCACAAACTCCTGTATATTAAAAGTTGTCATACTCACCGGTTTACTACTCCAGTAAGGGTCTGTAGCCGGCTAATCAAAAGTAACCTTAATAATTAATAATTATAATAATAATAATTTAATAATTTAATAATTAATAATTTATACTTTATTGATCCTGTGAGGGGAAATTCGTTTTTTACACTCTGTCTAGTAAACATGCTACACAATCATAGGCCGTAATACACACACATGCACAAACAGGATTTCTTGCTAAACTTAACTGAACTCTCAACCAGATCACTTTTATGTCGTATGGTGTAAAAGTAAACTAACAACACACTGCAGCACAATCATGGTAGTAAGGCCGGGAGAATGAAAGAGTGCATAGGTCGACTTTCCAATCTTAAATACACCTGAGAGACTGGCCAGGTCGGCCCAGGTTTGGCTGAACACTGGGCCACCAGCGACCTGCAGGAAGACAAACATAAAGACAGACCGGGCAACGCAAAAAAATAGCAGGCCTTGCTGGCAGGAGGGCCTTCACTGTGATGTTTAAGACAACAAAGGAAGAAATAAGTGACTCGAATCAGCCCTTGAGCCTTTTTCAGCAGGATATAAAACACAATCAAAACTCATCACACGATGATGACAAAATGCCGCTGTTACATTTATCAGTCAGAGTTGCTGTTTGTAAATGTCGTTTGATGAGCTGTGTTTTATGAGACAATCAATCCCTCCTTATTGTCTGCAGTCGTCTCGTTGTGAAAGAGAACAAAGTCTGTGGTTGTGTGCGTTTACTACAGCTTACTTCTGTACATGTCGCATAATTGTGAGTGCCGTCAGTCTTCTCTCACTCGTATTCTGTTCTTCCTCGATTGGGCTGTTAAAAAGACTGCCGTGTCCCTATTTCCAGAATAGAGAAATCCGGTTGGAAGTGACAGGTCGCACAAAGACAAAGTGGTGCGTTGGTATTAATAGCTGTAGTCTGTCTTCTATGGGGAGGGGAAGTGAGAAGACAAGGAAAGGCCCCCTATTCAAATAGTAATTGCTCACAGTTAATCATTGGTGCCTGCGCGTCGTGAGACTGGGCAAATTCTGCTTTGGGGGAAATTAAGAGTGTGATTGTACAACAGCGGTCGTCACAAAAGTCAGCCATCAAATTAAAGATAAAGGGAAGTAGTATGGGGATTGTATTGCTCTGGATTCATTAGATTTCAGAGCTTGACACAGAAACTAATACACCAGGGAGGGCCATTTCAAGAGCTTTGGTTAAAGGGGAATACCGCTTAATTTCTGAATTCCCACATCGTTTAGCGGCTGCCATTTGTTCCCACCTTGGACTTTAATTGATATCAGGACAATATCTCCCAACTGGAATGATCTGTAGCTGCAGATGTGAAGATTTCCTACTGGGGAAAGTAGATAGTAATGTGTAAATTCAAGGCCGTACAGAAGTAAGGTGTAAGAGAGAAGGAACTGGAGTGCTTTGTGTAAGATATTTTCAATTACACAGTTTCACTTCTGAAATGCGAGAGTGGCAGAGGGAGGAGAGTGTGAGGGTTAAAGACAATTCAGACTTTTTAAGGCATCGTGTCTTAGAGGAAAGTCAGACTGTGAAAACATTGAGTAGCAGCAGCTTATCTTCTATAATACAGTGACATTGTAACACCACATATCTTATATATATATATATACATATAAGATATAGACAAGAGGATATCATTTTCTTCTCAGAAGAAAGGATTTTACCAAAGACAAGATAGGGTTTGGGCCTTCAGGCTATATGCAGATAGGTTTTTGGTTTACTCACTGACTAAAAACTCTGGGTTGGGTGTACGGCCCTTCACTGAGAATACAGCAATGTATTTTTGCACATCTGTCACCCTTTGAGAAGCAGCTGTGCAATCCATTTGTGAATCAGACCCACAGATTGTTGTTTACGGTAATGTGTAGTTGCAGACCGATTAGGGTGCCCACGCTGACCCCTGTCCAGCATCGACAATGGGCCACATGGGCATCAGAACTAGACCAAGAGGCAATGGAAAGAATTGGCATGGAGGAAAAACGACAAGTTCAAAGGTCAAGGCTAACTTGGCATCCAAACTCCCAACATCTCAATTCAACTGAACGTCTGAGGGATGTGCTGGAAAACCAAAGAAGCTCTTGGTTTCAACAAGACAAGAGCTGAGTTGGGCACCTACAATATATCAGGCTGGTGAACATTACGTTATGGCCGACGGATGTACGTTGGTCAGTGTGACTTGACATTTATCTCAGGATCCTTGTTCATGGTTCATAAATCTGAAATTGGAGTACGTAGGCAGCAGCAGCAGCGTCCTTGTTCCAAACAAATGATTGCTGCCGATGATGGAGACACTCAGCAGCACTCAGGCTCACGGCAGCTCAGGAGGATGTAAATGTCCGCCTGCTGAATGGAAGCCAGTCGTGGGCTCTTCATAGAAGTACAGCTGAGAGCATGTACACACACTGCCTACACACACTGTACACTAGAGTGTCTGCCACACACCTTCTGTCCCTTGCCATTTCACACATAGTAGTCCCCCTCCCTCTCCTACGCATTCAAAGAGAGCCTCACTGGAATTCCTATACCATACTATACTGTGCACATGTACATACACACTCCCAGGCATGCAGGACACTGGTGCTTTTAGTGTGTTTCACCATGTTGCATCATTTATCTTCCTGTCAGTTTGTACAAGGGGCCTGATCTCAATCCATATTCATGACCATCAAGTCATAAATTAGTGTGTCTGTGTGGGAGAGCAATCATTAGATCAGAAAACTTCCACACACTAATAAACCTAAACCAAAGTCTTTTTAATACTGATCCACTTAAAATAAATCAGTATATTTCCCGTGGATAAACGTATTGATGTAACACATTTACATGTTATTTACAAGTAGAAGGAAAAACAAGAGTTTAAGACTAAATGGATTGAAAGTCTATGAACAAGTAATTTTCGAGTAAATAATCAGTTTATTTACTTCAGCAGGCTTTCTGCCTCCTTAGCTTCATTTATTGCACTGTGCCCCTAATGAGGTTGATGATAAATCTCAGGTTAATGAGCCATAATGGATGTAAATTAGCATAAATTGATACATTAGCGTCATCCTCCCGGAGCCTCTTAATCTCTTGGATGGGGTGACTCCGAATGAGATATAAACTCTCGCTTTTATAAACCTGCCATGAGCTCCGTCTACCAAACCTCTACAACATGAGAGTGATGTGTCTGTCTAGTGATTTGTCTAGTAAACAGTTGTTGACAACATATGGTTGGCTCATACACAAATAAAGATCTGCTACGATTTAGGTGTTTCACCCATATAAGTTTACAGCTTCAGACACCCAAAAGTAGGAGTGCTAACAGGTGGTAGACAGGTTTGAATAAGACATTTCACAAAGTTACCAAGATGAATGAATTTTATGAAAATTCGTACTAACATACTGTATATAGCTATCTTATTATAATTTACAAGTGTTGATTTTGACAATCTGCACAATTAGGGGCGTACTCAGTGTGTTTTTTTATTTTTATTTGGGTCATTATGAGTTTCCTTCATATTGTTTGCTTGTTTCTATTTATTCCTCAACAGAGCTATGCATAAAGCCTGATTTATACTTCGGCCACAAATCTACTCCATAGCCTATACGCTGTAGGTTTGCTCAGCCCTGTACCTAATGGCGAAGCCCACGCACGTATAGCCTAAAGTGCAACCCCTAAAAAAATGTAACTTCCTGTCCAAACAACGTAACATCAAGCCCTATGATTGGACCGCTGAGTAGCATCATGTTTCCTGCATTTAGAACATTTCCGCGCCGTCACCGTTTTCAAAATTCTGCAGAGGGAAAAACGCTACAAGCTGGTACAGTCAACTGCTGCTAAATATTTATCAGCTCCAACTCCAGCGTTATAAGCTCTGATCCAGTCGCCATGGTTTCCTGTACACAAACAAGCCGAGAATATGGCAGAATCAAAAACTGATGATAAAACAAGTATATAAATCGTATATGAATATATTATTACATCATATTACGTCATATCCTGTATGGGGGAAGTGTGATATATCTTCAGATTCAGATTCTTTACTGTCACACAGAGGGAAATGTGTTTTGCAGCAGGAGCACACCTAAGAAACACAAAGACAACATCACCTCAAAATCTAAATAAAAATAAAATTTAAAATTCAGACAACAAAACAAAAGTTTTTAAAAATATAAAACATTGTAATAAAATCAGTCAAGAGCTCATACCAAGATGGGAATTCCTACCAAGTTATCAAAGTGCAAAGTAGAGGTGTGCAAATGTGCAGTTTAAGTGCATGAAGGACAACGAAAAGGCTAATTGTTATTTGATTTATTAATTGCACTGGGTACAAATAAGACCTGGAGACTTCCTCAAAGGAGCTCTAAGATGATGACTTGAGGGTAAAATCTTCTTTGTTAAAGATCTCATGGCCTGGTGTGCCTCTGATGTTTTGAAATGTTTGGCCTCTGCCAAAAAAAATTCTGTTTGTATGTGTGCAAACTTTTTATTTTATTTTAAGAAATAAAAAAAAAAAAAAGAATAAAAAAAAAAAAAAAAGTGAAATGTATACGGAAGAGGATTAGGACCATGGAATAAAAAAAAAATGGGATTCTGATTTTGTTTTAGGATTCTGACTTTTTTTTTAGAATTCTGACTTTAAGGCGAGACACTACAGGTCAATAGGGTAAAAAAAATTAAGTCACAGATATCAACATGACACTTCTCCAGTTTATTACTTATATCAAGGCAAATATTTTTAATATTACAAGTTTTCTTCACCCAATTTTGTTCTCCTTTTATTGTGACTCATGAAGTATTTTAATTTATAAAAAGGAATTCCACCATAAAAGACAGAATATAGCAAGTTTAGTTTACATAATAAGACATGTGCAATCCTTGATTTATTGATATTACAAAGGAAATATCCTGCCTATATTGTCCCATATGCTTTTTTGTAAAGCGTCTCGAGATAACACTAGATATGAATTGGTGCTATACAAATACTGATTGATTGATTGATCTTGCCTACCTTTGCATGTAAAGGCAAACATTTAAAACCTTTACCTCACTGGGCCTCTATTAATGCAGCAACCTTGCAATTTACCTAATCTATAAAAAAAATATATATATAGATTAACTATTACAGCCCGACCAATTAATCGACCAGCCGATAATATCGGTTGATTTTAGCCTATCAATTGACTATCAATATCGGCTCATTTTATCGCAGATATGCGCTGATATTACTAAATTTATTTACCTGCCAAATAGCATTTAATTTAAGTATAAATATCGGTCCCAAAAAATCCATGTCAGGCGACCCCTCATTACCATGTGTATTTTTGTAAGGTTTTTATTCTGGGGCTTTATTTATATTGATCTTTATTTTGATAAGACAGTGGATAGAGTGAGATTGGGCAGGAGAGAGTGGGGAATGACAAAGGAGCCCTGGAATATTTACTTTACAAAACACAGATATGGTTGATTAGCATGGAATTAAAAACAGACATCCTCCGCAGTTATTACAAATGACCAGTAGTCCCCAGGTAATACTAATCCCGTGTGAATAGGGCTCTATTTACCTTTTTTTAAAGATGGTTTTCCTATTAGTTGTTTTGCATACACTTCATTTTCAAAAATAATGGTTTATAATATTAACGTCTGTAATCCTTGTTATTCATATGTAGTTTCTTAATCTAATAATTATTACACTGCTGCTGTGTTCTGTGCAGTCTGACGCAGAGGAGATGTTTCTCAGCAGCACTTGATCAGATGACCTGGCAGCACTCCAGGTGATGAAAAAAAAAAAGACCTCACGTCAATCATGGCAGCAGATGGAGCAGATGCAGAACATTTCCTTTGAACTGTGATGAACTTTCCAATCACGACCACAATGTAATCAACCTGATCAGAGCAGGCCAGCAAATGATCCCATTTGTTTTCACTGTCCGGCTCATCTGATTTTCCATCTATTATATTCCCCTGTAATTCTCCATATTACAGTGTGCGAGCAGGCCACACACATCACTGTCTCTCCCTCTCTGTCTGCTCCCTCTACGCACACACAGACACACACACACACACACACACACACACACACAGACACACACCTCATCATATGCACTCAGTCTGCTTTGCATTACATTAGCGTTGCACTCCGTTGGGTATTTTCTGTATGTGACTGAGACCCAGACAGAGCCACCGAGGGCTCTATTATATATGAGCACTCCCTGTGATGATCACTTTTCTGTTAAGGAGTAAAGAGTTTTGGGTGATTAGCCAACTGTAAGCTGTCTGCCTGAGACGCTGACCTTGTGGCACTCGCCTTCATCCTCCAGTGGACTAATTGGCCTGTAAATCTTTTAGGAATTCAAACAGTGACAGTCAGTGTCCGCCCGGCCCAGCAGGGAGCTGTACCGCCGCCTGCTCCACGACAGCACCGTGAAAATATACACCAACAAGCATGGCGTGAATGAATTGCTCAATTTCAGGTGTGTGTGTGTGTGTGTGTGCTTGGATGTGTCTGCTCAATAACTCAATAAAAAGAAAAAGATAAATGGAAAAAATATCCTCATTACCTCCCAAACTTGTCAAAGCAGTAGACTAATTAAGAGAAAGTGCCAAGAGATCAAGAGAAGAATTTCAAACTGAGTTCACCAGATACATTCAGAGTAGACCCTGAAAAAAAAAACAAGCCTGTTTTTTCTGTGTGTGTTTCTTCCCTCAGATAGCGCCTTTTTTTTTTCTTAATGTGTACATTTAAAGGGCAGATAAACAGCATCCTAATTCAATTACCCACAGTTCTACACACTAATGTCGGGACTAACGTTTTGCTGTAACGCCACTACTTTTTGTGGTATCTAACCAAATTGCATTGTAGCATCCTGGAAGAAAGAACGTTGCACGCTTTAAAAAACGGGTAGGTGGTTATTCAGCCGTGAGCTTTCTGTCTATTAAATACAGTCATGATTTTACCCTACTCCGGTTAAACGACAAGAATAACACAGTGAGTTGTAGTCTGTGTACAGGAAGAAAAAAAGTCTCTCACAAGAATGAAGCACCAAGCTAAATAATAACACACTTCTACTAAACTAGCTCTCAGAGAGCCCGGCGCTGCAGACACCAGAGACCCAGGTACTGCTCAAGTTAGACCAAGGAGGAAGCACTCCTCACAAACTGCAGGCTTGATTTAAAACACTGCCTGCTCCACGATATGTAAACCAGACTATAGAGTGATAGACAGGTATGTTGTCGGTGACATGCTTCATATAAACTGTTGACGACTTTAGCTTCACAGTACCGTTCTGCCACTGCAAAAATAAATAATGTGAACATCAATATGAGCTATGAAAAGGATAAAGTAACGCTGACGCTACTTTAATAATGCAGTAGCTCTGTTAGTAACTCTGTTACTTTTTGATAGTAGTAACTGTAACTATTTACTAATTTTTACTAATGTGCCCAACATTGCTACAGACATATCAGAAGATGTGTTTTAACCATTGTCTGGTTGGATAGTAGACACATATATGTAAAAAAAAACCTTTCGCACAAGGTATGTCATCAGATCTATTGCAGCTGTTTTCCAACAGAGGAACAAAATAAATAGCTAAAAAACAGAAAATGTGTTTCACGTCATACATTCTTTTTTAGTAAAATTATAAAAAGATCAATCAACAAGTAAAGCAGAGAGAAAGAAGCAGGATTCTTTTCTTTACTGAGAGGACAATTACAATTGGGAAAGTATCAGGTTTAAAATCATCACTGTCTGTATAGTATTTACTTCAAGTGGATAACACTTTTTTTTGGGGGGGGGGGGGACTTTTTAGGCTGCATTAAAAAATGTCTGATTCCTGGAAACTGTTTATTACCACATAAGGCCACTATAACGATTGACTTTCTTATGTCTTTACAGTTTGTTTCTAAAAGTTTTACAACATGAATTAAACAGGCACATGCTCCACATTGAGAATCTACTCTGTATTCATTTAAAAGCAGGTTTCATTTAGATTACACACTTCACAATAGTTAACCATGAATAATGGAGATAAGATTAGATTAAAGTCTCAACCTGTGTGACTTCTTCCTCCAAATCTTTTTTCTGTTTTCTTTTTATTAAGATTTTTGTAATTGTTGTTTGCCATTACGAAATTAAAAATTAACTATTTGCATGCCCGTTTGTATCATATAGGCTATTAATTTGCATTTGTAAGAAAAACATTTTCAACATTGTAACAGGAAATAAGATTATTGTACTATTATTATTACATTCTGACATGGATCAATTATGAGCCAACATTGGTTTTGGTGCATTGCATTTTTTTTTTTCTTTGTTTTTTTTTTTTATGAAAGATTTTTGGTGCTTTCTCAGATTAAAAAAAAAGTCCTTTCATTAATTTCCTCCTATTTCCAAAAAATGGTCAAAGAGGGCACAAGGGTTAGGTGGATAGGGGTTTAATTTTATAGTGTCTAACAGTGACTTAAAATGATAAATAGACATATACTAAGTTAAGAAATGGAGTAAGATGAATCAGCATTTTGGGGTTTTATGCCTGTGTTTCCTCTTGCTGTACTGTCTATAAAATAATCTGTAACTGCTCAATTCTCCTCCCTGGGATAAATGTATTTCTGATTCTGGTTACAGTAAAGATTGAATCAGTGTCAATGTGTGCATGATCATACTTTAAATGATTCCTAATTGATCACATGTGTTTTCTTTTTCAGTAAAGATGTGTTGTTTTAAATGTACAAATGCTTTGCCATTCCTCTGGTCTTTTTTAACCTAAATGTCTTTGCTTGTTACTCTCAAATCACTGCCATCAATCAGTCACCACGACAACAGGCCATCAAGGAATTTGCAATGCATGTTATGACCATATTTGACCAATCTGTGTACAGCTTTTAACCCAGTGCCCATAACTGTGGGTACATACGTTCTCCAGAGTTTATGATGTTATTACACTGAAGTCAGTGTGCACTGAGGGATCGACCCAGGATAATTAGGAATGTATTTACGGTGGCCGATACATGCCATTAATTTCCAGTAGCTTTATTGTGCCCATGCAGTTTCAGAGTGGGTGATGATTGGAATTGTGAGAGGAAGGTTGTAAATAAGATCCAGCCATAAAAAGAAACAACACAGAGCTGCTCCTCATAATGAAAGCTTGGCTTTAAATATCTTTTAAGATATATCTAAGTAGTTAATGTGAAGTTTGTATAAGTTATCTCTTCTGCATGAACTCTTTCCTGTTGTGAACTTCAGTGAGTCACAGCCTCTGTGTGTGGAGTATACACAATCCTTTTCATGGCATCAGTTTGTGTCTGGACAAAAGTAAGACCACAGTGTTTCAAATTATTTTATTCTATCTGATAATTACTTCTTAAGTCCGCTTTGATGTCCAGATTTCAAGCTGGATCTCTGAGTCCCATAAAGATTTGTAAAAAAAATCATGTTCCAGATTTCAAAGTCATTATTTTCAACCTAATAAGATAACATAAATTACAAAATACTTATTATTTATATAAAGGTTCAGCACTTTCTTGTCTTGACTGTTCTGTCTGTCAATCAATCAGTTAGCATTTTCAAAGCTAGTACTAATCTATAGGTGTCATGAATGCACTGAAGAGCTTGGGGCTCTTTCTGCTCAGTCTGTAACTTCTTGCTGTCACACCACAGAGACGTTCTTTTCAAGAGGAAAATGGTGTTCTCTTTCTTTCTTAAAAATCCAGTACATTTCACTTGCCGGCTTCCATCGCTGCAACACCTGTTGGTTTGACGTTTGCCTGGTAAACAGAGGGGCGTCCAAAACGCCAGTGTGGGGGAAGCCTTAAAAAGCGCCTAACTTCTCTGGTCCAAAAAAATGAAGACCATTCAGGACCAGAATCTAAAACTAGAAGGAGGACATACTGGCTGCTGCAATGTTGTCAGAGAAGCACTTAAACATAGCATGTTTCTTCAATGTCTGATGATACAGTAAAATCATTTTATTTCATTCAGTAGGTATCTTACATATTGGACCTTTAGAGGTAAAACTACTACTATGGTCACTGCCCAAAACAAACAGTGGACCATTCAGTTTATTGAGACCCTCACAGACCTGACTTAATTTCATTGGATGTTATCTCTGTGTGTACATTTCAAAGTGAATGTTTCTCTAGGCAAATGACTGGCAGCCATTTTGCCATTCCCACATGTTGCAAGACTGCAGTCGTCATGGGAACTGGCAACATGAAAACCATCTGTATAATTACACCCCCCCACCATGCTCTGGCTTTCTAAGACAGAAAGGCAGAGTGAGATGAATGAAAGAGCAACAGGACAAGAAAAAGGGAGGGAGAGGGAGAGGACGGAGGAGAGAAAAAAAGAGACAGGGGCCTGGGGGTCCCTCTGCACCTCTCCCTCATTAATGCACAAGAAGAAGACGGAAAACAAAAGGAGAGCCGTGCAGACATATTGCAAAGAGAAAGTGAGCCAAGGACAAATGGAGAGAGAGATCAAGACGAAGAACAGGGCGAAGAAATGACAGAAAGTGGGAAGAAAGGGGGGTAAAAAGAAAAGGGGGGAGAGGGAGCAGAGAGATGACAAATTGTGACAGTTAGCATGCATAACCAAGTAAAAGAGTGTGTGCAAGTGGAAGTCAGGAGTAGAGAGTAGGAAAGTGCAAACACATCAAAGAATGACAAACGAGAGCTGAGGACAGAGATTAAACACAGACGCGTTCGGGGAAGGAGAAGGGAGGAAATCCAAGCCCCTGAATCTGTTGATTTTGAGGGTTTAATAGAGGAAAGAAGAAGAAAAATGACACGTGAAAAAAATGTTTTTTCTGTACGTAATATATCATATGTGTAGAGATCATCTAATTGCGGTTTCAAAGACATACAATTTGAGCACCTGTTGTGTTTTCAAAATTTCACACAGGTTTTGTCTGTAATATTTTAAAAAAAGTTTTGTCTCTTTGAGAATGAAAGATTGTACCCAACAAATCCCACCTCAAACATGAATCCGTGAGAGAAATGAGGGAGGTGATGTTTTATTTCAACCCATTCCACATATCCAGATGGTAAGGTCTGGGTTGATTGGGACTTTCTAAGCCATTGTGTTTCTAACAAGCACTTGTGATGCACTTGTATACAAGCAGATTAAATGGTACTTTCCTTGTTCTCAATCATCCTCTTAAGTTTTGAGCACCTTTTTTTTTAGTGCCAAACCAAATCATAGACTGTAAATATAAATGGACAAAGCCTGAGTGATGTCCCCCATCTGTTCGGGCTCAAGGAAAAAAAGGGTATCACAAAAAATATAAATGTTTGCTTTTCATCTTTTCAATACAGTCACAAATCCCCCAGGATATGGAGGCTCATTGGCAGCAGCCACTTTGCTGGAAATCCTGTCTCATCCTAACTTTCAATCAACTTAACGACAGGCAGAGAACTGGAGCTGAGGCGGGATTTAAGCCTCCTGATACATCACACCCACCTGTCAATCAGGTCAGCTACGCGCCTAACTATGGATAACACTAACTGTTTACAAAATCCAGTACAGTGTGTGCCAGTGAGGACAATAACTAACTTTTTTTTGTTGTATAAGGCTGTTAACATGTTAATTTATGTTGTAAAAACTGGCTTTTTTGGCTATGGTGTGTTTGTGACTTCCGGTGTTCCTGGAGACAGCCTCATGTGGACACTCCACAAACTGCAGGATTTTGCACTTCTGCATTGGCTTCATTTTTGAATAGCGGAGGTTGCTGCCTTCTCAAGACTGTCTACTTCTCCAACCAGTCATCCAGCACCCCTAGTTCTGCTTTCTTAAAACCTCTTGCTTCCCTCCGATCATCTCGGACCAATCACCTGCCACCTGGTTCCTTTATGTCCTCTTTACTCGACTGTGGCGTCTGTGATTTTAAAATTGAACCAAACATTTGTGTAACTCATTTGTATGTTGACTTGTTTTCTATACAAAGCTCTGGTAACTGATTTCTTTGCGTACTAATTCATGTTAACAAATAAATAGGCATTTCTTTGGCTTGTATTATTTTCATATCTTGCACCACATGAAAGTAACGTCCTTTGTTACTTTAACACTATTTTAAAGGGTGGATGCATCTGGGTTTCTTTATGGCACGATGCATACGTTTAGTGCTGCTTGGGTGCTTATTAACGGCACAGTCAGGTGCAGTAATGTCAGTTGAAAGGCAGTAATATTCTGCAGAAGTTAACACAATACTTAATTGCAGAACTAGGAGAAGTTAGTTCACAAAGGCAGCAGCTGAGACTGATAATTTCTCCACACAGTGCTTGTGTAGAAAGCCTTCATGGCCCACGATGGGGGGCGGATCCATTAGTGTGTGACATCACGTGAAAGCTACGAATTTACTTGTCCGAACTCTGACATGAAAAGTGGATCGGTGGATTTGTGTCTGACAGTTGTTGTTTTAAGAAGCTGAAGGGGAATGTCTTTTCTTTTTCAGGTATCCTTAAAGCAAAGTACTGGAACAATGAAACATTTTGAACAGGTGCCTTAGATGAAAGTCAGGAGATTGTAAAGGTCATTTGGATAGACCTTTGGGAAGCATGGATTTCATTTTATTCATCATCATTAATGTCCACGCAAAGTATTGCAGAAAACCGTTGTAGGGGTTCTGAGGTTTACAGGTTTAAAAGGATCCCAAGTGTTGTGATGCCGCAGAGACGATGTGCACTTCCATCCATGTGAAAAACTAAGATGAAGAACGATTAAGAAAGACGGAACATTTTGTAGGGATAATAAAACCTGTAAAAAATGCCCTTAATGGTCGATTTCTATTGTTTCAAGTTCAGTGTGACATAAAAAGGGAGCCTGTCAGAATACATTTAACATTTAAGAAACTAGGTAAGAAAACTGAAAGCTTCCCTCTCTGTTTCTAAAAGACCAAGCTCACCGAGCTTGTGACATTACAGCGCGCGCTGGGTGTGCAATTACTCTATTACAGACGTATCTGGAACAGAGCTTGAGGGAAGTGTCACACACCAGTGTGAACTGGTTGTGAAATATGAATCCAAATAGAAATAGGTGCTAATTGAGGTGCTTATAATGGGCAATGATGCACAGCGGGTGTGTGAATGTGACAGTAATGGATTCTGACAATTTAAATATTATGACTGTGGATGGAAACTATTTGAGAGATTTTTTAACAAGTATATTACAACTTTTTTATTTTTTCTACGTCTAATAGAGTTGGCGTCAAGACCACACTAACCAAGACCAAGACGTGCTCTGAGACAAGACCAAGACATTTAGGGATTGAGACAGAGACCAAGACCAAGGCAGGGCGAGACCGAGTCAAAACCAAGACCATAAATATCAATGAAAAAACATAATTTTGTGTGCCACTCTCTCAGATCATAGCACTAGGAAGTAACAGGGGGAACACTTAAATTAAACTTGAATGAATTTAAGTTGTTTGTTCTTTTAGAAAGAGGCGTTTCCTTCTAATCACAGTAAGGACAGGAAAAAGTAAAAAGCAGAGCGTGTGTGTGTGTGTGTGTGTGTGTGTGTGTGTGTGTGTGTGTGTGTGTGTGTGTGTGTGTGCAGACAGTACAGAGACTGCAGTCACCTCCGGCAGGAAACAGCTGTCACCAGTTCCTGCTCTGCTCCTCCTTTATTTTCATATTTATCCCTCTCTCTCTCTCTCTCCCACAGCTCTCCACTTTCAGACATATGGAGCAGTTGAAACTCTTTAAGACTGGCTCCTCTGGGCAGGTAAGAACAACGTCATTAACATATTCTGGAATTTTATCTACTCCTTTTTTTTTTTTTTTTGATAAATTCCAGTGTGAAACTGAAGTACCATTTTGTGCTGACATGAGAGAGGTTAGATGAGGACAGGGCTTAATATAATAAGCTCAGTTTGTCATGTCAGCAGTGCAAACAGTATGAGTAATGTATACACTAGAATTTAACTCTTGGCCTCCGGCTTAATATCCTGCGGCTTGAACTTGAAACAGAACTTGTTTAAGGACGAAAAAAGGACTGTGACAACCACCCATAATCCAATCCAATATCCGACGACAGAGTCGCTTAGTCTTTTGTATCAGAGGACTGGAGTTAAAGCTGTTTACAAGCCTCTTTCCAGTGATCAACAATAACACCTCTAATCCCCAGAGTGCCCCAGGGTCCCTTTCCAGCTGTGGACCCCCCCCCCCCCCACCCCCTGAAACATCCAGGCTCCCTAATGGGATCCAATGTGAGGAGAAAGAACAGACAGGCTTTGTGTGTGGTAATTAATCCAAGCTCTGTGACACAAGTGTAATGTGTTCCCTGCTCTATCTCTAATAATTAAAACAAATAAATAACTAAACTAATAAACTGGATTTAGGGATCTGAGGACAATGCAGTTAATCAAAGCTGTGTCTGCGTAAATGCCAAGTGACTGTTTAGAAGAACTTGTTTTAATAATAAATAAATAAATGTTTCATACAATGGTTTATAATTAACACCTCTAAGTCTGAAAAGCCTGAAAAAATCTAGAGAATTTCAGAAGGACTGCCCCCGAAATACTAAAGATCGGGGTGTTCACACATGCACCTCACATCGAGAATCTATCTCTGTTGTACGGGAGTACGTTCAGACGGGATCACCTGAGGCAAGAGATGATGTAAAAAGAGCTACACAGGAGTGGAGGATGATGTAACAGTGTCACACCGACGCTATAAGGCGCATATTTGCTCAAGTTTTGATGCAGGCCAAGTCTGGAAATTGGTCAAATAATAAAGTACATCTTATATCTTCTTCCTTTTCCTTCCCACTAACTTGCTCGAGGTAAAGTCTACTGATTATATCCCGCTCACTCTGACTTCAAGCAGAAAATATACTAGGGGGCCGGCAGGAGAAACTCCGGATACAAAGTGAAAAAATTTGGCTGTTTGCGTTCACACATGCAGCTTACCCTGAAAGCTTCGGGAGTTTTGTGCAAGTGTGAACAAGACTTAGAGAACTGTGTTCCGGCCCCTTGAGGTCTAACTCGGCCAGATCATGTCTCCATGCATGACATACTGGTAATGGCAGTAAACCTAAATCAGTTAGCTTCAGCATATGTTTCACTGTCTTCCTGTCTCTTAGTCTTCCAAATAGTCATGTTACTTGACGACACACAGGAACTGAGGTATACAGTATGAGCCCAGGAGGAATAAAACAAAAGAAAGGGGTGAGGATAAGAAAAGGGGAAGAGGAATAAAGAGAGGGAAGATAGAAAGTGGATGGGGGAAAAGAGGAGAAATGAAAAAGGGAGAGAGACGGGGAGCCTCCAAAGTGGCTTTTAAACTGCTTCAAATTGGTCATTAGTGTAATCAGGGGGAAAAGCATTGTGGAAGCCTGCTCCATTAGGGGGAATGGTGACTCCCTGTCCCTCACTCCTGTTCTCCCTCTTTCTGTCACTTCCTCTCTCATCATTTCTACTCCGCTTCCTCTCTGGTGCCTTCTCTAAAGACACGTCCATCTTTTAATGCAGCTCAGGCAAAAAAAAAAAAAAGCCTGCACGTCTCCACTGATGTGACAGCCTGAATAAGTTGTAAAGCTCTGCAGGATGGATCATTTCAAAAATCACTGTATTGAAAAAAACAAGTCAAAGAAAGTTCACAAATGCAATATTTAGTGAAACATTAGTGGAGCGGAACCGACGTCAAACAATCTTACATGAAAAAGATTGCTCTTTGCTTTTAAGACTTTGTTGCCCTGTTCACTATACAAACAGCACAATTGACTTTATCTGAACTATAAGACCTTTTTACCCCAAAGGAAAATTGTTGTGCAACAGTGATGGTAAAAACTAGAGGAAAGTTTATAAAATGCTAAACTTAATGCAAGAGGAATGTTTATCAGTAAGGTATAAAAAGAGGAAAACATTGAAATGTTTAACACTATGAATGGTTAACTGTCTGATGCAAATGCAAACAAAAATAATGCACATGGTCATGAGCAACAAAGCACAAGATCAGAATTTGCACTTTTTAAAAAATGTCATTGCACTTCTTGATATCAAAATCAGCAGATTTTTACTTCAAAACAATGTACTTCTCTTTATTCTGGCCATTTCTGCCTCACTTCGATAGCACAGCTGAAGAGAGGCAGGAAATGTTGGGAGGAGAGAGTAGGGGATGGCATGCAGCAAACGGCCAAGGTCGGATGTGTAGTGAACTTATTTATGCTGACCGCTGATAATTATTGTTTTACTTCAAACACTTAACACGGTGCCACTTGTCTAATAATTAGTCCAAAACATCCATCCATCCACCTCGCCCCGATGCTTTTCTGTCATCGCATCCTTTTGGTCGCACCGCACTCACATTAACAAAGCATTGAATGAGTGATGTGCTTGTATTGGGGCAGCGAGGAGGAAAAATCTTCTCTGTATTCTGTCATTTGTTAAATAACAACAAAAATGGGGAAAAAAATGAAACCAGGGGTGTGTCGGAAATCACTCCCTATTCACTATATAGTGCACTATATATATAAACGCCATTTTGTAGTGGAAGCATGAGTTTTCTATTTAGTTATTCAGAGACCCTGTCTTCTGCCTATGTTGTCTCATTGTCCTGTGTTCTAGAGGTTTCTGGGTGTTAGCCTTTGGGCAGTGGATTTGTAGCCTCTGTCCGATGACAGCAAGCAGGACATGAGGACAGGACTTCATCAAAACAAAAGATCCAGGTGCCAGACACTTAGCAAACATTCATGGAGTTGTTTAGCAAGGGTGGAGCCAATGTTGGATGGAAAGATACTGCAAACAACAAACCCTACAGTACAACACTTTGCTTGACATTTGTGATAAGCCTTTATACAAACATATTATCGACCTCAAATGTTCCTAATGATGGTTCTCAGTCATCCAGGTCATGGTTATTTAAAGTTTGAACCAAAGGGCGACTGGCCTTAGGCCTTGGCACACACTTAAAGATTTTGAAAATGTGAGAGCCCACACATGACAAGAAATCATGACAGATTGAACAGTTCAGTTCTTATAGTCTGTGGTGTGCAACAAGACAACCAACCAGAGTTTCGACTATCAAAATGTGTTATTTAGCGCAGTCAAACGTGACTTAAGAGTAAACAAACATGATGGCCAAGCTACACTTGGCTAGCTGTTAGCCGGTACATCCATTACGGTAAACATTTTGGTCCAAAACCAAACCACAATCCTTGTCGGTTGGATTGTGGTTTCTTTTACAGGATACGTTGTATAAACACTTGTTTTGTTGCCACAAATCAACAAGTTGGTCCTGCATTTATGACATCCATCTAACGTTATGTTTCCGTTTGCTGTTGTCACCATGGTAATGTTTGTTGTTCTTCCTGCTTCAGTCACCTTGGTTCCTTACTGGCTATTGTTGGGTTCCACGTGACAATCCCCTCGCTGTTCTCCCCACACAACAGGATTTCTGATCGTAAATGATTTCAAATCAGGGCAGCCTGATAGTCTTCTGAGCAGATCGGGGAGGTTAAAATCACTCTTCACGCGCCTCACACCACAGGAGGAACTGGCAAGATGATATCGGGCCATTGCTGACTCTGGTCGGAAGAGGGGAACAGGCCCCAATATCGGCAATTATCTTGTAGTGTGTACCTCACTTTAGCTGAAGATCTCGAAAGCATTTTACCTCTCCTTTGGAAGGCTTCCTCAGATCTCAGATCTGTACATTGGGACCGGCTTCCTGAACTGAAGAATGCTTTCGGAGTAGAGGTGAATTGTTTCAACAACTTCAGCTAAGGCCAGTTGCCTTACTTCCATCCTATTACTTACCTCTCCCTTGTCAATAACGTGTTATTCTAGCACGACTAATGTGTTACCCTTCTCCAAATGATGATACTTAAGTCAGCTCCATTTTCTGTAAGACTACTAGAAGAGACTCTCGGAAATCTTTCCCTGTTCATCTTTGTTGCTCTTTGTTCATAAAGTCTGACATGAATCAGAGCATTTCAGGGTCTCTGTGAGGCTAATGGATGTGTTCAATAAAGAATTTAAATGTGTTTATTAGTGGAGACTCAGTGAGTTCGGATATGGGCTTTTTGCCAAAAGTATAAAAGGTGAAAACTAGATGACTTTAATAGGGAGGTGTTTAAAGGTAGTATAAAAGAAAATGTTTTTCATCCTAAATGACATATTATGTAGCAGACTATTAGTCTTTCTGACTTTTTATGCCTTTTTACCCATTGCCAAGATCTTCTCGCTTTTCATTATGGCCTGGACACTCTCTCCTCTCCCCCTCCTCATCGCTCCTTCCCTTTCTTCTCTTTTTGACACTTTGTCCCATTACTTCCTCTTTTCTGTATTTCTCCCTCTTTTCAGCCCAAGCCAATGATTCATTGCAGCTCAAGTTGTTGAAAGGAGGACCTGCACATCTTTCTCCCAACTCTTTCAAAATCTGTTATTCCCCTTTCACCATGTCTTCTAAAGCTCGACCACCCCTCTTCATCTCCTCTACTCTTCTTTCTCTTTCCCCTGTTCTTCCCCAAGTCTTCCCTGTAGAGTCAAACCAAATGGAGCAAATCCTTCAAAAGAGGCTTTTGATGATGAAAAAAACAAGGCAGCCATTGGAGAATGCCTCGTAGCATCAGCGAGGCGCGCTGGGCAAGATTAGCAGCCAAAAGGCCTTTTTCTGCCTGCCGCTCACTCCAAGGCTCCAAAGTTCTTCTATGGCAACCGTCCAAAGAAGACGGATTTTACCCATGACTTCTTGTTCAGAAGACTGAAATAAAAACAGAGGATGGGCAATGGATCGAAGCCCAGTGTCTTCAAAGTTCAACAGTTCATGAAATGAACACATTTTACCTTCTTGAGGGCTCATTTCAGGTCAGCCAGAATGAGGCTTCCATTTGTCAATTGTGCTACACTATCAACCAATTAAAATAAAAGTATTTGTATTTATTTTTTTGCCCTAGTCATTGTTTTTCTTTTTCAGTAATGATGATTATTACTGTCAGTAGCTCAGCCTGTAGGGACTTGGGTTGGGCACCAGAGGGTCACTGGTTAAAGTCCCTGTGTGGGCCAAGTCTGGAAATTGGTCTGGAACCTGAGAGGTGCCAATTCACTTCCTGAGCACTGTTGAGGTGCCCTTGAGCAAGGTACCGAAGAATGTAAATATTTGATAATGTATTTTTTTCTGTGAACGCACACTTGAATATTCACCATTATGATTAACATTTAGGCAAGGCAAGGCAAGTTTATTTATAAAGTACATTTCAACAACAAGGCAATTCAAAGTGCTTCACACAAGACATCAAAACATCTTATATTTAGCAGTCTTCTGGCCCTGTTAACGATTTGTTGTCTGTCTTTCATTTGATACTGTAATGACTCGATGTCGTTCCCCTTCATGATCTGTTGAGTTTAAATAAAGGTTGAATGAATGAAGAACTCTCTTTCTTGTACTTGGGCATGGACCTTCACTGTTGTATTCACCATTGGCACTGATGCCAGTTATGCCAACAAGACTTATACAATGTGTATTCATTTGGTTTATCATGCCTTGGGGCCCTGCCATCTGATGAGCCAATGAAAGCTTGTGTAAACACGATGGATTTTTTTCTACTTCAGGGAGCTGCAGCTGTGTGGGCGACTTCAGCAGCATTCAACAGGAGACACTCATTTGATTGTGGAAACTTGAGACAAGGACAAGCCGCACACATGGATGAAGCAGCTATTTTAGGAATAATAAAGAATAGCGATATATATTAATCCCTGTCATATATGTGAGATTTTACTGTGTACTTAATGGCTGTAAAAGCCTTAATTTTCTTAAAGCAGAGTGCACGCTAGGGTTAAATTTATATCTGATTTCCCCCTTCAGAATATCTTAAGCACGATTTTATCTTGACAGATTCCCCTTTTGAGTCAGGTGTGCTAAGAGTTCCAATCTGCTTGGAAGGATGCCATGGCCATCCTGATTTGGCAAATTCCTCCTGTCCATCGTCTGCTATGTTTTTTCACTCTAAAAAGTGTTTGACCACTCAAGATTTGGTGAGATTTTCAGTTTTGAGAGTCAGGACTGTGGATGTTGGTGAAAGGAATTTGTTGGTGTGGGTGTGATGTGCGGTTCTCTCCACAAACCATGGGAACACATCGGTTTAATCTATGATAGTTTGTTGTCATGTGTGGGGTCCTTCACAATTTCAAAATCTGTTAAACTTTTAAATTCTTTCAGTATGGGCTCGGTCACTCTGCTGAATCACAGAGCTGAATGGACGTCATCCTTTCATACTCTCCTTGGTTGAACTCGAGGTCTCTGCCTCTTAAAAGGAAGTGTTTTCTTGCCACTGTAACTTTTCTAAATGTTACTTAGTGCTCATGATGGATTAATGTTGGGTCTTTGTAACATAACAATGAGTAAGGTCTCTTACCTGCTTTTTGTAAAGTGTCTAAATTGAGAATTTTTTTTTATGAACTGGCGCTATACAAATTCATGTTGAGATAGAGAAATAGGTCTAAGGGTTATAAAAGACTGAACATGTTTTCCCAGGCAATTTCTTTCAATGCACATGGGTAAAATTAAAGTAAGTAGATACCCTCAGAAATGTTAGGTTCAAGCAGAGCTTTCATAAAGACATGTTACATTTTCTCAACAACTTTCAGCTCCCTGCTGACAACTACAACTTTCAGAAAGATTACTAAAATCAGAGTGAGCAGTTACCAAAAGCTGTCAGTGAACTCTGGAGCCTGAATTCATGTCTTCTGAGTACAGTAACATTTTGTTTATGTGTCTCTATTAGATGTCTCTGCCAGCTCCCAGTATTTCCTTCTGTCTACTGTCTGAAGACTGTAGACAGACCGAGAAGATAGGACAGAGAGACTGTCAAGAGGGAGACGGACAAAGCCAAAGAGGTCGAAAGTAATGCAGAGAGGGAGGGAGGCGGACAGAGTAGTAGTGAGGTGGGTGGATGTCTAGACAGAGAGATAGACAGATACAAGAAGACACAGGACACCCGGAGGCAAACCGCAGGGAAGTAACTTAAAATGGACAAGCAAGGACAAAGCAAGAGGTAGAAATAGAAAGCGGTAAACTGTAAAAACAACGGAGAGACAGAAGAAGACAAGGGTAGGAAGCAGGAGTGACAAAGAAAGACAGAGGAAGAGACACATCAAGCAACAGAAAGAAGTAAAGGGCCACGCAGGAACCAGAGTGAGGGAGTCATTCATTTAACGGGGTTGCCATTGGGAACAGCATCTCTGAAGAATGTGTGGGTTGATTATGCAACCAATTGACTATAATTCACCCGGCTGACAGAACATCATGACCAGCGATCCAAGGGGAGGGCAGACATCACTGAAAAGGAAATATAGGCTGTGTAATGCTGTAAATATCCATATGTTGGCAAACACTGATGGCTACTGACCAACAGATATGACACACATAGACGGGGCTTATCAGGAAAACACAGCAGCAGGGTAAACACCAAAATGGCTAAAACCCTTAACATGTATTTCAGGTTACTGTAAAGATGTCAGCCATTCTAGTCGCTATGGTGTTAGGTAGAAAACAGTTGTATAATATCCATTGGAGTTCAAAAAAATAGCCCTGATGATCTCACTGTTCAGGATTGGAAATACAAAACATAATGTTTTCCCAACAAGGATGTGACTCGGGTTACTGACTGGGATATTGGAGAGCCAACAAACTATATTTGGTGGCCAGTTGTAGAATTTTTATCCCCATAAAACAATATTCTTTCTAAGGGCGTTTTCATTTCAAGAAATATTATTCTACATTCAGAGATTTTTATAACAAACTATAGCATGACAGTGCTTCTTGTCACTAAGTGTTACCTAGCAAGCTGCTGTGTGATTTGATACACAACCAACAGGGTAAAGTTAAGTTTTTATAAGCTGCTGTCAGCAAAAAAAATTGCCAGCTTTTCTTTCTGCATCTGGCAGCTGCAGCTGTCTTTGCTTTTAGCCTGGATTATGTGTTTGACTCCTTTGTATTCATCTCATATTAAATATTGCTCTTTGGTAACGAAAATCTGCTGCACTGCGTGAAATGCTCCAAACATAGCCCCATTTATGAGAACATGTTGATTAAATAAGCACCATCATGTATCTGCTCAGCGGGATTGATTTTGTTACTTATTAAAGCCAGATAATAAAAACTGTTCACATGAGTGTAGAATGTACCTCTTAGAACAAGTCTATGAAGCATTGTCTGAGGTTGAAGCGAAAACATGTTCTTGGTTAAGGTCAGTGCAGATTTGTAATTGCTGGTATGTGACAAATAATTAATCAGCCGCTTCTTTATAGGATGTCAAGGCTGTGTTACAAAACAGCGCTGAGTGATCAAACAGACAGTGCACAAAAAGAATCATTCCATCATTTACTTTTTAATGCCCCGGATGGAAAAATGTGAATGATGCAACGGTTAATATGTAATGTTATTTCTATTTAAAGTAGCTCCAGATTGTCAGACGTTTCTGTGTCATGCTTTTCAGATTTTTTTTTGGGATACTTCTCTGATCCCCTAAAAGGAAATCTGTGTCTTTTGTAAGCCATCATCCTCAGCAGTGTCAAAGCACATTGGATCACATAGGATTGAACCTGGGATTTAACCAGCACAGGATGTCGTACCCACTTTGGAGTTTCTCTGAGTCATTCTGACAAAGACTATGGTGCTATAAAGGAAACTTCAGAAATGTTGAAGGTATATGATTTTATTACATCTCTTATATCTTTTCTTATCAATGTGTTTACCATTGACTTGTAAGCTAAGTACTCTTTTTGGCTGTTAAAATTTAAGTCAGTGTAACACTTAAAATAAAAGTCACAATATTCACCATTAAGTAGTTGCTTATTAGCATGGTAAGTAATATGGTGATTAGTAGCATACTGGCTGTCTAGTCATAGAGCATTATCATTAATGCAGGATGTCATTATTACTGCCTATTGGAAGTAAGTTAAGAAGTTGTTGAACTTCAATAATGATCGTAATATGTTGTGTTTATAAGGTCGAAGTAAGCTAAAACATTTTCAGATCATAATTCATGTTCAACAACTTGCTAACTTACTATCAATACGCGGTTATTAGGAGGGTATTGCGGGAAAACTCAGTTAAACAAGATTTTATCTATAGTTTGTGGTTAAATAGAGTTAGGTACTAATAAGCGCTTCACTAATAAGCAGCCAATGTACTACTAGTTAGCATTCTAATAAGCAACTAAATAATGGAGTTCAAAGACAAAGTTTCTCAAATGCCCACAAATTGAAGTGTATTCAATTTAACAAAGTGCTGTATTGTGTTCCAGCAGTCAGGTGCACTAACATGAAGGGATTGACGGTAGTATTAGTTGTGCTGATTTCTACTAAAAATTCACAAAAACCATGAATTTGGTCGGGCAGACAGCAAGAACATATAGGCTGTACATGTTAAAGCGCTAGCTGGAGGTGAGTAAATATCTATTGGAAGTTTCTTCTTTTGTGAGCTTGCCTCCCACAGGATAGCTTCAGTTCATTTAGCATTGTAGCCCTGAAGCTACAAATTAAATGTTGATCTTATTCACAATTAATTTTTTGGGATCAATCATATTAATTGTTCTGCAATTTGTAAGGATTAAGAGATGTTGCTGTATATTCCAGGACAAAATCTAAAACACTGAAGGTTCTCTGCTCTATCTGGTAAAATTGTCCTCATTGTAAAATAAGGACACCTTGTCATACCTTTGTGTACTATCAAGAAGCAAAGGGAATGATTTCACGACATAGCAGCAGGAGAAACTTGTGGTTTAGGACACATCAGACATGTAGCTGCAGGAGTTGGGGATCAAACTCATGACTTTCCAGTTGAGAAACAACCGACTCTACTAACTGATCCACAGCTGCCCATGTGTTGTATCTGTTTTGTGTAAAAGACGCACGTTGTAGCTTTTGTTTCTGGCCAACATTGGATGGACATCAACCACTCTGAAGGACTGGTTTAGGGTACAAAGAAACTTCTTTAAGAATACTGCCCAAAGATTAAAACAGATACAACTGGTAACACTCATCCGGACTGGAAGCCAGGTCTAACGAGTCAGTGTTTTCGATCCAATCCTGACCCCAAGCAAACTTATTTTGTGCTTCAGATTCTGGTTCTCCAAAGCAGCTAATATTGCTAAAATTAAGTTCACATTAAAGATAGCCAAGAGTCCGGTTGGACTCATAAGGATGCTGAACAGCATTATGCAAGTCTGTACAAAATGCCGAGGGCCATGACAATGTATCTGTATGTGATGCCTTTGGAATAACAACAGGCTCAGAATTACCTTCAGGCAAAGTTTGCAGGGTTGTTTATCATAACTTCTTCATCCGGTCCCAGATACTCAGATACCTAACACCAGTAGGGGCAAACCACCAGCCTATACTTCCCTTAACTCAGAAATAATGGTGACAGAGTTTGAGCACTGAAGAATTCACAGAGTCTGAGGCTTCCAGATAAGACTCTATCGGGCTTTATAGCTTCTTTTTGACAACTCGCTGCCAAAAGCAGTTCATCTTCAATGATGACGATAACTTTGGAGCAGTCTTGTGATTTTTTTTTTTAGGTAGTTTAATGGTGGTGGAGAGACAGCCGTGTTGCCAGGAGGGTTTAGGGGAGAGGAGGAAGATGGAAAAAATGCTGGAAAGTGTCTCTGGAAGGTGCCGCCCCAAAGATGTAGGTTGGGGAGTCATATTTGTGACGTGAAGATTTTTTAAAAAAAGCAATAAAAGACTGTGTACCTGCAGGATAATGAGATAGTTGATGCTATGCACGATCTGACGAACGATCCAAGCCTTGATTTATCCTTGATATCACTCCCAAGTACAATAGGTGCCTTTGTAGTAAAATATAGTCCACACTATGACTGAGGGCCAAACTGCATTCTGGATACAGAATGTGCTAATTAAACACACAGCAGCAGAGATATATAGAGGTGGTCCTCTGTACAATAAAGGCTCTCTAGTTTTAACATTAATGGAAGCACTTCTACAGCTTGTGTAAGTGTCTGAATGTGGAACAGGTCATTGTTGATTAAGAGTTACGACAATGCGTAGTGATGTAAGGCTGCGGATGATGATGAAGGGGCCTGGTGCCATTGCAACCAGATGTGCATTCAGAGCATTAGTGGCATCCTTTTTCTTTTTCTTATTTTTATGTTTGTTTAATTGATTCCAAGTAAAACATATTTATATGATGAAGGTGGTTTGATGCGGCTGCACATGCACAGAAAAAAATACTCACGCGGTAATGGATTCTCTTATCAGCAGCACATGAAGCTTATGGATGAGATTATATTGCAGTGGGTAGACGCTCCAGGCAAACAATCCATGGTAAAATGATGAACACTCATCTCAATCAGAAACGGTTATCTTTTCATTTTGTCTGTTTGCAACCCCTTTGTGTCGACCAAACAGAAGGTTAGCATGACACTACTGGGAAGAAGCAGAATGCATAGAGGAAAATGATTTTAAAATAGGCTTTTATTTAAATTTGATATATTTGTGTATTTAAAATCAACATAATTGATGTTTTTCTTTTGTCTTCCTGACAGTGATTTTAAAAATTACTCATGCCATACGTCACTAGAAAGCTGCAATTCCTGTGATTCCGACCGTGTAAACTATTTCAAGCTCCAACCACCTGTCATTATTTGTTCTTGTTTAGTTTTACATTTTCTTAATTTCAGTGTTTAGAAATGCATTTCTGTGTTTCTTTAATCCCTGTGTAAATCTCTGGTATAAGTTTTTTGTGCTTGCTGATTTATTTTCTTATTTGTATCCTTGTGCTTCCTCTGTGCATTAACCAAATTATAGTCTTTAGTGTTTCACGTTTTAAGTTGTAATTTCTTATTCTCGTATTTCTCTATTTCTTGTGTATTGTTAACTTCTTGAGTTCCCTGTGTCTGTTGTGTTTCGTGTTTTATTTTTTAGTTCTTTCTCCCAGGGTTTCTTGTCTTCTGTTACTTCCACCCTTTGTCTGGTTTCCTGGCAGTCAGGAGGGTCCTCATGTATGGAGGTTATAGTGCTCCAAGCAGACACCCCAGGGACCAGTCTGACCCGTGGCTCCAGTCCTGCATGACATCTCTCCCCAATATCCTACTCTATCCACTGTCCTATTAAATAAAGGCATACAGGCCCCCTAAAAAAACATCTTTTACAAAAGTGTATGCACATAAATGACCTGGTAACTCTTCAGGAAAGACAATTCATTTAAAATAAGTATTAAAGTAACTACACTAGTTATGTATTTACCATAACTTACTAAACAGAGGTGTCTATTTTAAGGGTCCTGTGTTTGACCCATCCTTTACCACCAACCACTCCCAGGTACATTATTTTTTTTTTTTGCATATTATATGACATCGACAGACTTCAAAGGCTGTGAGGTACCTATACAGCATTAATCATTTCATGCACTGGCCCACTGACCGACCTGAAGAATTTGACAGGCTGGAGGGAGAACAGGCTGTTCCTGGTCATGACACATGTTCTGCGTGTCCAGAGGAAAAGACGTCCAAGATGTTGCGTATTGTAGGAATGTCATAACACACGCATCGTCATAATCACTCAGACACACCCAGCAAAGTTTTTTCCTTCTCCCATATACCAAAAAAGAAATCGGCAGTCCTGCCTTTAAATTCAAAGCTCCGTCTGACTGGAGTCATTTGACAGATAACATCAGAAAATACAACTATTTTTGTAGCTTTAGAGACTCATTATCATGTTTTCTTAAATCGCCCTGACAACAATAATGTCTTCCTGCTTCCTTAACTATGAGGCTTTGTTATTAGTACCACTAGTGTCAATACTTTCAGTGTTATTAGTGTAATGTGTGATGTGAAATCTCGTGCTTGTTTACACTGAGTGGGTGTTGTGGCATGATGGGAAAAAGTGCTGGTGTGTTGGTGTATGAGAGCCTTTAGTTTACGTGTTTTAAAATGTGTTGTCACTTGTATTGACTGTTTTCAGTGGATCCCCCACTCGATAAGGGACTATCCGTCAATACATTTACAATTTTTTTAATTCATCAGACAAGTTAAGCAGAGAGAGGTGACCCCTGTGATGAAAACAAAAAACAGAGATGAAGAACTCATCTGCATCCCAGTGAAAAATTAATAAAAACTGTGTGATATAACAAATAAACAGAACGCAAAAAAATGTTGTTTAATAAGTCTTTAATAGACTTTTTGACAAAAAAATATATATATTCCATGCACACCTTCACGACCCACCTTTTGGTCCCAACCCACAAGTATTTCTTTCTTTCTTCCCTTGTGAAACACATATTATAAAGGTTGTAGTGAATTTTAAGAGAGTAGCAAAAGCCTTTTGGTCCTCTCTGACATTTTATTTGTAAGAGATATTAATATTTATGCTGCTGCGCCTGCTGTTGTATTCAAATAGTTGCTGTCTTTTCCAGCTGTTCTCTCTACATTTGTAAGTAGCAGCTGTGTTTCTTGGAGTCTAAAATTATGTTTGGCTCACGAAATACAATGCTCTTCTTCCAGTAGACTTGTCGATGTTCACAACTTCTCTCATATGCTGCAAACATCGCCTCCTCTATATAAGCACACTCATTGCAAGACTGGGAAGCCCTCCAGCTGATTAGTGTTGTGTGATTCATTTGTGAAACTGTGGTTTTTAAGTTGACTATTTTTTCTTAAAGGTTTTAAAGGCACAGTATGTACATTTCGCCACCAGGGGGCTTCTTATCAAAACGATACCAAAAGATGATGTCCAGGCTGGCGGGGAATCTTTGGCGTTAGCTGATATGCCTCTTCGTCCTTCCTCCCACCCACCTCGTTTTCTTTTCAGCCTCAGTAAATGCTTCATGAAAAGCAGAGATTCTTTTTGTAAGGGCTGCTTTCTTCCCCCCCAGGCGTGCGATACAGGCTTATCCCCCTCTGAAGGTCACCACTTCTGTATTACCTACTACCTACGTGTGTTTTCCTCCTGCTCCTTCTCTTTTCACATGATGGACAGATTGGGGCTGGGCTACAAACCCCAATGGTGCTCAGTCTTCATGTGGACAACCTGCTGCTAACACAGATCACTTTCCTCTTCACTTATTGAGGCTCGGGTTTTTTTTTTTTTGTCTTATAGACCTAATGCATGTCTTTGATTCTGATGCTGGATGACAACTATCATCAATGTGTAGCAGGCTGTCTTCTGTAATGACTGCTTGTTGGATTCAGTGGCTTGATGTGCTTAGAGACGTGTCGATTGTATTGACAGATGTGTGCAAAGACCACATCATCATTTTCAAAATGTTCATCCTCATCATCATCACTTGAATCTTCTCTTGTGTATCAGTGTATACATCTGGATAAAGATCAAGTTTATGCTTGGATGTCACCAAAATAATCACACCTACGTGCACTTCTTCAGCTTGTATTTGAAACTTTGTTTGTGAGTGTGTGTGTGTGTGTGTGTGTGTGTGTGTGTGTGTGTGTGTGTCGGTGTCAGTGTGTGTGTGTGTGTGTGTATGTCTGTCGGTGTGTGTGTGTGTGTGTGTGTATCTGAGGTTGTTTTACTAGTGTTTTGTCAATGATTCTTAAATTGTTTTAGGGAACTCCTGGATTCCCTCCTTAACTTTGGTGCCATTGAGCCAGCCTCCTACAAAAACATAGACTCTATCAAACTTCAAAACATAAAACCTTATTGGTTGAGTTACACTATTTTAAACCTCCTGTTCAGTGTTTCCTGATTTGGCCAGCAGTAGCTCAGTCTGTAGGGACTTAGGCTGGGAACCTGAGGGGCGCCAGTTCTAGTCCTGAAGCAGACCAAAGTATGGGTGTTGGTCTGGTGGCTGCAGAGGTGCCAGGTCAATTCCCAAGTGCTGCAAAGGTGCCCATGAGCAAGGAACCAAACCCCAAACAGCTCTGACGCATTCATCTCTCCATTAATGCATGTCGACAAGTTTTGTCTTATGTGTGTGACAAGCATGTTTCTTGAGTGTGAACCAGAATCTCCTTTATGTATGTAAAATTAAAAATATAATTAGAAAGACATTAAGTATTCAGACTAATAATGTTATTTTTTACCAGGATTTAAACATGTAAATTTCAACATAATCAAAACGTGCATTTTAATATAGAGTCTGTGTTGGACTTCCAGGATTTTTGGAGCCAGCCTCAAGTGGACACTTGGTGAACTGCAATTTTTTATTAACTTCCACACTGGCTTGCTTTGTGGAGAGGGAGAGAGATAGCTGTTGCCCAGGCTACCACAGTAATTCTGAATGAGAATTACTAATTTTTACGGCGGATTGCCCTCAGATACGAATCTGTCAAAATGACCTACAGCCTTCAGAACTTTGCGTAAACTCGAGCCCTGTTTAACTCAGTCTGCGAGGCAATGCACCTTAACTGACACACTCGTTTAATTTCTGTTCTAGAAAAGCACCACATACGAGTTAGGAGTGACATTTGCAGAGTCTTCTTAAGACATCAGCATTTCAGTTAGGCATAGAGACATTGTCACATTTAATGGGATGGAAATGCTCTTCTGCAAGGCAGCTTTGAGTTTTGATTCAGGCAAAGAAATAATTGTATTTTGAACACAATAACCTTTGTAGCCTGCAGCTTCACTTCATCTGCATTTTTGAACTGATAAAGATTCAACTTTTATTATGGAAACAAGCCACCTGTCACCCTCAAGGAGGCAACGCTCTCATCAAAATGTCACTTTTTGATGGTGCTGTTTTCTTTATCAGTCACAAAGTATGCAGCATCTCTTTTAAGTCGTAAATAACTGGTGGAAGGCAACAACCAAAATACTCCACCTTCCTCTAATCCCCTCCATCAGTCCCTGCTTCTGTGCACATCTATTTATCTCAACCCCTGTGGAAGGAAAGAAAGAAAGAAAGCACCACACAGCAAAAATAAAACCTCACTCAGACATAGTTCAAATAGAGCTGCACACACTGCTACAGTAGTTATAAGCATGGTGTGAAGATGAAAGGTAGCATCGCCCCTCACATGTATAGAAAAGGATTCCAGCCAGCCCAGTGGTAATGATTTGTAAAATAGCATCATTTCTAAGGCGTCAGTGGGAGGGAAAAATGGCTGTTTTTCACCATTTGTGAATTTGTTTCTCTGGATAGAAAGATTTTGCAGAGTTCCTGTATTGCTGGACTGTCTGTCAATAGCTATCTACCCACCTATCTATTTCCAGCTGCACATCTCATGGTTGCAGTGCTTTGCTGGAAACCGGCTTGAATGCTCAGTCAAAGTACCTTTGGCAAAAAAAAAAAAAGAAAAAAGAAGTAGCAGACAGCAACAAAACCCAGCTTCTCTCGGGTTCCCTTTTCTATTATTGTACATCATCTCCACACAAAGACAGGGAGACCGAGCAACAGAGAAGACAAGTTAAAAAAATTGAGAAAAAAGAAGCAAGTCAGCTTCACCAATTCAACCCACAAAACTGTACCTCGACTGTTCCTCCTCTCATCCTCGCAAAGACAAAAATGTTCACTTCTCTCCTGGTCTTTGTTTCTATTCTTTCTCATCCTCCTCCACAGTGAAGTCAGAGGTCACGGTCAGCTATGGAACTGCAGAGAAGGATTCCCAAGCATCCAAGGATACTTCATTAGGATGGATGCTTCTGTTGTGCTTCTAGTCATGCAACCTGTAATACCATAATACATCACCTATTATGTCAGCTATCCTGCCCAAGGCACCATAACCCAGATAAAGTTTAAATTACATATTTACTTGATTATTTCCATATAACCTTTCAGCTCCCACAGCAGAGCCGGGGGCCGTTGGCACTAGAACTTCCATGAACTCACTGACTGACTATAAAACAGTATGCTCTCTTCTCTCAGTATCATTACTTAAATGGTGCTGTTGAACCCAACCCAGTAGCAGTAGGTGATTGGTACTTTTATAACAGAGGGATGGCCTAACAGGATCAACTAACTGAAAAATGTTCTTTAAATGTGATTTCCATTTAGGCAGTGGATCAGTAGGTAGAGTCAGTTTTCTCTCAACCGGAAGGTTGGGGGTTCGATCCCCAGCTCCTGCAGCCACATGTCCGATGTGTACTTGGGCAAGACACTTAACCCCGAATTACTCCCGCTGCTTTATCGCCGGCGTATGAATGGGATTAGTTACTTCTGATGGTCACTTTACACAGCAACCACTGACATCCGTGTGGTGAACTGCGGTGTAAAAGCGCTTTGAGTAGTCAGAAGACTAGAAAAGTTCATAGCTATATAATTGAGCTATATAAGCTCAAGTCCGTTTATCATTTATATGGATACTGGACAAAGGGCCTTTTAAAACGGCATACGTTCCTGCGTGGTGCTACACATAGACAATGAATGGGCTTGACAGTGGCTTTAGATAGCAAGAGACCACCGCTTGCTATCTAAAGGCCCTTTAGATAGGATTCTAAACTGTGATTGAGAATTATTAGACCACTGTTATCTTTGATATTTTACCTGTTTTAGTGTTGGTTGAAATCCGAGTTGACACTTTTGCAAACCAGTGGTAATTTCTTTAACCAAAATTACAGCTATAAATGTTAGTCAATGACCTTTCTATTTTCCCATGATAAAGACTGAATGAAGACGAACTAAAAATAGATGCAAAGTGGTGTGTGTGTGCGCATGCGTGTGTGTGTGTGTGTGTGTTAGTGAAGCTCGGCAACAAACAGAGCACAAGCTGAGACGATAACTAGCGTTGACCAAGCAGCAAGTGACTATGGTCTGGGCCTGTTTGGTAGGTTGAATCTGTAGCTTTATTGTGTTCAAATGTATGCCAGAAGAGGTCAAAGTATTCTCATCATAATGTGAAAGTATCCCACTACTAGTAAAAAGTGCTCCATTCAAAGAATGTCAGTATTTGCATCTGGTTGAGGTTAAAGTATTTAAATGGTGATAGTTCAGAAATGTGTTTCCTGTGAGGGTTTTTGGATTCTTTTTAAAGGCTCCTTGTGTATATTTTCTTCCTGCTTAAGTTTGCAATTTGCAAACTGGTGCAAACAAGGTCATCCTATTTTGGTTTTGATTTATCCCACCCTGAGTGTGACATCAAGGGAAGATGACCTTAGTGTGATTAAGGTTAATTGTAATGTACCAGCAGCAACATTGGTATGCAGATGATAAACAGGTTTATATGTGTGTGTCAAACCAAATACACCTACATGAAGACATCTTTTCAGAGTACCGTCGGGCTCCTGTGTTGTCTTGTTCAGAAGAATGTCAGGACTGAAGTTACAAAAGGAAACCAAACCTGTACCATGACAAACCAAAGGAGAAACTGTCATGAAAGATGGCAAGCTGGAGGGAGCTCGCGTCTGACAGACCCCGTTTTAGAATCCTCTGAAGAGATGAACTCAAACAATGTGACAGACAAACAGAAAGGCAACAAACAAAACCAAACAATGTGTTAAAGGGAACAATCTCAGAGACAGCGTCCCAGTGCCTCTTACAAATTTCATTTTATACTTAAAACAAACAAACAAAGTAAACATGTTGCACTGCATTTGATAAGGGGACAAAAAAGCATGTCAGGAATTTAATGAAGTAAACCATATACAATACAACTCTGAACGTCTGCATTTGCTTACATGCGTTCCAGGCCAACAAAGCAAACAGTTGATAAATGTTCCAGAGCAGTTAAAAACTCAGAAATTGCATCCTGATGAACTAATCGTGTGGTTGATACTGGCACACTAACACGCCTATTGAGCCAAACAAAGCATATAAGTTGTTTCTGAAGCAATCAGACAGAAAATAGCCCGTTTTATACAAATATTCACATATCCTTTTGTAGTTTTATACATAAACTCAATGATAGTGTTACAATGTTGGATGCCAATACTAAAGGTGAGCAAAGTTTCAGATCATGACATTAATGCATGTTGGAGTAATCCCAGCATGAGTCTGCAGAGGGTGCTAAACAGCTTGTTCTGCGCAAGAATTTCACAAGATGGCTTCAAGCCTCTATGTGGGCCGGTGAATCCGTTTCCATTGGCTCTTTTCTCCTAGCACTGGACAGCAGCTCTCCCCTAGCATCCCTGCAGTGTCCCAAATCGAGTACTACAACACTACTTGTTTCATCTGTGCAGGGCCGCTGATAGCCCAGTGGTTATGTTACACACTATGTACAGAGGCTATAGTCATGGCAGCGGCTGTGGGTTCCGACCTCAGCGCTTTGCTGCATGTCATCACCACTCTCTCTTGTCCCAACTTTTCCTCCCTCTCTCTTCAGCTAGCCATATATCTAATGAGGCAATAAGAGTTCATTTCTGATATTTTTTAACCAGTGAGATTATTTTTATGAAAAATGGACTTTCATTTAACGACTGAAACCACTTTTTGACACTTTCTTTTCGTGGGCCACTAAAAATGGCTCTGCGACCCACTTTTAGGTCCAGACCCACCAGTTGAGAACCACTGGTATAAATATTAGAACTTGCTGAGACCAAATTTATATACACAGTGGCTTCTTACTATTTGTAGGCCTTCAGGCAGAGCAGTACTCAAGCACAGCTAGGACAACCAAACATGCCGACTGACCACCCACAGGTGCCCTGTGTGTTTGTGCATGCTTTCCTGTTCATGTGTGCGTTGCATTTGTGTGTCTATGAGTGGGTGGTTGGATGGCTGGAGTTGACATAACATGACTCTGCACAGCACATTTAATGAGGGAAAAGGCAAAGAGCTGCTGGCGTTTTGAGATGCGTGACCAATCTGAGTGTCTCTCCAATGGAGCTCCATAAAGTGCAGATGCTGTTGTTTACCCATGAAACACAGTGAATACATTGACATTACCTATTTTAATCAGCCCTAAATATATACTCCCCACTCTGTATATTTACTGTATGATACCCTGAAAGGCATATTTAACTGCATATCAATCCTTTATCCAGTAAATAAAAACAGCTGCATCCTAGAAAAGGTGTCAAGAGCACTTTGCTCATGGTATTTATAAATCCTCTCATCTCGCTGATGTTAATTATTTAGGTTTTCAGTTTGCACCTTTTCCCTTCTAATACCGTTTGTGACGGCCCCTCTGCATTGATGAATTTACTGGTGCTTGCATGCTTTCTGTCTCCAGGGCTGCAGAACATTGTGAGCAGCTAATCAGGAGATGACACACATGTGTGCGGTGTGCCTGGTGCTTTTATATCAGAGCAGCAGTCAGTCTTTGGGAGACCTTGAGAGAGACTTGTCTTAAACAAAAACCTTTGCTTTTTGGTTTCTTTGGCTGAATCTCGATGTCCTCCCAAAACCCTGAGCCCTTACAGACTTAATTGATGTCACCTGGAAAGTGATTAAGTGCACGAGTCTGCCAGGGCTCGAAAAGGTTTAATATACAAATAGGACAGCACTTATATTGCAGCATCATAGAGCATCATATTGCTGGAATGTACAGCCCCCCCCCCCCGCACCCCCTTATTAGAGCTGCTTTAAATAAAAGTTGTTAATTGTTCTTGAAAAGCACCTCAAGCTGTACATTATGTTGTTGTTGTTGTTTTATTAGGAGACATGTGGAGAAGCTGGTAAGAAAAAATTAAGATAGTGTGAAGAGTTCCAGGGTATCGTGGCTCACTTTTTTATAAAAAAAAATATATATAAACACATAGCCTGACAACCTAAATATCTCTTTTTTTGGTACCCTGAAACATATTTATAAGTAGCAAAAGTAACATGTGAATCATTTAACTGGATTCAAATAAACGTTTAACAAGTCAGTATGGTCTAGTCTAGTAGTCTAAGATAGAATCTGCTGAATTCTGTCTTCACTTAAATGCATCCTCATCCATAACGTCCAGATTCCTCAGGATCTGCATTGTTAAAGGCAAAAATCTTAAAAAGAGTATCGGGAGAAAATGACCAACCCTGTCTATATGGTCATCTTCCCTCAATGTCACACTCAAGGTGGGATTATCAAATGAAGTTATAAAAAGGATAACCTTGTACGCACCAGTTTGTGGTTTTTATGTTGTTTACACACTTCAGCTATACTCATTTATGAGAAATGACATCCTGTGTTTACTCAGACAGGTACTATTGTTGTCTCACTGGGCTCTGATGAAGAAAGCTCTGATGAGTTATTATGAACAAAAGACATTTGTCAGTTGCTTGCACTTATTAGCAAAGAGCTGTTCCTCAGAGATAGTGATCCTCGTGCAGAAACCTTGTTGAACAGACATGCTGTGTGTGTCCGAGTACGAGGCTCAGCTCGGATAATGTGCTGCTGGAAATGAACACACCTTGATGAATTGGGACAGGTAGGCCCAGAAGGCATTTACAGATTAAACAAAAAGCAGTTTATAATTATCGTGTTTTTATTTGACTCTGAGGAGCGTCCAGAGTTTGTAAGAGGACAATGTTGAAGCCAAACACAGGTGTGGTTTAGTTTCTTTACACACAAGTTCTACATGTATCTTACATAAATTTTTTATATTTAAAGTCACAACTTTTTTCATAGCATTAATAACATAACATCCAAGGCTTCCCCTCTATGAACTGGATGTACTGACTTTCTCAAATATTTTCACCTCACGAGGAAATTTGCCGTGCTAGAAAACAAGCATTTAGTCTAAAAAACATCAAATATGTTCAAACACATTCTAGATCATTGTTGCCACTATAGGGATCACTAACCAGACATAAACAGTTGTGTCTAGTTAATCTAAATTTAAGGACCTCAGGGCAAGACAAAACCCCCAGGACCCCTTGGGATCTTGTAGCCCTTCCTAGGCGGGCCCAGAAGCCAGGTTGGTATCCAATGATCTAACATACCATCATTGATTATTTAGCGAAACAGTGGTTTGGTATCAACTCCTGGTATGGATATTCTGTCCTGAATGAACGAGTCAGTGTGTGGCCACGGTTAGCTAGGGCTGCAGCTCTGCTGTTTTGATCCAATCATGTGAGGTTTAACACAATCATCAATACAAAATCAATGACTGCTCATTTCTGAGCCAGCCTGTGTAATACAAGTACATTTACCAACACTCACCTTTAGGGCAGGCAGACGTAATTGTATCATTGATTTGATGATTATGATGCATGTTCCCCCTTTCTCTCCTGAAAAGGTAACATCTTTGAAGCCTGCATTGATTCAGAGAAAGATAATTACTCACAGTTACTCATTACCTCTAGATACAATTATCGATAATATCTTAAGTCTAAATGATGGAGTCTCTAGTTCAGCAAGCAGCTCTGTGAGGTTAAACAGGTCAGTAGGCTGTTAACATGTTCACAATGAAGTAACCCTCTGGTTTGCAGGTTTTCAAGGGAGACACATGCCTCCTCCGCTTGTGTCTTGTGTCCATCTAGCGTTTTTAGCGTTGAGTAAAGAGCGTTCACAGCAGAAAGCCGCCGTCTGGATGTAAAGCGTAGCGGCCAGCGCCTTTTTTACAACCGCTTTTGTGTGGCTGCTCCGAGCGCTCAAGTTAAAAATCTTTCAACTTATCAGAAATGCGCTGTTGATATCACGGGTATGATATTCCCCATATTTTAGCCTCCTGTGGATCGTATCTTGTACTCACAAAAAACTATCTCAAATATAAAACGTGCAGTAAAGAATAACAGAGCCGTGTTGGTCATACAGCAGACGTTGTCAACAGACTGTTGCCATAGAGACAGGATGGACGTGCAGCGCTTTTCTTCTCAGAGCACAAACGCTTCATGCAAACACTTCCGAGCGCACAGCCGGCGCTTTCCTGCCTGGAAAAAAACGCTAGGTGGACACAGGCCTTAGTGTCTCCCCCCAGAGATGCATAGAGAGACCCGAGGAAACAAAGCAAAGGAGAGGGGTAACAAGTAATTATGTTTGAAGAGAGATGTGACGTCTGTTTTTGTGATGATGACATCAGCAGGTCCATTTAGTGTCTGTTCTATTGTCCATCTTTTCTCCATTATTAAACTCCAGTGACGTTAAGTTTCACTGATGTCCGATTCGCTGCAATGTCCAATCAATTAATTATATTGAATAAAGGGTATGTCAGTCTATCAGTAAAAAAGACTTCTGAGAAATCTGCTCTTGTGTACTATAAGAGCTTTGGGACGCTCATTAACATGACGGGTCTGGAACTACTTCCGGTTCGACCGGAGACTAAGGAGACAGCATTTAAGAGAACTGAGATGAAGTGCAGGACAAGACTAGCAGGATCACACAGTTTGAACAACAACACTCAAACTCATTCAGTACACATGACAGAATAAGATTATCATAAAATCATCAGCTAAAACAGTGGCATACCTTACTTACTTAATTAGGAAGTCAATAATGTGAAAGATATTGAATCAGAGATTACTTCACTGGTTGAAAATTTTGTTATTTCTTTGCTTAAAGAAATAGTCTGTTGGAATCTACAATCCATGACTCAACATTTCCACTGGTGTTGAAAGTGGGACAGGGTGAAAAGATCCTCATGAATCAAGTTTTTCTGCCTCATCATGTTGGAGTCTGTTTCCATAATCTTTTCATTCACCAGTATTTAAACACCGTATCCCAAAGAACTCTCCTGTGTGTGTTTACCTCGTGCCATTTTCAGGTTTGTAGATTTAATTGTCACAGTGTGCAGTATGTACATCTCTTATCCTCTTTTCACTGCTGTTTTCAGCTCTTTTCTCTTTTTCCAACAGTTTCCAAATAAACTGCACTTCATTCTTTGGATTGATTACAATTTGTCTAAATGTGTATTAAAAGCAGCATCCCTAGCAACCATCTGTGCTTCTTGGTAATGGATTGGCCTCCTTAACAACAGTGGTCGATCGTGGGATATCAGACTGTTGCAATGCCTAATTGGCCAATCACAATCAAGTGTTTTCTAGTAAGACAATGATATCATGCAGTTTAATGTTTCACATATTGAACATCTTACTAAAGCATGTAGCGTTCCAACATTCATCAGTCCGCATAGAACACTAAAAGCTTAAATGAGGCCTGTTTTTGGACCATTAAGAATACAATAGCAAATCACTACATCCTGATGTTATTGGAACAACAGGGTATACACATTACCACCACCAGTGTTTGGAGTATAAATCTACAATCATAAAAGGACCAGTTGCGTGCTGAAACAAATCCCAGTAGGGATTATGCTGTCTACTGAGGTGTACCAATTCTCTACAAATGGAGAAACAAACGGTGATGCTGACTGAGCTTAATATGCAAACGTGACTCACTCCTGGGGGAATCCAGCGTTCTTTGTTCTTATAGTAAGAAAACATGGTTACATCCAGAGCAGGGCACACATCTGTTTATCATTTATCTGTGCTTATATTTTAAAATTAACTTTTAACATGGATGTTCATTTGAAAAAGGAATTATTCTCTGACTTCTGCTCAATTTGTTTTCCATTAACGTCCAAACCCCGCTCTTACGTGGTAAGATCGCTAACAGACAATCTGTACTTTTGGAATAATGAGCCAAAATGAAGCAACAACCTCCAGTGTTGAAAATTGAAGCCAATGCAGGAGTGCAAAATCCTGCAGTCCATTAAGTGTCCACTTGAAGCTGGCTGCAGAAGCACCAGAAGTCACAAACACACCTGTTCGTAAAAGACAGTTTTTACAGGAGAAACTAACATGTTTACAGCCTGGTCCTAAAAACAAAAAAATGGTCTGATTAGCTCATGTAAAGTGACCATCATTCATTTTATCGCTCTTATGCTTTTTATTCATTCTTAACCATCTTAACAAGTTCGACCCTTCTGCCCTATGCTGCTTTTATATATTCACAAGCTTTCTTTTATTTCACCCCTTTTCGTCTAACTTTCTGTTTTTATAACCTGTAATGTGAGGTCGTCTGCTTTACTTTATATTACTGCCATTCTTCTTCTTGTTTTTGCTGTTTGTCAAAGCACTTTGTAAACCTGTGTTTTTAAAAGGTGCTATATAAATAAAGTTATTATTATTATTATTAGCTTGATGACCTTTTTTTGTTTTTCATTTTATTTCATTTATTTACTTATATTACTTTATAGTCTTAACTACCTTTTGAGACCAGCCTGATATTGATTTTCTATTTTTCCTATTACTTGTGTTTGCATTTATATAGATATATTTCCTTCTGTATAAATCTCTCTGTTTGGCCTTACTGCTGATGTTTGTTGTTTTATTGTCCTGAGTTCCTGCCATTGCTTTTTCTGTCAAAGCATTTTGTAAACGTCTGTTTTTAAAGGTACTATAAAGCTATTATTATTAATAATATAGGCATTTAAGAATCTGTGATCTCCATTAGAGCAAACTTTACAGTACAGTTATATTCCCTTCACTGCCATATTCTTTTATTGTTTTATTTTTTTCGAAAAGGTCTGGGGCTGTTATATACTAAGACAAAACAGGTGTGGTTTGTCTCAATGATTAACACAAATCAACACTTTTCTTTCCAATGATGTCCTTTAATATTCACACTGCAGACTATGTGAATGAAAAGCCCAGACCCCTCTGCTCAAGTGTTTTTTTTTTTACTGTCAAATTTGATAGTTACCTTTTTAGGAGAATTCATTTCAACCCTTAGCTTTAGCTTGCTTACACATCAGACCGGACAGCCATAGAAGCAAACAGGACACAGGCATATTCAATCAATACCACTTGTGTGTTTTCAATCCTGTTATGTCAGAGCCGTGGAGCTGTTAAACAACAACTGCTCAAAATGGGATTCTGAATATTTCCTCCAAAATTGCCACTGTAGCAGCTCAACAATGACAGCCATGGAATTATTCTTCTCTCACAAAGACCATGTGCTTCAACCCCTATAAGGAGATTTTTTCAGCCTTTCAGAAACGCTCCCACCATGACTACTGTACATCTGCTAAAAATCTAAGTGACTGCAGAAAAGATTGGCGAGGAAGAATGGGCTCTTCAGTCTTTGATGAGTATGGCCCCTTGAGGTGTCTTTGGAAGATAATGCACGGTTGACTAGATTAGTAGGCTCAAATTCTTGGCATAGCAGTATCAGACCTTAACTCTCACTTAACTGTTGCATTGACATTTAATTCCACATCAAAGTCAGTTTGACTCACAACTGAAGAACAGATACCCGCAGATTCCACAGGGTCTGTGTGAGCCATGTTCTACCATGGTTCCACTGAAACCAACAGCAAGCTCCCTACCCCACTGGATCTGTTTGTGAAGAGTGGCACAGTGGAGCACAGACCTAAGCAGCTAGATTTGCACTCTCACAAGATCACAGGGATATATGATTGGGAGTCTGTCCATGGTGTTTTATGTTCAAATTGAGCGTAAACTCTTTGCCTGACTGCCCGTTCAGATCGACGCTATAGCTTGCAGTTGGCTCAGTCGAAAATAGATCCGGCACATATTTCAAATGGAGTTTAACTCAGTGAGAGGCATTCCTCAGGACCATTTCCACAGGACCATCTCCGCCGCAACCATGGGCAAACATGAGCATTGACCAGAGAGGGCATGATTGGCTCCGGAGTGTGTGGCATACAGGGTACATTTCGCACTGATTCTGTTGAAACTGCAGGTAACAGTCATGGCTAAGTAAAGTAACTGTATATTGTATTATATCTTTATTTTGGCTGGTTTGATAACTATCCAATCTGTGATCAGAGATTCAAATCACAGATCACGCTTACTTGAAACCCATGTTGTCTGTCAGCCATAATCTCAATTGTGTCAGTTTGATTTCATGAGATGTTGATCTATGTAACACTTCTTCAGTTCATGTAGTAAATCAGCTAAAAAAAAAACCACACCATTATGTGGTTTTTCATTCAGGAGAGGTCAAGTAGCATCAGCCTTAATATCTAATATCGCCCATCAGACTGAAAAAAAGCCACCTTGAGCTCTAAAGTCCTAAGAGGAGCTTCCACACTTTTTCAAGTGTAAAGTAATGGACTCATTTGGCTTTGACCACTACATCAAAAGAATTTGATGCATTGCAGAGAGGCATATTATCTGAGAGGCAGCCACGCTATTTTAGATTGCTATATTCTGCTCATGCTGGAGTACCCTAAAAGGATAATGCTTCATTTCATGATCCTCTGATGGCTCTCTGGCCTGAGGGCTGGTATGAAGTACTCAGAAATAAAAAGACCTGTATTTGCTTCTACAAAACAAACTTTCACGCGGTGATACTCACCTTGCAGTGTTTCATTTTTCAGGTTATCCTTCTTAAAGGTGCACTACGTAGATTTGCTAGTGAAATTGGAAACAATGTAGTGGAACAATTCTATGCTATACAAGCGCTTTTATTCTCAGCGCACAATCGCTTCATCCAAGCGCCCCAAGAGCTGCCAGCGCCAGCTCTGTTGTCTGAATCTGTCAAACTAAATATGTGGAAGGCTAGAGTCAAGCTCAATACTGACTTTTACAAGTTTTAAAAGATTGTTAATAAACAACAGTGTACTTCCCTGAACGTACAATACTGAATCTAAGTAAGGCACTATTTGAAAGAAGATGGGGGATTTTTTTCTGTTTATTTCTCCCTTGTTTCTTTTTCATTTACCCTCAAACAACCAACTGTTAGTATTCTGCCACATATATCTACCTTTTCAGCCTAAGGGGAAATCAAAGAGAGGGAACTCCATTCCAATGCCGCAATTAGGTTTCTCTGCATGCAGCACGTAGAGGGAATACAAAGGATAAGGGGGTAACAGATTAAAACACAAACAGGAGAAATGGAGATGGGAATGAGGAATGTGGAGATACACGGGGGGTGGGGTGGGGGGGGAGGAAATACATGAGATGACCTGTTAAGAAAACCATAAAGGGGATGAGTAGATTGGGAGGGCATGAATGAAGGTAGAGCCAATGGAGGGGGGAGTGAAAGAAGGAGAGCTTAGAGCGATGCCTTGCGAGTAATTTAAGGATCACCTAGCAAATGCAATATGCTCAGGAGGTGCATTTTTCCCCCATTACATGCTGCTTTGACTAGAATGGCTCCCATGGATCTTCAATCCTCTATAGCCCCACTATATACGTATATATACAGTATATTTATACTGTGGTTGCTTGTAGACATTGCTGAAAAGCTATTCCAGCTAAAAGATTTAGAAAATAGTGTTGGGAACTGGGTGCTTTTTGAAACTGCCTGAGGTATCAGAAAGGTAAATGGTAAGAGGACTGCAGTCATTTAAAACCTCTCCAGTCTCCTGAACACTCAAAATGCTTTACAGTACATTTCTTCAACCATGTAGCACACTGACGGCACAGCTTCAGGAGAAGTTTGGATATCAGTAGTGGTCAGAGAACACTTGGGTTCTAAGTGGAGAAGTCAAGCTTGTCTTGGTCTCAGACTGGACGAACTCTGGATTTCAAACCTTTCTAAAAGAACAAATAATTCATTTATTATTACATTTTTATCCCCTGGTTACTGCCGCAACCACCGTTACAAAAGTGAGTGACACGCCCGCTGCACCAAGATAATGTTTTTTTTCAGTGATATGTATCGTCTTGGTCTTGTCACGGTCTCGCCCTGCCTTGGTCTTGGTCTTGACTCGGTCTTGATCCCTGTGTCTTGGTCTTGTCTCTGTCTCAGAGCACTCAATCTTCATTAAAGACAGAATATGCGACTTGTTGATCCAGTAGATGTCGCCCTTGAGCACCAGCATGAAACCAAAATAAACGGCTGTTTGGCGACACCTCCGCTATTCTGAAGCCTCTGCCCTCCTACAGCGAAAAACCTCCAATCCCCCTCCACTCTCGTTCGCACGAAGGAGTTTATCGCAAGCGGTGTACAAAATTGTCCTTGGTTGAGCTCTAATTACAAGTGGTCTGCATTGTTGTTAGCAGGCTAATGTTAGCATACTTAAGTTAGCTAGCAGCTTCACATTGCATTTAAATTGACAAAGAATGACCCTGATCTAAAATTGTCTTTAGTCCTTGACTAAACCATCTTTGATACAGTTGGGGAGGAGCCAGCCATTCCGTTCACATAAACCTGATGTAACCACGGCTACGACAACAACACAGCCAGTGGGACTCACGCTCCTCAGTCATTGTAGACAGAGACATTTATACTTGATGCTGTATTTATGTGTAAAAGTTGCACATTCTTCCTTTAAAATACACATAAACCCCAGATACATGTTTAAAAAAGGCCAATGAAATACAGTCTACAGTCTTAATCAACGTCTGCATTTCCATCACAGCAGCACGTATAGAACTGGACTAAAGTAATGGTCTATTGTTGGAAGAACTTGAGCATAGTAGTGTGTCTTTGAATGCCTCATTTTGGTTTTGGTTGGTCAAATCAGGAGATGTGGGGGCAGGCCAAAAGTGTTTTTTTTTTTTTTTATTTACATGTTTTGAAATATTTGAGTATGCAATTTAAAACAGCACCTATAATTACTGTCAAGAAAATTATACCATATCCAAGAAAATTGCTACCCTGAATTCCATGCCACTGTAACTCTGCTTGTGCTCATTCAAAAGACATACAGACCTGGTTTCCTGTCTAGAGTTGCTAAACCAGGCATATTTAGCTTCAATATGACAAACATTTTCGGATTGACACATTTTTATTTTGTTTTCAATAGATTACTTTTTTGATTTTCTTTCCTTTAATTAATACAAGACAAAGGAAATGTGGGTAGAGGGAGTGGGTAGGACTTCCACTTAATGGCATCTGGACCAGATGTCAAACCTCGGACCAGAGCAACGAGGACACTAGTCCACGTTCATGGGGTGCCTGCTTAACCAGTGTCTGTTGACAGATACTTAAACGCCCTGCTCCAAGACCTCAACTCTACTACACTGCCTCTGAAGACTGGAGAAACTGAAGAACCAGACACCAGAACCAAGCTCTCATACCTCCGACCTGCCAGCCAGTATCCAAAGTAACTGACATTGTACAATAAATAACTTCTCAACTTTACTCCAAAACTGTTTCTGTCCTTATTGTGGGTCAGTCTGTGTTCTTTATTACAAACCTGTAACTTTAGTTCACACAATCACATACATTACAATCATTTTGCTTTGAAAGGAAGTCATTTATTGTTTTATTATCTTGTTTTGGTCAACAATGTAAAAAAAATCACTCAGTTAGTTTACATGCAGCTGGAAAATGCTGATTTATTGTGTAATTATGAATAAAACTGGACTTTTAAAAGGCATGTAAACATGTTAGTCAGGCTGAAATGGTACTGAATCGAATTTCTTGGAGTCGGACTAACACATTTAGATAATGCAGTTGGGGTTCAATTAACTCTTTCATGTATGTATTAGCCTCGTACCAAAACTGGACTAGGCATTCTGGAAAGTTTCCACAGTCACCGTGCTGGGCTTTGACTGGGAAGTCGAACTGCGCAAGTAGCAGAAGCATAGAAGAAGTTGTGTTTTTGTCTGCAGTCTGATATCAGATATCATCTCAAGAAGGAGTGATAGCATGCATCACATTTGAACCAATAGTAAAGTGTAGAGCATGAATTAAATTTAAAGAGCTGTAAAGTTGTCTGTGTCTATGCAGTTTGTTAACTTGGTAGCAAGGTCAATCACAAGAAGGTCCACAAACAAGCTGAAAGGGGGCATATTGCCACCTACTGTAGCAGGGTCAGACATATGTAGTAAATACATTTATTCTCCCTGAGTGCATGTATACTGAGACAAGGACAGTATTACAACGTTATACCTTAATTGAGTACTGTAGCTGCATTTAACTGTGCATGTAAACGTAGTTTAATAATCCTGACTGTTGGAGCAATAAAGCTACAATAAACAAAAAAATAGGATGTTGGTAAAATAATACCTATTATGATCTCAGCACCTTACTCCTCTGTAAAAGCACCTGTGGTTCAGCAGCATATATCTTCTTTTTTTTCTTCTCTTTTCTCGCCTTGCATTGATTCGAGGTTGAATCCTTAGTGTTAGCGAGCTAATTAGCCTTAACTGCAACAATTACAGTAAGCCCTGAGCAGCAGGGCTATTGAGCTGACAGTATAGTAACAGGCCTGTGTAAATGTAATCCAATATTTGTTGTATGAATATGCATGTTACAATGAACCCATGTGCTGCTGCGAGGAAGCATTATCCAGGTTAAAGCACGTGGACTCAATAGACTTCTATTTACATTGATTTCAGGGCTTTACAGTGGGTTATCGCACACACACACAAACACATATCTGATGCACAATTCATGGCTTTCTCTTTTTGTCTCTGCTGCTGTCTAGCTCTCACACACACACACAGTAATAAACACCCACACAAACACACAAACATGCATATTCACATCAACACAGACAGCTAAACCCAGCTGAGATATAAGGCACTTTGCTTGTTGCTAAGGTAATAACATAGCCAGGCAGTATGAAACTGCTTTCTACTGCACAAAGAACACAACACACACAACATACAGTGTGTGTGTGTCTGGTTTGAAAGAGTCTCTTCCCCATAGAGTGACTGTTAATGTGTTGTGTTCGCTGCTTATCAATTTGCCTCTGATGAAGAGTGTGTTTGTCTTCATGAATTTGTATGATGTTCTACAATTTCTGGGTGTAGAATCCTAGAGAAAAGGCAGCGAGTGGCTTGCTGGCAGAAAAATGCTCAATCTCATTTGCTGAGCTGTCAACATGTCACTCATAGCAGTCGGATTCCTAAGACTTTGCCCGGTGACAGGTTACTTAATCAGTCTCACTAACTCACTTAGCCAAGCAGGAGACATGCATTTTGTTTTCAATGATGCTGCTTTTCAGATGCCACCACGGATTTTCCAAAATGTAAGCCTTTTCAGTGGCTGAAAACTAAGCCCCTTGTTTTGCCAATTGATTTTCCTCCCCACCGTTGACAATTTTAAGTGGGTTTGTAATGAGTCTGAGGATTACAGAACTTACTCAGCACATTGAAGACTATGTAAACTTTCCATTCAAGTGAGAAAATGGGGGTGGTGGGGGGTGAGGGGGGGAACCCAGAGTTACAAGCTTTCCATGCATCATCATTAATATATTCATACACTGTGGCTCTGAGCCAACTGTTAACGCGACTCCACGGTTGAATGCAAAAGCAGCACAGCTTTGTTAATCATCTCAGCGCACTTGGCAATGCAATTTGAAACAGCATGGCTTTGCAATAATCTTTAAGAGGCACTTGAGTCCAACTTGTCAACAGAGCAAAACAGTGCAGTACAGCCCGGGACTGACTATCAAAAAACGGTAAACTGTGTTGCTGAAAGCTGCTGTCTCTGTCCACACTTGTGATGGGTACCAAAGAAGTCTTGAGTAGAACCCAAAATCAGTTGAATGGAGTGGGTTCAGTGAGTTCCTGTAACTTTTAGTAGCCTACTTTGAATACCTTCAAGGTCTGCATGACAATTTTCACAACAGATTTGTTTAATCAGACGTAAGATTTGATGCAAATCCAATATTTCCAATATGTTGTGCTCCATTCAAAGCGAAGCAAAATAACAGTGGCTCTGCTCTGGGGAAGCTAATTTATATTACTTGTATTCTCTTTCATCGTTCCTTCTGTCAATGCCCAAAGACTATGAACGGGAAAGTTTGTTGGAATGCATATGGATGGTAAATTGAAGGTTTTCCAGGTCAACAACAACAACATGACAGTTCAGTACAATGTTGCATCACTGCTTCAAGCTTCACTCATGAACAAAATCCTATGAGACTTAAACTCCTTTGCTCAAGGCGTTAACTCACTCCCCACCCAAAAAGAGAAATCCACTGTACCTAGCAAAGCACCACGGCTTCAAATTTGGATCCGCTGACTCTCATCCCAACCACCTTACACAATCTGTTTTGGCCCCAGGCAAAAATTCACGAGGGTCCCTCCAATGGTTAGTTTGGCTCCCAGTAGCACACACTTGACTAGATAACAGCCAGCAGAGCACATGCATAGAAAAACAGTTTTCTGCTCTGCTAGCTAAGTTAACTAATGTTAAACGTCAGAGAACAAACGCCATGATGTAATGCTAGTGGAAGTCATATTATTCAAGGGTCTTTCCCCCGTAGTTGGAGCTAGACTTGCAGAATTCAGTCATTAACTTTTATATTTAATCGCTCCACTTACACTGTCCTGCTTTGTTTTTCCTCTTCCTCTTTTTCTTCTTTCTACCATCCAAACTCCCCTAAGGATAATTCCCCTTCATTTTTTGATATGGTGACTTTCATTGACAAACTTTGGTTTTCACAAGAATAAAGCATGCAATGTTAAGTAGCCCGACGAGAGTGAACACTGTCAGATGGTGCCCCTTAGGGAGGTATCATACAGTCATTGCCAACTGCACATTTTAAGCCATTGCTGTTGTTTGAAGTTTTTCAGCCCAGGAGAAGTATAATACCCTTTTTTTATATAAATTGGAACCACCATTATTCTCTGCCACTCCAGAAGCACTGTCCAAGACCTCCACGGATTATTGAAGGAACACGTCAGCAAGACAGCCCTCCTGAGTATTTGTGGTGAGTCAGAACTTCCTTGAAATCATTCGAAAGTCCCCCCAGAGGCCTCAGTGTACATGTCTGCTGTTTCCAGGAACTGCCGGGTTGATCAAGATCCAGAGGCTCTTAAGCCTTGATTCCTTCATGATTGGTGTGGTTACAGCCACAACAGGCACATACCACCTTAATAAAGGCTTTAAACAAAGGCCCACTCTGATCCCATGTTCTCAACACCCCTGGGAATGCAATCCAGAAATCCTGCCTAGAATTTGTTCACAGAAAATATAGTGTAATATTAGAAACCATATCACAATAGGGACCATAGACAGCTTTAGGGACCTTCAGAGCAATACGTTATCAATGCATTATCAAATTAAATTATCACAGCCATGGGTCGCTTATTGATAGTACAGTTTATATTCACATTTCAAATCGCGTGAATACAAGAACACAGTTGTTAACCAGTTCGATAATTGGTCAGGTGTCCCAAAGAGTCACAGGTTTTATGGGTGCTTTTTGGCCACTGATGTTCTCTAAGCCTGAGTCTTTGTGGAGGTTTATCAGATCTGTGGAATGTCAAAATAATGTTCTCCAGTGTTGAGTTCATATTACTTAGTAGGACTATCATTACTATTTGAACCCCAAACAACCAGTAAATATAACAGTTTATTGACATCATGGTTGTTCTTTTTGATTAAAATGAATTAAAGTGATGTCACAACAGAAGACACAAATTCCCAATTATTCATTAGGACTAAAGGATATGTACACTCCATGACAGTATATTGTGAGAAAGACCTCAACATGGATTTTAGTCTGCAAGCCTTTATTTCTGTCCCTCCTAATCTCCTTCCCGAGAGGCCTGTTCCAAACCCAGATAAGACAGGGGGGGAGGAAACAACCTCGGCTTACATTTTATCAAGACAGAGGGGAGTTACTAATCACTGTTTCCACATTAAAAAAAAAAAGCCACATGTAAAAAATAAGTAGATTTAATCAGCAATTTCTATTTCACACCTGCAGCAAAAATCTGTAATTAAGGTCAAGTATGCCAACATGTGTTTCTTTTTTTGGCCACACATATAGCCTGTTGAATTAATGATATATTCAATCAATAAGAGCTATTTCACAAAGGCAGGCACAGATAGAGATTAGTGGTATTGATTTTTACACAACTACACAACCAAACCAGCCAATGTAGCAGAAGCCACAATACAGTCCGAGTCACAAGAATGAATTGTTATGTATGAAAACAGAGAATATTTGTACTTCCCATATATTCATCATCACCATACATTTTTATTCAACGTTTTCTATTTAAATCATAGACTGTAATTATTAATGGATGAAACCTGAGTGATGTCAGCCATCTGTTACGAGAGGGGGTTCTGAAGGCTCATAGGCAGCAGCCGCCACACTGGAAATGCTGTCTCAGTCTAACTTTCAGTCAATCTAATGACAGGTTTAGTGCCGGAGCTGAGGCGGGATTTAAGCTTTGACAAACCGTTACATCGCTCCTACCTGTCATTTTTGTCAAAAACTATCCTTTTCAAAATCAAATCTGTTTTAAGAAAAAATCCTCTCTGTACAGTATGTGCCAGTGATGACAATAACTAATCAGACCTATTTCGATTTTTTAAATCAGGGTTGCTGCTTGATTTAAATGCAAAATCAATGCATTCGGAAATCTCTTGATTTAAGCAGCTGTGTAAGTCACTCAAACTCTTCCGTCAGTTTTGAAATAATTGTCTTCATCAATATGCCTTTGTGTTAAGACTCCTGTTGCATTTGCTTTGGACTTAGTTTCGCTTTGAAACGTTACAAAAGAATTGGGCACTAACAGCTGAGTCCAGCATCCCAGAGCAGGACGCACTCTGTGGCTCTTCACTTTTTCTTACCCAGGCTGCCATGCCTGCTACCAGCAACTAAGTTAAAGTTAAGACCAATGGAATGCTGTGTCTTAAAGCATGTCCTGAGAGCTGCCAACATGAGAGAGAGTCAGCGATAAAACTAGCTGAATTCAATTGTTTTCATTTGAAGTATCCTAAAAACCCGCGAGCAACACGTTTACTCCAACGCTCAGTATCTCTGTATTCCCTTTCTGTCACTTAGGTAGACATGGACGAAGAAGGAGGGGCACTCTCACTCAACAGAGCTTGTTTTACAAAATGGAGATAGTGGTGCATTAGTTATACTCATATCCATGTTGAAAAAGTGTGCTTTGACTTGGGTCAACACCCGTGAAAAACTTTGTCCGGCTCACCGCAAACCAATTATTGACGAGCCTTAGAATGTACTTTGAGTCAGCAGCTCATTAGTACAAAGTATCACACATCTGTCTGTCCACCTTCAATGGAAAATCAATAGATGTCATACTGTTTACATGGGAAACTGAAATTTACATATTTACAGAATCTTGGTCACATCATCAGTCTTAGGTGAAAGACTGTGACTCAAACATTTGGTGTGGACAAAATGAAATCTCGCCAATATTATCAAACTGTCTCTGGATACACAAGATGAATGTTCATGATAGTTTAGATCAGTCAGCAGTTTGTTTACAAGCCACAGGAGTTTGTCTAATAGCCCTGGAAGCAGTCAGATCATCACATGTTTTACAAAATGGAGATAGTGGTGCATTAGTTATACCCATATCCATGTTGAAAAAGTGTGCTTTGACTTGAGTCAACACCCGTGAAAAACTTTGTCCGGCTCACCGCAAACCAATTATTGACGAGCCTTAGAATGTACTTTGAGTCAGCAGCTCATTAGTACAAAGTATCACACATCTGTCTGTCCACCTTCAATGGAAAATCAATAGATGTCATACTGTTTACATGGGAAACTGAAATTTACATAGCAAATAATTACATAAACGCATGCAGTGTGGACAGTGAGGGCGATATCGCACACAATGTGGCGGGATATCCAACATTAACCTGTTGTTAGCACACTGCGTTAATTAAAAAAGAAGCACCTACATTTAAAGCAGTGTCTGACACCTTAACTAGTTTCCATTGTAGTCCTGCATACTGAAATAATAATACTGAAAAGAAACTGTTTGGACTAAAGAAGGTTATTAATGTAGTTGATACGCTCATAAATTCAAAGTATAGAGTGGCAGGGCTTAGCTAATGGGCAAAGACTGTATTGTTATATCCAAACTCAAAAACATTTGGAATATTGTTGTTGAAATACTTCCTTCCTTTGATTCCTTGTGATATTGGAGGAAGAGGCTGTCACCTAGTCTATCTAGGTGTTAAGAGATGGTGAAGAAAAGAAGCTGACATGTCGCCTAACAAGGAGAACGCAGGAGGAGGGGGGGGGGGGGGAGAACGGGCTGCTCCAGTAAAGATGTTTAGACTACAATGATCTGTCAAAAGCACTTTCCTACTTACACTTCAAACTAATTTTCTCATACTCTGCCTTCCTCTCTCTTCCCCTGATCTGTCACAACTGTCAGTACATATCTCTTATGTATCGTTTTCTTCTCTCTGCACCTCTGGCACTTCATATTCCAGCACTCGCCACAAATCCAGAGCACAGACAAAGTAAAGCAGCATCTCACTGTGGCGGAAGCATTCATTTTAATAATGCCCCTTAAAAAAAAAAAAAAAAAAACTTTTATCAAAGATGTGACAACGTATTCCGGCACTTTTAGAATCTTGGTCACATCATCAGTCTTAGATGAAAGACTGTGACTCAAACATTTGGTGTGGACAAAATGAAATCTCGCCAATATTATCAAACTGTCTCTGGATACACAAGATGAATGTTCATGATAGTTTAGATCAGTCAGCAGTTTGTTTACAAGCCACAGGAGTTTGTCTAATAGCCCTGGAAGCAGTCAGATCATCACAGCAAATGATGTGCTAAGACCCTGAGCGAGTTTGGAATTTTTTACAAATAGGGAGTTGGAACCAAGTGGCAACCTCTGGTGTTGAAAAATGAAGCGGAGGTGCGAAATCCTGCAGTTCGTCCAGGGTCTGCCTGAGCTGGAAGTCACATAAAGACCACATTCATTCTGTGTGTTTCTCTGTTCATGTTACTGGGTTTAGCTTTTAGTGTTTCCTGTTTAATTGCGTCATTTGTGTCCTCGTGTCTCTCTTTCCCCTTGAGTGTGTGGATTACCCTAGTCTTGTCTTTCCTGTTTCCTGTTTTATTTTGTAGTTCTTTTCCCCAGTGTTTCTTGTCTTACTTCCTCCCTGGTTTCCCTCCATTTTGATTGGCCTCATCAGTTTCACCTGTGTCTTGTTTATCACACCTGTGTCCAATCACTCCTAGTCTATTTAATGCCTGTGTGCTTACTCTTCCTTGTCAGTTTGTCACACCTCTGTGTATGCTTGTGAATGTTTCTGGTCTCTATAGTCTCTTTTTGTCTCTCCCTGTGTTTGGACTTTTACATTGGTCCTTTTTCATTTTTGGAATTTGGGCCTTGATAAGAAAGTATTTTTTTTATTATATTTGAGAGATCATATTTGTGTTAAATCTGTAGTTCAGTCTAGTGACTTGTTCATCCATAACTGTGACAAGGTTGGAATTTAAAAGTATGTTTGGGTTTGCCAACAGATTCCAGGAGGGGGCTAATGCTGCATTCATGTGGTGTCGGACACATTGGAAAAACAAGTTTCAGAATTGTAAAATGCCCATGAACACCTGCTCAAGTCGGAATGACTTCCCGACTAGACGTCAGAAACGTCATCACATGAGGGGCAAAATTGTATTATGTTAACATACTTTTGATTAATTCACATTCAAATATGCAGTTACTTGTAACGCTTACATTTCACTGATCTACATGGAATCAGTGCAATTTTAAGCTTGTTATACAACATTCTGACTTTTCGGAACTGAGATCACGTGAACACACAGATGTTGGAAGAACGACTTCCCAACTCGGAAACTTGGACCATCCGAACAGCACATGAATGCAGCATAATTCAGTCCTCGTGTCCCCTCTGGCATTTACCCTACTATCCAAAATTAGGACCTTGTACAGCAGTCCAGTTCTGGCTATGTACACCCAACCAAAGCTGACCTGACTTCTCCCAACAGTGTAACTCTGAGTACAAAATCCCCCATTTCCATTAACAAAAAGACAGCAGAAATTGATGGGCCGGAATATGCTGTTTATTGATACCAGATAATTCAGTATTGATTAGTCAACACTTCACAAAATCTGACCCCAAATGAGCTGCCTTTCTTAGATACCTCTGCTATATGGAGGAGGGGAGCAGTGTCGTGCACTGGAACAGATTTTTCTATTAACTTTGCAATTCCTGCCCTGGCCCGTTAAAGGTCAATGAAGGTCATAGATTAATTAATACTGCTTTAAGTCTTGGCTATCAGCGCAGCGTCCTTGGTGCGACAGTCGGTATGCAGCAGCTCTAATCAGACAGACAGCAGCTCAGTGATGCTGTTGCTAGAGGTCAGAACACAGTTAATCTCTGTCTTACTCGGTTTCATTCTCCCCTCAGTGTCTTTATATCCACTCCCCCTTTTCCTAGTTCAGCTATTCTTCCTTTTTATTTCCATGATTCTTCCTGAGCCTTGAAAATGTATCTGCGTAGTCTTATTATTTTCGATGAAATCCTCGCTTTCTTTAAACTATATCCTGGAGACTGTCTTCACCGTCAAAGGGAAGAGCATTACTTTTTCATTACTTAAATTATCCAACCTTTTTTTAGTGTAACTGTTTAACGTGAAAGCTGTACACCATTAACTCATTGTCTGTGCATTCCATAGAGCCAGACCTAGAGTAGCTTTGCACTTAAACTAAAAGCAGAGAGCAACAGCTGGTTTGGATAGAGCTGAATAAATGCCAACCTGTCTGTCTCTGATTTGTAAACAGTACCTGCTCCTTGAGGGATTCTTTCAGAAATGACAAAGCAGAACCACGCCCCTCGCCCCTCTGTCTCTTCCCAGCAGATCTCCAGTGGTCTTCTGATTTGACACTCAATGATGCACACTAATAAATTCTCTAAAATCACACTTGTGGCTGTATTTCTCTGTGCTGTTTGTCCCTTGTTACATTCCCCACAATGGCTAGGGGATGAGGAGAGTAACAATAAAATAAAACCCATGGGAAAAGAAGGAGGAAATAAGTATCAGCAAATTTAACAATCGTTTATTTACATTGTCACAAAAACTACACAACCAAGAACAAGTGTGTTTTCACCAAAACACATGTTGTCTTCAGCTCTGCACAGGTGAATCTTCTGATTACTCAACCAAGTCCACCTGGCCTAAGTCCTTTCAGGGTCCCTGGTTCAACTCCCAGGGCGGACTAGTCTGGAAATTGGTCTGGCAGCTGGAGATGTGCTAGTTCACCTACTGAGAACTGCAGAGGTGCCCTAGAGCAAGGCACCGAACGCCCAAGTGCTCATGTGCAGTCCCTTCACTCTGACATCTCTCCATTAGTGCATGTCCATAGGATCCTGTTTGTGCGTGTGTGTATTTCAGCTTATATGTGTGTGTAGCATGCTCAATAACAAGGCGTAAAAGAACTTTCCTAGAACTATACTAAAAAAAAGCTGTCCAGTACAGAGGCACTGAGGACTGCACTCAATGTTTAAACCAAAATAACATCATTTTCATTCTCATCTTCCTCTTCCTTCAGCTGCTTCTCATTATAAAATGTCCTCATAGTTTCCAAATAGTCTAAATTAAATGTTTCAATCGTAAGCGAGTTACACACATTGTGAGTGGATGCTTTGATTGCATCCATTTTGCTAAGGTAACTGATTTCAGGTACATATGTAGCCGGTGCATTCATTTTTTTAATTAGAACAGTTTACAGGGACTAATTCTGTGTCTTGATATCAGTAATCTGCGGCCAATCAGAAACTGTAAATGATTTCAGCTGGGAATCACTTATACAGTAAGGAGTACCTGTGGTTATCAAGGACATATGATATGTGTTGTATTTATTTTCTTTTAATACTTTTTTTTACTCTGAATCACTCGTATCCAAATACTAAAAACATAACACGAGCTGTAAGCAACTGTTGTCCCTTCTCATTCCCCTCCCCCATCCATCCATCCATCACAATGAACACCCGGCCCTCGTCCCTTCCCTTCCACTAACTCAGCTGATAAGTCTCCTTTTAAAGAGGACATCCAAAGGAGTCACATAGTGTGGCATCCCTTCCCCGTCTCCACCTCCTTCCCTCACCCTCTGTCCTCCTTCACCCTTCATCCCGTCACTCTCCCGTCCGCGCTCCCTCTCCCGTCCGCGCTCCCTCTCCCTCCCCGCTGCGAACGTCAATGGAACATCACTGTCACGCTGCGCTGTGAAGCATCCAGCCGTTCGGAGGAACACACTCTCTCTCTCTCTTCTGGTGTTTCTGTATTTACTCCTCCTCTTCCCTCACTCTTGTTTAGTCAGATATCGAGGGTTTGGAGGCTTCTCTCTGTGGGGGAGGGGGTCGGGACAAGGGGGCCAATTAAATATTTATGGATCAACATCCATTCAAATGTTTGGCAACGGGGAGAGTCTGTGACCGGAAAACTGACATGACTTGTTTGTGCACAACATGCAGCAGGGGAGGTGCAGAGCTTGTCCTCAGCATGTGTCACAGTGTGTGCTTGTGTGCGTGTGTGTGTGTGTGTGTGTGTGTGTGTGTGTGTTGTGGCTGTTGGCAGATGTTGTTGTTGTGGTGGGAATATTTTTAGACTGTGGGCTTTTCTACTAGAATCCTATTCATATGATCTTACTGACCAAATTCTGGTTGCAGCCAGTGTTGCAAACAAAGCAGAATAGTCATTGAATTTAGGTAAAATGAGTAAAAATGAGACGGTTGAAAGCAGAATGGCTTAACTTGCATGAATGGCGTAATATGCATGTGTTTAGTCCAAGCTGATGGATGCTGGGACAAAGAAAATCCAGAGTGTCTTAAACCTTCCTGTGACAACCTCTGGAACCACATTCAGAAAGTGTCCATTGGCAGAGTGTGACCTGTGCAGATAACGCAGCACGGACCGCCTGAAGTAGTTTCTGCAATATATTTGCATACATTTGCATTCTGAGTCTGCGTGACCTTTTCACATCCTGACCTGTGGATTTGTTAATCTCAGAGTGCGGTGGGCAAAGACGGTGAAAGTGGAAGCGTGGCCCTCAGACGCAACATATTACCGAGGCCGTGTGGACTATCTGATCGCTCAAAAGCCTTATTGATGAGACTCTTTCTTTTCTCCAAAGTTCAGACTTTTTTCAACAAACAGCAAATTTTTTTTTTTTTCTTTTTTTTTTGCAGAATTTTTAATTTGGATTTTAATTAAACCTTTATTTAACTAGGAAAGAAACTCAATGAAATTAAAAACACATTTTTAAAGAGTGTCCGCGCCAAGTCGGGAAGCAACATAATTAACAGAGTCCACACAAACAACGAGCAGCCACACATACAAATACAAAAAAAAAGACATTATTAGACATTAAAAGGCACAAATAACAAATTTAAACAGCAAATTTCTGTCAAGATCATCCACAAACACATCAGCACGATGTGTGTGCCTCCAAGTCGTCCAACATCCTCTTAAAGCATCCAACAGGACCAGCTCGTTAAGTTTGATTTCCCCTTTTTTTTTTGCAGAATGGAACCCCAACAGAGTGAGCAAGGTCCTGATGCAAAGCGGGTGCTCACTAATTAAGATTTATTTTTAAACTCAGCTACACAAACTGTCTGCATCAGAAAACCTGAACCAACCAAGTTGGGCATGAGAACGGACCAGACTTTAACCTGATGCTTTTGTTTCTTTCCTGACTCAGCGTGCTGTCCTGAGCAGGTTGGAGGCATACTGTGAGGCGACCAGAGGGCCTCTGCAGGGGGGCCTCACAGCAGGTGTAGGCTGATGAAGAGGCCGCCGTTGGAGCTAACCACACTTTAGTCGACATGGCAGGGAGAATCAGTTCAGAACATTTATCTGCTGTAAGACATCGCTTTATGATTTATCATCCCGCTCTTTGCGCTGACCAGCCGTATTATTAACCATCTGATGCTGCCGACATCCAGAACCACATGCATGCATGCAGAGGCAGGTGTGACTAAATGGCTCCAAACAGGGAGCGCTACAATCACACAGATGGCTGACATTTACTCGCAACTGTCCAAAAAAACTCCTCAGGGACAACATTAGCCTGAACCATCAAAGGTACGAGCACGGCGGTGGAATGTAATAACTCTGCTGTTGTTTTATTCCACGCTAACTAATGCCTCCCACTCCATTTTCCAAAGCAACCCAACATCCTGATGTCAGCTTCATGAACACTGCACATCAAATGCATGCCGGCCCATCAAGGACTGAGAGTCTGCTGGTTTCTCATTCCGGTCCAGCACTCCAGCAGCTGGTTTCCCTGATTTGCATAACCTAACAAAAAGTGGAGGAGCCAACGGTGAAATGAGTTTGCTGCGGTGTTGAAGTGGAGTCAAAATCTGGAACATCTTCAACCTTGATGGTGCACAACAAAGAGCTGGTGTGTAAAGTAACCATCTGAAGTGGGCTGTTTCAGATGAAACAAATATCCCCGACTAAAGCTGTGCCGCACACTCCTTTTCTGTTTGTGTTTTGTGGAAAATAATTCATAGGATTATGACAGGACCAGAGTAGGACTCCACTGTGGCTGCTGCTGAGGGGCTGCATGGCAGAGTATCACACTGAGTTCATGTTGTAACTGTTAAAGAACTTGTTCAGGTCGTATGCACTAGGCTTTATAACACCACATAAATTTATTTCATTTCATTAATTTCATTCATTAAGTTGAACGGTGGTTTGCACGTTTTACGTTGTGTTTTGTGTTGCACATTTTGGTCTGCTTAGCTTACCTGTGTCACCTCCACCTGGTGAGTTTATATCAAGTGGTGAGCTTGTTTAAAAAAAAAAAAAATCATCCATCACATTACCTTTTGACTTGCTGACAAAAAGTTCTTCTGACTGTCAAATATTTAACCAAAGATAGTATTTGACTTAAACTTTTTAAGACAATGTTCTGCAGTTCTTTTGCCTACTGCTTCTGTTAATTGTAGTTTTTGGTACAACAGAAAAAAAAAGATAATGTGCAGGGTTTGGAGGAAAAGTTGACAGGTATAGCATTGCTAAACAGATCCAACAGGCGTCCTCTCTCCTGACCAGGGGCGTGTCCAGACTTTTTTCGACTAAGGTGGACCAACTGGGGATCTGCTCACACAACTGAAGTATGTGTAAGCAGATCATATCAACTTGAATTCTTAACATTAAAGTATCATACAGATGTTATCTTACGACATATATATATTTTTAGCTTTAAAAGTTACACAAAAGAGTAGTAACATACTAATCAGTTCTTTCAGTATTATAAAAGATGTAGTAATATATACATATTTAAATACTTAAACAATTGTAAGAAATCTCCTGCACAAACTAACTATGATAAACACATTTATTGGCAACATTTGTGCAAACATTTCTAATAAATGTATTGTTTTACGTTAGATGATTTGCAGATGTTTGCATGCATTTTTTTTTAAACTAATTCCTCACCTGCACACTTGTCTTATGAAACAGATGTGTGAAGTATTTTTCTACACTTAAATAAAGCATGCTTTCTTTTCTCACATCTTTTAAAATGCAAAGCAATGCAAGCGAAACACAGTCCACATTTAAACACGTCCAAAAAGCCAATCATGCTTTAGGATTTTGGGGTAGCACCTGGGGTGGCCAATCAGATTTAATGAATGGGGGGGCACTATCACCCAACCCTTGCTACCCCTCTGGACACACCTCTGGAAACACACAAAACAAGAGGACTAACACAGATGCATACAAATCTGAAAAGTTTTACAAAAAAAACCCAAACAAACAAGATGACTGCAAAACACTGCCAGGGCTGTAACACCACATGCTATACAGTTATTTGATTGGACTCTTCAAAAGATGTAGGAATGTTTTCATGTCCTTTGATTTCTCTTCACTTAGCATCACATTAACTTGAATTTTCCAAGTTTGCTGGAGAAAAGTGCATCAGAATCCCTGTGGGCAGTGATGTGGCAGCAGAGGAGAGGTCTCAGGCGTATACGGAGACAGGGAAGGAATTGCAAATGCAAATTTTCAGTGTTGGGATTCTGACTCTACACACTGTTCTGCTGCACAGGCGTATTTACATTTCTAGAAACAGATCTTTAGCACATTTAGTGAAGAGTTGAGAGGAGGTGTTAATGCAGGTGACAAAAGCTACTTTAAACCCTTTTCTTGTTTCAGCTTGTCCAACATTTAAAGCCTAAAAAAAAATGTTTCTCACTAATTAAAAAAAACAAATATCTGCAGAACACTTTGCTTGTGTTTTTAAAGGGAAAAAAAAATCATTTTTTAGAGCAGTTTGTTTTGAAATCTGTTAGATAGGTAGATACATAAAAGGAGATTAAAGGATTAAAGGGTGCATTTATTCAGAGCTGCTTCTCATCACATGAGGCCGTGCTGTGATCTCCTGTGCTGCTCCTGCAGAATAATCAAGGAAACAGCAGAGAGCAAACAGCCTGATTTATTGATGACAAAGGTTATTTCTCAAGCAAACAAGATCTTTGTGATGTTGCTCAGCAAAATGGATTGTTGGCTTGTGACTGGTTGCCATGAGTGCATGTATGTGTGTATGTGTGTGTGTGTGTGTGAGAGAGTGTGTGTGTGTGTGTGTGTGTGTGTGTGTGTGTGTGTGTGTGTGTACTTTGCCTTTGAGATGTCGACAAAAAAACGCTAAATAGGGCAACCCACATGACCCAAAAATACTCACTTCCTCTCTCCAGTTCTGTCTGTTTCCCTTCATTTCTCCCTCGCTGTGTGTCTCTCTATCGCAAATGGGAACATTGTATGTGGCCTATCTACAGCCCAACAACCTCCTCTGGGCATTATGGCACACAGGCGTGCACAAACACACACACACACACACACACACACACACATACAGGGCCACACGTCATCCGGTGCTCTAGGCATACAGCAGACCGGCAGCAACTTTCAAACTGGCTTAGCGCGGCTTACTACGGCTTAGAAAGGCAGATTGGTTACAGAGTGTCCCTGAACCAAAAAGGCACTCATCCAGCCCCCAATATGGTCAACATTTCCATCAACAGCTGATAAGCAGCTATGCAAATGACATTAAACGCACACATACCCTCCCTCCTGCCAAATGAGAAAGTTTTTTTCATAAATGCTGCATTGTCATTGCTGGACTGAATCAGAGGAAGTTCAGCCAGAGTCTCTTACTCTCTAAAGGAGACCCAGACTCATCAAAACGCACCACTGCTCTTTTCTTATGGGGGCTGCACTCACACACACTCGGGCCCATGACCTATATAGCCTGGGCTCACTGCAGTCTGGCTGCTTTACAGACACCATCTCCAATGTTTGCTGTGAGCTGGCTGAGCTGATGATGGTTCAGTCACATTTCCCACAAAGCCAGATTTGGCTAAAGCTACTAATGGGCTCCCTCATGAAGATGGGATTGTGTAACATATTTCACCCATTCTCCAAAAATAAAACATGAATAAATAAATGCAATGTGGGCAGTTTTGGTAGCTGAAGGTAAAAAAAAATAAAAATTGTTTCTTCACCCACCTTGGAAACTTTATTGGAAAAATTGTGATGAAATATGTTTTTCAAAATTAATCAATTATAAAGCAGATTATATTTTGTGTTTTTAGTGAGTATGACTAGTATTTGACCTTAATCCTTACTTTGCCAAAAAAAAATCTGCTTTTTTTAGCTTCAGAGCATTGACCATTTGCTCTAAGCAGGATGTTTAAATATATGTGTGACTCGCAGCAGGGGTTAAAATCCGATTTTGTGATGTGGTCGAGTCCTCTGGTTTAAGGGTTATGTGAGTGGGCATAGACGACCGAACCTCATTAAAACCACTTGACACACTCAAAATAAAATATGACAAGATGGGACAATCCCTCAGCTCTGAACGCTCAAAAAATCTATTATATTGTGTTTCCATCAAAAGGCCCTGGCACATCGTCTGGCAGCGCAGGTGTCTTTCCTCCTGACAGTGTTGTCTTTTATACGCCCAGCGCTCACGTTGTATAAATGAGAAATTAACTTTCACCACACTTAGCGCCCAGGGGTGTGTTTCTTTTCAAACGAGGTGTCATCAGGCGCAAAGCTAGGGTGTTGATGTATTTGTTACCTTACAATTTATTATCTGTACTGTCCAAAAATCGTATACTAGTTTCTTTTCAAAAGTCAAATGTATCCCTTATAGTAGATTTGTTTCTTCAGTGCCCTTTAAGTTGTAACCCATGCCGATGTCCCCCTCGGCATGGGTTATTATGGGTGTTAAAATTTACATTCTAGAAATAGCCAATCTGGTAACTGACAGTCTGATTTTCATTTGTACTTCATACAGAGGCATCGTTATTGATTTCAGTCTGTTAAACTGCTTAAAAATGTAAAAACTCCTCGGGGGCTTTAAGCTTTATAAGGAGACGCGTAAACAAACCCTGTGAAAGTTTTAACGTTTTAAAGTTCTTACATCAGTCCATGAAGGCCTATTTTCCACATTAAAAAAAAAAAAAAACTCTGTTTAATCATTGCCTGAACCCTAAAAAAAAACTACATATACAGTTTACACAGGACGCCATTTTATTCCTGATATGCATGTTATTTATTACTGACCGCACACCACGCACTGCGGCCTGGGCTCATTCTCTGTGCCACTCCAAAAGAATCCAAACTGGATGTGACTCGAGTCATATGTTGTCGTCTTCAGTTTCTGCTGGTCTGCTCGACTTATCCGCCACACACATTTCCCGTTTGGAGCCACGAATGCAAAAAATGATCATATTTGCTCTCAAATAACAGTCTCCCAGAGTATACCACAAAAGGGATCCCGCATACCACCAGTGGTACTCGTACTACAGTTTGAGAATTAATGCTATAGGAGGTTACAGAAACAACAATCTAGGCTTAATTTTGTGAAAAAGTGTTACCTTTTTCAAATTTTTGGAAGAACAATTACAATTAGTAGGAATTCTCTCTGAGAGAGTATGTGTATTCTACTGTGACCATGATATGGTAACATATGGACTGTGGCTGAAACTTGTTAAAAAGGAGGATAATATGTGACCTTTAAAACGTATTAAACTTGATTAAATACTTTTTCTTTTTCTTTTTAAACTAATATAATGCATCATGGTGAACAATGAACCCCGTAGAACAGAGAAACTACCATCAGCTCGACCTCCCCTCTGGCTGCGGATACAGACAAGTAATCTTCAAAAAGCACATTTTAGGAAAACGTGTTGTCTGATAACGCTGTCTGTTTTGAATGTTCTCTGCGTGTACAGACTATGAATACAAATCCCCTCTATGGAGGACAATCAAAAATTAAGTGAGCAATAAACCTCAACTGAAGCAAATTAAAGATGCAAATGCAAATGCAAAAAAAAATTTACCAGTTATGCTCACTTTTCCAATATTCACTCTTAAAAATGTGCACAACAGCCTAACTGGTGGAGGGATTCTATTCCCACTTGACCTCCAGTTCTGCAAATCCGTACACATCCACTGCAGAGGTGCTTTGGATAAAACAGCAAAAGTTCTGCATGGCAGCACTGAAAGGTGAAACACACTCTTCCCTGCTCGTTCTCATCCTTTCTCTCCACTCTGCATCTCAGTGGATGTCACACGATATATCTTTCTCTTTTCACCTTTTTCTCCTTGGCTTTTTTTTTGTTCTCGAGCTTCCCTTTCTTTTGCATAGTCCAACCCATATTGATTTGTTCCCCCTTTGTCTTTGCACAGGGCGTCTTACACTTAATTTTTCATGCTGCACTTCCTTTTTCCCACCTCTCCTTCCTCTCATCCCTTTTGATTTTTTTCAGCCCCTCTTTTTCCTTGGCACAAAAAGGATTTCCTTCTTTTTTCCTCTCATTTCTTATGATTTCCTCTCATTTCCCAGAATGCTGCACAACTTTCCTCTCTCCAACACATCTCCTCGTCTCTTCCCCTCACTCCTTCTTCATCAAACAAACAGCTACATTATTCAGCACGTGAATGAGAGAGTCAGGGAGGCCCTGTGGGTTAATCCGTCGCTTGTATCTACCAATCACAGCGCTGCCCTGTCCTTATCTCCTTGCCCGGGTTGGGCGGAGGAGCTGTCCGTTAAACTATATTGGGGTCCTGATGATTGTGCATGCAGACTAGCAAGCCTGCAACACTCTCTCCCTCTCAATCACACAGGCTTAGCAAGTAAACACACACACACACACACACACACACACACACACACACACATGCACACACACGTATGTACACACATGCACACACAAACAAGAAGCATGCACAGAACACTCACTCTTGATTTTCTGACTAATACACACACACACACACACACACTCTCTGAAAGGGACTTGGGAAGCTAACGAGCATGTGACATTGAGAAGGGTGAATAAGACACACACACATCACGGACACACAACACACACACACACACACACACACACGCGCACACACACACACACACACACACACACTCTACATCTGTATGCATAAATCAATAGCTGTTCTATGGCTGCATTTACTAAGGTCAACTGGGGCTCGGGCTGACGGGAAATAAGAGGACAGTGTGTTCGTGTGTGTGTGTGTGTGTGTGTGTGTGTGTGTGTGTGTGTGTGTGTGTGTGTGTGTGTGTGTGCGGGTGGTATAACAGACAGACAGAGAGAATAATGAAAGTATCTCTAAAAGGAGAGGTTGGGAGGCTGAGGTAGAGGAGGCAAGAAAAGCATGAAAAGGCAAATGAAAGGAGAGATGGGATGAGACAAAAAGGATGAAGAGAAGGAGTGTGAGTGGATAGATGAAGGTGGAGGAGAAGAGGAGGCAGGCGTGGAAGATGAGGAAGAGCTAAATGGAGGCTGGAGAGAGCTGAGGTCAGTAGGGGAGATGATAGAGAGATGAGTGGGAAGAGTGGGAGGAGGGAAAGAAGGACGAGAGAGGGCAAGGAAGGGTCCGTGAACCCATTTGCTGAGCTCAGGTGTTTTGGTGGCACTGTCATGTCTCTAAAACAACAGACTATTTGATTTCTCAACTGCTTTGAGAGGCTGGTCTGGGTCAGGGTATGTGGCTGCCATTTGTTTCTCTACTCCTGTGCTGAACTCTTTTTTTTTTTTTTTCTGACATGGAATGAATCATCTCAGGATCCAGGAGGTAAAAAAATCAAGTTGTTTAAGTCCAGGGTTAGGACATAGTAGTGAAGAGTTCAAGGGGATCTTGTCATGAGAACTGCATTTATTCCCACAGCATGCAACCGGGTTCCTGCAGAGGCAGGCACCTGTTGAGGAATGATCATATATGGTGCACGTAAAGAGCAGAAGTCGTATAGAGGTTAGAGGGTCTCTCAAATCTGCACATGCAAGCATAAGCGCCTGCAATGTAACCAAATATCCTGAAAATAAACAAATCAGAATGCATGAATTCTGAGCCGAGCAAGACCAAAACAGAGGTCAAAAGACGATTTGGGGGGGCTGAGCTGCTATTTTTTCTCAAGTGAAAAAAAATGAAGCAAGCATTATTATTGTTAATACAACCATGGGTTAAAGGTCAAATATTATCCTCCTTTAAAACCAGTTTAAATAAGTCTCAGAGCTCCCGAAACAAATCTGTAAAGTTTCTTGTTAAAATCCAATCTGATCCTGTATTTGATCATGTCTATAAACCCCTCTATTTCAGCCGTGCTCAGAACAGGCTGTTTCTGTGTCTGTAGCTTTAAATGTAAATGAGCTGAGTCTGACCACGCCCCCTCTCTGGAAGGGCTTGGGTGGCTCGGGCTTTCTCGCACCATTACCTATTATTAATGGTGGAAAAGCAGACTAAGAGGGCAGAACACACACCCAGCTGTGGGAGTGTCACCCACCTGGGGGAGGGGTTACTGCCCTTTGTGATGTCATGAAGGGAAAAACTCCAAACAGCTGAAAAGTGGAGCAGACAAAAGACGGAGAGGATGGACTTTTCTCATAATTGGGGGGTTTGTTGACAGACTAGGAACACATAGTGTTAGAAACACATGGTTAAGTGTGTTTTGCATAATATGTAAACTTGAAATCATTCTTTGGCCCTATGCTAAATAACTTGTTTTGCTAATAGGCCTTATTCACCAATATTTTCCACAGTAGATCAGGTGCTCTTCAAGAACAGGGGACAGAAGTAAATGAAGTAAATAAATGACTGTCCTGATTACAAACACTGTTTATTATGAAGAAAGGCAGTCTGAAAGTCTGAGGCACTCTGTTGCAGTAAAAAAAATACTTTATTAACAGTTATGTGTCTACGTCAGGAGTCTTTATCAGGACATCATTGACAGAGGCATGAAACAGATGTTTAAGTACAATCAAGATGTCATGTGACAGAGGTCACAGTCACATGACACATTGAAAAAATCAAAAACCTGATTAAACATCAAAGTAAAACATACAGTATCTTATGTACAGATTTCACAATATACCTCAGAAAGAAGACATGTCCGTATACAGTAAGTAGGGTATGCCACAAGAAAACAAGTTAGTGCAAACACCTACATAGAACACTAGATCACAAAACTCCAAAATCTGTGTTCAGTAATATATAAGAGAACAACAAGATCAAAATCAGACCTGTCGATAACATAACTAGAAAGAGGTCAGTTTAAACTCACATCCAATGAGAAGTCATGCTATAATGATGGTAGACCTAAAACTGGGGATAAAAAGTTCACAGTTCAAGAAACAATGAGTCCATGAAGACAAAAAACATATTATACACTTCATGTGGGCGTTAGCCTGGAAATGAAATCACAATGATTCATGTACGAAAAACACACCTGCATGACCCAAGAAAAGAAGAGAGAGAATGTGAGGAATCAATCTCCTCGTTAGGGCCGTGGAAGGAAGTGGCCCTGAGTGTGTAGATCCAAAAAGTCTCCCGTTGTAGGATGAGTTTTAGTTCGTCACCTCCTCTCAGATTTTTGGGGATGAATTCAATGGCCATGACTAAGAATCTGTGGAGGTAAAGCTGCTGGACGTGAATCACAAATTGGTAGTTTTATTACTTGGAGGCATCTGTGATGACCATAAAATATCAGCTTCAGCTTCAAAAAAGTGAGGAGGTTTGGTGCTTAATTTGTGTTGATAGTTGAATGTTTTAAAGTTTAGATTAAATGTTGCAAAGCTGAAATAAAAGCTTATAAATCATATATCTATGTATCAGAACAAATTTCCTCTGAATAACGGTTGGTGAACAAGGCCCAATATCTTTATTTATCTATATATATATATGTGTGTGTATATATATATATATATATATATATATATATATATATATATATATATATATATATATATAGATAAATAAATAAAGATATATATATGCTTACTTTTAAAGTGGCTCCATCTTTATGTGTACTTATTTCTGTCATTGTGCGGCTGCACCATCCAAATTCCACACTGGGGATCAATAAAGGTTTATATCATCTTCTGTCTTATCTTGAATTATTCAGACCACCAGGGGCGAGTGAGAAATATACACACACACACACACACACACACTTATTGTAATCTCATCCCCTGGATGCTGCTGGGAGTATAGTCTCAGTCTGCGGCTTCTCTCACAGCGGCACAGCATCTCCCTCATACACAGTATACACATGCTGGAGTGAGTGTGAGTTACTATGGCTACAAGGAGACAACACTGTGGGTTTATGTTTATATATAATATGCTTGGCCTAGTCATTATAAGATAATGGTACATGTGAAAATATTATATCTTATTCTACATGTGTTGGTGTTTTACACCATTTGTTTTCTTTTGATGTCACTTTGTTTGACATGAAATGAAATCAAAAGTCTATTGATTTTAAAAATCCAATATATACTAAGAGCAATTTAATCCCTGCTTTCCACCAGGGGAAGGATTGACGAACTCGAGTACACATGAATCATGCCAAAGACCACCTTCTCAAGGGGACTTGGGCACGGTACCCGAGTATGGTAAATATGTGTTCACAATGTTTAAATGAACCAGACTTCGGGGTCAAGTAAACTTGGATCCGGGCCCGGGTCTCTAGTGTGAAACCTCCCTAAATGTAAGATATGTAGTAGATACTGTCTCAGACTATTATGATGAGATGAGGTTTGTTTTCAGATCACTGGTTCAATCAAAATGTCCAGAGGATGAAGCTACACTTGAAATACAGTATTTACCATCTCAGCCTCCATGAAATGCTTTGGCTGCTTCTAGAGTTATGCAGAGGCTGAGCAGAGGGCTGGCCGTGGGTGGCATGACCCCCAACCCCTCACACGCCCCTTTATTTTTTTTAGGCCACCCCTATAATCCAACAATTTAATTCTGTGTGCATGTTTGTGTGTGTGTGTGTGTGTGTGTGTGTGTGTGTGTGTGTGTGTGTGTGTGTGTGCGCATGCATGCTTGCGCGTGTGTGCGCATGCATTCTTGCGCTTGTGTGCGTGCACTCTAATGCCATCCCTGCAGAAGTTGGTGCTTAAGTTGGGCCACCCAAGTCAAAAAAGTCCCATCAAGCCCCTGGCGTTCAGGTGTGATAACCAATAAAATGACTGTTGTGTCTCCCTCTCTCGTCAATAATAAATCTTTTTGTAGCGCTTCCTTTGTGATGAATGGCTTTGTTTTGTGTTTTACTGCACGTGTTTTTGGTTGTTCAACTTTAATGAGCACAGCATGTTTGCTTAATTGATGTATTTTATTTCATTTCTTTAAGAAACAAAAACAGCGTGTCTCTAGTTTTATAGTCAGCATGACTCAGCATCTTAATAGGCATGTCCTCCATAGTCTCCCGTGTTTACTATGCAAATATGACACCAGCATGTCACTCAGCAGGTGAACTGTTGGCGCCGTAACCGAGAGTTAAGGAGAGGGACAGACAGCAAACAGAGACTTCACTTGATTCTTTACTAGAATGGTTACATGACAAAGCAATCAACACCTGCAGCAGCCACTGGAGCACAAAAACATTGTATGCTTGTTGAGGCTTAAAGAAAAGGAAAATATGACGCTGAGCATGCTGAATTCCCTTTTCCAGAAGCCTTTGATTGTTGGCTCAAGTACATTTAATCATTGAATAAAACAAGAACAGCCTAAAGCATACATTAAATCCAAAAGGCTAGAATTAAATAAGTCCTGCAAAAATTGCAAGACCACAAAATGATTTGGTAAACTTTGGCAGAAACCGATGTATTATGAACAGTTTAATTTGTTGACAGCAGTTAATTTGACTCCCAAGGTAGTAAGAATTTCTGAGTATGCAGAATAAATTGTTTGAAAAGGATGCATTCAACTCAAAATAAGTCTTTGATTTGATACTTGCAAAAGTCATGCGTTGCAGGTCACTCCTACACATTCACTCACTGATGGTCGTGGCTGCTAAAAACAACCATCAGTAGTAACTAATCCATTCACACACATTCACATGCCACAGACGAAGCAGCGGGATCAACTTGGGGCTAAGTTTCTTGCCTAATGACACATCGGACATATGGCTGCAGGAGCTGGGGATCGAACCCCCGACCTTCTAATTGAGGGACGACTGCATCTACCAACTGATCCACAGCTACTTCAGAGATTTCAGAGATCCAGAAAAACAAAGTGGAACAATAATCGTTTGGGGAGTTCGAATCGTTCAGTTAGGTGATGATGGAACTCCATTACTAAACTGTTCTGAGAGTATTTCTGCTCTGCTACGTACAGTCATTGAGACTATTATTTAGCCAAGACCCCGTATGTATTAACCCTGCAAATGAATCCACAGTAGCTTGTGTTATAGGAAGTATCCATAAAGCTGCTTTTCGAAGTAATATGTCCATAACAGACTGGTTGCTGCTAGTATTGGTTTCCTATTTACACGTGTTGAAGAACGGCTGACATGTAAGCCTGGGGCATTTAAAGACACCTTTAATTGTGCTGGTACTTGGGCCAATAACCAATTTAAGGAAGTGTATTACAACACACAATCTGGAATATAGGTGGCACTGGTATATAAGACAGAGGCTGTTTTTTGAGGGTCACACAGACGGAAAAAGGACTTTAAATCGTTTCCCTGCGTGACGATTTCCAATGTTTTCAGAAAAGTCCACGACTTGCAGTTTCTAAGCAGCTGTGTAGCTCTTTCTTGTACTAACTGTTTTCACCATGTGGAGTTTGTTACATGTGGTTACATTGATACAGACCCACAGCCTGCGAGTCACGCTGCTCACCTCTGCTGGTTGGCCTGTTGTCCTTAGTCAAGGAGTCTTTTCAATCAAACCTCCCCCTCTGCAAGGTTTCTTTACTTACGGTATACCAACCTTTTTTTTCCAATACAGGATTATGACCTAATGAGGGAGAAAAGCTGGTAAAAAGTAGAGCCTGCAGCATGCTCCAAGTTGTTATGTATCCCAGCATGCTGTCTCTTGTAATACACAATAAATGAGAGCGAGTTTTCTCTTGTGTCAGTTGGCGTGCGGAGGGTGATGGCTTGATGGCACGTCTCAGCATTTTATACTGGTTTATTGGTCACTTTTCATATGAAATAAATGGTATTAAGAGTGCGTCTTATATACCGTAATTTACAGTGTTCTCATCTCAAATGTTCTCATCCTTTTCAGAGTAAAGGATGATTCTAAACCTCACATCTTATAGAGCCGTTTCTTGCTGCTTGCTGCTTCTTATGTAACAAGAAATATAAATCATGCCAATTTCAAGGGTACAATAGATCTTATATGTACCATTCTGCACTCGACTCCTTCAAATTTAGTAAAATGTTGCCTCGAAGAAGGTTTCTAAGGCAACAGAAGACTTGTTGCTTTTGGTGCCTGGTGACTGACAGTAAGCAGACTAAGAAAGTGAATGCAGCATTTATATAAAAAGTGCTTCAACTCCGACACAGTCAAAGAAGAAGCACAGATCTGTTGCTATGATGCACGAGCTCGCACTGCAAAAGGGGAAGACAATAACAACAGTGTGGAAGTGGAAAACTGACAACACAAACATTAACGTTCAATATCAGACCTGCTGTGGTTTTTCAAACATGGGAATGGAGCCATCTCACCAAATGTGAGGCATATACCATGAAGACTCTGAAACTCCAGCACCAGCACCGGCGCACCTACACATCAGTGCAGGGGAATCTAAATCTCTTTGGCCCACTTTGAGAGTTATAATTTTAGATGCAGCACTGCAGCGAGGTGCTAAAGCCAAAGGCCTCTTCAAGTGCCAGTGAGAGGCAGATGAAAGGGCTGCATTGAGCGGAAAATAAAGATTAGACTGGAACAGGATTGAAACTTCTGTCAAAAATGTTTTGTGATCAAACTGAAAACAGTATTTTGGCTGTGTTTATGAATACTGTTGTGAATTATCCTCCTTAACTTTCAATCATCTTTTAGTTTGAAATTTAAAGGTGTAGAATTTTTACACTAAAATATCTAAATTAATACAAAAATATGACAGTTATCAAAGATAGAGAAATCGTTGATTTTTTTAGCTGTAGTGATACATGTCTTTCATGGTGGCCGCCATGACAGAGCCGCCATGTTTATCGTGTGACAACCGATCCACACCTATTAGGGCTGTGCTTAAAAAATCCATATGGCAACATATCGTCATGTGCTCCTTACAAATACATGTATCCTTGCAGATGTTATAGAATTGATACAGCTGCAAAGCTGTGATGACCGTTTTGAAAGACAATTGACCTATGGTGCAGTTCACAATAACACCATAGCCAGAGCTCCGGGATTAAAATAGTTTAATGTATTTACAGGATCTCTGAGGACCTGAATTGAAGTTCTAGGATCATTATACCTCTGCTGTTATTCAACAACTACGGTCAACTCGTAGTTCGTTTTCATCGGGGTTGGGGAAGGAGAGAGACTCAATCCCATGATTCCCCAACGTCAACATCATCTTTTGTTATTGTTTGGACTGATTGCCCCCTGGTGGTGAAATTTACATACTGTGCGTTTAAACTACTTGTTGGATCTATTGGGGTTTTTCCCGACTTACAAGTTGACTAACTTCATCAGGACAGGATGAAGGCCTGTATGGCTGAAACCTGTTGGCATGTTTTTTATGAATCTGTAGCCCAGATGTATTTAAGGCTTTTTATGCATACCCCTCTGAGTGCATCAGTTCTCTTCAATAGCTTTTAAGTTAGATCCCCACACTGAAGAGCACCAGAGGGTGCATACATAAATAAGCCCTGTTATGTTTTTGCAATGACAGGTTTACAACACTATATATAACTCTTTAAAGACCATGATAACTCCATATGTAAATACAACGCTATTTTTTGCCCACTATGTCTAAGAAGTTTTTGACTGACTGCGACTCTGGTGTCAAAAAGGATGAACCCTGGAGCTCCTCTGCATGCAGTGTGTGAATAATGAAAATGCTGCTTGACACTCACTGCACCAATAATGACTTATTTGGCATACTGGGACATTTTGTGCAGCTGCTAGCCCGGGGTTCATCTATAACTGATTTGGATGGATTATCTCAAATTGAAATACTGGGAGCCAAACGGAATCTGTCACTAATTCACTGTGAAAGTCCGACTCCAGCGGATGTCTCTGCATGATATGATCTGTTTATGTCTGGATGCTTGATAAGCAGCTTACATCGCTCCGATATCTTTTTTTTCAAGTGTTTTGATTGAGAAGAACGCACTTTAATTGAGACCAATGCAGACCCCATTTCTAATTTTATCTACCATACGTCTAATTATTTTCTTTCTTAATTGTCCCTGAGGAAGCAGCAGCGTTATGGATTTGAGACTAATTCAAAGACCTGGTGATCTACATCAGCCTTCTCATCAAGAACATCAACAATGTCATGTTCACTCTTCAGGTCTCTGCAGTCATGGAGCTTGGGAAGTTAAAAAAACTGGAAGTGAAGTCTCCTTTTGCAGTCAATCACTCTTGTTTCATGATTGATTTGAGTCGGGCACAGGAAGGTAAACTCCAAACCCTACATTTCCATTTCATGCATTTCCCCTTGAGGACTAAAAAAGAAACGAGCTTTGCTTGTAATGAAGAGTACTCTCATATAGCTTAATGAAAATGATTCAATATTCAAAAGAGATTGCAATGCAAGAGTATAACTCTATAAAATAGAGAGAGAGAGAGAGAGAGAGAGAGAGAGAGAGAGAGAGAGAGAGAAAATACATTTCAGGAATGTGTGAAAGTCAAACATTGACACTTTACAAACACACTCTGCGGCTGTATATAAACACAATCTTGTTCTAAGCCACATGCTAATATGTTCAGAAACACAATGCCTACATGTGATGTTTAACATGCATAGTGTTGCAGGGGCTAATGGGATTGTCATTGTTGCAGGTAATAACCAGCAATGTGAAAAAATGTAATCCTAGTCTGGGTTTACCGTACCGAACTGTACCAAACTGCACTGAACCAAACCGGACCGCTTGGTGGAAACCGAGCTTAAATGAGATATTTAAGCAAAGGATAGAAAACTCTCACTTTTGGTTGAGATTGAGGAAAAATCTGTAAATAAGCAGGCTCAGAACAATGAAACATCGAAGCATGTTGACTATCTGAAATGTCAGTGATAAGGTGGTGTTGTTGGAAAATTAAGGTCATCACTGAGGTTTGTATAATTCATCTGTGGATGTCTGTTATACATTTTCAAGATATCCATCCAGTGTTTATGTATTCATTCATTCATTCCTTTTATGATTTTAACATTGAGTATTTGAACACTCATTCAGATTCAGATTCAGTTAACCCTATTAATCTCAGAAGGGCAATTCGGTTTCACAGCCTACAGAGTCTTTGAAAGAAGCCAAGACAACGTGAAGGAAACAAACACAGACACAGCAGCAATCAGACGATCACATTCACATGTCAGTAACAACTATTCAACAGACGAACAGGTCACCGAATGAGAAGCCAGAGCTAGCAAATCTAGAAATCCATAATTACAACACCAGAAATGCATCTAATAAATAGATACATAGGCTAAATGAATGGACCTTACAGGTTACCATACATCACTGTAAACAAGTAGGAACTGCAGACTGTGGACTGAAAAACTGAAAGAGCCATGTTAGATTAAAAACCAAAAAGGTTGGTTTTTAATTGAAGCAGCTAAAAAAAACAAACTTTTAGGGACAATTATCCAATTCAAATATACAGTTTCTACTCAGAAAGTTATCTTATCTATCTGTCAGGTCCTTAGCACTTAAAGGTTTTATGTTTGGCTGAATTAACTTGACTTAAGAGGACTGTGAACTGGATTGTCTGCTAACTTCCCAAATTTATCAACTTGCCACCGAGAGGATTCTAACATGTTTAGTGTCGTCTGGCAGTCAATATTAGTCACATTGCTTAGTTAATATTGTCTAGTTAGCTTGCTATCAAAGCCAAAAGGGTTTGTTGACAGAACTTAATGCTCTCAGTCTACTTCTGCTATGAATGCAAATGACACTGTGAATGTTCAGCTGATCTAGATGTTATCAGGCCTTTAAATGACCATTTTCAGTTGTTTTCTCTGGCACTGATATGACCCCGCTGCATTTTAGTCCAGGCTGAATCAACTTGCAATCCAGAACATTTACTACTAGTATGTCTGTAGATCCAGATGCTTAATTAGTTTAACTGAGTCATGTTATGTCATGTTATGTACACAAAGCAACTTTAATTTTGTATTTATAGATTCAATATGGGACTCTACATAAGTGAAACCGTCAAAGGTCCAACATCATTAATTGTTTTATTTTTGGTAGGTGCAGTTTGCCCCTCCTGAAGCATTCCATGGCCAGAGATAAACTCACTTTTTATCCTTGTGTTCCTGTGCACAGTGAGCTGCGTCATGAACATAATTGTTCACATACTTGGGTGTGTCTAACATGTCCCTCTCTGCACGCACAGGTAACAGTAACAGACTTGTTTTAATTTTTCCACACAGATTTCTAAAATTGAACTTACCTGTCACCATCGTACAGATGTGGGTAATTGCAGGTCTATCAGCTTCTTTCCAGAATGTTTTCCGACATTGCTTCTTCTTTGTTGATCCTGTCATATCTCCTCTGCCTCCACACTGCCCCTACTGTTCATGTGTATACTGAATCTACTGACTAACGTGTGCTCAGAGCTGGTGCAAATATGTACATTTTTTGGGGTCCTCCCACTTTGGCAAAACAGATGTGCACACTTGTTCACACAGAGACACACACAACCACTCCAGGCGATTCCACAACAGGCGACTTTATGCCACCATGATGCCACTTTATGCCACCAGTCATCCAAACCAGCCTCTGATCAGCACCACGGACAGCAGCCGCAGCGGCACATTTATCCACGCTCATTAACTGACTGCTCCTTCCACACAGAGCGCTCGCTTACCAGCAGTAATTACATTACATCAACTGACAGTTGCTATAGCCCCCCCAAAGAGTGACAGAGCATCTGTGCATTGCACCAGTTGCCCCATCGTTAGTTCAACATTGACCTTGAGACCATGTCATGTTATTTTTTTGGAAGATGTAATCAACAGACACAGGAGACTCGAGGCAGCCATCATGCACACATGAGTTGAAAGCAACTTCATCTCTGGTCAAATAATTGTGGTAGCAACTGACTGCAATTTCACCCTTTCTGTGCAAATGACTTGCATCATTACATATCAGCAAAAGCCCATTGTTATATTTTTCCCCTTTCTAGGTCTACCTCTGTTCTCTCTTATTTCCATTCACACTGAAACAAAAAAAAAAAGCTGCCTTCAAACATTTAAAGAGCACTCTGACTTTCGACACCAGTTCCTACTAAAACTGTAGCTCTAGGATGCTGAGGTCACAGCCAACGGCCTCCACTGTACTACTACACGGCTGAGAGAGGGGCTGCAGTCATCACCACTGACTGGAGTGTGTTTATACAGTCAAACATGCATCACAATGAATCACTACGCTTTGACTTTGAGGGCTGAGTGCACAACATTCATTTATATGGAAATGTGTCATTTAGATTGCTTTCCATACGGCATCATGGATCCTGGAGATTAATTCATGATTGATATCAGTACTGTGTGCATGCTTCCATATTTTCTCTACAGATCTGTCGTCTCTCTCACACACACACACACACACACACACACACACACACACACACATTACCTTTGTTGATGTGATTCATCTGCATTCATGTATAAAAAAAAAACGGATTACTTTCTTTTAAAGGAACCCAATTATAACGTCAGTTTTAATCACATTAGTAAGAAGGATGACTTTGTCTAGGTCTATTAGGTTTATTTTTTGTTATTTTCTGATGGCATGATAACCACATGTGTACACACACACACACACAGACACACAAGGAGGGAATTAGTGGTGGCTCATGTGGATGACTCAGTGTTTTGTCCTGCATATGCTCGTTCATCATCTTCCATATGAAAAGACTTTGACAGATATGTACACAGATATTCAGACCTTTCCCAGAAGACGAGCACAGTCCACAAAGCTCCGAAAAAACATGCGCGCACTATCACGTGCATTCCTGCACACAGACTTAAAAAACACACACACGCACACACACACACGCACACACACACATCCTTGAGCAAACACATCTCCACAGGAATTACCTAAGGTCACACGCTTATTGGTTTTGCCACATCATATGCATATTCCAGGATGAAAAAAAAAAAGAACACACAGACTACGAAGGCGATTTAATCACGCATGAAAGTGCTCTCCTTGGGCTGTAAAAGGCAATAAGGCAGCAGCAAAGAGATAAAAAGGAGGATTAAACATATGCTGCGATTTACTGTAGATCATCTTTGTCTGGCCACGTTGCGTATGATTATGTATACGGGGGTTTATGCACGCAGATAGATCAGATCCTTGTAATAAAGTGATTATCTGTGTGTGTGTTTGTGAGTGTGTGTGTGTTTGCATTTAAGAGTTAAATGTGCAGTCTAGGCTGGATTAAATGTTCCTCTATAACTTCTATAAAATCTGTGTAAAAGCACAGCTCGGAGGACACTTGAATGCTTTCACTGTAAGTTTATTTTTTTAAATGAATCTACTATAATTAACTGACATTTTATCCTGATTGTGTTTATCTGACAGCTGTTCATTATAAACCTCACAGATTAACATTTAACCTACAAGAACATGATCCTCCAAAAATAGGATGTAAGAGGATGTAATTACAATGTTATTATAAATGTATCTATACCTTTGATTTAAAGCCTTAACTTATATTATAAAATTAAGCCTGGCCTCACACTTAAAAGATTTGTTTTAAATCTTACAGTTGTCCAGGCGCCAATAGCCGAGTGGTTAATTAGCATGCCAGCGCACGGCCCAGATTCAAATACGATCTGTGGCTCTTCTCAAGCATGTAACCCCTCACCCTGCGCACTTTTTTCTCTCTCCCCAAATACAAGAACAAATAATCATAGATTCAGGTAGACAGGTGGTCTCTGACTCGGTAACACATTCGGTGCTGTGGGTTAGATGGTGCATGTTAAGAGACCGTTAGTCCTCGAAGCAGGTGGCCTGGGTTGGAATCTGACCTGTGGCTACTTTTCCTGCATGTCATTCCCCACTCTCTCTCTCTCTCTCTCGCTCTCTTCCCAATTGCAGACTCCATCCACTGTACTATCTCATCAATAAAGTCTCAACACCTGACTGCTGAGACTTACTCCCCATTTCCACATACACCAATGCTCACCGGATGCTCTGTGCCTTTCCTTGCCTGACTTCCTGTCCAGGTCGTTCTATTGTGTCCAGCTTGACGCAAGCGTGTAGCATACTGCGTCGAAAGTAGACTTGCAGCGTATTTGAAACGGAGCTGAGTGTAGTGGCGCTGCTGGCACAACGCAGGGATGGAACGTGGCGCTCGCTTTGAAAAGACAATCATTGTCAGTGCGCGGCGCTGAGTGACCGAGGTGCGCACGGAGTATGTGGAAATTGGGAGTTAAACCAATGACACATTCGAGGTAAGAGTGAGCCGAAACATTCCAATCACAGAGCTGAAAATGAAAAAACACAAGACAGAGATCAACTGTTGCATTTGAAGATTATTCTCTTTGTTGATTTAGATGATTTGTACCTCCTTCTATAATGCAATGGATACTAATTCACACTAAACACTGCTTAAACAAAAACACAATCAACGAAGGATCCTCTCATGTGCAGCAATACCATGAATGCAGATGCATATCGAGTCTCAAGATAACAGCTTGCAGCATGGGTTGTAATTCCCTGAGTTTGTATTGCAGCATGTTGTGGAAAGACAACACATGAAAGATCCTCATTGCGGAGCACATCAGAGCAGGAGATGCAACTCACAGGAGATAAAGAGGTATACAGAAACAAAAAGGGAATGGAACGGAGAAGTGAAGGAGGAAGAGGTGGGAGAGAGCACTGAAGGACACACGAGAAACAGTACAATGAACTGTGTCTGCAAAAACAGAGAAAAACACTCTTCATGCACACTCGAGGCCCTGGTCACATGCACACTGAATTCATGGGTGGGCATGAGCTTCCACAAACACACACACACACGCGCGCGCAGATGCAGAAAAACATTAAACATACACACACACACACACACACAAGCACTGAGAGAGAGTGAGAGAGCATTTGGAAGCTTGTATAATTCTCTCTGTGGGTGTCAATTAAATCTCTCAGCTCTGTCAACAACACACACACACATACGCGCACACACACACAAACACACACACGCTCTCTTTCAACAGCTAGTGCATCGTCAACACCGGCTGGCTTGGCAAGCGAGAGAGAAAGAGAGGGAGGGAGGGAGTGAGAGAGAGATAGAGAGAGAGAGAGAGAGAGAGAGAGAGAGAGGGAGAAGAGGTGTTGGACAGGGAAAAAGAGATAATAGATAGAGGACTGGTAATATGAGAGCATGAAAGCACTGCAGGTAAGAAGAGGAAACACAGCGGCTGAAATACACACACACACACACACACACACACACACACACACACACACACACACACATACACACAAATACAGTTGCACAAAAAAAGAATCCACTGTGATCGAATGCTGCACAGGCCGGCTCTGATTCTGGCAAATGAGCTATAGTTGCTGTTTGCAAAAGCATCGACTCCTATGCTCACAGAAACACAGAACACTTCCATCACCTGACGCGAACTGAAGCATGAATGAAAACAGAAAACTTGTCCATCCTATGTAGTAAAGTCTTACTGGATCAGCTGCATGTTGAATGTTAAATAGGTATTACAGAAAAACACATAGTGCACCCTGCACAACTATTGAACTACTTCAAGCTGGTGTGCTTTTTTTTTCTTTTCTGGAACACATTTAAACAATGTAACACAAAGCAAAACACTTTTTGCAAACTGTGTGTCATTAAAGCTGGCACTCAAGCCCAGCAGAGTGATAACAGGCGATGTGTTTGGAGAACCAGATGGACACTTAAATCTCAAATTGACTTGGTCAGCGAAGTCACTTAGAAGTTATAGCGGAACAAAAATGCTCTTTTTTTCCAACCACATTCATTTCTTAGGTCTCATTGAGTTCGGTTTTCTTTTCCAGGATAACCTGACATGATTTTTTTGGGGGGGCTTTTTATGCTTTTATTGTTAGAGACAGGACAGTGGATACAGTCAGAAATGATAGCGAGTGGGGAACCGCAGTTCGGATTCAAACCTTGGCCGCCCACTACAGAGGATTTAAGCCGTCTCTACTAGAGGCGTGCACACTAACTGCTTGTTTGTTTTTCCTTGGTTTGTTGCATATTTGTGTTTTCTGTTTCATTCTTGTGTGTATTGTTACTGTTATTGAAGTGGCTAAAACTTAAAGAATCAAGTTTGTCCTCTAACCTCTCCAGTATCCTCTTGTATTTACCACATGGGAACAAACGGGAAAACTTCATCAAGCACACAGATCGAACAATTAAATCCAGTCAGAGTTAAAGTTGCTGGTAGTATGTAATGCCTATCGTCAACATTACTGTTGTGCCTGCAGCGGTCAATGACGTTATGTGCTGTGAGCCATCTCTCTCCCAGGTGCGCTCTGCACACTAACTTATGGACGAAATTTACCTCCTATGGGTGGGCGCACATAAAAATGAGGGGCGGCAGTAGGGAGCTGGAGTTGGTCTGGTAGTCTGAGAGGTGCCAGGGCGCTTCCCAAGTACTGCCGAGGTGCCACAGGTCCTGTGTAATTTGTGCCTATGTGTATGAGACGCAAAATTATTTTTGATAACAAATAAAATGCATGACAAATGAAGTCACGATGCAAATAAAATGAAATGTGGCTTCTACATTTATATCTTTAAGTTCTCTGTTGCTCTTTTATTTTGAAGTTCTTGTCCCCACTTTCACTGGTTTAGTTTTACTTCCTCTTTGAGTGCCCATTACTTTTAGCTGTGTGTTGTTCCTCACACATGTGCTTGATTAGCTCCTGTGTATTTAGTTTCTGTGAACTTTCCCTCTTGTTGTCATTACATCTGTCCTTCCGTGCTTATTTTATCTGTGTAAAAACAGCAGACTGAGGAAGATGATATGCGCACGATGTGCCCGCACACTTGCTCAAATGGCACAAAACGTTTTCATTCCATCACAACGTTTCGACCAGAGGTTTTCTTTTTTTGGAAAATAAAGAAGATTTTAAGTCGTGATGTTGTGATTCTGAGGAATGACAACTTGTTGTGACAATTGAGCAAGTGTGCGGGCAGATCCTCTAACTACGAACTATTCACACATGAGAAGATCAAACAGAAAATAAAAAAAGATACAAACTGAAGGTCGACTCTGTCATTCCAGGGACAGTGATGTTTGTGTGCCACACTTTCTCTGCACAAATCAATAACGCCCCCCTTGGTTTTTATTAATGTGACATTCTGAATATGAAAAGCAAATAATGATTATAGACCGAGAGCAGAAACAAATCTTGAAGGTGATGCAAACTTTTAATGAAAAACCTTCTGTCTTCTCGTCTCGTCCCGTGAATCATCAAACTCACTAAAAAAGACCAACACATTGACATGAAACTTTCAGTAAGATCATGTTGAAGATGATCTTTATCTTGATTTGCTTCGGTCTGCTCAGATCCATAGTCCTCTTCGTGGCTTGAAAAAATGGTTCCTCAGGATTTGGAGGCTTGTGTTGGTGTTGGTTTAAATGATATGATACTGGACTATAAAATCAGTATTGATTAACCAATGTTTACAATGTTTTTTACGGTGGCTGGGAAGTGCAAACCAAAATTACAAAGTGTGAAAAACTTTTACCAAGGACATAACACATTTACATTTCTGAAAACACTTTTACAAGATGCTCAACACTTTTACGAGAGCTGAGACAGATTTACAAGCGACAGAACACTTTTACAAGTCTCAAAACAAATTGAAAAATTACAGAATCTTGCCAGAAAGAAGGGGCGGAGTGGTTAGTACGCACGTCCCATGTACGGAGACCATTGCTTGGGGCCGGCGGCTTGGGTTCGAGTCCGACCTGTGGCTCCTTCCCGCACGTTGTTCCCCATTCTCTCTCTCCCTGATTTTCGACTCTGTCTGCTGCCCTAATTTTCCAAGAAAGTCACACAAAAAAGCCCAAACATTAAAAAACAAACTACTTGACCAAGTAGTTTGTTTTGGCATCTGTACGAATTGTGATATATGGGGTGTTATGGAGAAAGAATGATGTGTTATCCAGTTTGTAGAACCCGCCTAAGACAGTTGATGCAGTCTTTCCGTCAAAACAAATTAATCGGACATTTGGTTCATTCCCTTTCCTGCAAGATTATGTTTGTAAAATTGTTTTAGGATTGGTAAAAGTTTTCTTCCGATTGTAAATTTTACTCTGCGCTCGTAAATGTTTTCTATAAAATGTAAAAATGTTTTCCAAAATGTAAATTTGTATCAAGCTTTGTAAATGTGTTTCACACTTTTGAAATTGGGTTTGCACTTCCCAGCCACCGTAGTTTTTGGACAACAAACAAACCTTACAATTATATCATTAAGAGCAAAATGTGCCATTTGTTTCCTGAATTACACCATTGAGCTGCCATTTGTTGAAAAGCAGAAGGACACAATGTGTTCCCACATCAGCTCCATTGAAATGACTGAAATGCATTCACTCTTCACAGTTTTTTTTAGACCCACAGGCTTGTTTTTGCATGACCAACCATCACAGCAGGTGCTGATTTGCTTTGCGCTCTGGAAATGAGATAAACACATAGAAGCAGACGATGAATGCATCAAATATTTTGATGTATCACAGCAGCATAGGGTAAACAGGCAGTTCAGGGAAGCTTGAATAATATTCAAGTGACTCATTTCTTTTACATTTTGCAGTCATGTTAAAAATGTTTGGTCTGTCTTTGGATGAGGATGGGCGCTTTGTGAATGTCAATGATGCAGATCCACTTGGGACAGGCAGGACTTGGTTTGTATACTGGTATATGACTCACGGGTCGTCCATCTTCTCCCTAATGCAAATGGTTTGTGACCAGTTCTAGTATTGAGCCCCCCACTGGACATCATGATGTTGGCTGTCCTGTAATCATTCATTCATTGTTCAGTTTTGTGTTCTCATCCAAATAAATAAATGTATACATATTGTGATGTAAAGTTTGAATTATAGTGTTCCTATATGTTTGAACTTTTATTTTGTATGCACTTGAAGAACTGTATACATGTTCAGGTTTTATTTTAATATTCTTGACGTGACTTCCTGTCGTGATACGATATTTTGCGATCTATTTTACATTACGATGTAAGAGCGGCAGATTGTTCTCCATGGCTGCTGATGAGATGCTGATCCAGGATGGAATAAATACATGTGACGTGATAACATATAAAGTCTGATTGTTGGTAACATGGCTGACGAGGGAGCCGACCCACCATGTCGAAGCCGTCAACCGAACAGTAACCAATGGACCAAAGCCATGATCAATTTTTTTTCACCTTGATGTATTTGTGGACATGTGTGTAGGATAAAAACAACATTGAAAACATCATTTTATGTACATTGTTACTAGACTATCAGGACTGAATAATCCGTTGATGAAAACACACTTAGAGTTAGAATTAGCGTTTAAGAGCATTTTGTCTGAAGTGAAATGAATGCAACATGGAACTAAATTTGGACAATCAGCTTTCTTTATCAAAGGCTGTAAACACTGGAACACATGACCACCTGTAATAAAGTTCAGACTTAAAATCATTTACTGTACAAAAAAGGTAAAATACTGGCTGAAAGCTAACCAGAGCTGTACCCACTTTGAAATTGTATCTTAAATCTGTCATTTAAATTGGTTTATGGCATATTGTATTGCCACATTTTATGTATTTTAATGTATCTTCATATATTGTTATGTGGTTTTATGTGATCTAATGTTGTACATTTTTACTCTATTCTGTTTATCAAAAGGCCCAAAATACTTTGCAATAGCTATAAACTCTCTCTCTCAGCAATGTAGAGCTTCTTACTGTGCTACTTCCAGGGGAGATTTTCAGATCAAATCAAAACCTCTCTTTAGACACACCTCCTTATTCCCTCAGCTCGCCCCTCCCCTCCTGTCTTCACACTTCCCCTGCCCCTCAAGCCCTGTTTCACTAACAGGGTTCTTCTGTAAGGCAGAGACATCAGAGAACAAGTGCCAATAAATATCTGAAAACAAGAGTCTAAGATCAATTTCAAGGATTGATATGCATCTCCAAGTTGATTCTGTTGTCATACCTTTATCTTGCTGGTCTATTTTTATTGGTTTGGAAAGTCTGTTGGCTCGCCTTCGGTTTCAGTCTTGGAACAACACTCTGTGATAATGCCCCGAGAAAAATTGCCCCTGGGTGGACGGGGCCATCTTTCTTTCTCAACGTAGAGAATAGGGAGGGCTTCACTCAGAAAAACTACAACAATTGAAACATGTTCTAAGCCTCTGAGCAAAACATAAACAAGCATTGTTAACTCAATTTTAGCTCCGTTTTTGGTCACTACCAAATCTAATGAAAGATTATCTGGCTTTTAAATTCTTCTTTGCTTTCAAAACCAAGAGGCTCTATCTGTTTATTTGTCTGCTTATTCCAAAGAGCAGGGAGGCTGAATCTAAACAGAAGGTGGAGGCCTGTAAATGGTGAGGTTAAAGATGAGATAAGCTTTGGGAAAACATAAGGAATGTTCGGAAGCATTTTCCGAGTATGAGGTACCATACCCATAACTTAAACTTCAGTATCAGATTCACACAGCACATCAACCATTTTGCTTGGGGGAGAGAGAGCGAGAAATAATATCCATGTTTGAAGGAATGTTTGTGAAGCATGCTCCACACTGCATTACCAAGTGACTGCTATGCATTATAATACATAATATGCTGCATTACCTGTGTATTCATATGAGATTTGCCACGCCACCTACACGCACACAAAAAAAAGAAAGACCATCATTCTCTGCTGCATGTCACCATCAGACAATATGCAAAAAGCCATTAGAAATGCAATTTGTAGCTATTTAAAAATTAAACCCAACACACCCCCTGCTAAAGCCAAATCCAAACAAACCAGTGTAAGCGCTAAATCTGTGGTGTCAGGAGTCTTTGAGCTGCCTTCAGCACAGTCTACATTAATACCAGAGCTGGCCCGCTACACGTCCTTGAGGGGCCAATTCATTAGTTAGCTGGAGAGCCCAATCAATCACAATGTATCAGTGCAAGAAGGAAGGATCATAATTCAGCGCAGGTACAGGAAAGAGAAAAGACAGGGAAATGGGAGGATGGATGGATGGATAGAAAGAAAGAAAGGCAAACAAGACAGATTTAGCATGCAGCGAGGAGGGAAGACAGATGATTGCAGCGGTAACCACGGACAGTTTAAGGTGGATTTGCATGAGTTAGCTGGTGTTGCAGTCATTAGACAGCACCTGTCAATCATAAAATCTGCAGTACACTGCTGACTTTTTAAGGTTTTTTCGAAATTAAAATGGGCCACAAAAACAGTCAGTATTTAACAACTTTATATACACACTTAAATCACGTCAATAGGGTTAAAAGAAGCACATTTTGCACGTCCTCTATCAGTTACATTTTCAAATCCTATAGCAGGTTGTTCAAGAGAGCTCATGTTTTTTCCAATATAAGAGCTATTCATTAGCGAGAGATTGCACAAAGAGAAAGCCTCCATGTTCCCCACCCCCCTCCTGGGAGATCTGCAGGAGAAAACATGTTCACACACATACACACAACTGAGCGCGTAACCTCCAGGGGGCCGACCCAAAAGGTCTGTCTCCTCCACTTGGCTTAAATTGTTTCCCTCGCCTTCATTGATCTCGCATAGATCAATGTAATAAAATAGAAACAGGTGTAGGTTTGCACCCAGAGGAAACAGCGGCGCATTAATCACAGCCCCGTGCTCGGACACGATACCGAATCAGCATGCTGCCCGGACATGAATTGGTTTAACAATGATTTTCAAGGCTCATCTGTCAAATTATGAGGGTCTTAATGACCTTCAAGGCTGCTTAAATGTGAGGATTCAAAAGGACTGTGATTTAAAGCTTTGGACATGTTAAGTAGCTAAGTACATTAGTCAGCTACTTTGCCAAAGTATCATTTAGAGTCAATGATACTTTGCTGAAGTATTTATAGAAAAGCAAACTTAAGCCAAATTTGTCACCCAGGGGTCACCATGGACAGCTTGGACAGATGCATATTAAAGGTATTAATCAGGTATTAATCACTGACTATTGAATTCTTAGTGTTTTTCTATGCCAATCTTTCAATTACAACAACAACAACAACAGACACCACCCCAGCCAATCAGAATGGAGTAGCCGCCTTGAGTTTCCCTGATGTATCAAACACATATTAAGAAGTATGTTTCATTTTTCCTATTTGTCTTTGTACAAGCAATTTTGTACATGTACATACACTTTATGTACATAAATTGAGTCAGAATGTGTTTTAAGGGCTCTGTTCTTTATTATTTTTTTAAAGGTTTATTTGTGGGCTTGTTGTGTCTTTATTTAGAGACAGGACAGTGGATAAAGTCAGAAATCAGGGAGAGAGAGAGAGAGAGAGAGAGAGAGAGAGAGAGAGTGGGGAATGACGCTCAGGAAAGGAGATCTAGGACAGATTCAAACCCAAGCCCCCCCGTTTACAGGACAGTAGCCTCCATAGATATGCATAGGTTCCTTTCTTTTTTGATCGTGCTGTTCACTGTAGGTGTTTTGTAAATGAATGAATGGATGGAGGATGAGAGTAAAACACATACACCATTTTTTTACAGTACTTGAGCTGATAAATACTTAAGATGGATACTGTATTAGCAGGTTGTTTACAGTTGACCTTATTCACAGCATAAATATTGGCATATCATAGCAGGAATGTCAAAAGGGTGTTCAGAAAGAAAAAAATCAAACCATACATGAGCTACAAAGCTCTTCAAGGCTACAAACCCAATCACTTGATGGAAACGAGCGTAATTAACACAATGATTTTCACCTTTTCCTGCTATGAAAAATCTAAATATCTCTGCTGTGATAAAGATGAAGGGAGATGTCAATCAAGCGTAGTTTGCACACACACACACACACACACACACACACACACACACACACACACACACACACACACACACACACACACACACACACACAGTGTTGATAAGAGATCCAATCAGGCAACATAAGTGGAAAACACATGTGTGGGTGGACTGTGGGTGTGAAGCAGCTTGGAGGTTAATGTTGACGTGTTATAGGGAGTCAGATTCATACATCTTGGCACGGTGTGAGTGCCAGGAGCAGGAGTGAGTGTGCTGAATTAATGCCGTATCATGATTAAAACTTCACCTTAAACTTAACCTTGAAAACCAGGGCCGTGAGGTTAACTCCCCAACTATTATCACGAGCATACTTTCTGTCTGATAAATAACCTTTCCACAATGACATGGCCCAGTTTTACCATCCTCACATAATGACATAATGGGCGTTCAGTCTCAATAACTTAGTAATATATAAGAACCTTTCACTACCATGACGCAATATGAGCCCTTAGTAACTCTTTACATCAAGGTACAAATCTTCACTAATAATACTATTCATATTAGCATGCTTGTTGGTACCATATTGGCTCTTTATTGGATATTTTAAAGCCCTTATTAATGTATTTGTTTTTACAACTTATGGACCAAAAACTAAGAGGTTTTCTTTCCCTTTAGTAATCTTCTAATTGTACATTTTGATAGTATATGAATCACATATGCTTTGTGCGCAATTGCCAGTATGAGTCATAGACTCTAAATATTAATGGACGACGCCCGAGTGACGTCAACCATCTGTTACGGCAGGGGGCTCTGGAGGCCTGTTGGTTGGCAGCCACCATAATGGAAATCCTGTCTCAGCCTAACTTTCAGTCAACCTAACAACCAGCTGGGAGGTGGAGCTGAGGCAGGTTTTAAGTCTCAGAGGGTGCAATCACTTGTGCATCTAAGGGTTGAGATTGTAATTCATGTACATCAACCATTGTATATACTATGGATGGGTATTTTTTTATTACAGCCTGTTCACACTCCCACTTTTTCTAAATATTGCTCTTTGGTCAGAGGTGCAACTCGTCAAATACAATCAATTCTGGACACTTTCTTCTAGCTTATTGTTTTGATATATTGCTGAAGTCATGTAACCCAATAAAAACAGCGCAAAATATCCATTAACTGTTAACTGTTTGTTCTGAATTTTTACAGACTTAACGTTACTAAACTTTAGTTTACACACATTGTAACACATAAACCCAAAACCATGACCCTCGTACCTTATTCTTAGTTAACACACTAATGAAGCCCAGGGTAAGGTACAAAAGAAAGACGGTTTCATAAGTATTCATTATTACATTAATTCATGTCACTCTTCCTGGGGTTAGTTACTACCACATTCTGCCACAACCTCTATCGACCAATCATCCTACTAGCTGTCATATTTTGAAAACCTCTTGTCCTCTTTTACTGTCAGTTTGTGGTTTTAAGTTTGTTGGCTGCAACCCTCCAACACCCCAGTGTCCAACAGTGTCCAGGACCAGCTCCTTTCTAAGTCCACTGCTCATCACATCTGATACTTCCATCACCACCACCACCAGTGTCTAGACTCCCTCAGGGGGTTATCCATTCCTGTCCTGCTGTTGGCCTCAATACCTCTTTGAGTACATGACGACATCATGGAGTAGTCTAATCGCGAAAGACACTGCACATTTATCTTTCCTAGACCTTCTGATTGAAATGTGTTACTGCAACTGTTTGGGGACTTAAAGCAAGAACAATTGATTGTTTCATCTCCAGAGGTTACACAATGTTAAACGTTTGTCAGCAACTTCAGCTTGAGTTTGAGTTTGACACTAGAGCGGTACCCAGACATTGTTACTGTGAAGCTTATAGGCCCACTGACCAAGCTGTCTTAGTTTGAACGTGGCAGTGACAACATGTTGATTATTAGGAGAATATCAGGGAGAAACGTTTGTGGTTGTTATTGTAGTTGTTGCAGAAAACTGCAATACAGAATATGTTTAGAAAATGGCTTTATATATGACTGATGAAAAGCCAACATGGATACTAAAGAGCAAATAGTTGTATTAGTGTACCTTACATATAAAGTTTTACCAAGCCTGTAATTTCTGGTTTTAAAGTTAACACTCCAAACATTCCAAGTAATTAAGCAAAAGCAATTCCACAGATATAAAAATAAATGACAGTGAACCCTCCATAAATAAGCTCTGATTAGAGGATCATGCAAACGAAGGAGTACACCTGTGTGTGTTAGCCTTGCAGACAGGTCATAGTAGGATCTTTGAAAAGTGACTTTTGCAATTTAGTTTGTGAGAACAGGTGTCTTTTTTTTTTTTATTTGAAGGAGGATTTCTCATTGTGGTCAGGAACTCATTATCCTTTTCAGGACATTCCGGTGAAGAAAAAAAGAAAAATTCCTAGAGCAGAATTTGAATGAGAAATACAATTAATTTTTATGCTACTGCCCTGAAGGTGCTTTGAAAATCCACTAGTGCTGTCCTTTAGTACCTAGCTCCCAGGAAAGCCAGGGAAAAAAAGGAAGAATGGATGACTAACATGAACTGATACACTTCTCTGCCTTCCTGTTAACACTTTTTGTGACTCTTAAAGGTTTGCACAGTGTTTGCACAATGTTCAACGTCTGTGCTTTTTATTCCTCTTCAGAAGTTGACCCCCTGTGGCTGTGACGGCCTCAGCAGGCGGGTGGCAAAAATTGATGCTAATGTTCTACTATGAATGTCACTAAAAGGTGTGAAATGAGCAGTCGAGTAGCTTCGACGGGGCACCTCTGGTGGATTTGTCCACGTTTAATGAGGCAGCCGGTGGGGAGGGGAGGCATTGTTTTCCTCTCATTGGGGATGCATCCAGTAATTTGCGGTAACCAGGGAGATGCCATCCCCTTTCATCCCTCCTCAGATGGCCTGCCTTGCCACAGAGAGTGCCAAAATGATACGGTACCATTCCAGAGCACATTGTTGGCATTGTACAGACATGAGCCACGGCTGCTGCAAAATGTGCCCCCATAGCTGAATAATGTGTCATACAGAAAATGACAGTGTAATTAATAGAAATAACACGGCAGTACAACCAAGAGTGCAAAGGTTGATAATGACTACGACATGATATAGATGGTTATGCAAAGAATGTTAGCATGAAAAACCAACAGAGGAACCAGTGGTGATAGATGTAGTGTTCACCCCAACAGATCTTAGACACCAGCATAGTAAAAGATTTACTTTGGACATCAATGTAACCTTTTAAAGATCTCATTCCTAAGAACAGACTCTGAACAAATCATGACAAATGATATGTTTTACATGAACCAATCACAATGAGCAGTTGACTAACATGAGGCCTGCTCATTAGAAAAACTGACATCCAAAGTGAACATCTTGCAAACCATGCTTCTTCATTCAGCATTCAGCATTTAGCATTAAGCGTGTGGATTCATGATGTGTGGAGGTCTCTGGGGAATGTATTCATTGAATTTATGGTTTAATAATAATCCATATCTCACTACAATATAAGGAATTGTTTGCCTTTTTTAGATGACCAAGCCTGGCCCTCAGTTTTATAAACACGCTGTATTTAGATGCTATTATATGCAATCTTTGTGCTGCATTTACAAATTGCAGATTAAGCCCTGCTCTTTTATTATGTACTGACATCACTGAATTAATGCAGCAGAAGAGTAAAGATACTGACTCAGAGTTATGGAGCATACTGTCTCCCCTGCTAAAATGTGGATTATTTCTGATAAATGTTGATGTCTAGGCTCTCGATCAAGAGTCAATGTTTATGTAACAAAAAGTAAATCATTTCTTTCACCAAATGTACTTAAAATGACTCAAACTAAATTGTGAATTTATTTTTTTTGTTCCAATTTAGAGGTCAAGAAAACTGAATGTTTTTTATATATTTCTTTGATATGTTTGGACTTAAGAAGGGAGTTTAGTATTTTTTTTCCCTTTGTTAAATCGTGCCGCTTTAGTCACGTTCACTCCAGGTGAGGTGAGATTGATTACACCTGGGGTCAATCTGGCACTGATTACAGAGCTCCTCTTTGATTGGCCCAAGAGGACCGGTATCATAGTATTTAAGATCAGCAGACTGGTTGGTTTCTCGTTTTGAGAAGGCAGTGAGTAGAGCCAGTTTTTTCTGTTTAAATATATTTTGGTTTCAATGAATAATTGGGTGTCAAGTTTTCTTCCACGCACACTGCCTGCCATCCAGAAGAACAACACTCGATGTTCAGCTGACGAACATCGAGAGTGTTGTCATACTCGAGTTCGGTCTTGTACTCAAGGCCACTTTTTGAAGGTCGCAGTCTTGTCTCAAAATTGAAAGCATTTTTACTCTGTCTTGACTTGGTTTGAGACTGGGCAGACTCTGGATTATAAATCAAGACCACCGTTGATTGTCTATTTTCCCACGCCAATTACTGTGATTAGAAGGTAAATGCCCCTTTCTAAAACAACAAATAACTTCAATTAATTTGTAGTTATTTAAATTCATATTTAGTTATAGTAGATATTTTCCCCGTCACATCTACAACCTTCCTGGTGTTACAGTCTTAAGTGAGTGACACACCTGCTGCACACAATATGATGGTTTTTCGTTGATATTTATGGTATTAGTCTTGTTTTGCTTTGCCTCGCCCTGGTCTTGGTCTTGACTCGGTCTTGATCTCTAAATGTCATGGTATTGTCTCGGTCTCAGAGCACTCTGGTCTTGTGGTCTTGACTATAACACTAGAACATGTGTTTAGATATAACTGATGGATGTCCTTAAAATGTCTTTCGAACTCCCACATGTCCAAAATTACATAACTAAAGACTTAAATCCAATTTGAGATAACTCCAATGACATCATCAGGGCTATTTGTCTATAAAGCTTAAAATACATTATACAACTGTTGGATGGGGTGAGGTGAAATAGAGCTTTGTTGAACTCATTTTCATAAGATTGGTGGGTTGGACCTTGAATCCGTTATCTATGATACAAAGATATTTCAGCTTTGAGAAAATCAAATTCCCCACAGTAATGACTAAATGACTTTGTGACACATTAGCTTCGGATTGGCAATCATGTTTGAAGAGGTCATTGAGTTTTAAATAGCAGAGGAATACATCTTTAACAATTACTTGTTGAGTAAAAAATAAAACACTTTTTAGCAGCTCTTCAAGCATAGCACTTTCCCAGAATGTACCCATTCACTGTATATCCTTGAAACTCACAAAAAGAGTACTCGCTGTTAAAGCAGAAACGTAAAGCCTAACAAAAAGTAAGAGACCACTGCAAAAAAATATTTAAAGGTTTGACTTTGAATAATATGAACATTTCATGTTATATTGTATGCAACATTTCTCCCAACGTCCAAACAAAATATATAGTAACACTTATGAACCCACACTTATAATGAACCTATGAATGACTTTATTTGAATGTTTTGAAACATAAAGACAATGGTTTTGATAATTGCTCTGAAGTATGTTTCTCCTACAATTGACTTACAGTCACCAAATACTGCTTAGAAGTTCATAAACAAATGTGTTATAGGGTCATATAATTGGTAATAACATCCTACAGGCTTTATATGCAATTTTTTTTTTTTGATCCAGCAGATGTCACCCTTGAGCACCAGCATGAAACCAAAACAACTCGCGCTGCATTGTTGTTAGTATCCTAATGCTAGCGATCTTTATTATGCTCGTATCTTCACACTGCATGTAAATTTACCTGAAATGAGCGTGATCTAGTTAATCAGTGAGTACAGTATGTTATTCTTCTTTTCTCTAGTCCCTTAATTAAACAACTTTTATTCGTGAGGGGAGGAGTCAGCCGGCCGTCCCGGCACTATAAACAAACAGAAAATATGACTCGGAAAACGTCACAGACAGTGGGACTTGGTGTTACACCCATTGTAGACAGTCATTACTCAGAGTTATTTTCAGAGGATATACTTGATTTCTATTATGTTTAAGTGTGAAAAATCGCATATAAAGCCTTTAAGGTCACATGTTATCCTTCTTTTTAACCAGTTTAAATATGTCTCAGAGCTCCCCAAAACATATCTGAATCCACTCTGATCCTGTATTTGATCATGCCTTTAAACCCTTCTATTTCAGCCCTGCTCAGAACAGGCTGTTTCTGTGTCTGCACCTTTAAATGTAAATGAGCTGTGTTAGACCACGCCCCTCTGGTGGCTCTGGCTTTCTCCTACCATGCCCTATTGTTTACAGTGGGAGAAACACCTAGCTGTGGGAGTGTCACCCACCTGGGGGAGGGGTTACTGCCCTTTGTGATGTCATGAAGGGAAAATCTCTAAAGACCCATCTTGTGTGTAGCCTTGCTAAGGAAGAGTTCAGAAATCGATATTTGTTTAAAAAATCTGATTTTTAAGTACATCCTTCATGCATCTTGGCATGCTCTCGATTAGTCTTTCACGTCGCTGTTAAGTGAAGTTGTGCCAATCGTCGTGGAAAATATAAAGCAGTTAAGTTTGCTCGATGGACTATTAACTGAACACTAAATTAAAACATCATTAAGTAGAATGGGGTGTTACTTGAGTTGAAATCCCACAGAGACTGAAATAAAATGCAGCCCGTGCACGTAGAGGTTTCTGATTTTGGAATTGTCTCGTTCATTTTTGAGAGACGGGGTTGCCCGTGGTGTAATGGTTGGTGCGCAATCCCCATGTGCAAAGACTGTGGTCCTCCAGGTGGCCTGGGTTTGAATCCAACCTGTCCACTGTCTCTATCTCTCTAATAAAGGCATAACAAGCCCCTCCCCCCCACCCCCCCAAAAAAGAAAAACCTTTAAAATAAAAGTGAAAAAGAGACAACTTCAAAGAATATTCCACCAGATATCAATTTCTGAATCCTTTGTCACTTTCTGCAAATACCTGAGATGAAGTTATTCCGAAGTTGAACAAAACAGAGTTCTTCTATAAGTAGTAGGACCAAAAAAAGCATTTTTTAAAGTGGTCTCTTAATTTGTTTTCGAGCTGCTTTTGTTCTGTTGTAATAGATACAGGAAGTAGTCCGGGAACCAATAGGATGAGAGATGTTTGATCCACAGTAATATTAAAGTGATGTTCCTGACAGTAGACATGTTCTACTTTGTGAGGATTATTAACATCGACTCTTTGAGAAACAGACTCCTCATGAATATAATATCTCTGTTCCTTATAACTGATTTGAAAACAAAAAACACTCACAGCAAAGAGACAACATGAAATTAAAAAAGTGAGGATGACAGTGAAGGAACATTTTAAAAGAAAATGTTATAAAGAAAGTAAATGTGAAACACAGATGTAATATGGAGGAGACAAAATCTGAGATTGGGTATTTAAATCGGCACTTTGCACCAGACAAAGACAATCCCTTTCTCTTTCTCTCTCACTCTCTCTCTCTCTCTCTCTCTCTCTCTCTCTCTCTCTCTCTCTCTTTTATATTACTAGAGTGACTATAAAACTCTTATGGGGTGACAATCCAATTTCAAAAGAAGTACATTTAATAGATGAAAAGTTTGAAAGTTTTGCTCGAACTGTCATGCTGCGCTCAAGTGCAATTAAAGAGGTTTGAGATCCAAGACTACCAGGGGCCATTTATAGCAGACTACATTAATGCTCACTGTTCTCCAATTGATTTGATCATCCTAGAAATACTTTCTTTTTAAATCTCGCCTGATGTTTTTCAAGCAGGCTGCGAACAAATGTTAGTTTTTTTTAAATCTAATTTGTCTTTCCTGGGAAGAATGAAAATCATCATTTGATAGGTTGTAAAAAAAAAAACAGACAGAGCATCAGAAATGTTTAGATAATGGCGCCAAATAAATAGAAAATATTGCAAATAAAGTAGAATTTCAAACTAACTAACTTACCCTAACAAGAAGATACACACATTGGGAATAAGGACATGTTTGGTCATATTACATGTATGAAATGAGGACGTGTTAACAGAATCAGAAGGAGAATCTGAACCAGACGAAGATCACCAAATTGAGTATAAATGATGGAAATAATAGAAAAGTTTGAAGAAAAATGCTCTTGTCCTCTGTTGCCCTTTGATCGCTATGTGAATGCTTTTCTCTTGCTTCTATTTTCATCATCATCAAAAACCACATATGCAGACTCTGAAATGTCCTTCTGTGTTTAAATTCACAGACAAAGGGGGCAAAGTTAAAACAAAACTTCAACTAGAATGATTAAAAAAGTCGATATTTCTTTCTGATTTTCTTTTCTTTTTGATTTTTAAAAGCCCCCACAGATCAGTCATCCTGCTGCAGCCCACTTGCACCATCTTACACTCACTCCTGTGTTCTTAGCCCACAGCGCCCCTAGTGGCCAATTCCACACTTCACGCATGCTATACTCTTCTGATCCAGCAACACTTCTCTCTGCAGTTTCCGCCAGACAGAAAGCCCATCAGATGAGATGATTTAACAGTTAAGAGACAGCACAGACTTGCCGGAGTGTCTCTGCAGCAGGTGAGATTAGAACAGCAGGGAGGAGAGAGGGCAAAACAACCATCGGGCCTGCTGGTACATTTTTCATTATACCAGTGTCTATTGGGGTTACATTACAGGGGGAAAGAGAATTCTATGATCTCGAGCTTTGCTATTGTAGCCCCTCAAGGACCCCCAGAGCTTCCAGGAACAAACTCTGCATGGGAGCCAAGTGACTGCAGCAAAAAATGTTGGGTTTAAAAAAAAAAAAAAAAAAAAAAAAAAACACTTTTCCAGCCAATTTGACTCTTTTATTAATGTATCCAAATGATTTCTCTTCTCTGCTGAAGTACGGCACGATTGGAAATATGAGAGAGGGGAACAGAGAAAGGGAGAGTTAGGAAGGGGGTGGACATATCAGATTCACCTCCCCCCCACCACCCACCTCCCCATCACATGCCTTTTTTTAGTTCATAACTGCCAAGGGTATTAATAATTAATGAGGACAATTCTCAGGCGTCTGGATGAGTCATACTTTCTGCTACTTGGTTTCCTAAAAGCCCCATAGGTTGGATTAACAAAGACCAAAAAAAAAAAGAAGGGAAATCTGAATTCTTTAACCCCTAAAAATGGAATGGGTATGAATGTTTGATAGGTTCCTAAAAACAGATGGAGCGATGATACCTGCTGGGGGAACAGTGCCAGATGATTCAAGAGATTCAAGAGTACGAGCGAATTTAGGACGAAAAAAACAACCCAAAGGCGGACAAAAAACCCCACAAGAAACAGAATGAGAATGATGCTACAACAATAAAAGATAAAATGTGTTAATAATACATATTTGAAGCTGGATTTTCGAGTCTTTGAAGCATTACAAGAACATCAAAACCGCTATACATTACCATCTTTTGGCTGCAAATGTTAGCTTTTAAGCTTAACTGATCAATTCAGCTTTCATTTTATGCAAAAACTCAAGAAAAGCAGTTGGTTTCACAACAAAGATGCAACCCTGAACTGTGTGACAAAGCAAGAAAAAAAAGGGTCTCATGGTCTCAAGTTGTTTGTTTAAGCAGGAATTTTCCTCAAACGAAACCTCTAAGCAAACACAGAAAATGCTTGAAGGGCAGCCAGTGTTGGTACATGAACAAAACAAGTACAGTGTGTGTCACTTGAGCTGGAGACTGTCCAGACAAACCCCAACTTTGTTCTGTATAAAACTCGAAGCATAGCGTGTAAAAGAACTGGCAATTTCAGCATATAAGAGCACTTCTTTCTGCATTTAAAGCACCCTTCTGAAGCTGCAAAGAAATAGGGGGGACACAGTGCAAAGAGGTGCTGATTTTAATACCTTTTTGATTTCAACATGATTATACAAGAGAAAATTAACCAATATACAGGAGATTTATGACCGATAGAAAAATTGTATTTATTATACTTTCCAAGATACATTCTATTCATTTGTAATGTCAAGAAACACTCATAGTTTGAACGTAACAATACTTTTAAATAAGGACCGGATAGAGTTAGGTTGAGAAAAAATAATATCCAAATAGAGCCTTCCTTGACAATATAACCTCAAACTAAATAAATTAAACAGAGTTATTTGAAGCCATCATGACTGAGCGTTGTTTTTTTTTTCTTCTTCTTACTAATATTGCACATGATGTTTTTTTATGATATGATTCAGCCCGAGGCTAACAATTTTTAGAGCTTCAATTAGCAAGCCTTCCGCAAACATCTCCACACACATATCCCCCAATCCCCAACCATTCCCACCCCCCACCCCCTCATACCCCTCCATCATCCCAACAATTCTGGAACCATATCAAGTTTAATGCACATTTATTTTGGTTGCATAATGTTAATAAGAAACCTTTTACAAGATACTGTGGGAGATATAAGAATAAGGAAACTGCTTGAAAACTTCACAGACTCTATCAGGCCTCGGCTTTTTGTCGTGCGACACAATAAAAAGGAAACATCACAGACACATTTTTCGCTAAAACCCCTTTCGTCCAGCGGGTCGAGTTCTTCAGAAAAAACTGAGAGAAACCAACAAAAAAAACAAACCCCAAACAACCTTGAAAATCGACTCAGCAGTCACTTCTGGTGGCCTGAATAAGCTCTGATGCATCGTTCTATCAAGTCCTTTCCACTCTTTGTGTATTATTCTTTCTTATTTTTTTAAATAATACCAATAACTCTTTAAATAATCCTGCATAGAAAAATAAATTAACTATGTTTGTTAAATTCTTTTTACTACGAATTGAGAGCTGACAAAGGGAGTTGAATCACCGATTGGATTCTAATAGCGGTTTGTTTTGACATTTCTGGCTTGTAGTCTCTTGATGATGATGCTCCGTCATACAGTATTTATGTGTGTGTGTGTGTGTGTGTGTGTGTGTGTGTGTGCGTGTATACAGGTGTTTGTCCTTCCTTGTAATTTACAAACCAGTCCCACAGATACAAATAATGTAAGACTTACAAAATAAATTCCAGGTTACGCTTACATAGCAAGCAGCTTTGTAAATTTGATATATCCTTGGGTTTTTCCACTTTTTCAGAAACAATGTCCTCTGACAGTGTATGTGCCGTTAGATTTCACCCCAAAAAAAAAAAAAAAAAAAACATACAGTAACTGTAAGTAGCAACTTTGAAAGAGGAACACAACTCCATTCAGAAGACACTATATTTAACATGGCTCTTTACACAAAGAGAACAAGTCATGAAATCATTCCACAAAAAGAGTTTTTGCAGTGCCTCAGGTTACCGTGAATTGGATAAAAAAAAAACTATAAAAAAAAAACAAGAGCCTCCCGGTACAGAGCAGGAGTATACTGCCACACTCGGGTAATCCAGACAACATGGCAGAGCTTCTGCATTTGGAATCCTGAAAGCATCCCCCAAGAACAAAAAAAGAAAGATATCCTTGCAAGAACAATGAAAAAAGTTCAAAGTAGCATCCATTGAGTCACCAACTCTTGTTAATCTCATCCCAGATGTCATGATACTGGAGACTTTCCAAAGTAAAATAACAACAACCAAAGTGACCTCCATTTTCTCTCTCTCTCTCTTTTTCTTAAAGAGGGTGCGAGACGGACGCATATTCTCTCAATCAATGTCCTCAAGACCTTTTGATTTGGTTGGGGAAAAAAAACAAAAGGAGAGGAAAAACAACGACAGGAACCAACGGGAAAAAAGGGAGAAAAGTACCCATTTCAAATGCAGCAAAAACACTACGACTGTTTGGTTGCTTTTTAGGGTGCTATATCGTACGTATGTGGGGTTCGTACATGTAGGGGTGTGGATAATCCAAAAGGGTCTTTAACTGTGATATAGATCCACGCTGAATTTAGTTATAGCATTTTGTTCTGTGGAGCCATTTTGTCCATCTCTGCATTGGTCATTAAGGGTTTCCAGAAGGCACTTTTTTTTGCTGTGTGTGTGTGGGAGTGTGTGTATGCGTGTGTGGTTGCAGAGAGGGAGATGAGGACAGAAAGCGTGAGCTCTAGTGGTGTCGGATGGTTTGTGAAGGCCAGATTCAAACAAAGAAAGGTACACGTGTTTGGCTGTCTTGTCTATCTGCCTGTATGTGTGTGTGCGTGTTTGACTTCCCTGTGTATGTGTGATCAATGCACAAAATGGAACAGAAAGAATCCCTACATTTTACTCAGCGCAGTCTGCTCCTCAAGCACCTGCAGGTAATCAGGCGTTCCTTGGAGCTTGGCTTTGAGCTCGTAATACTCACTTTTTCTCTGCTCCACCACGATCTTACTGTGGTTCCCACCTATCAGCGATGACTTCTTCATCTTTTTGTCCAGTGTTTTCTCCGGGTAGCGGATCTCGTAGCCGCCCATCCCTATACTGTTGAAATCTCTTTTGTCCAGGAAGTTCTGGATGAACATGCTGGGCTCTCGGTGAGGGAGGAACTCCTCGAGTTCATCGATGGTGCTGAGACGCTTGTTGCGCTCCAGGGTGGATAGCGAGTCTTTGTCCTTGTCGGCGCTGTTCCGGAGGATGATCTTCTGCCTCTGTGAGTCTGCAAACTTGAAACCAGCGTCCATGTCTGAGGAGCGGCCGATTCCACACGTGTGGCTCTTGCCAATGTGCTCGATGGTCTGCGGGATAAAAGTCTCAGCTCCCAAGTCGTCTCCTGGGATGGAGCCTTTTTTGCCGGATTTGTGTCCGTGCCTGCGGAGCTGCAGTGACATGGAGCCGCACTCTTGATTGCCAAGCCCCTCCTGCCTGCCCACTGGCTTTTTATTCCTCCTCAAGACAAAGACCAGAAGGCAGAAGGCCACAAACACAGTGAGGATAAGCACTACCAGAATGCTGAGGATCATGATGGAGAGAGGCACAGGCCCTCCCGGCGGTGCTTTTCCAACTCCGGCAGGCGACACCGAGGTCAAAAGAGGGGTGGCGCTGGTGAGAATTACCGGCGGTCTCGCGATAAGTTTAGGACACAAGATCTCATTTTTCAAGAGACGCAGCTCGATGTTGGAGAACTGCACGGGGGATGCACATTTCACCTCTTTGGCAGCCACTCCATCACTCAGCTTCTCTAGCCAGAGTTTGAGGGCCACAAGATCGCAGGAACACTCCCACGGGTTCCCCTCTAGGTCTATTTGGGTCAGCGATCGCAGCTGGTCCAGGACACCGCTCACTGGCAGGGTCATGAAGTGATTGTTTTTCAGATTGAGCCGTGCTAAGGAGACACCCGCAAACACATAGGCGGGGAGACTCCGCAGAACGTTGTTATTGAGATACAGAAGTTGAAGGTTTGGCATGGAGTCGAATGTGCCCGCTAGGATTTCTTTAATGGCATTGTATTCCAAATATAGGTACTGCAGATTTGCAAGGCCCAGAAACATCTCTGGGTGTAACTGTTCTAGTTGGTTACCATTCAAATACAGTCTCCTCAGGTTGGTGAGGTTAGCGAACACACCTTTCTGCACTGTGACAATTTGATTGCTGCCAAGATGTAGCAAATCCAAACCTTCAAACCCTTGGAAATCACTCGGGCTAATGTCACGGATGTAATTCCCACTTAAGTGAAGTTTCTTGGCATTTGGGGGTTTGGGAATGAGATCAGCTAAATTTTTCACATTTCTCTCCTGACAGCTGACACTGATGCCGAAGTCAGAAGGGTGGGCTTTACAGCTACAGGGCTGCGGACACAACAGTGGAGGGGTTCGCGTCTGAAAAGAAACAATCTGACTGTTTCTTCCAAAGGGGGGCAAACCAGCCACGATACCGTTACCGTAAATCTTTGATGAGTCTGTGGTTTTTGGCGCTTTTGTGGCTAGAGGAGCCACTGTGGTTGGGGACGTTTTGGAGGGCGGCTGCCCACTATCAGGCGGCACAGGCGGCATCCGCACATCAAAGTCACTTCCTGTTCCCATGGGACAAAGCTCCTGTTTGTTGGTTTCTTTTAGGAGTCTGCCGTACAAGTCACTCGGTGTTTCACATATGGCCTCGCCAATAAAAATATTATACGGCATGTTTTCTAGCCATGCTTTGAGAGGTGCTAAATCACAGGTACAATTCCAGGGGTTGTCATCCAGCTGCAGCTCTACAATGCGCCCAATGTGCTCCAGAACTCCCAAATAGGGAAGCTTCTGGATCCTGTTCCCCCTTATATCCAGGTGTGTGAGCGAGGCAAAGCGAAATATGTTGTCAGGAAGGGCCTGAATGAGGTTGTCATTCAGGATGAGCACTTTTAGTCTGTGCAGTTTGTTAAATGCTCCCTTTTCAATATATTTGATCAAGTTGTAGTCGGCCTGGAGATATTCCAAGTTTTCTATCCCTTGGAAAGTGTCCGCTCGCAGCACCTTAAGCTCATTATTGTTCAGGTGCAGCTGCTTCAACGCGCTCATCCCCAAGAACGCTCCACCTTCAATGTTCTGCAGTTTATTGTTTCCCAGCTGCAGTGACACAGCGTGGGTGAAGTTGAGGAACGAGTTCGGGTAGAGGATTATTAAGAAGTTGTTCTGAAAGTTCATGTGGTAGAGGGACGAGGCCGGCGGGATGAGCTGCGTGGGCCGGTAGACGGTGATCTTCTCACAGTTGACGTACAGCACGTTTTCCACGGACATGCAGGAGCAGGCGCTGCAGGTCTCGGCCATCAGGTCCGAGGCGGACGGGTCTGGCATCTGGGGTCCGTCCGACATGGAGGGGGAGGAGAGGGAGGAGGAGAGGGAGCCGGTGATGGAAGAAGAAAAGGCTGCCAGCAGGAATACGAGCAGCATCTCGCCGGTTAGAAATCCTCCCCCAGAAAACCATTTAGTTACCTTTGGAGAAGAAAAGAAAGTGGCATGCACCAACATTCACACACACACACACACACACACACACACACACACACACACACACACACACACACATAGGGATATACATGTGCAAACAAGCCCACACACACACACAAAGAAAAACACAAAGACACACAAAGAAAGCAAACCATCAAAATGTGTACTTGATATCAATTATACTGGTGTTTCAATATACCTTTTCTCCCCTTTTTTTAATCACAACAAAATGCCTAATGGGTTCCCCTTCACTGTTAATAAGAGAATTTTCAAATTATAAAAATGTATATGAACAATACAAATTATTGATCATTTCATTAGATCACTTCATCATCATCAAACACTGACACTGATGCAGATTTTTTTCGATACTGCAGCGGAGCATTATACTCAAACCCTGAACTGCTGCACATCTCTGTATCTTATTTGACACCCAAAGCAATCATGTTGAAACATGACTCAAACTGTGGAACGTCTAACTGTATCCTGTACCTTCCTCTCGGCTTATTCAACATAATCATATCAAACATTTATATATATTGTTTTTTTTAAAAGCCAGCAGCAGCAACAACTCTTACCAGCACACTCTGCTTATTTAAGAAAAGCAACTGTGAGAGCAAGGGGAAGATGAAGACTTGGGACTGTGCCCAACGCTGACATATTGAGAGGGTTTGAGCGGCATGCATATACCACACATAATCTTTTTTTTTTGTGCACACCAAATAAAGAGCGAGAGAGGGACGTTTTTTGTTTTTTTTTTAAATCTAGAAATGCAAATGAATAATTCAATAAATGAGTAAATGCTGGCCATCATTAAGGAAGAAGGATGAAATCTATTCAAATTGAGACTTACCCAAAGCTGAGGCGGTAATGAATGCGGCTCCCTCCGGAGACACGGGGCAGCTATGGTGAGACATGGATGGAGATGTGCGCAAACAGTTCTCCCAGCTGAAGTCAGATGCACGTAGTTAGAGGGGCGCAACAAGGTTCCTCCAGCTCCTATATCCCCATGCAGGCTAACTGTATATCAACCCGAGCCAGGCAAACTGGAGGGGGGGGTGCGGTGGAGATGGAGAGAAAAGGAGAGGGGTGGGAGGAGGGGGGGAGCTCCGATTTCACCCGATGCGTCTTTTACTGACGGGCTCCTCTTGCTTGGAAAAATCACCCCTCTGGTCGTTCGGTCCCCAAGGTGGTTGTACTACCTCCATGGGAGAGCATTCATTTGGTTGCAGGAGAGAAAGAGAAAGACTTCGAAAAGGGAGAGAGGAAGAGAGAGAGAGAGAGAGTGAGTGAGAGAGAGAGAGAGCGAGAGAGAGAAAGAGAGAGAGAGAGCTTTTAGAGATCTTAAAGGCGCGTCCGGCGACTCCAAGGCGTGAAAAAAGGCGCAAGGTGGTCAGTGATGCGGTGAAAGAAGTCCGTCATTTTTTTTTTGGCGTTGTTGTAGGGAGACACTGAAGAAGGACTACTTGCAGAGGAGAAGGGAGCGAGGATGGCCAACACTGTGCGTCTGGCTTCGGATCAGCTCAGCAACCCCCCAACGATCCTACAGAATAAATGCTGGTTTGTTTCGGGCGAAGTTGCGCACCGGGATAACGCTTTCGATGGCGGCAGCAGCCAAAAAGCTCCCATTAGGTCATGTATACATTTTTTTTGTCCCTCAAGGAATCATAAATCCAACAGTTATTGTCTGAAGCGATCAGTTTATCTGCACACACAGGCGGAAAATATGTCTTTGTCAGTGTCCATCCAACGGGAGTTATTTAAAAAAAATATATATATACCAATGAAAAAAATATGGGCTTTGGTGATATCGACGCTTTTTTTCCCCTGGATGAACATGAATCAGAAGAAGTACAGAAAAAGGCGAGAGAGACAAGTGAGAGAAAAACAAAAACCGGAGCGTAAAAAATGAATAATGCAGTTATTCAGCCTTTAGTCCGCTGCAGTGCAAGTGAGGAGCCGCTGGAAACTCTGCGCTTTCCCCCGCTTCCATCGGTCCACACAAGATGTCATCAAAAAATAAACTTGCAGAGATAAAGTATTGTTATTTCTTAAAGGCAAAAAAACTTTAAAAAAAAAAAGATATCCAGTTTGAGGAAAATGGTGCGAGTTGAAGGAGAGGAAAGCAGGCTTGTTTTCCCCTCCTGTAAAGACAGAGCAGTATCCGTGTCAGGCGCATAAGTATGCTGGCTCCTTCTGCAGCCGCATTCACTGAGCTTCCCACACGACTAAAAGAGGCGAATGCAGAGATGTAGAGAGGGAGGGAGGGGAGGGAGTTGAGCGAGAGAGAGGGAGAGAGGGAGAGAGAGAGAGGCAAAGAGAGAGAGAGAGAGAGAGTCGGGGGCGGGGGTCCGTCACATACACCGAAAAGCGACAATAAAACAGTTCAGACCTTCAAACACTTTCTGACCCTGTTTCTGGCATTGCGATCCTCTCTTTTTTTATCCTGTATTATTATTATTATAGCACAGGGAAGCTCTTACCAATTTTTTTTCCATCCCTGTAACCTCTTCCAAGAAGATAGAGATGAAAAGCGGTTGGAAAGAAAGGAGGGGGATGTATGTATGAGTGTGTTTGCCGGTGGGTAAAAAAAAGAAGAAAAAAAGCGCTTTACCTGCCAAATCGTCGCATTGGACTTGACTTGCGCGACACTACCTGAGCGCGTCCCCGAGGTCCGATTGGAGAGATGTTAGGAAGGGAGCGACAGAGGGTGCGTGTGTGCTTAAAACCTGGCACGGGAGCGCGCCTGTGAGCGGCATTTTAAACAGAGAGGAGAGAGAGAGAGGAGGAGAGGAAAGGCAGAGGAGGAGGAGGAGAGGGGTTATTATTCAAGAGTGCTGCAGTCAGACGGGCTGCAAGAGGGGAAAAGGGAGAAGGAGGTGAGAAATCAGTCAATCAGGAGCTTACGCGGTTCAAATCTCCTCGTTGTGTGTGTTTTGCAGGAGAGACGGTCTCGGAAAATAGAGGAGCAGAGAGGAGAGGTGGGATGGATGGAACTGTGGAAAGGTGGAGAAAGGAGGAGTAGAGCGCCAAAAGGTACGGCAACACCCAAGTCTCATTTTATTTCTGTCCAAAATTGTTTGTCTCCTTAGAGAGACTATCTATCTATCTATCTATCTATCTATCTATCTATTGATTTATTCATGGGAGGTGATTTCGGGCTGAGTTAAGTGGCAGCGTGGCGCAGCGCCCTCCCTCTTGTCTGTAAAACTGACACCCATGGGAGAAAAGGGAGTCGTACCTGAAACCTGACAAGTGTCAGCGGCCTCACCGGAAGCCTCACCTCTGGTTTACTCTTGCAACAGGTGCCTTAGCCAAGTGACGCACACGTAACACAGGCAAGGAGAAAGGGCAGATGGGAAGTATGGATTTCACAGCAGCAGAGGTGTGTTTGCGGCGGCGGGGATGGGTGACATGTTTTTTGTTTTTTTATCAGATTAAAAATTTCCTTCATCTGATAAAAATGGGAAACGTTTTTTTTTTTTTGCAGGAGGAATTAAGCTTCAGAACATTTTTAATTTTCAAAATAAAGTATGGTGTAAATCATAATCTGGTTCGTGTGTCTTTCTTATTTTTTCTAACATTTGATTTCTGAAAACAAACTAATTCCTGTGTCCTAGCATCTTTATTTTATTCCTCTATTGCTATTCCTATCTATATGTAAATTATAACCATTATCCACATGGAATATGTTTTTGATTGCCATTTAATTACACAGAATCAGACGTGTTTTTCTAATATTTATATTAAAGCGACTTTAAATAACGTGGAAAATAAATCAAGAGGGAAAAAAAATCCTCATTTCAGAACTTAATTGTTATGCATAATTAGCATACTTAATCATTATTCGCTTTAAAAATATTGTTGCACATTTTATAATGAATGGTTGACTTATCACTGTTTCACAGAAGTAAAATATGATTCATCATGCTGTCACATGTCTGCTGCACTGCATGAATTGTTCCAAACTTAAAAAAAAAAAAAGACGGTCTTTGTCAGATTAATCCAAAGGTGAAATCATCTCTCTGCAATTTAAGAAAAAGAGAATAAGTGCTATTTCTAACGGAGAAACTCAATCACCTTTACAGCTTACTGTGGGAGAAATAGTTAACAATATGCAACATGTTGTGTAGTAAAGTACATTTGGCTTGTTTTTTAAATATTTCAATTCATTTACGGGATTTTCTTGAAGTAACAAAACAGATTTTAACCGAGATAACGATTCAATTAAGCTGTTTTCTACAGATCTCGAGAATTTAATTCTTCATCACAGGAAAACCGGCTTCAATAAACTGAGATAACGAGATAAATAAGTCGAGACCTGGACGGAGCAACCCAAATGTACCTGTTATTACTGCAGGGAAATGAAGCAAAATCAAATGTATATGTCAGCTCAGGACTTCTGTATTGATGCACAGTATGTATGTTAGGAAAAAAAAAACATGGTGTACAGTATCATTGTATGGTATTATGTTATATTACAAACTCATATTATTGAACATATAACTGCACAGACAAAAAAATCTTGCAACCCTTTTATGAAAAAGTGCAATTTGTGCTTTCTAAAGTCCATAATAGATTGCAATGTGTAGTTAAGAGCTGCATTCACTTCACCGTTGACTGACATATTATGACAAAGAGTAAATAACTTCTATTGTGTTGTTTGAATAGTGAATTGTTAACATGTTTCTGCTGCTTCTGTAGCCGTCTCCCTTTGACACATCCCCCCCCCCCCCCATCCACCCCTCCGCTCCACAAAGCCAGCTGTTAATTAAGAACCCTTCAAACTGTAACTTATCGTGTTTTGATAGAACATTCACTCTCAATTATTTCTCATCCAGCTTCAATGCAGTCGCCGTCTCGTGCAATTCATCCTTGGATATTTATTTGAAAAAAAAAAAAAAAAAGAGCCCACTCACTCAATCGATTGATTCACAGTAATGCATGCAAGCAGGGGCGTGGTTGAGTTCTCACAAGCTGCTTCACAAGTGACCCTGCCACCTGCATGAAAAGAGCAAATCAAGCATTCCTCTTCAGCGTGAAGATTAAAATGTGAGCCAGTGTGTGTGTGTGTATGAGTGTGCTGATATTTGACAGTCTTGGACATGTTCCTGCACTGGCTGTGAGTGGCCTGAGGGAAGCAGGCCTACTAGAGAACGAGCCAGACAGTTGGCAAAGGCCTCTGCTTCCGTCTCAGCTGTCGTTGGTAGTCTGGCCATGTGGCTGAGACTCTGCTTCCTGTGTCCAAACACTGGAAAAAGCTTGCAATCTTGAGCGCTCTAATCCCATTTGTTGGATTAAAAATAAAACATTTTAATTTGTGTTTAAAGGGATTCAGTGTCACACCCCTCATTTTGCTCTTTGTTTGGGTCCCTTTTTTTTTTGTCCCTCTGTGAGTGTTGCTGAGAATGTGGCATGTGCTGAGGATTTAGTGTTTGATGTGTCACCCCCATCTGGACAGAAAAGTAATTGCACTGGTACTCATAGAACAAGCAGAAGAGTGCAGCACAGGAGAGGCCTGTTCTCTCCCGGTATCCTGGTTTTAAGTAACTTTTGATGGATTTAGTTTGAACAGGGTGGCAGCTCGCCATGCACACCGATCAATGGCCTTGGCCTCTTTGCATCACAGAGATGTGTTAACCTGCTGCAGATGTTTGCATGCAGCTGCACTGATGCAAAACTAATGCAGATGCAGAGGTGATTTTAGCAAGAAATCTACATTTTTTTGATCTCTCCTTTTTTATTCTATTTAATAAAAAACACTACTCCAAAGAAAGGAAGTCCTGACTCTTTAAAAAAGGGCGTGATATCACCCACCAGACTTTTTTGTCCCCTTCACTCATATCATTTCATATGCACTCTCTAACCCACATCTCCCTACTGACTGTTAAAGTCATAATAAGAAGCAGATGGTACAATCAGTGAAAGATTTTGAATGTGTGAACAACCAGTGAGGACCCTGCTCGCTTTGGGAGAGCACTACTTCATCAATTCATCTCCACTTAGCTTTAGCCTCGTAGCTTCTAAAGAGCTAACTCATTATATAACAAGGAGTGGTCATGAGACATCGTAGTAACCTTGTGTAATCCAAATGCATTATTTAGTCAGAGCAGGAAACACAAAACACAACCCTTTTCACAACCACTATGTGTGAACCTGAGCTTCTGCCTGGACGCTTTCTGCTGACAAATGACATGAAGCAGGTGCTTCAGCACGCGCTGGAATGTGTGTGAGGGTCACCCTCGTACTTCTCTTTTAATCACACATGAGCATACTACAGTATATCACATGCATACATTACCCACACGACCAGCTTCCATGAAGATGGGGAGGTAGTTCAGTCTGTAGGGACTTGAGTTGGGGACCAGAGGGTTGCTAGTTCAAGTCCTGTTGCAGACCAAGTCTGAAAATTGTAGCTGGAGAGATGCCATTTCATTTTCTGAGCACTGTCAAGGGGCCCTTGAGCCAGGCACCCAACTTTTCTCAGCTGCTTTGATGCAGGGTTTGTCATTTTTTTCAACCCTGAGTTTTGACTTTCAGCCTAAATAAAGACTTATGCCCAAGGGAGGACACTTGACAGTCAAAAAAAAATTAAAATAAAAGCAGGCACAGTATTGTTTTTTTTTTTTTTTTTTGTCTCAATGCATGCTAACGTGTGCCACATAACATCAATTCAATACCCAATAGAATAAACAAAGCAGGAAAAGACAGTGATCCTTATGGAGAAGATGAATAAAATACCATGCCATTGCATCTAATGACAAAATGTGATTCTGCAGTCATATTAGTTATACTGACAGCCCTGTACAGTAATAAAGTGTACAAGGAAAAATGAGGAACAGAGTGGGTGGAAGGCGTCCTCGACAGTCTTTTAGCCGGCGGTAAATCTCGTCTCAGTACAAGACGCATCACATGACGATCCACAGAGAAGAGGCCTGCAGTCCTTCACTGAGAAGCTCCGCTCTGCAGTTTATGAAAGTCTAATGTATGCTGTAAAAAAAAAAAAAAAAAAAGGGCCTGAACATGATGTAGTATTAAGATCTCCAAGACTTTACTGCTCCAAGCTGTAAATTCTAACACTGCTTGGTGCTGTAGTGAGAGTGAAGAACACAGTGTTCCCTCACAGAGGTGAATCTAAGATCACTGGTTTGAACCTTCAAACTGAAGATAAGACGTGCAGGCTCGCTCCAAACATGGAAACATCATTGTCACATAAGTCTGAAGACACTTTTTTTTTTCAGTTTTATGAAGATGACAGTCCTCTTAAAAGGACAAAGAACTCAGTATTAGGAATTCTATTATTGACCAAACTCTGTTGACACTTTCTGACTCACACTGTAACCCTTTCTTTCTCTTGATGATCAAGATCAGATCATAAAAACACATCGCTTTATGGTGACCAAGAGCAACACCTTTTAGAGGAATAAAACCATGAAAGGAAATGTGTTGTTCCAGCCAGAAAGCTGGAATGCTGCTCAATCATCACTTCTGATCCTCCATACATGTGCAAGTAACTGCGTCTGCAGAGACTCTGTCCTCTGCCTGGATTTTCACATTTTGTTTTGTTTGACTCTGGATGTTTCTGGGCGGGTGAGCAGGTGTGTTGCCTACAGTACGTAGGTGAGTTATATCATGGACACAATTCAGCGATTGGATGCGATTTAAACTGGTGGATAATATGGATGTGGAAGTAGCAGCAAAGAATAGAAAAATTAATGACAGTGAGGCAAAACACAGCTCTTTCCAAAACGAGGCAGAACCTGTTGTGGGTTTTCACCCACAGACGCTGGGACAGTCTGCTCTCTGTGTTGGTTTTCATACTTAATTCATATTTTTTTGTTGTTGAAATCAACTAATATAAAGTAAGGGTGTTGATAAAGGCTTAGGCTCTGTTTCCCCCCTAGCAACTTTTTCAATAGTTAATGATGAGGAAGAGCGTTCGGCCGCTCCGAGCATTCAAAGTGAAACTCTTTCAACTTTTCAAAAAGGCGCTGTTGACATCACCGGCGCTCTATTCCAAATGTATGATATTCCCCGTATTTTTGTGTCCCACGGATCCTGTCTTATACCCACATCCTCTTTGAGCCATGTCTGCTGCGGTAAAAAAAAAAAAAGATCTCAAATGTAGAAACATGCAGTAAAAAGTAACTGAGCAGTGTCGGTCATACAGCGGCCGTCGTCAACAGACTGTTGCCATAGAGACAGGGCGGACGTTCAGCGATTTCTTCTCAGCACAGAAACGCTTCATGCAAGCGAGTGCACAGCCTGTGCTTTTTCTGCCCGGAGAAAAACTCGAGGTGTACACAGGGCCTTAATGCTGCTAACTGAGAGATTTCCTCCTCGATGAATGTGTTCCTCAGCGGTACACTGTGGAGCTGTCAGAGTTGGAAACAGTGTCACGTTTTCTTTAGAGAGACAAGTCGTCTGTAACTTATTATCTACAGAAGGGTTTTCTTCAGATTTATTCATACAGCCTACATCTAAATTTACGAACATTAACGTTATAATCATCAAGTGCTGCTGGTTATCGACCAGCAAATTCTATTAACCACATGCCCTGGGAAACACATCATATATATATCGGTGCACAGTTTAAAGGGTGTCACTTCTCGGCTATTGTGCAGCAAAGTCATGAGAAAAGAAAAAGATAAGGATAAGAGCCCTAAGAGGCAAAACAACCAGGATCATAATCCTCTTGAGGTCTAAAGGCAGATCTGTGTGTTGTATTTTGATTCAGCGACACTACGGTGGAAGACAAGATCTGAAAAGAAGGCTTTGTCCCTGTGGAATATTTGTACCAGGATCCTCAAAAAAAAAAAGGAGATCAGCCAGCTGTATGGTTTCTTCACTATCAGGAAACGTCTGCAGTATGAGTGTAGATGACTGCTCTTGTAGTCTAGACATGTAGTTACAGCTTCAAGGAAGGCCACAACACCAAGACGAGCTCTAGGTGTTGTGATGGCCCCTCTGGATCGGTGAGTTTACTGGTGCTTGCTTTTTGCCTCCAGGGCTGCAGAAACCTGGTGAGCAGGCAATCAGGACATGAGACACACTTGGGCCTGGGGCTTAAATCAGAGCAGCAGTCAGACTTTAGGAGTCCTTTTGAAAAACACTTGCCTGACCACACATCTTTGCTTTTTGCTTTCTTCATCATTGGTTTTACAGCACATTTCCACACACCCACACTGACGTCACAGATCCTTCAAATCTGGAAGTTTTTGTAAGTTTTGATAATTTTATACCTGTGTGTCGCCCATCTTTTTCACAGTCCATAGAGCCAGGCTGCTTGAAGCAGAATTTCATTAAGTCTACCCCTCAATGACGCTCACTGCAGGGGGCGTAAACTCATGCAAACACTGGCTGGGTCAGTGTGTCATGAAATGTGACAGTCTCTTCAGCTACAGTGTGGTCCAACTTGGAGAAAAGGACATATAAGCAAGCAGCAACCTCTGGTGTTGAAAAATGAAGTCAAACCTGCAGTTCATTGAGTGTCCACTTGAGGCTGGCTGCAGAGGTATGGTAGTCACAAACAACCCATTCAAAAAAATACATTTTTTCCAGGAGAAATAAACATTTACAGCATGGTTAAAAAAAAAAAAATCGGTCTGAATATCTAATGTCTTTATCAGCACAAACTGTACATGGTGGTGAAATATTTTCATTATAGTTATATAGTTGTTTTTTTTACAACATATCTATCTTGATTTTAAGAAGGATAAGACTTATTCAAAATAAGCACGTGGCTGACCTGATTAATGTCTCTAGGTCTAGGGTTAATTTGACTGAAAATTAGGTTGAGAAAGTATTTCCAATATTGCTGGAAATTGGTCTGGTATCTGGAGAGGTGCCAGTTCACTTCCCGATCACTGCCGAGGAGCCCTTGAGCAAGGCACAGAGCCCTAACTGCTCGGGCGCTCTTTCATTTGCAGCCCCTCACTCTGACATCAGAGAGTGTGTTTGTGCATGTGTGTGAGTTTCAGCCTATGTGTGTGTGTAGCATGTCTCAACAGAGTGTAAAAAGTTATTAATAAAGTATGTATGAAAAAAAGCATTACAAACATTGTCTTTATTTCTTCATTGTTAAACCTCATTAGGCCTTTAATTCAAAGTTAATAATCAATAAAAGAACAACAATCTCCTTTTAGTTGAGCTACTCTTAGTTGTACACTGAAAAACATATCACTGGCTGATTTACAGCCACAGAAAGTTGAAAACATCAGATTTGATTTTCTTCCCCCTTACACACAAAACAGGGTCACAGTGAAAATAAAAGAGAAAAAATGTCGTCCCTACACTGACAATAGTGTGGTTAAAAATAAGACTTTGTCTCTTTATTTGTCTTGCCTTTTCTTTGTCTAATATTGGGTCGCTCAAATTAAATGTTTAACAATTCTGTATTTGCTGCACCTCTGGAGGATTTGTAATCAAACCCCTAAAACTGACATCAGCCTTCACAAGCACTCTGAATCTGTAAGAAAAAAGACTTTCCACATCAATCTGAAATGTTAAAATCAGTTGAAAATAATTTGAGCATCCTTTTCTTGGCGAGCCAAATAAAGGGTGACACTTATTTTGGGCAGGCAGAATGAATGCGTGTTATCAGCACTGCGGGACAGCTTTAACCCTGATAGTGACACCCTGCTCTAAGCCGAGTGTGCAGCCCATTACTCTCTCAGCCAGCGATGAAAGGAAAATAAATGCTTACAATGCCGGCTGGTTTTACATAAATCGGCAGTGTTTGATAGCTCATTATTTATTTAGCAGCATGCACCGTGGCACGAGGTGCTCCACTATTTATTACAAACAGCTGAGGTGTACGGAGCATGTGGAAATATGCATATGCAGTCACTGAGGCTCAGGGCAGCTTAGAGAGGGAGTGTTGAGAGTCCGACAGAAAGGCAGGAGCTTTTCTTTGTCTGCACTAAACTTAAATACACAAAAGGTACGCTGTAAAAAAATAAAAAAGGTCCATGCATTCAGTTTTCTGTGCTGTGTTTTCAGGGTTCTGCACTCGCCATGTGATCCTGTCATGGTTCAGTCCTGGGCTCGTCCGCGGCGCCTGCAGAGACACACAAAGATATAGACAGAGGTTAATTGGGCTCAGATGCACCTCGCTGTCCCGGCGGGCTCGGCCTGCCTCTCAGCCAAGACTGAGACCAAGCCCCAGTTTCCACATGAGCACACAGGGGCTGTGTTTACATGTGCACTGTGCTCTGATAGTGGGTCACAGTCTGGTGCAGGCCTGTTTCTGAAAAGTCTGTTATTAGCATATCTAACACACTAGCTCTGGGCGACTACTCAGCAAATATGTATTCTTAGTCATGATATTTCAACCCACCGTCCACCTGCCTTCTTAAAAACTGTACTACATTGTGCTGCAAAGGCTTTTTTTTTCTTTGTAGTACAGTATATTGACACTCTTGAGTACTTGCTTCTGATTGGCTGACAGGCGTCCTTTAAAAAATGTATATCAGGAACTGTCAAACAACATAGCAGTGTGCATTGTAAGGACTGATAAACACAATCCCAGTGGCAAGCCTTGTATTTGTATCTGTTTTCCAATGATTCCTCCAATTATCCCGAGAAGTTTTCAGCTGTTTTCACATTATGCACTCCTGAACATTTCAGAAAAGTCTCAGGCAGACTACCCCTGACATCCCTCAAATTGGTTGTTCACACATGCACCTCACATCTGTTGGATGGGAGGGTTGGTAGTCACTGTCCCAGGAGGCAAGAACATGACGTAAAAAGAATGATGCAGAAGTGGTGGACGAGCAGCTGTAGTCCACTATATGACTCTATAATGACAGTTTTTGCCTTAAGATCAATGCTACCTGTAGGCTGACGTGTTCAAATGATCAAACAAAAGGCTGTGTGCTGGTTGCAGGATTTAAAGAAAGGATGTAGGATATTTTACACATAAATACAGCAGAAATCAAGTATATCCTCTGTAAATATCTCTCTGAGTCATGACTGTCTACAATGAGTGAGATGCATGAGTTTGCCAGCTGTATTGTTGTCAGTGCTGTGTTTTCATCATGTTTACATGGACGGGATGGCCTTGTGTATAAAAGCTGTTTTAGTCAAGGACTAGAGAAAAGAAAGAATATCATACTCACTGCTTATTTGGATGTCACATAAGTGTGTTTCCATCACACTCATTCCGTGTCAATTTATGTGCAAAATGAAGCTATGACTTAACAAAAGTGTGCTAACATTAGCCTGCTAATTTAGCCTGACAATTTTGTCCCCCGCTTGTGCTTAATGGTGCTTACTTATGGTGCGTTGTAATTCATAACTCCTTCGTGTGAACGAGAGTGGAGAGGGGGTTGGAGGTGTGCCGCTGGAGGAGAGCGGAGGCTTTAGAATAGTGGAGGTGTGGCCAAACTGCAGTTTGTTTTGGTTTCATGCTGGCGCTCAAGGGCGACATCTACTGGATCAAAAAGTTGCACATTTTTCCTTTAAATGTCACTAACCCTTCTCTCCTGCTTGTGATTAATTTTCCTGAATATCACTTGCTGTGTTCTCAAATCAGCTCACCCCGACTCCACTGTATGCAGACATTTTACCAGGGGGGCTGGCGGGAGAAAGTCTGTTGGAAAATGTGGGCAACACATGCAGCTCACCCTGAAAATATCCTGACATTTCAGGAGTTTTGTGTGAAAGCACTAAAGATACTAAACTGGAACTTTAAGCTCAAAGTTTGTTTATGACCTTCACATGTTGAATGTATTTGAGTCTAATGTGCTTGCCCAGAAAAGAGGAGACACTGACACAAACTTTTAAACTGAGTTAAGCAGAAAGTTCAGAGTCAGCCAATCACAACAGAGCACCACAGTTTATATCAACACAGAGTGGGGGCTTTGAGGGGCTTTGAGTGACAGCACCACAGACACCTGAGTTCACAAGCTCTCTGTCTGTCTCTTCTTCTTCTTCTTCTTCTTCTTCTTCCTCTTTCCAACATCTTTGGTCTCGTCCTCCCCATGTCTCTGTTTTCTGCCCCCTCCCCGCCTCGGTGTCTTTTGATATGCTAAGTAGCGCCCTATTTATAAATCATTGCGAGAGAAAACATAGTTGGTTGGGGGACAAATAACAATTGCCCCATGTCTGCAGCGGGAAAGAGAGGGGATAAAAAGGATGAGGAGAGAGAGTGATAGAGAGAGAGAGAGTTGGAGAGAGGAGAGGGGATTGTGTGTGCTCAGTGGCTCCCTACGAGGCATGTCACCCAGGTTGAATAGATGTACATATCATTATCTTTTCCACAGTACATGGCAATAATGATATAAGACAGGGTAAGGGAAGAGAAAGGAGCCATTGTGCAGTGAGGCTGTGAGCCAGTAAGTGTGGCTTATGGGCCGAGAGCCAATTCTCTAATTCTCTGACGCTGTAGGAGAGACAGTTAACTGGCGCTCAGACATATGGTGGCCAAAATATCATGCCCTCAATTCCACTATTTATTTATTGAATTAGGACAGTGCACTAAAACCAACACATCTCTCCTAAGGCTGGTGCACACAAAGAACACAGAACTCTGCAGCCAGACTTCTTACAACACACACCTCCTGTTCTAGCTTTACTGCACTGGTTGCCAATTTATTTTGGATTTGATTTTCAAATTTAACTGACAACTTACAAAGCCCTACACGGTCTTTGCACCTGAATATTTAAAAGAGCTTTTAACTCCTTACTGCCCAAGAAGACCTCTGAGATCAACTGCCTCAGGCCTGCTCGCCGTACCCCGAGTCAGTATTGAGGTCGAAGGTCGATTGAGCTTTCTCAGTGATCGCGCCTCGGTTCTTCTACTTTCCATCCGTTCAGCTGACTCTGTTTCTGCTTTTAAATCCAGCCTTAAGACTAATTTTTTACAGACTTAGCCTTTTCAGCTGACGGATCATTTTATCAGAGCTTCAGTGTTCAGATTTTAACTCTCCTGTTTTATTGTTTTTACCTTCATTTGTCTTTGGCTCTTTTAAGGTGGTTCTGTCTTAACTGTGTGTCTGAATTTTTGCTGTTTTTGTGTGTGCAAATATCATAAATTGCTTCTGTTAAGCATGTTGTGCTCCGGTCTTGACAAGTGCTCTGAAAATAAAGTATAATTATGGTCAATGAGTACATGAGTACACACTTAAATATGTAAATTAATAAAAAATGGACTAAATCTGCCATATTTTGTTGTTGTTGAGTTCTTACATTACCTCAAATATTTCCAACAGTTATCAAAGCCAGAGAAATACGTACATTTTATAGTTGTAAGTGTCGGATAGCGCAAAACCGTGTCCTCACAGGAGGACTGCAAGATCATGAGAAAATAAAGAGAAAAACGTGCTGTCACGACCCGGCCTGACAAAATCACAGGAAAGGGTTCATTACCAAAATAGAACAAAACAACAAAACATGGTTCAATTGAAGAGCTGTGGTGATGGTGTGACACTTAGGATGGATGAGAGAGAATGAGAGGTGTACAGCCCAATCTTAAATAGCCTTACACCTGGGAGACTGGCTGTGTCTGCAGGTGCTGCGGTACACCACCCACCAGCAACCTGCAGGGACACAAACACAGACAGAAGGGCAAAAACACAATAGCAGGCCCTGCTGGCAGGAGGGCCGTCACACGTGTCTTTCTGAGGATGATTTGTTGTTCGTTTGTTGCCTTTTTTGACGTTATGTTGATAAAGTGATGGAAAATACAATCGACCCCCCCCCCCCTTCTGTTTCCTCACATCTTACCTACAACAGCTGACATAAGTCCATTGTCCTTCTTCCATTCACCTCCCAACCTTACTTACATCTCTTCATACCACATCCCTCAACCCTTACCTCCTTTTTCTTCATCCCTCATATACACCCCCCCCCCCCTCACCTTCATCCCTCGACCCTTACCTTCATACCTTCATCTGTCCGCCCTCAATCTTCTGATTATCCAACCTCACTTATCACTTCGGTCTCCACCATGCAAATTTCAATAAACTAAATCAGTGTCTTTCTATGTGTGGTCTTCATGAGTTAAATGGTTGAAATGACACATTTAATTTGTATCAACATTGAACTATGGTGTTTGATGACAGGTGACCAGTGGCAAATAATGTTCAGATCTACCACTCACATTTAGTGCATGCTTTAAAAAAAGTACATTGTTACCTTAGTGAGACATTCTATGAAAGCCCTACCTCTGCAAGTATTAGATAAATTATCCTCATCCACATCAAATGATACTCTCCTATCCTTCAAACAACATTCCTCAAAGACTAATTTAGCCCAGGATAATGAAAGTAAGTCAAAGAACAGCACAGAGGTGGTGTACCTTGTGTGTGTAAGACAGCAAGTGGTACTGATGCACACGTATAGTCTAGTAAAAGTAGAATCTCACCCAGGGAAAAGTCATAACAAAACAATTTCACTGCAGTAAAAGCAGCCAAGTATTGTGGTTATTGGCTCAGTTGCCCTGGAGGATACAACAAAGTGGTGTGGAATTCCAATAGTGGCAAAAAAAAAAGAAACAAGCCATTGTGAGAGAGCTCAATAATCACACAGGAAAGGAAGGGTTGGTTTCTTTTCTATTAGAGAGATTGCTGAAGTAGAGTAATCCGAAGGAGGTTAGATTAGGTCACATGGTAGAGGGAGAGAGGTTTCACTGCAGACTGAGAACAGTGATTTGACTTCCTCTCAGCCGGGGAGAGATATACAGTAATCTCTGTAGCATTAGCATGCTGCTACAGTCTGAAAGGTCAGGCCATGTTACACATAGATACAAAGTTTGACCCTTATTTTTCTTTGATTCAAACACCATTGACATCGGACTGTGTCGTCCCCCACAACCTCCGCCTGACGCCCAGCAGCCACCATCAGACTGTGTCGTCCCCCACAACCACGGCCTGACACCCAGCGACCACCATCGGACTGTGTCGTCCCCCACAACCTCCGCCTGACACCCAGCGACCACCATCGGACTGTGTCGTCCCCGACAACCACCGCCTCACGCCCAGCGACCACCATCGGACTGTGTCGTCCCCCACAACCACCGCCTCACGCCCAGCGACCACCATCGGACTGTGTCGTCCCCCACAACCTCCGCCTCACGCCCAGCGACCACCATCGGACTGTGTCGTCCCCCACAACCTCCGCCTGACGCCCAGCGACCACCATCGGACTGTGTCGTCCCCCACAACCACTGCCTCACGCCCAGCGACCACCATCGGACTGTGTCGTTCCCCACAACCTCCGCCTGACGCCCAGCGACCACCATCGGACTGTGTCGTCCCCCACAACCACGGCCTGACGCCCAGCGACCACCATCGCACTGTGTCGTCCCCCACAACCACGGCCTGACGCCCAGCGACCACCATCGGACTGTGTCGTCCCCCACAACCACGGCCTGACACCCAGCGACCACCATCGGACTGTGTCGTCCCCCACAACCACGGCCTGACACCCAGCGACCACCATCGGACTGTGTCGTCCCCACAACCACCGTTGTCCTCATTCATGTACGGCCTACTCCACCTCCACCTCAGTTTTTTCTCAGGAACACAAGGAATATAAAGGAGAAATATTTCCTGCAGCCCAAAATTAGAGATTTTGCCAAATAAGAGTTTTTATAATGCAAAGCTACTCTATAGGCTTCACAGACTGACAACTTGAAAAGTGGACTCTTTAAGGCCATTTAAATGACCCAATTTGGAAGCTGTACTAGCCTGCTAGCCTTCAGTGTTTTTGCTGTTTATCTACCATTACAGAGACATCAAATGTTTTGGCAGCTCCACACAGCCTGTAGCTTCAAACTAAATCAGACTTTCTCCAGTTAAAACCCATCAACTGTTTCTGCAATATGATATAGTGATTCAGTTTAATCTTCTCACAGCCCACTCCTTGGGTCCAGGCCCAGCTGTCTAATAAGTACTGCTTCGGAGCTGCACTTTCCAGACATTCGCATGATTAAAGAGCCAGAAAAGATGTTATTTTCTAATGCTGTTTTCTTTTCTTCTCTGGGATTTCAAAGGTCACATTATTTTGTACGTATGTATATTCTTTAAAGGATCAATGTGTAATAAATCTACTGAATTCAATCATAAAATGACCTTACTAATTTATATCATCAGACATTAAGGAAACATGTTAGTGCTGGCTTCTCCGACAACAACGCAGAAGCCAGTAATGTCTTCCTTCTAAGTTTAGAGTCCGATCCTGAATGGTCTGTATTTGCTTTGACCAGAGAAGTTAAGCAGTTTTAAGCCACCTCAACACAGCCATTTTGGACGCTCCTCGGTTCGCCAGGCAACAGCAAACCAACAGGTGTTGCAGCGATAAAAGCAGGCAAAGCATGGTTCAGATAAAACTGATTCTACATATCTTCGAATTGAAAAATGCAAAATTACATATTTTGACCATCTTTGTGCACAGTGAAGGTGACTCTTAACCTTTGAATGATAATGATAATTTTACATACTCCACATTCATAGACACTCAAATGTGCCCTTTTCAATTCTGTGCTTGTCATCACTCTGTGTGTCTGTGTGGATAACTAATATAAGCACATTTTTACAAACATCTTGTTTAATAACTGACACTGTTTTCACATTCTGTGGACACAACAGGGTCTTCACCACTCTGAATGAGCTGTATAGGGGTCTTCACTGCTAAATGCCACTTAATCCCCTCACACTGATCCATTAAATAAAACCTACTGTCTTCAGCAGAGGTTTTAGCATTCTTGGGGCGGTCACACTTCCTCCAACCTTTTCTCTGACTGGGCAACATATGACCCACAGGCCATTCCATCCATTCATTTCTGTAGCTGGTATCACATTATAAGATTACGAGGCCATTTTGACATTTTGAAAGGGAATCTTGATCTGTAGAGATTAGCTGGTGCTTATGTGTGATAGGGGTTCTGTATTCACTCTGAAATGATCTCAGCATGAGGAAGTGTATTAAAAGCCGACATCTCCTGTGTCCTGAGCAAGTTCAGAGGAGGAACATCGAACCAGTGAGCAGCTTAGTGAAGTGAATCAGCTGCTTTACTTTCTCATTAGAGAGCAGAGACTGATGACATGTGATCTCTAAAGCCCCTATGTTAGGGATTTTAACATTATGAAAGGGCGGTGGTGGCTGCTGGTGGCTACACTAGTATGAAGGCCGGAAAACATCTGCTGTTTTATCGTGGACTGTCCCAATGCAACCAAAAGCAGCATCATTTGATAACCCCATTAATATTTTTCAACAGAAGCCCTAAGCAGACATACATAAGTACATTTTATTAAACTATATTTTCCCAGGAAAATAAGTCCTAACATTAATTTGTTTCCAAGGGAAAAACCACCATAGTTTTCCTGTGTTAACAAGATAAATAAGTCCAAGTCCAATCAAATCAAATTCAAATTATGTCTGAATTCATAGCACATATGCCTTTGTTGACCCAACTTTATTCATCCTATAAAATACAATAATTTATCGTAATTTGGGCTCACATGTCCTTCAAATAGTATAACGATTAAAATGTTCTTTTGTGTGTTTTATGCACACTTGACCCAATCAATGAACTAGGAGTCCCCCAGGTTAATTGAAATGTCACGTTAGTAAAAGCAAAGCATGACCAAAGATGGGCTAATATGAGCATTACATAAAGCTTAGCCTACGGCAAACAGAAGCATATGTGGTGCACCTGACCTGCTGACGTCAGTCTATGTTGACACAAAAGCTAAACGGCTACGCTTGCAAGCAGTTTACATCCTTCACATGAAAGATCTGTCAATATGTGGATTCATGAAATATAAAGGCAGGAGGAAAGATATTTATTTAGCTAAGTATGACACATGATGACATCCTTATTCCTAATCTTCCCTGTTAGGCTCTGATTGGTTGACTCTTCCCCAAGCACAAAGTTGAACAAATGCAAGATGTGGGCCAATCAGAATCTTAAAAGAAAGCTAATGCATGTTGAAGGTGTTTAAGAAAAACAAACAATCAGGTAGTTACCTTCATGTTATAAGAGCACAGACTCATCAGGGTCAGACAGAGAACAAAACTCAGCTCTGGCTATTTCTGTCTGTATCTCCTCAAGCAGCATAAAATCTTCATTTTTATTCAACTCCACTGTTTACCTCTTTTATTTATTTCCCTTATTTCCTTCTTGACCTCTCTCTGCTCTGGCATTACACTGCTGAGGATTTCCCTTGGATTCTGTGCGACTCTCAACTGGCACAGCAAAGCACAGCAGATGATGCATTTCCTCTGGAGGCTGTAGATAGCAAGGGTCCCCCCTCCCCCATCCTCCCCACCTTCTATCTGGGCACTGTTAAGAGTGTCCTGGCGAGCTGCATCACATCCTGGTACGGCTTCCTGGTACGAGTGTGGCGAGGATGGCTGTGAAGGTCATAGGGGTCTCCTGCCCCTCCATTCAGGACCTGTATGAGGACACATGCAGCAAGAGAGCCCTCAGCTTTGTGAGAGACTATTTCCTCCCTGCAAATGGACTGTTTGATCTTGCGCTGTCTGGTGGGAGATATCGCTCCATTAAAGCTCAGACAGGCAGAATGTGCAACAGCTTCTTCCCACAGGCCGTACGTCCGTTAAAGCGCTTTACACCCTGCTCATGAAATCCACACAACATGTAACTTTCTAAAATGATTGCATGCATCCATCCATTATCTATACCGCTTTTTTCCCATTCAGGTTGCGGGGGGCTGAGCTGATTCCCAGCTGTCATTGGTCGAGAGGCGGGGTTACACTCTGGACTGGTGGCCAGACAATCACAGGGCTTTTTACAATTATTTCCATACAATATCTTATATGTTGTATATGCCTTATTTTAATTCTTGCACTGATTGCAATTTTGTTTTTATAAGAGCGCAGGTCTTTTTTTAGCATTGATTTAAGCTTTTATTGTCTTTGATTCTGGGCTTTATTTGTGCTGGATCCTGCTGCAACAAGATCCACATCCGGCAACTATTTGATTGGATCCAGCAACTCAATTGTTGCTATCATAATATCTGTATGCCATTCCTTGTAATATTGAATTTGTAATATGTTCTGTCATTATTTTAGTTTTCTTCTAAAGGACTTGGGAATCTCTTGTTTTCCTTCAATGTAAATTAGTGAGCGTGAGGTCAGATCACAGTCAGGTGATGTCTGGACTCTTGAAACGAGAGTTTTGTGCAGCTCAAGAGCGTTAGGTTGATGTTACCTCCTGCAATTTGGTCAAGGCCTTTTGAGATCAATGGCTGTTTTGTTGACTGTTAAGCACATGTTTTCTTTTATTGTTCTCTGCTGCCCTGCTGCTCAGTGTTATAATTCACTGGAAGTGTGAGGAGTGTGATGATGAAGTTGGTGTTTGCTGAGGGTGCAGCAGCATACCTCAAAAACAGGCACAAATAAATATATCAGCTCATAAAAAATTAGACATTACCCAAAGTATATCCTGCCAGACCCCAGTAATTTTTCTGCAGCAAGTCTGAGCTGGCTGATGTGAGAACGCAGCAGGATATTATCCAGATAATTCACCTCGAGCCAATGGGAGGAGAGAATGACATTTGTATTCTGTGACTGCGGCAAGATGCATAGACGGCTGCATTATATTTTCTGTCAGCAGTTTGTTGCTCTCTTTTGTTGATATTGTGATTCCAACGAAGTACACGTAGCATTGATATAAAGGCAAACATTCTCATTATAGCATCGTATAGCGGATTCTGTTACTTCGTCCGCTACGTCCGTGTCTTTTTCACAACACCTTTGTCACCTCAGTCTTACCTCAGGAGACCCCCCCTCCTGTCTGACAAGGACCCCCCTCTCGTCTGACATGGTTAGTTTTGCTGTGAGGTCATGAGAATATCCGGAGCATTCTGCCTGAAATTATCTAGATATTTTCTTGAGCGCATGTGTGAAAACGGCTTTAAATAGATCCCTTGATTTTGGAGTTTTAGTCGATTATCCTACGAGAGAGAGCTTGTAGGGCAGACGATACCCTGGTCTGTCAGTCAGATCTGGGACCCCCCTACTTAATGAGTATTTCTTGGAGAGACATGAAACGGAAATCTAAATTGAGCATCCGTCCTAGTGTAACTCAGTTTACCAGTGTACATGCAGTAGTACTGTGTGGGTTTTCTTTTTGTTTTCTCCCTCCCTCTTTCTCCCTCTCTCTCTCTCCTGTGCTCCCCCCAGGTGCTGCTCCCAGGCTGACTACAGCCACTGATCAAGCCCACCTGTACTCACTCTCCAATCAGGGGCAGAGTATAAAGAGCAGGAGGGAGCTGACAGTCACTTGACCATTTGGCTTATTGTGTCTCTGCATCTCTGAAGCAGCGGTTACGATTCTGTGGAAGGAGGATGCTCTCCTCAAGCCGTTCTGCATTGTTTAGTTTAGTTTAGTTTTTTTTTTGGGGGGGTAGGGGGTTAACAATGTGTTAACACAGTGTGTTCTCTAGAAGAAGCTTGTTGTTGGTTGTGAAAATGAAATACATGCTTAGACTTCCTTCTTCCTTCCTTCCCAGGGTTTTATTTAATTGTCACTCCTCTCATCCTCGAGCCATCTTGGGAAACAAAGCAACCAGTTAAGCTTGTGTACAACACTTAAATCTATGTTAACAGACTCATGTTGTCCAAAAAGCTCTAAAATGTGTTAAGCAAACACAAGTCTGCAAGTGCAATCGTCACCAGCACTGCTCTGTTTATTTATAAACCATAAACGGGTCAAAGGTCACGGCTACTTTTGGTGTGAGGTTTGTTGTCTGTTAAAGTGTCAAAAAATGTAACATCACTTAAAGCTGCTGTCAATATTATTACGAATAAGTATTAAAAATCATGAATTAAAATTAGTTAATAAAATTTTTGTAGAGGCTATGATAAAGAATTACTTCTCTCAGCACCCCAATGAGAGCAGGTCACTCAGAGAGAGAGAGAGAAAGAGCTGTATCCACTCTCCAATCAGATGCAGAGTATAAAGAGCAGGAGGGAGCTGGCAATCAGTTGTCAGGAATTCTCTGATGTGCAATTTTTGATGCAGTCTGGAATTGTTTTGTCCTCTCCTGGCGCACCGGAACATGACTCTCTATATGCTCTGGGACCTTCAGGATTTACATATTAAGCACTGCTTAGATTTGTTTGTAATTGATGTGTTCCTTAAATGTGTTATTACATGTTTTGTTCTCTTTTTAGCACACTGTTCCCGTGTAACACAATATAATATCACTGTATGTTACATAGATGTGGATGGAAGGACAACCAAATAAAGTTGAACATGATCATGAATGGATCCAATATAGGAATAGGTGACCATGGTAACGGAGGCTACAGTATAGTAATAGTAAGCTATTGAAAAAGTTAGGTTCTGTATAACCTCTAATCAGATGGGCTGTTCCAACATGAGATAAGCTGCTGCCAACAGGTCACTTCTCTTACCCACCCTTTTTATTTCCCTAAATTGCTGATGGTGGCCCGGTAAAGGACAGCCGGCCCATCTGGCATTCGTTAAAATTGACAGATTTCCATTCCAAACCTTTGACTGTGATGTGAGAACTTTAAAGCTTCGTCCAAAAAGGAGGCAGCATTTACGCCTGGAGCTGCAAACGGGCCCAATGATGACAAGTAAATGCATCACACAGTTCGCCGTACATCCTATTTATTTAACCTAAGTGCAAACGTATTTGCACTAAATGCCTCTGTGTTCGCCCGTTCCTTTTTACAGTGGTAAGAAATGAGTTTGCTGCTTGGTAGATTATCCCTCCAGGGGGAAGTCTTGAACTTGAAGCATCAGCTCTATTTGAAAGCTGTTATACGGCCCTCAGTCTGTCAAGGAATTTGGCATGAAATATGTTTAATTAAGGCAGTGGGGAAAAAAAAATTGGCCTAAATGTCTCAGTTAAATATATTGGACTTTTGTCACCTCTCTTTCTCTGGCTCTCCCTCTCTCTCTCTTTCTCCAAACCATCCAACACTGTCCTTCATATCTCAATAAAGGGCTCATAATCTATTTTTCTGAGTCAAGTATATCTGTCACTCAGTTAATTAGCCTATCAGTCTCTCCCTCCTTCTCCTTTTACCTCCTGTCAGTCTCCTATCCAGCCCCGTTGTATTCAAATTAAATGTACATTATCATTAAAAATCCCAGTGCTATAATTGTCTTATTTAAGTGCACTGACACCGTTTTTAATCATATTCCACTCCTCTCTCTCTCTCTCTCGATCCTCTCCTAAAGTGTTCACATTATGTGTGAATCAAGTTTATATCATCCCCAAATGTCTTTTATTAACTGCATCTGCCACCATCTGAATCAGCCTCTTCCAATCATCTCTTAACCTAAACACACCGCAGAGTGTCTACCTCAGCAGAACCGACGATGGCGTCTGTTTTGTTTGTAAGAAGTAACGCATCACATCAAATATTAACAACATGCCCGCTGGAGAGGAGTGCGAGCCACTTTATAGTCGCAGCTTGAAAAAAAAAACGTGAGTGAGGAAATGAAGTTGGAAGGGCCGGTGTTTTCTCTTTGAAGAGGGGTTTGTAATCAGTGTCTCGGTTCATTAAGGTGACGTGCGCTCCTGATGAATCACCAATCACAAAGTGCTGTAGTGTTGGGTGGGTACAGTTTAGCATTCAAATGACATCATCATGCCTGTGTTCAGTTTTCTGCAACGCAGGCTGCTCTGATTAATGAGGAGTCAAAACATGATGCCCAGAGAAGACTGTCGAAAGGATGTGGGCCGCAGGTTGGAAAAGTATGATGGAGAGTTACCGGTCACATAAAGTTCAGGCTCTTGTTTGATTGTGTTGAATTTTGAACATGTGAGGCATGCATACAGAGGAAATAATAACAGGTGTAAAGGTGAGAGAGTATTTAAGGGATGGATTGTCAGACGTAAATATAATCAGAGATTCTCATTGGTTACAAATCCCACATATTGTTGTCAGGCATTCTTGGCTGTTTTAATGTGACATGGCTCCTGCCGCCACATGTCCGATGTGTCCCTGGGCAAGAAACCTTACCCCCTTTACTTGAAATCCCAAATCAAATTGATTTTAATCAATTGAAGACATTTTACACATAAACATAGCTCTGATGGAATTTAAAATATAAGAAATATATAACCCCCTGTACAGTGTGTGCTGATAAAGACATGAGCTATTCAGAGGAAAATGTTTCTTTGAAGCATGTTGTAAACATGTTTGATTCCACTATCAAAACAGGCATTTTAACCCGGGTGTTAATGGGACTTTTGCAGTCAGCCTCAAGTGGGCACTCAAGGAACTGCAGTTTTTCTGCCTTATTTTTCAACACCAGAAGTTGCAGCTTGGTTTGTACCAAGTTCAGTGGCAATTCATCCATTTGTTTGATTTAATTATACTCACAAGTTACAGAATGTAGACATTTGTAGCTCCATCTGTAGAGATTGGCGTTGGGAACCGAAGGGAGGCAGGCCGTCAACCAACGATCTTGAGGAGCCTAAGAGAGCTCAAGAGCTCCGATGTGCCCTTGAGCAAGGCAACAACCCGCTCTCCTCCCCCCGGCTCAGGAGCGCTCACTGTGGGAAGCCCTCTCACCCCCTTGCAAGTCTATATGATCCTGTTTCTGCATGTTGGTGTATTTAATTAATATTGAAAAATTGATTAATAACAGAGTGTAAAAATTGAATTTCCCCTCTTTCACCAAAAAAAAGACTCTTTGAATGGATGTATTACTTCACTTATTCTCTCTCACAATCGAATCAGTCTGTTGACAATTTAAAGTAGCCTCTAATTAAAATCTGATTACGAGTTTTAAGACCACCAACCGTTTTAATTTCATCAATGTCACTCTGCCCTGCTGTGACTCAGTGCACTTCAAAATGTGTGGCCTTGACATGGTTTACCTTTTTGCAAAAGGGTTTTCTCTTTTTATACAGTGACAAATACACACAGGGATGTGCTGAGAAAGAAGAGAAAGAGGCACTGAATTAGAATCAGCCCAGGTGTGTGATTCAATAACTGACGACAAGTTCAAATGAAAAGAGGCATCCATGACAATAATGACAGGAGAGTGGCTGGAGAAGTACTTTATGAGTTAGCATAAAATCAGACTAAAAAGCAAGTTCTGCAGAGAATTTCAATTGGATTGCAGCTCATGTGTTTGATTGCATTTCCATTTGATTGTGTTAAGGGAAGGAGTGATGAGAATGCTAGATGAACACAGCAGAGACACACAAAGCTATGATTAAATTTGTCTTCGCAATAACAGTGAGGCAAGGTGGGTGTGCATATTTTACACACCTCACATTCAGGAGTAGATTACAGGTGTTCCACTGGCACGCTTCACTTTGGTCGGATCTATCTGAAGCCAGAGAAAAAACACCCACTGTGTTCAGAGACAAATACAGCCACAGTCACAGACACAGAGACATACAATACAGATAGATATTTGGAGTACGGCAGCAAAGGATTCTAACTGGCACAGTGTGACAGAAGTAATGTGTCTGAGCCAAGGCTTTGAGAAACTACACAGAACCAAACTGTAGCACCACAAAGGCCCAGCTGCTCGTGAATCAAAGTAATGACTGCAGGAAGGAGGCTTTTTATTTCTTTTTATTTCAGTGGTGACTTTATTTATCTTCAGAATGTGTTTTACATGGAAGGATTCATCACAAGGAAAGGAAACAAAACGGAAGAAGGGGAAGGGGGGTTAACAGTACATAGAATACAAGACTTGCCAGATTAATTAAGCTCCCTTTATCTTTAGTTTTTTTTTTTTGGGGGGGGGTGTTCCTTTCCTTGTTCCTTTCCTGTGGGTTTGGAGGCCCAGAATGTGTCAAGTGATACATTTGAATAGTAGTAAGCTTATTAGTGGGAATAAAACTTCTATCTTCTTAGTGACTCTTGCAAAATCCTGAAAATCTGAAGCATCTATAATCTATGACAACGGGTTCAAACTGGAGGTAGTTCTTTCTAAAGGGGGCGCAACCATTTAGGGTTCATCAACCATTAATCTGCAGGGCTGAGATCTAAACCCTTCTGTTCAGGATGTTGTCCCTTCACACTGCCCCTACTGTTCATGTAAATACTGCATCTTGCAACCGCATCATTTAACTTGAATGAAACTTTCTATCAGAATGAAAAATCATTCTGACATGTGCAGAGCCATCCTGCTGGTCTGCCCAAAATAACAGCCGAACACAGTGTTCCTTCCTGTTAACATATATCAGGAATGTTCTTTAACTCTGGAGAAATGGATCTCTGTTGTTTGGTACATCATGTAGGCGTTTCTGTCAATGGCCGTGTGTCAGTTACATTCTTCTCCGGCGTGAGATCCAGTTCAAGCAGAACTTAAGCCCAGGCTGAGTTTTTATTCCTCAAGTTGACTCAACCTGAGTTATAGCCAAAACAAACACTGCTGTCCCTCTCCACTCTGCCCTTAGCTGTGTTACAGATGTCATTCTCCTCCTCCTCTCTCTCTCGCTCTCTCTCTCTCGTCTGTATCTTTGGATGTATTTTATTTGACTCTTCTCTTTCTTTTTTTTTCTTCTCCACCGGACTAAGCTGCGAACTCAGCAGTAGTGACATAATTGCCCTGCAGTGGATAAACAGGGGTGGAGTGCAGGTCTGCAGGACCTTCAAACATACGCAGTAAGAATCATTTCAACCCAACCTGGAAAGCAGGAACAGATCAAGAGTGTAGGCTTACATGGATACTGATCTGAACAACCATCAGCATAAACCACCCCTCTCAATTAGAATGAGATTTCTTTCAGAATAAGCCGGATTTTGCGTCCATGTAAATAAAACTTCTGAAGCCGGGATAAAGAAAAGACTGCAGACCAATAATACATCAGACAGCATGAGAAAGGCTGTATTCTAGTAGAAAAGGTCTGAACAGTCAGGACTGTTTCCTAATGGAGTTCATGGTGTGGGGTTTTGAACTCACACAGCAAAATATGATCATTGAAGATCCACTTTTCAGAGAGATAAAGGTTCTCTAGGAACTTCAAGTGTCCACTTCATCTGAACGCCTAAAAGCAGGAAAATCTATTGGAACATTGTTATTTTGGGAATGATCAGTGATAAGAATCTTGGCCCATTAAACTAAGATAAATAGATCTTCCATGCCTTAAGTTTTTGTTTTGTAATGGCACATCATAAGCTGCTGATCCAAGAAAATATCCACATGCGAGCCGCGGTCCGTCAGCGCCGTCAATTGCTGCCACTCTAGTCAATGATTATGTTTCTACAGCGGGTTTTCTCCGGAGTGTGCCAGCAGCGCCACTACGCTCTGCTCCGTTTTAAATATGCTGAGAGTCTATTTTCGATGGAGTACGCTGCAGGCACGCATCAAGCTGAACAGAATAGAACAACCTGGAAAGGAAGTCAGACAAGGAAACGCAAAGAGTGTCCGGTCAATTTTAAAATAAAACACAAAATACGGACTCAGGATGGTATTTTTTATCACTTTATCAACATACCGTCAAAACAGAAAGACAAAGCAGCATGTTGTTTGCACATTTTTCTCTTTATTCCCGTGTGATCCTGTAGTTCTCCTGTGATTTGTATACAGCTGCTCATGGCGGTGCTCCGCTGCGCTCACGTTCCAGAAAGGGCTCCGGTGGGGATTGGCACGCTCTGTCAGATAGAGCAAAACCATGGCGCTGACGGATGGCGGCACACACAGGCTATGTGGAAATTGGGGGTAAGCTACAGAAAACATGTGTGACCCTTAATATGGCCCTTGAATAAAACCTTGTTGAGACTTTCTGGTTATAGTAAATGATTTAACCTTTCCTATTTTCTTATCATCACATCAAACAAAGCTTTAGAACATTTTACAGAGAACATTTTTTATTTCCACATTTTGGCCCTTAGACTTCTGGAAGAAAATAAATTGCAGGAACACATAGGCAAACATCCAGCCGCCCACTCATACAAGAACAAAATCAACCATGTCTGCTTTAATCATAAGGATGTCCACCAATGCTGCTCTATAATATACCAGTCTTATCTGTATCCTCTGCACCAGCTTACCGTATTACCTTACTACCATATTGCACTTTATGCCTATTCATGTTTGTACTGCACCTTGTTGCGCTTTTGCACTTTTTATGGTTAGAACGCCAAAAACATTTCGTTGTCTCTGTACTTGTACTCTGCACAATGACAATAAAGTTGAATCTAATCTAATCTAATCTAATACACCTCTTCAAATCATGCATGAACGAACATAACGCAGGCTTCAATGCATAACATAAACACGTATATGGATGTCTCAAAGCATTTACACAAATGCAAACACACACACACACGCAAGTCAATGCAGAAAAACACACAAGATGCACATGTTCCCATCAACCTCATCCAGCTGACACTGTGGTGACACGTACAGCACACAGGGTGATGATTTGCTCATTATTTACACCTTTTCCCATTTTCATTGACTGCAAGCCAACGTCTACATGTTCTACATGTGTATTCAAATAACTGGAGATGTAGCCTCAACACATTCAAAATGTACAGGAGGAGAGATGGTTAATGTGGAAACACATCCAGAGAGAAGGATCCAGATTCAGATTTAGATGACTGTATTTATCCCAGCATAAAAGAAGAGATCAAAACAAAAAAAAAAAAAAAAAAACACACAATTGCTGAAAAAGGTCTCATAGTCAAAGACATCAGGTTAGGGGAGTGTGAGAGAGAGAGAGAGAGCTGGCAAGGGGAGTCACAATGAACAGGCTTGAGTGTAAATAAATCTGAAGTAAGTATAGTTAGTTTATTACATAAGGAACATGTGTTTTCAATTGCAAAAGTTTTATTTTTTAAGTCCTGCTTCAAACTAAAATATATTTTTATAGATGGCCCCAGTCGAAAATGACCGATAAGAAAAGATGTGTACTTCTGTGTCATAACCCGGCTCGAGGGTAATGGCAAAGAATGGTCAGAAGTTTACCAAAGAAAAAGAATAATTTATTTCAGAACGAGTGAAGTAATCATCAGTGGTGAACGTGTGTATGTGTGTGAAAGCATGATGTGGTGTGAGGAGTTGAAGAGTGCACAAACATAAGAACTGAAACGACAATGGTGCAAGCGTCAGCCAGGCTTATAGGAAGAGAGCGAGAGAGGCACAGGAAGCTGGGCTGTTATATCCGGGGTGAAGCAATGGGCTCAGGTGCTCCAGATCTAGCAGGATATGACATCTCCATGGCACCTCAAAGACAAGACATGCAAATAAGCACACACATACTGTACACGCACACACTCTAAGCAGGGGACATCACTTTCTGACCAGTCCTCGGTTGCTAAGCAGTGTGTGTGCTCGTATGTTTGGGAAGTTGTCTTTGAGCTAAAGGAAGGGATTGCATTTTTTTCGGTTGGGTATTTTAAAATTCCAGCTTTACTCTTTGTGATTTCTCCAAAGTTTCCTTTTCCAGCCTAAGTACTTGTACAAGTCAACCTTTTATCTGTATAATAAGTTTGATATGAAGATTAATGGAAAAGCTTATTCAGTTATTCTGCCTCGGTTTCCCCTTTAAAAACGTTCTCTTTAATGATAAGGGTATCTACCGTTTCACAATATTTTTGAGTGTTGCAGATATCACACATATCCTAATAAGACTTTGGACCTTCACTATGATACATGCATGTTGTTCGTATGTAACATTAAGTAGAGCCATTGACATTTTTCTCTAATTCCCTTTTTTACATTTGCAGTGTTTTAAAAAGAAATTATTATATATTTTTGCCCAATTTACAAGCTTTCTAAGTGTGCAGCATTCATTTCCACACAGATCTCTCTCTCTCTCTTACACACACACACACACACACACACGCACACGCACGCACACACACACACACACACACACACGTGTATAATACAGCAGGGGAAGATGAATGAAAGGTCGGCTCTGACCTCTAATAGCTTTGACTTGCTGACATTTGCTGTCCAGCCTCTGAGAAACCAGAGGGATTTGGGGATTAGAGCACACACTTACACACACATACATGCTTTTAAATGTTCACATATTCAGGCAGTCATATATGCTTTCCAGACACATACTGAATGTACGTATCAAGAGACATTCTTTACATGTACAGAGAGTCATACAAAGCCTGAGTTGTATTTGAGCATCCACATCACCTACAGGCAACCATCTGCACCATCCGTCAGTCTGCTTTGTTATCCTGTTCTCTCAGGGATGGAATCACTGCAGTAACCACGCAGCAAGATTGGAAATATAGTCTCCAATGTTCCCACTGTTTCACAGGTTTCACAATTTAATTATGTTTCTATATTAAAATATGATGCTTCAGAAAACCAGTGACAATGATGGAGAGGCAGAGAGAAAGCCTACTCCCCACACCACCACCCCACACCCCCCCCACTCTCCCATGGCTTGTTCTTCTCTAATGTATCACAGTTGCTGAAATGTCAAATCAAGCATCGACGTTAAACACTGAAGTGCCTGTGAGCGGCTTCCTGTCTCTCTTGCTTCTCAAGTGTGACTTATAACTCTGCCATGGAGGACGATGTCTAAAAGTTTCAGATACTTGATGAGCAATGTGAGTAAGAGGCACTTATGGTAAGTACTTATCGGTCTAACATAACTCCTTCATTTACCTTGAAGAGTTGAATACTCTTTAAATTAACGAATGTACAGATATGTTTGCCTATAAGAGACTGACACAAGTACTGTAGCAGTGATACCAATTATAACAGCAAAGTGAGAAGTACAAGTCCTCCAAATTTGTAGAGTCTGTTTGGGCCCTAAGCAAAAACTAATTGGGGGGCCGTCTAACCAGCGTTCATCACCATTATGTCTGTCAGTGTCCTGACGATTACTCCTCTTCCTCTTTTTTCTCTCCTATAGACAGATAATTCCTCTTCATTTTACCTTGATGGCTTTCATTGACAAGCTTTGGTTTTCTCAGCAATAATTCATGTGAATTCAGGGAAATGCGAGTGAGTGCTGTCAGATGGGGCCCCCTTAGGGAGGTTTCCTACTGTCATTGCAAAATTTGCACATTTTGAGCTACTGATGTGGATTAAAGTTTGTTAGCCATTCGAGCCCCCCTGTACTACTCTGGGGTCTCAAACAGTTGTCTGCCTTGCCTGTTGACAAAGCAGCACCTCTGATGGAGTGCTGAGAAGTTGAGGTTTCAGTGGTGACCTGGTTCTGGCTCAAGACTTCCTTTTTTTTTGGCGGGGCAACACAAACGCCGATATTTCTTGGTCCGTAATGCCCATTCATCAAGATATATAGACAACATAGACAATTGTAGCATATCAGCTGTGTGTCGCATTGTCTTCAGACATACTGTTAAAGACTTATACATCCCAATCCCACTCTCTGATTTCACCTTTCAGAGGAAATACTGCTCAACAGAAGGAGAATAGCTTGCTGACAGTTAGGATAGGAATGCATTGATGTCTTTTGAATAGATTGTATATCCTAAAGTCAACATGCTAACAACTTAAATTGGCGTCTTTTCAGATTAGGAGCCATTGGGGCAGCTGTAGCTCAGTCACAAGTGTCCTTGGGCAAGACACTGAACCCAAATTGCTGCCAGTGCTGCATCAGGGGTGTATGAATGGGATTAGTAGAGTGTTTTAAATTTGTCATTTAAGTAATGGGAACCAATTTGCTTGTGTCCACTTAAATATATTGGTATTCATGGATCCATCATTTTCATTTTCCAGTTTATTCAATTGAGTTTCCACAATTTGCAAGAAAGAAGATCCTAGATGGTTAGTGTGTTTGAGGTTAAAACACCAGCTACAAATATTCACTAACTTGCCCTAAAACAAGTCTTTAGAAACACATTTGAGTGACCTGTACTTGGATCAAAGGTAATGCTCTCAAAACCTCTGTCACTTCCAGATGTGGTGGGTGACGTTAAACCTATTTGCTAAAATATACTTTTTTTCCATTGGTGATTTGTTAGGCTATATTAAGAAATTACTACTTAACAGGTCCCTTTGTATTAACGGGAAACAGGTGTCCAAGTGACTACGACAAAGGAAAACAAAACCTGTCAATCTGTCGCCGTGCTCCCAAATCTTATCCTCCTTTCCATTTGATGTATTCAGCTGGGCCCCACTATTGAGTAGGAGGATTCACAACCGTGCTATCACTTCTTTCCTCCTCTCAGTCCCTCTTGTCAGAATCTTCCTCATACTTGTCTGTCATTCCTGTTCCTTGATCCCCAGTGAGTTGTCAACAGGTTCCAGTCTTGAGTGGGTGTCTCCACATGCTGTCATTTAACTGGAACACTACTTATTTCTCCCCTGTGACAACCAAGTCTTGCTTGCATTTGCCTCTGTGAAACTGTACTGTAGGCTATAATCTTTTTTTAACATCCTTTTACTTTCTAGGAGTTTCGCTGCGACAGAATGCTGCTGCCATAGCAAGAAGCTCCTGTAACATTTGACAGAGGTGAAATTTCAAGCCTACAAAGGTCGGCGGTAGGAACATTTTAATTGCACATTTATATTAATGTATACCACAATAAAGAGCAATGCTTTGTCTCCAACATGTTTTGCTGGCAACTACTATATTGTTAAAGTTAGAGAAGATCCTGGGCATATCAAGTCTGTGACAGGACACAGACTCTAGAAACTGGTGTGAAAGTCCACCCATAACAAAAAAAAGTGAACTCTTCATCTCTTTACATAAAGGAAACTCAATGTCCTGCATTGGTACCAAACGTTTGCACCGCATGGACATCGTGCACGGCAAAGAGGATGAAGTCATCGTGACTCTATCCTCTGGTTTGAGGACTGTCATCTTGATGTCACCATCTTGGGTTTTCTGAGCTAGAAGTGGCAGTATAGTATTCGGACAAAAGACTGTACAGACTAGACAATGTTCCTTGAAAGGCACCAAACCCAAAATGTTGTAAATGTCATATTCAGTAACTTGTAACTTGAGGTGATGCCAGGTTATAAACATGTTAATTTCTGCTGTAGCGTTGGGCTCCTTCTGGATTGACTCACTTTTGAAGCCAGCCTCAAGTGGCTCTACTTTTCAGGCCCACAGGTAGTCCAATATGAACATACAGAAATGACTGTTCTGTTTGAGTCCAATCCGAGATGATCCGTAAAGACACACTGTGCCATTCGGAAATGAAGATCATGCTCATTTGCTGAGTCCAATCCAACTAAAAACATAGCTGCACATGTACACTAGACACTAAACTGAACAAATCATCCTCTATACTAACTACTCTGCCTTTTATACAACTGACTGAATGATTGGCAGACTAGGCAATATTGGTGCCCAGTTTTCTTCTCAGATTAGAGCAGATGATACCATGGCGTCTCCAGACTCTTTCACACCTGTTGTATGTTCTCAGTATGAGACAATTTGTTCTCTGGAAAATGCCTATTAAAATGCACGTTGCTTGGCTGTGGAGCACAGGTCACCCTAGAGGACATTGTGCCCTCATGCAACGCTCATGGAAGTTCTGACAGCTTGGTCAGAAACATGCACATCAGTAGCCTGTTGGAGGTCAGTTTGAAGGGCTCTGACAGTCCTGTTCCTCCTCGCACAAAGGAGCAGATACAGGTCCTGCTGCTGGATTGATGCCCTTCTACTGCCCTGTCCAGCTGTCCTTGTGTAACTGCCAGTCTCCTGCTATCTCCTCCTACTCTCGAAACTGTGCTTGGAGACACAGCAAACCTTCTTGCATCCGTATGGATGTTTTAGTATTGTGGGATTGCTGAATAGCCTCGCAGTTATGTTGCATGTCCTATGTACGGAGGCTAAAGTCTTCATCGCTGTGGCCATGGGTGCAAAGTCAGACTCGGCCCTTTGCTGCATGTCACCCCTGTGGTAACTTCTACTAATAAAAGGCACCAGTCGACAACTTCAGGTCCAGGTATTTACTCTAGAACAGTAGGATTTTGTATACAGAAAATGGATGAGACGGCATCGTGCTGCAATCAAGGGTATTATCAAGTAACGTTCAAGTACATAGCAGCAAATAGAAAAACCTATATGCCAGCAAAACTAATAACTTAAATAACAGCTCTCCTTAGTGGGAGTCGGTAATCCTATTACCTTAGATTTAGCATTATTTTATAATACTCAAGTTACAACAACCCCCACTCTCTACTCACAATTGTTCCTGTCTATCTTCAGCTGTCCTATCCAACGAAGGCAAAACAGCCCAATTCCCCCCCAAAAAATGATTAAAAGAATTTTTAGTGTTGTGTTTGTGTCCTGTTTTCTGTCATTGTAATGTTGAATGTCATAAAATGCTATTACAAGCCAATTTCCCATTGAATGTTAGTGGGTACTATATCATGTATCTATGAATCTATATATCTATTTGTATGTCTGTCTATGCCAGAAATCTGTCTGTAATGCCTAATGTTTTCTTCTGCTTCATTTTGTGGCGTTTTGACATTTTTGTGAAGTCAGGGATGACTCTCCTGTCAGCATAAAGTTGACATTTTGGTTGGGCACCAATAGTATTGAGGGTTTTGTAAAATGTACGTGCAGGATACCGAGCCCAGGTGACTCCTGACCAATGGGCCCTCCATCTTAAACAGTATGCTCACTTGCCAAGTTAATTGTGAACTGTAAATGTAATGGCTATCCATTTCATGAGTCAGCTCATCTGAAGTGCACTTTTTCCCGATATGGTTGGTTTGTTTTTATGCAGCCCTTTCTCTGTTTATGCATTCACAGCCTCTATACCTGCATCAGTTGCTTTTAACTGCCACAAGAAGTAAAATGCTTTGCAAGCATTTCTCACCTGACAATTTAAAGGTCTCATCATCAAGTGAAGTACGAAGGGAGACCCTTACACAGGCATCCTAAGTTTCTACTGAAATACTTGGTTGTGTTTCTTCTTCATGCATCACTTTTAAAACAGTGTCCTCAAAAATACATCAATCTCTCTATTTTAACACCAGATAACGCAGTCCAATGAGATGGAAGGAGGCAGCAGGAGTGTGGGGCTCCCACTCATACTATTTATCCTTCAATGTTTCTTGCAGTATCAGTTGTTTTTTTGTGGTAAGCTGTATTTTTTTTTCCATATAGATGGAGTTGATGTGAATAAAACTTATCTTCATGAAGCTCAGGTGCAGGAAAAACCCTCGAGATTTGACTCTGCTGAAATCTGGTTTCTTCAAAGGAAATCACAATAATGCGTGGAAGGACAGGATCCCCCTGAAGTCTAGACACAAGTTAAGCTGAAGGGACCTTAAGTGATTGCTGGAGCCTTTATGCTTGGACAGTCTTGACAAGTAAAGGTAGAGATGGAGGAGAAAATGTTTTGCAATTGCATTGAAAGGCCGATAAAAGAATTGTGAGGCGTTTGACATTGAGAGAGAAAAAAAACAGATTGAATATATGTAATCAAAGGAATCAGACGAGTGGGAAACAAACTGTGTTTATATTTTCAACTGCAAAAACCTTTTGAGAGAGGCTATAGGTCTAAAAGTTGTATTTTCCCTCTATGACCAAACTAGGGTTCGGAGCCACCTGAGCTCAGTGTCCCAGTTCAACACCATTGAAACCTCTTACTGTGCCAGAGTCCAATACAAAGTTATTCAATGAGATATGGTTCTAGCAACAACAACAAAATAAACTTATGTAGCAAGTTTTATCCTGCAGTTCATGACGAAATATCTTCTACAGACTATTTTAACCCACAACAGATAGATGTCTCGTTGTCCCTCTGCTGTGGCAACATTTTCTGGGTTATATTTGTTCTACAACCAGAGGTGGGCCCTGGTAATCCAAAATGTAACTTTGGTAATTCAATAATTTTAACAAAGACATTAACTTTAATAGCAGTTTATCAATTATTTAAATAATTAAATGAAGTTAACGTTAATATCTACTGGTATGATGACCATTAACCGGTATGATCAAAGAACAAAAGAAACAGCAGCTTTTTGCAATGATAATAGATTCTAGTTCTAAACAAGCCGTGATGACTCAACTTAACATTACATACGTGTCTGTGTTGAAAACCTACAAATGATAGAATCTTTTGTAGGTCACCACTGTCTTCACTCTAGTGGTAAAGCAAATGGTAAATAGACTTGAGATTTATAGCTCTCATCTAGTCTTTTGACTACTCAAAGTGCTTTTCACACAGTCACACATTACACACTCTGAAGGCAGAGACTGCTATAATAGGTAAAGTACCCATCCGTATTAACTAATCCCATTCAAACAAAGTCATACATCGCTGACATAGCAGCGGGAGCAACTTGGGGTTAAGTGTCTTGCTCAAGGACACATCGGACATGTGGCTGCAGGAGCTGGGGATCGAATCACTGACCTTCTTGTTGAGAGACAACCGACTCTACCTCTGAGCTACTGCTGCCTCTACTTCATGTAGGACAAGCAGCATTTCACAATAAAGGCACCTGGAGCAGAGACAGGCATGTTGGCTCAAAATTTAACACAAATACGAAGCAAGAGTGTATGGTCTAAATTTGGTTAAGGTCTCAAATCCTAAGGGCTCATATTGAGAAAAAGTTAAACTCCTATGACGTCCACAAGTCCTTCCTCTGCTGTTTCCTCTTTCTTCCTGGAGTTTCCCTCATTGCAGGTAGTCTTCTACCAAATAATTCATGAATCTCGAGCATTGTGCGTGCCATTAGCTGATCAGCACCTGTCGACAGCTCCTCGACTCGCCTGTGTTGGACGAGTGCTCAGATTCTGTCTATTGCTGATTGAGACCTTATTAATGCTAGATACTTTCACTTTGTGAATGATGGCTCGGTAAGCAACACCAACGAGCCAGCAGGCACAATGCATGACTCCAAGCCTATGTATCTAAACTAAATAGAATGCAGCCCTTTTGTTGATGTTGCAATTGTACTTCTCTTGCTGTGACAAGCCTGAATGTCTGCTGTGAAAGGGGCTTTTGACTCGCTGCTTCACTCTCTCTCTGCCACTTTAACTCCCTCTCGCTGTCTGTGCTAACCCGATCTGCGAGCTATTTCTGAAATATGCCTGGCTCAGTGTTTTTATTTCTTTTTCACACTCCTGAATAAAATATGTCAACTGCGTTGGGGTTGTTTTAGTGTTTTCCCAGCAGAGTCTCCATGCAGCTGTAAAGATTCATTTAGGAAACATCATCCAACACACAGGCGCCCCTTTTCTGCCAAATCAAGCTGGAAAACAATTTGTTGCAACAAATGGTCCAAACTTTTCTGATGGGTTGATGACTGAAGTGAGACTTGAAAGATACAAACAGGATGCAGAGGGGGTGGGTGAGGAGAAAAAGGCTGCAAAGCAAGAGGAGACATCTGCATTTTTCAACTTTTTCCTTCACCCCCTTCATCCCCTCTTCGCTCTCCGCCTGTCTCGAATTCCATGAATGCCCTGCACCATCAGACGAGGCACTGGATGACATATGGCCGTCCATAATTCAAGATGATTTGAGTACACATTTCTGGGATTTACAAGGGCTGAGATGCCGTTTTCACGGTCATAAATCCAATTTGAAAAATCCAGCCTCCAGAACTCCTGATGCCTCCGGAATCATACTTGGGCTTAACTTTTTTTTGGATGTGCACTTGTGTTAAGGAAGCCAATATGATTGAATACAACATGTTTACACAGCAATTTAAGGCATACGTTTAGCAGCATTTTATTTTGTTTATAATTGATTTATTTCTACACTGTGTTGTGAATAAGGCTGTAGCAGAAAATGTATTTTGTTGCTGATTAGAGGAGAGTGTTTTTATGGTAACACAGTGAAATACATTTTGAAAAAAACTGTTTAAAGGAGCAATATGTAACTCTGACACCTAGTGTTTAAAAGAAGTACTGCAGCCCCAATAAATTCAAAAATATTAAGGAGACATGTCTCCCTCCGACCTCTCCTTCCTAGAGTCGCTGTGCATGCAGGTTGCCATGTTGAGACACTGAAGCTTCAGTGTTTAGCCAGCTCTGCATCAGTTCTAAAACCTTTCTACATTCTAACCTCTCACCATTATTCTAAAGCATCTCCAGTTTTTATCTTTGTTTGACTACGTTTCTGCTCGTGGAGCTGATTAAAGGCTTTTTAGGCCGGGCAGAATCATTTATATCTGAACCAGTTATCTTGCCCGCTTTCATTGCTGCAACACCTGTTGGTTTGCCGTTTGCCTGGCAAACTGAGAGGTGTCCACAACAGCCATGTGAGGAGCCTTAAAATTGCTTACCTTCTCTGGTCCACACAAAAACAGACCATTCAGGACCAGAATATAAACTTAGAAGGAGGACATACTGGCTGCTGCATTGATGTTAGAGAAGCCAGGATTTCAACATTGCATGCTTCCTTAATGTCTGATGATATAGTATGGTAATTTTATGATTTCATTAAATAGATATCTCACATATTGGACCTTTAACTAAAGCCTTCACAGGCTTCTCACAAAAAATAGAAATAGACAGGAGAAGCATCCAAAACATGGTCAAGATTAGTTGGCAACATGATCTACTTCGATTAAATTTTTTTTTTTTTTAAACATTAAATATTTAACTCATGCAGCAGTTAGTCAATAATTTAAAAAAATACTTTATTCTCTTCAATGTTCATTTTAGAATTCTCTCAGCCATCTCTGAACCAGAAGCTCATGAGTATGTTTTCACTCTCCTCCACATTCTGTCTGTGTTATAAAGACAGTGGAAACATGGCGGCTAAACTGTTGCAAATGCTCCCCTAACAGCAACAAGGTTCTGAGTTTGGAAACACTCAGCAGCTTGAGCCTTTCTGAGGTGCAGCGTCGAGTTTGCATATCCGCCTTAAGATCGGATGTTCTCCAGGTTTGCACACTTTCTCACATGATGTAAAGACGTGCAAATCAGGAGAACGTTATCTTCCTCAAGTGAGGAGAAAACTGGTGCCATATTCTCATCTTTACTCCATCAAACTAATTCCCCGAGGACATTCACCCCCAATTTTCACATACTCCATGCATGCCTCGGTTTCGCTCCATCACAGGAGAACTACAAGGTTATGCGAGAATAAAGAACACCTGCGCTGCGTGCCAAGATGCTCTGCACTAGGCGTGCCTTTAACATGGCCCTTTATGGCTGATCAAGGATGGGCAGGTGTTGTAATATCCCCTGAATAAAAGAGCACTGACAGTAAAGTTAGTTTTACAATGTATTTCAGAAGATCATAAAAAGTGCCAGATGCAGCCACCTCACATGGACTTGTCACTTTGTCAGAGCTACCAAAGTACAGGAGCAGTTCATTTCAATAATGTTGCTTAAGTTCTTTGTACTGCCCTAAAAATGTTAGGACTGCACAGAACAAGCATACATAATACTTTGACCCCGCAAAGCAATTCACTTAAATGTTCTCACTCAGACCTGTGCTATCACGTAATGGCGGAGCAGAATGTTCTAATCCAGTTTTAATACATCATTGGAAAGAGGATTTCAGACACTATGAGACAATATGACACAGCCTTTGTATGAAACATGTTGAGGCCTCAATCTACTGAAAAGGGGAACATAATAACAATAAATACATTTAAAAAATGAAGTGTGACAAAAGTACTCTCTTTTGATACATAAATTGACATCTACGCTATTTAACCCCTTGAGAAATCCAATCACATCCGACATGATGAAATTATTTGTGGCTGTCAAAAAGGTTGTTTTTATATTCCTCATATCAAGAGAGAACACTGATTTGGTACTGACTTGTTTATTTTATTTTTTAGCTTCATCATCTGGATTAAAGTATCCATACAAGCCCATGAGGCATGACTTTGCTTATATTAATTTGAATCACAGCACACATCAAGCACCTGAAGAGAGTGGATTATAAATGTTGCTGTCTTTTTCATATTGAGCAAATTTGTCCTGCATGTTTATGATCTGTAGACATTTTTTGCTGCTTCAGATCCGAGCTTGCATCTAAAACGTGTGAATGCAATGTTCATTAAATAATAAGCACATTCATGCTGAATGACGAGGGCCCCCCTGATAGACATTTTGCCTGCATGACTTGTATTGACGTCAGTGCTGTGTGGTGATGCAGTCAGTATAATCATGTCGACCAGGAAATCTCCAAACGGCCTGTTTGAGCGCACATTTTCTGAAAAGTGGAGCAGGAAAAACATGGAGAGGATGGACTTTTCTCCTAATTGGAGGGTTTGTAGACAGACTAGGGACACATAATAGTGTTAGAAAAAAAGTGTATTTTACATAATCTATTACCTTTAAGGATCATTATAAGTTAAAGTCAGTGTTAGAGCAGCTTTACTTCAACCTCTATAAATAACCCCATAAGTCGTTCACATTATATTACCGTTATAGTTACTAATGGTAAAATTAGTATGATCGGTCTATCATCACACTGCGGTCTATTATCAATACTACACTTTTACACTTTTACGGACATTGTAGCTATAAATCTGTTTAGTTGTTACTGCTTTGTTTGTCTCTATCCTTCTCCAAATCTTCTCCACTATCCCGCTTTCCAAGCCCGACACAGTTTCGGCAGATGAGTCCACATCAGTCTGGTTCTGCTCAAAGTTTCTGCATGTTAAAAGACGTTTTTCCTGGCCACTGTAAAACTCTGCTAAATGTTGCCAACTGCTGTGCTCATGATAAATGTAATATTATAACTAAGAGTAAGGTCTGGACCTGCTCTTTTTGTGAAGTGACTTAAGATAACATTTTTTCAAAAATTGGCACTATATAAATAAAGGTTGATTGTTTGAAATGAATGACAATGATAGGATAAATATTATGGGAGAGAAGGGGAAACTGAGCATTGAAAAAAATAATAATAACAATTATTTGACATGGACATACAGGAACATTGCTGCTGTAACCTTTAACCATGCACAAGTCCCAGATGCATTGCTCTTTGTGTTTTTTGCAAAATGTTAATTTGCAACACCTGTCCACGGGAGGCGTTTAGACGAAACAGATAGAAATAAAGAAAAAACAAAAGGAGAAGAAAATGAGAACAGTTCAGTTATAAATATGTACGGGGCAGGTTTGAATGGTAGAGGGATTAAAAAAACAGGCAACAGGGTGAAAAGAGACAGGTTGTTGGAGGGTCAGGAGTCAAGATTTGCTACCAAATGCTTCACAACGTCACCATCTTAACAGCATCTTCATTGGAAACTAAACCAACAGCAGGCAGCATTGGACACACAGTCCAGGGGCCATGAAGAGAAATCCAATCACATCCGAAATCATTAGAGCACATTGTTGCTGGAGCGTGCAGCGTTAGAAAAGGAGTGTGTAGTTTTTATGTGTGTGTCCTCCTCGATTATTGTCACACATGGCTGGGATTTCGACACTGTGTACACACATTGTCTTGAAAAGCCTAGTGCCAGTATAGTCTATTGCATTAAGACAGTTAGGATCAGTTAGTAGAGAGGAAATGAGAATGCCAGTCCAAGTGCTTTATGGGTAAATAAACAAGAATGACATTCAAATGAGAGAGCGAGTCTGACATGCTGTGTGTGTTGTGTGCAGCCTATTAGATTCATAATAAGCAAACATTTGCGAGTCAGAGGCTTTTTATTGGTGATTGCTGATGCTTGTAACACTCAACCAGTGGCCTTTATTCAGCTAAATTGTATTATTTATTCACTCCAGTGAACAAGGATGAATATAATTGAATTTACCTTTCATTAAAAGTAAATTTCAAAGTAAAAAAAAACTGTCTGGGTTCAAAGGGGCAAGAAGTCACACAGGTCACTGCTCCCGACTTGGTCTTGGGCATTTGTTGAGAGTATTCATTTGTATTTGAGTTTTAAAGAGCCATGCACTCAATTTAACTATTCTTCAATACAGACCAAACTGGTCTTCCTCTGAAGGGTTTCATCTGGATGAAAAAAAGACAATGACACTCCATAAGTGATTGTCTAGAGCTGTTCTGTCTTGTCCGTGCATTTCAAATCATCCAACAGAAAATGAGCAGCCAGTCTTTTTCTGCAGAGATCAGTTTTCTATTAAACATGTGAGGAGTTTTCCTGTTCTACTTTTTCATAAACTCTGATGAGACACACATCCGACACAAGCCTGAACAGCACCCTGAATACAGCTGCATTGAAAAAAAATGACTGAAAGAGTGTATCGGTATATAACGTGGACACTGATATGCCCACAATCTTATTGGGGACTTATAAGGTAGGTATGAAATGAAGTTATTGTTTTAAAAAAGGTTTTATGTTTTGTAATTGTGAAATCAAATGAAAAAAATGTACATTTTCACAATCAATGTTAAATTTATAAATGTTTTCACAGATGATTGGTTGTTTCATTTAATTTTTCAAACGGTGTGCTTGTACTTTGAAATAGCTTGGATTGTTTTCATATCTAACTTGGAAATAGGAAGATGTTGAATAGACATTTGAATTACTTGGACATTTATTCTGAAACCTTTTTGGGTTATTGATGTTCACCTTTTAAGAGGGGCCTCAAATTGGTGAATTATTACAGGTGCTTTTGTTAAATCCATAGACCGTATAAAACATGGACGTATCTACAGGTTTCTGAAGAGTTTTGAAGCCCAAGAAATGGCAGTCACCATATTGGAAATTCTAACTAGTCCTAATTTTTGATCAATCTAATAACAGAGATGGAGTTAAGAGGTGCCTTAAGCCTCATGTCAAACAGCTATAATGCACCTACCAGTCAGTCAAATCCACCACACCCCTAATATGCATGTATGCATAACTTTAGTCTTAATATAACCAGAACAGATTAAATCACCCACTGCTTGTGCAGGAATAAAGGAAGCTGCTATTCAGACCAAAAGTGTTTAATTTTGCTGTCAAAATTAGCATTTTTTATAAAGTTGTACAAGGGACCTAATGGGCTTTCACTGCCTTTCACCTCAAGTGGACACTCAGAAACTGCAGTTTTCATTTTTCAACATCAGAAGTTGTCACTGGGTTATTCCTTTCTAAATCTGGAGGTATTTTCGATGTGTGTCAGTTGATTTATATGTAAACATCAGTGGATTGCCTTCTTTGAAATTGTCCTTTAAAATAATTTTTAAATTTAAATTTTGCATCACCTTAACCTTCTTCTTTGGGGCTTAAATATTTCCTTGCTTCAATTTTTTGTTTGTCTGAGAAGGAAAACCATATTATATTAGAATTTAAACTCCAGCTAGGATTCTTATTTAATTATTTGATAAAGACCTTGTTCACAACTTGACTTGTCATATCATCAAAAGAATAGGTGAAAGTTATAGCTTGAACAACAACAAAGTTCCATCCCATGTCCCAGAAAGCCATGACTGAGTTACTGTGAACACAACACCAGAAACCTTGAGCCAGATCACCTGAGTATTTATTTTGTGTGTTCTCTGTTACACCTGTCATATTCCTCCAGACAAGCCAATGTCTCAGGGGAAAGGTTGCTTTATTTTTCAGTGATTCCAATTTAAGCTATTTATAGCAGCAAGCTAACTTGCTAACTTGACAAATGTTTCTTTAACCTACCAAGTGTTTCAACAGAATGTTTGATCATTTAACGTAAAAAGGCAGGATTTCAACACATCTGAATTACTATGGTGGACCTTTCCATGCACAATCATTTTCTAACTCACTTCAAACAAAAACAAAATCCCCTGACGATCAAATAGAATAACTCAAAGGCTTTTGAAACAGTGATACAGTGCAAACAAATTAGCTGGATTGACTTGGCTCCGGTCACTGGCAAACGTTTTAATAGCATGTTAGCTAATTGATTTTGCAGCCTACCGTGGTCTGAGTGACATATCTTGGCAGACATTAAAACATCCTGCTCGTGGGCTGAACTGTTGCAACATATTATTGTCTTTCTCAGGTTTCCAGCTATCACCTTCCACCTGATGGATGGGACGTTGGCAGCACCAGGAGGGTCATTGGAATGTTAATGGATAACATAGCATCTGCGCTAGCACACAATTGGATGTATTAAAAGTTTGTGTGGTTAATCTGTATTTTTAAAGGTCCCTGCTTTGTGAACTGTACATTTAATGCACATCCGTCTGTATGGCTCCACACGGCTGTATGGATTTGATTGACTGGTTGACTTTAGCTAGCCTGGGTATCAGCTCTAACTAATGTCATAACCATTCAAGGAAGATTTACCATGAGCTACCTGTCAATGGCGCAGGTGCTGGCCCTCTATACATCTTAAAAGGTCACATATTATGCAATGATGAAAAATGTCCATCCTCTTGCCTCTCACTTTTTAGAAAATGTGTGCTCAAACACGTTTGGAGATTTTCCCTTTGTGACATCACAATGGGCAGTAACCCCTCCTCTAGGTGGGTGACACTCCCACAGCTAGGTGTTTGTTCTGCCCTCTGAGTCTGCCTTCTCACTGTAAACTATTTGGCATGGTGTGAGAAAGCCAAAGCCACCCAAGTGCTTCCAGAGAGGGGGCGTGGTCAGACACAGCTCATTTACATTTAAAGCTACAGACACAGAAACAGCCTGTTCTGAGCAGGGCTGAAATAAAGAGGTTTATAGGTATGATCAAATACAGGCTCAGAGTGGATTTATAACAAGAAACTTCGCAGACATGTATTGTAGAGCTCTTAGACTTATTTAAACTGGTTGTAAAGGATGATAATATGTGACCTTTAATGGGTGAATAGACTTGTTTAGCACTTCCCTCGTCTTCTATTCTACTGAAAGCTGCTACACCCATTCACACACTGATTGCAGAGGCTGCTATGTAAAGGGCCCATCAGTAAATACTAATCAAATTCATACACATTCACATGCATGCAGAGCAGCAGGAGCAACACAGGGTCCGGTGTCTTCCCCAAGGACATGTCAACATGTGACTGCGTGAGCTACGGTTCGAAACCTCTGACTGGCATTTTACAGATGACCCAGAGTAATGGTGTTATCAAACTTTCTTTGTTTTCTGCCATACTAATAAGCCGTGGTAACCATGGTGATAATAGCTTGAGTTTCTGTGTTCAGCAGCTACTTGCTTGCCCAGTTAAAAAGGCTTCACAGTTTCTATTCCTCTCTGGTCCACGTTTGTGTGGTCAGAGGTGTAAAGTAACGAATTACATTTACTCGCGTTACTGCAATTGGGTAGTTTTTGGGTGTACTTACTACTTTTTAAGTCATTTTTAAAATCTGTACTTTTACTTAAGTAGGTTTTCTGTGAAGTATTGTTTAAGTCAGGTTTAGTTGCAGCTACATCAGCCTTTGAGGCTGCATTTGAGACTAAGAATAACAAAACTAAAAACACTAAAATACTCTACACTGTTTATGATTGAGACAAAGACCCCTTTAATATTTTCTTAAATAGTTTAAACATTTCCCTTCATAAAACAGCTGATTACTTGAACATATAAGCCTTGAATATGTATCCATTATTTATATTTTGTTTTTGTCAATGGGGTAGAAAAGAAAATATTTATCTGAAAAGATAAACTTTGCCTTTAATTAAAAAAAACTTTGAGATTAATATCCTCTCGTCTTTTTTCACGAGACACGAGTAACTAAGTAACTAAGTAACTTTTACTTAAAGTACATTTTAAATGAGTTACTTTTTATTTTTACTTGAGTACATTTTTAAACTGGTACTTTTACTTGTACTTAAGTAAAATTTCATTAAAGTAACAGTACTTTTACTTGAGTGGAATATATTAGTACTCTTACACCTCTGTGTGTGGTTATTCAATTCCTTGGTAATCCTGTATTCACCACGCTTGCCGTATCTGAAGGGGCCTTGAGATGATTTGTGCGATAGAGATCTTATTCGAGTATATAGTGGAGGAGAAGCAGGGGAAGAATAAACAGTTACTAATGGAAATAAGCTGTAGACAATGAGATTGTTATTAGAGGAAAAACCTCAGAATAAGGAATGTATAGGATTTTAATTTCACTTTAATCACTAACACGTGCAGAATATAGAGTATTTTTGGGATGTGATCAGGCACGGTTCTAGAACAAAATGACTTCGGGGGCATCTGAGATTAAAAGGGGTGCAGCTACAGTGACCGGCAACAGCAATGAAAAATAGTGTAGGTGTTATAGGTACCTCATGTGGTCCCTGGTGAACAGACAGGTCACGCTCACCTGTCTTGACCATCAGATCATGGATGTAAAACACGATCTTAGTCACTGTTGTCATTTGAAAGCCTTGATAAGTTATTGTAAAACAATAATAAAAATAAAAAAATCACAATTTGTTTACTTCCATTCTGTTCAGAAATTTAAAATGAGGGTGCAATGCAAACTTTTGCACCCTTGTAGAACCGGTACTGGATGTGATGAAGTCTTAATTTGGTTCAGTCTTTGTGCTCTAAATGACCTTGTTCTTTGTTACAGCAGGTAACAAAATAAACTTGCAGGTTTGACCTAGAATTGGAAGAACTTCATATCTTGGTTTGATTAACTTTCATATATGTTGTATGTGGATGTAATTGTTTTGGCATGCTATGCTTACTTTCTTTCCATCTCTAATATGAGAGTATGTTCAGGTTTCTGTCACTTTTTTTATTTTAAAGTTTTTCAGGTCTGCATATTCTTTGGGCCAGTGATTGAGTGTTATACTTTCAACAGGAAAGAGATTTACTCTTTCTGTCATTTATTGGTGTGTGTGTGTGTGTGTGTGTGTGTGTGTGTGTGTGTGTGTGTGTGTGTGTGTGTGTGTGTGTGTGTGTGTGTGTGTGTGTGTGTGTGTGTGTATTTGGACAGGATGAACTCAAATCTGGTTTGCTTTACATTTCGTACCAATACCCAAATCTTGAATCTGTGAGCATCGGTCATCCACAGGCCATAAAAGCCTTCTGAGGAACGACCACAATGTGGCCACTTTCAGTCAGATCAGTCACTCAATCTTAATAATGTATAACTTGTATCCCTTATAAATCTAAACAGGTAAGAAATAAAATATTGCATGTGTGCCGATAAAGACAATAACCAATCAGACCAAACTCATTTGTTTGTACCAGGCTGTAAACATGTAATTCTGCTGTCAAAATAAACATTTTTCAAAACAGGAGGTTGCCACTTGGGACACAACAAGAAACATGATGAATGAAAATGTACAAAAACAGCAGAATTTAGGGGAAATAACTGCTTGAACAATCACATAATACTTTCAGTCTTTATAATTTATTATTGCTATAAGTTTGAAGAATAAGACTGGAAGCCGTGGTCCTCATCGCAGCAACCATTGGTTTGAATCCCACCTGGGCCCTTTGCTTCATGTTATTCCCCACCTTCTCCTCCCAACATGTTGACCTATCCAATAGAAGGCAGAACAGCAACCCAGGTGCCTGTTGACAAATAGAAAAGAAATCCTCTGCCACACACTGATACTGTGACCAATGTGTTTTAACACACTTGACACTAAGACTTTACATCAACCTCATGAGGAAAAAAATACTATATAATATAAGAAGTACACCAAAGACCAAACCACACTTAATCTTAAATGAAGAACTGCAGAATACAAGGCTGCCAATAGAAGTGGCACTACAAGGAGAAAAACCCATGGGTCGGCTACTACCCTCAAATGTATTGCCATTGAAACAGTGAGACCCAAACCTAGAAGGGGCAATTTTATGAACCTGCTCTAATAAAAGGGAGGCGGTTTGTGAAATGAATACGACTCAATATAGCACAGGATTTGAGGAGTGTTTTGTGATACTCGGGTAATGTTGGCCAATAGGGAGAGATGAGTCACTAGGTCCCTTCACACTCTCACACTCGCCCCATCACGTTTAATAACAGAGGGACGGCTGTGGTACCAATTTTAACTGTTTATTGCATCCATATCCATATCCATTAAATGACATAAATCACTGATAACATGGATTATTTTGGGGAAAAAAGTATACTGTACTAATCATTATCATTGTTTTGATAGACGCTATAGCTTTTGTTTGATGTCATGACAATAAATAATGTAGATTGTGATGATTGGTAATGTGACCGTTTGTATTTCACACACGTGTATGTCCATGTGATTATGCTGGTCAGACCTGATCTAAAGTCACAGCATTTTCAGTGTGTGGCAGATGATTTATTTTCTGTCATTATAGTTTGAAAAAGCCTTGATCTCTGAAGAACCTTCCATTTGAGGAATACCCACGAAAAGGAAAACGTTTGCCTGTTTAAAGAGTTAGTAATTTAGTATGTAAAGAGGAGGTAGAACTTAGGTAGAAGGTAGAAGTCTTTGTGGCTCAGAGTGGGCTTCAGCAATTTGTGCACAAACACCAGTTTTTTTTTCTAAGCTTATCAAGACATGTGATCATTTTTATGATTCATCAAACCCAGTGGATGTTGAACCTCATACTGTTCCAGGCTTCTGATTATGCTCGGTCTGTGTCTGGGGAATGGTTCATCCAGGGGAGCTGACGTTCCTCCATCTCTCCCACACATATTTTTACCTTCTGTTTAATGGGCAACTGACACATAGACTCACCCACACACTGCCACACACACACACGGGTATTCCCCTAGCCCCTATGCTCCCCTTTATCTCAGTACCTCTGTGTCTCTTTAATGGTGAAGCGGGAGGTTTTGGCCTGCACGAAGGCTGAATAACACTCTGCGTCTGTAAGAGAAAAGGGTAAAAAATCAAAGAAAGAATACAAGAAAGGATGTAGTGACAGTTTTTAGGCCTTAGGTTTTTCCTCTCACTGGAAATATCCACCCACTTGCTGTTGGCTTTTGCATTGGTTTTCAAATACTTGTGCATATGATGCTGGCACTGGAAGGGAAGAATTGATTAAAATGGTCATATACTGCATTTTATTATTTTCAAATATTCTCCAAGCAATCATTTGCACAATCGTTTGAGGTCATAATTATCTGGGTAAGGCTTTTCTGTGAGTGATTGTAGACATAATAACAGTAATATTCATGCTTGTAGCACGACTTAACTGCCAGCAGCATCGGTCTGTCAGTCAAAGCACTACTTGATGTGAAAAGCAGCTATTGATGAAGACATTCATGTGGTTAGAATAGTCTGCTTCAGAGCAGGTGTACATTTTGAGGATTTTACCGGGGTGTCTGTACAGTTCATAGATGTAAACTCAGATTTGGATGTACTACAGAGGTTACACAATTCTGATTCATGGTGACACTTTTTTCAGCCTAAAGTACCATCGTCAGGCCTACTTTTCACTGTTCTCAATAGTTTGGATTATTGTTAAACAAAGAGTAAGTAACTTTTTGCTTTATACATAAAATAGACCTACACAAAAGTAATGCCACTCAGTCATCACTTCTGGGCCTCCATAAATGTGTGTTGGTGACTGTTTCTCCGGAGACTCTGAACAGATAAAGCTCGTTCCAAAACAAGGGGGAACCTTACATAAGCTTCCCCCCATGGACCCAGAGTTGGACTGCTTTCTGTTGGACAGGCAGGTGCAAATCACTGGGGGTTAGTTGTTAAAGACATCTATGATTGGTATTTTTTACATTGCAATAAAACTCTAAACGAAGCAGCACTCGTTAGGTCATTTACATCTGTTGTAACCATGATAGCCACAGATGCATTTGGCTTCAAGTCACCAGTTTAACATGGTTACTTTTTAAACCGTTACATCAGTACTAACAAAAAACAGAGTTAGTTAGTCGCCCAAAACCAATCGCCCTTCGGGGACAAATAAATAAAGTTGAAGTTGAAGAAGTCATCCATGATGACTTTGAAAACTGAAAATTGCACGTGTGTCTTCATGGAATAAAAACTTTGGATATATCACAAATGTTTTCACTCTAATGACGCTCCGGAAGTAGGTAACTTCATGTAGGTCAGGCAGAATTTCACAATAAAAGCTCACAGATCAGAGACGGGCGTTTTGGCTAATTGTCCAATAAGCTCTGTAAAGTACAGGAGGCAGTATGCTCAGGTTGTCCACAATCCATCTTGTAAGATCAGGGTTTGGACATTAATGGAAACCAAATTTAGATCAGTCGTCCAGGGTAAAATTTGATTTAAAAAGAATACACAAAAAAACGCTGATAATTAATGATCAACTTACATGTGCCGAGCTCTGATTATACCCACATTGGCAGGTCCAATTTCAACTACCAGGTTTTGTTGTGATTGTGTATACCTCTACGTGTTGAAACCTAGTGCCTGGAAGTTTCTTGTAAGTTTGAGACATGTACTGCTGAGACTTAGTCCTGTCACTCTCGCAGATCTCAGACTCCCTCACAAACAGTTCCTCCTTCTTTCAATGTCCACAAACACCTTTTTTGTGTGACAGCTCAACAATGCTGCAAAGGAAGGTGCTGGACAGCTCTGTCTGCAGCCATTACCCAAGTGCACAGGTGGCTCTGAATTTTTAATGGAGCTTGTCTTTCTCTCCGTCTCCCTCTGTCACAGCAATAACTGCCATGGATTTCTGCTTAAAGAGCACTGAATGCCTTTACCTGCAAGTTCACACGTTTCAATTAGCTTAACGGAGAATGGCTTTTACTTTGCAGAAATGCATATTAGGGCATAATGAGCGACGGTGTGAGTGTGTTTGAAAGCAAAAGAAAGTGAGAGATAAAGAGAGAGACAGCGAGAGATAGAGAGAGAGGGAAATGGGGGCTGACAATAGTTGGATGTTAATTAAGCATTATAGTCACTGCAGGGGGAATCCAGTAGTGCAGTGTCTTTTCAGTGAGAAGTATTACAAACACAGCTGTGTTGAATTGAAGTGTTGACTTAAAGTTTTGACCTCGGGCTCGGCTGTTGCATCATGAGATGGGATGAAGTTGTAATCCTTGAGCCTCCTCTGCTGTGTCACACATTCACTCTTTTGTGTATTCATCTTCATATTGTCCTGTACTTGGCACTATAAACCATGTGGAGTAATTGTGACTAAATTAATAAATTCTAGTATCCATAAATGCTAAAATCAAAATGCAAACATGCTCACAATGTTAAGGTACCATGCCAATATTGATCAGGCAATATTTGCAAAGTAAGCATTTTAGTTCTACCTGTTAGCAGGTCCACATTTCTTTATAGGTCCTAAGCAACAAGTACAGCACATTTGAATTAGTCTTCTAGTTTTTGGGTGTAAATCAGTCAATAGTTGTGTTGGACATGTTGGACACACATTTTATTTTGTATACAACTAGTGTTGCAAAGATTTGTTGATGTAGTCAACAAAAATCGATGACAATATTAGTTACAGACGAATTTCATTGTCAATCATGTGCATTTGTTTTCCTGAGCTGAGTTGTTGAGCTGAGTGAGCCATCCTGTCTCCTTACTATCTCTGCTGACAGTTAAGTATGCAAAACAGTGACAGGGAAGCGACAGGGAAAAAAAAAACATAGCATAATGGTTGCTGCAGATGTAACGCCATCGCATTCTCAAACTTCTAAACTCAGACCATTTCTTCCGTGACGCTGCAAATTTAAGTGTTAATCTTTCATGCTTCAGAGTCCTGACCGTATAGTCAGCAAGCACTTATCGGTCTGCTCCAGGGTTGAAGTTGTAGCTAACTTCAGGGCTAACCCCCGGTTATTGTTGGACACACATCTTAAACATTGAGCTATACTCTTCCTGCTAGTTCTTACAGCTACCGATTGCTCTTTCTCAGCTGCTCCAGTCATGACAACAACGTAGCTCTCAGACACTCGCTGATTTTCACTCCCTCTCTTCACTCGCTCTACCATCCACATAATTCACATAATTACACCCCTGTGTAAGAAAAGGATCATCTGCAGTATTCATGAAGCAGATCTTGCTGGTCATGGGAGCATGTCGGTAATGTGTGAGTTTTTAAAGAGGAGTCATCCTAGACGAATCATCTCTGACAACCATCTTCACAATCAAAAAAGTTTCAGCCACGCTGTGATTTTTCGCTTCTTTACATCTTCATCCCTCAGCTTAAAGCATTCCGCTGAAAATGCTTTATCTTTCTCTCTCCAGAGCAAACTCTGACCGTGATATTATAGTATTACAGATAAAAGCAACAACAGTAGTTCCGTTTAAAGCCAAGACATAAATATGGCATAGTTTGTCAAAAAGATCTTGCCAGTCTTACTTCCTTTGGGAGGTTGTTCCAGAGGGTATGTGCCCTGAGGGAGACGGCCTGGTCACCTTTAGTCCTCAGTCTCGTTTGTTAAATGGCGAGCAGAGCCTTAGCTGAGGACCTCAGGTTACGACTGGTCATGTAAGGGGAGATCAGATATATACTGTGGTGCAAGTCCAGAGCCTGCTTTATAAGTTAACAATACATTCTTAAAATCTATTCTAAAATGTATATTGGGTGCCAATGACAGGAAGCTAAGACAGAAGTGATGTTTTTCTTTCTTTTTAATTTCGGTGAGGAATTGGTAATGAAGCGATGTTTATTAAACTACATTATGAAGGTATTTTCCACTGAATGGTACGTGGGAAATCCTGATTACACTTAATAGCTATCCAGTATGAACAACTATAAGCACCGTTTTTATCATGTAGCTCATACTGCAGTAAAATGTGAAAGTGAAATGAAATGAAATCAAGCTTGTTTTTAAAATAGTGCACCTGTTTGCATTTGGAATTAATAATTTTTTTAGTTTTGGCCTTTTCTTTGGATCCACCAAAAATCACAATGCCAAATCCGAAGGCTCACATTATATATATATATATATATATATATATTAAACAATGTGTTATGATATGTTCTGTCCCTGGCTTTATTTCCATTCATCCTTTCATCATCTATACTGCTTTTCCCGTTCCAGGTCACGGGGGGCTGGAGCCGATCTGCTCTGTCATTGGACGAGAGGCAGGGTTCACCCTGGACTGTAGGCCAGTCAATCACAGGGCTGACATATAGAGACAGACAATCAGTCACACTCACATTCACAACTATGGGCAATTCAGAGTCACTAATTGACCTAATGAGCATGTCTTTGGACTGTGGGAGGATGTCGAAGTACCCGGAGAGAACCCTTGCATGCACAGAGAGAACATATAAACTCCACACAGAGAGGCTCCTGTATGACGAGGATTCGAACCAGGAACCTTCTCGCTGTGAGGCAACAGCGCTAACCACTGCATCCCGTCTGATTTATTGCTGCTTTATTGGTCCCTCTCGCTTGTTGGCATCAAAGTGTCTGAGTCCACTTCATAAAAATCAATAAATGAGTATTAATGATGTGGGCTAGTAGAAACTCTGCTATTATCTCCTATAGCACAGTCCATAAAACATAAATCTGTCGAGATGCTTTGTTTCTTCTAAGCTAAAGTGCCGTTCCACCTACTCAAGCAGATTTGATGTAGTCTATCATGACAGTCGGAGGGAGTAGACTGGGAAACGAGCAGAGAGAGGAAGCTGCAGCAGTGAAGCTTCGTCCAAATTTTAATCACAAGAGGAGCCTTCAGAGAGACATGTGGGCATTAGCAGATTGAGGAACAAACGTGTCTAATGAAAAGCTCATTGTAACTGCCTGTTCAGACTGAAAGAGATGGTTTTTGAGGAATACTTTGAGAATCAACACCATGAAGATTTCTCAGCTACACGCTTGGCACTCTCTCTCTCTCTGAAGTCATTTCAGAGCTGAACCGAGCAGTCGTCGCAAAATTATTTCACCCAACTTTTCCTGACAGGTGACAGCTGTCGGGTCAGAAACTGTTAAGTTTTCTGAGATTTCTGAGGGTGGAAATGGCGTTGAAAGGGTGTTGTGTTGTGTGTCCCTCCCGTCAGTGCTGGAAGTACAAAATGTACCAAAACACACAGCAGGCACATTTTTCACTGTAAAGTTTTGAATACAGATTTTAAATGTGGTAAAAGAACCATCTTTTTACAATCAAACTACAGTGTAATCAATGCAACAAATGTCAAAGTGCTGCTTTTGAAGAATTTTCAGTTTCAAAATGATGTTTATAACTGTTCATCCATCAGCTAGTGCATTCCTTGGATGATTTTTTTTTTCTGTTGGCCAATAAAGTTGTATCTTAACCCTGAACTTTTATGATGATTATATTTTCTATTATTTTTTCAAGTTTAAAATAAATATGTTGCTACTTATGCGAACAAGTAATGGAGTAGAAACGACTATCAGCCTCTAAGTTGTAAGTTTACTTTTTTCTTTCCTTCTAACCCAATCACCACCAGCACCCCTAGTGGGGACATTCTCTGTGTAAGCAGGTGGTGATTACATATTACCAGGGCGGTGTCCAGAGGGTCGGCCAAGGGAGGCATAGGTCCCCCTTGAAATCTGTTTGGCCACCCCAGGTGCCAACCCAAAATCCAAATCTATTATTGGCTATTTGAATCAGAGGCAGGACTTATATACCAACCAACTATTAAGGCTGTAACCAACAGTCTAATGGGAGTACTTTTTAGGTATAAATAAATACTTTGCTATTTCCATAAAATGTATTGTAAATTTCATAAAATTGTTAATGATACAATTTCCAATACTTACTCATGAGAAAAAAAACGTTAATAATTCACTCAAGCAACCTTTTAGCTTAAGCCTGGTGCTACACTGTTGTGAGCATGCTCTGATTCTTGCATGTCGTTGTCTCTGCATTGCTCTGCAATACCCTGCCTTCAAACACCTGTTGGTAGTGTGATTTCTATGCTATCTTGCCTGTTTCTAGTTCAGCCTTGTTGTCTGTTTGTTTGTGAGCGTATTATGTTGGAGTTTCAGAGGAAACATGTTCTCTGCAATTATTACAAAGAAGAAGATAGAGGAGACATGGAAGAGGATTAAATGTACAGCCTTGGAATGGAATTGATGGGATGTTCAATTCGATGGTACTGTATTGTTAGCTCAGGCTAGTAGTAAGCCGCAGGTAAACACGCATATATTTTACATGGGGTGCAAGCAATATACACCAATCACAGGGCTAGCGGTGTGTGTCGCTTCAACACGTATTTGCGCATTGTATTTGAGGAGATGCATGTCAGGTTGCGTTCGTAGGCTTCTGCATAGGTACAGATGTATCCTACATGAATAGATTGCATGTAGACGTATAACCAAGCTCTTAAGTTGTGCAGTTTCTAGTGATCTGAAACTTTTGAAGATACTCTATGAAAGCAAACATATTCATTGAGTCACAGATCAGCCATTAATATTGCAGAGTTCACAGAGTTAAAGGTCACATATTTTCCTCCTATATTATAAGTTTAAATAAGTGTCAGAGCACCCAAAAACATGTCTGTTTGGTTTCTTGTTATAGATGCACTCTGTTCCTGTATTTGAGCATGCCTATAAATCCCTCTATGTCAGCCCTGCTCAGAACAGGCTGTTTCTGTGTCTGTAGCTTTAAATGTGAATGAGCTGTGTCTGACCACACCCTTTCCTGGAAGGGGATGTGGCTCTGGTATTCTTTAACCATGCCTGATTGTTTAAAGTGAAGAAGCAGACTCAGAGGGCAAAACAAACACCTAGCTGTGGAAGTTTCACCCACCTGGGGGAGGGGTTACTGCCCTTTGTGATGTCATGAAGGGAAAATCTCCAAACGGCCTGTTTGAGAACACATTTTCTGAAAAGTGGAGCAGGACAAACACGTAGAGGACAGACTTTTCTTATAAGTGGGGGGTTTGTAGATGGACTCGGGACAAATATTATTGTTAGAAAAACATGGTGTGTGCAAGTGTGTTTTACATACTATGTGCCCTTTAAAGACTGTAGAAGATCATTACATATTTTAACCTGAACTGTAAGAACACCAAAAGTATTTTCTTAAGCCTTTTTATATCTATGAATGAAACAAATCTTCAGGAAAAGAATGCAGAGACTCAAATGGAGGTGACAGCGTGTTGCTCTGTTCTTCCTCTTAACTGCCAAATGCTTTACTGATTCCTGGGGAGAAGTTTGGTTGACTGGTAATATTAGTTGGTAATATATCAAAAATGAGGGCTGAACAAAGCACTGTTCTGATGCAGACGGTGACACACCTTGATTTACTGCTCACGTCTTGAAGCTGTTGCTCTCCAAAGAAAGAAAATAATAAAAACCATAAAAAGGAAAAGGTTGACATTGGAGTAACCTTTTGGAGGAAGGGACAAAAAAGTTGTGGAGGGGTTCCTGGGAGTCACAAATCAACCGTGCGACGCTCGAGAGCCGATGATCAAACCACCGCAACATTGTGCCGTTTGTTTTTCCCAGGCAAGGGGCTTATCAGGAAGACGTGAATCAATTAGTTGTTTGTGTAAAGGCAGTCGGACTCGGCTGCACATTGATTTAACACGGAGCGTCATCTCTCACCGTTAGCCGTGTTATCTGTTTTGTTGTGCTGCAATGATTCCAGCAAATAAACTCATATTTACTCCCCAGACGCTCCAAACATGCAGCACAACAGGCCAAGATGAGAGGAAATGTCACTCAGAGACACAATTAAAAGTTGTGTTTCTATAGCTACCGTGCTTGTACATATGGTCATGAATAATAAACGGATGAGCGATCTAACTTTGATGAATTGAGACATCATCAGAAAAACACATAGAAAATATACACAAACATTAAACAGAAGTGGGATGCCAGCGGTGTCTAAGATATATATTTGCAGCGTCGGGCGGGCCACCCTCACATGTGATTCACAGAGTCGAAGCAATGCAGGACACCTGACTACAAAGCACACACACACATACACACACACATACACACACACACATGCTCCTTCATCTTTGCATGTGTTATGAACCTGTCACTGCGTCGGTTGATGGATGGAGTCCCTCATGGGTTCAAAACACGGGGCTCACTGCTTTATAAAAGATCAGCACTTCAATCAGACCCTTATTAGTGTCTCCTTGTGAGGATGTGTGAGTGAGTGTATGTGTGGGAAGAGATGTCTTTCATGATCTCGGTACATGTGACTCGATGTGTATGTGTGTTAGACGAGTCGGGGCGAAGACACAGAGTAAATGTGTGTGTAATGAGGTGGAAAGAAGCGTCTTTCAAGATACTCCCCTCAGTGTGAACTCCCATACATCTTGTTAACAGACAAAGCTTTGAAGACACGTCGTCTGCGTTAGCGAACACAGCGAGGTAGGGGTGCACACAAACGCATGCACACACAAACATGCAAGCAGGCATGCAGGCGGATAACCTACACAACACACAGTAGGTGGGATCAAAACAACAACAAGTAAGCAAGCAAGTGAACACATTTTGACATTAATCAATTTATCAGATCAGAGAGTGATGGGAGAAAAGCAGAAGTAAAAGAAAGTTTAAGGCATCATGGAGAACAAGTTAAGAAGAGAAAGGATACATTCATAGAAAAGCTCAGCAGGCTGTAGGAATACACACATCCATCTTTCTCATTTAAACAACACTGATGTTTTTCTGCCACATATCAAAGTGACAAGAAATAAATGTAGAAAGTATTGGCCTACGTATGAAAAGACTAGAGATGGCCCCATATAGTCCAGTACTCGAGGATTCGTTCATTGAGGGGTGTTAAATGAATAATTTCACATATATTTATCTGTTTTCTCCAATTAAGTCATGGCTCATAGCCTAGCTCAGTGTAAATATCGCAAATCGTACTTTAAATCCATCTCCTTAGTGTGTTCATAGAGAATTCACCCCGAAGTATTGATACAAGCAGCAGGTCCATGTTTAGAGAATTTCATTGGCTACACAAAATGTTAGTCATCGGCACAGTCACGTTCAATTGGACGTCAGAACAGGGAGAGGCACCTCCTTTCAACAAAGGCTCTCATTGGCTGTTATGAAGAGTTTTTTTTTTTTAAACAGTTTTGTGGATCGTTATGGATCTAATGTAGAAATGGAAAAATATTTTACTTGATTTAAATTGTGGGGACTCATTTATTATGATCAGGAGAGTTCAGTAAATCTTCAAATGGAAAGTTAATAAACACTGTTTGTCGCTGGTCTGAGCCACACAAACCGTCAGTGTGTGTGTGCCTGCTGTATTGAACATGTGTAATATCAATAGCAACATGTACAGCTACTACTTTGTCGTGTTCTGAAGGAAATAATCTAGAGTTGAAATCGAGCTACAGACATCATTGTGCATATGTTTTATAAGTTAATTAACCTAGATAGTTCCAGTGTTCACAATTGTTTATAATATTTAGTATTTAAACTGTATCTACAGGAAACATACAATAAAAACTATAAACACAGTCTGATACCTGAGAAAAGTCCAGCATGCCTAGAAATGACTGTTGGAGAAGAAAATATAAGATGTACTTTATTATTCTCAAAGGGAAATTTGTCTCTGACTCTGTCCTGCAGTTACAGTAGAATTTAAAAGTACATTAATAGAGAAAAACAAGTAACAGTTCCACATATACATAAAAACACATTCCTACAGCAGTGACATATCGACTTTCTGCACGGCCCTTTGGCACATCATCCTGCATTACCTCTAGTGTTGGTTCAACATGTCTGTGTCAATGGAGGAGACAGTGTGACCTTGACATAAAACAGTGGAGATTGAGTGTGTAAAGGTGGGGGTGGTGTGTGCATCCATCCCAATTTTGCAATTGTGCTGTGTTAATAAAATATGTGATGGGTGGCAGAGAAGTCACACTCAACTCAGCCACCTCACGTCAGCATTACCCTTGGAACTGGGATGTACATCAACTGAGATTTAGCTTCATGCTAACACATAGTGGCAATTGCCTTTATCTGGCTAACAGAATTAGCATCACATGAAACATTCTATCTTCCTTAAGTGAAATGCTGAGATGGGAATATGATGAAAAATTAGGAAATATGTGAAAATATGATGAGGGAATGAGAGGATGATACAGTCGTTTATTTGTATCTCTGGAGTCGTAATGTTACAGTTGTGTCATTGGTCACTTAGCTAACGGGCAGGAGTGAAGGTTGTGCATCTGTAGTTATATTAATAACAAAGTTAATTGGGGGAAAAAACATGGGAACATGACAGACGGTGTCAGTTGTCCAATAACAGAGAAAAAAACATTAGAACAAGTACCAAATGACTGCCAGTGAATGTCGGAGTGTATAGGGTGCAGAGAGCTGCGTCCAGAGGGAACATTTGAGACAAACCAATAGGAGAGAGAATCCTCAAGTCACCTGAAGGACTTACCATCACATCCATCTGGTCCAAGCCTCCTAACCAGGAAGTAAATGTATTCACAAAGAAAAAGACCGTTTAGAACCCATGTTTAGAGGACGGCCCACTATAGCAATTCACATCTATTTAAAATACAGGGCACTTGCAATATATATATATATTTGGCTGCCACGAGGTATCTGTGAGTGTTTATTCTTTTTGCTGTAACTAATTAAAAAAATCTTCCTGTCTTCTTTTTTCCAAACAAAAACCCTTGAGCTTTTTTGAGCTGACCTCACCTCGATACCCGCCTGCTTGGATTTCATGTTGGGGCTTTTGCTCGTGTGACTTACCTGTCATATTTTTGGAACGCGTCCGGCTGAAAAAATCCGAGTCGAGTCATTTAGTACACAGAGTCTGGTGATTTCACTGAACTCCCAGAAGAGCTGCACCTATGATTGGTTATGAACATGCGAGGGAAGAATCTGAACCTCCGAGTGATCACAGCGTTCCAAAATCAACAAAAGGTACAATGTTAGTGCGTGGAGACGGGTTCAGTTTGTACACAAAACTGATTTCTAAGCTGCTCTATTAAAGAATAATACATGTCCAAGCTGTCCAGCTCCAAAACAATGCGTTCTTAAGTGACATGTTGACAGCTTTGTTTCTTTTTTTTTTTCTTCAAGTTATCTGTCATTGTTTGGTGCTGAAGAAAAATGATCAAATGACACTGGACAGAGGAACTTGGCAGGCATGATGCCATAATGGATTTGGGCATGTGTGTGTGTGTGTGTGTGTGTGTGTGGTGTGCATGCACAGTAAAAACACACGTGTGTCCTCGCCCATGATTCGCACGCAGAGCTTTGTTAGCTGTGCATTCAGAGAAGCTACTCCATCTTTAAAAGAGTCCTCTTTTGGCTCATTTGTCCTCGTCTGTCCGGTGCTTCCCCCTCTCTCCTTCTCCCGCTCACTTAGTCGACTTAAATCAGATTCACTGTCATCAAACACACACACACACACACACAGACAGACGGTGTTGACTGCACTCTATTACTCTGCCTCCTCAGGTCACTTCAATCAAATGGGGGAGAAACATTTTCCTCATCGTCTGAGCTGAAACATGATCCCACAGGAGCATGAAACAATACAACCGCACACAGAAACACACACACAGTCTGTCTCTCTCCTGTCACAGGTAAACTTAACCTACATACATCAGTCATCCATCAGCACAGCTACATTGTACATGAGGTCTAGGAGGTCATAAATATTTAACCCTCTATTACATGAAGCATGTTTCACAACGCAGTGTCCCCCCCCCCCCCCCCCCCCCCCCCCCCCCCGCCCGCAGCAGACGTGGCGAGTGAGCAGCAATTTGTTGTTGTTGCCGTTTCCAGGTTGATAAAAAATCAGCGGGGACATGGCGGAGGCAGTAGAGGGTGAGGGGCGCCTTTAATTTCACCCCGCTGCTCGTCTCGGGCGCCGAGGGTGCAGCCGGAGCTTAATTAGAATGCGTTTTAAATATTGATGGGGCCTGGTTGTCCCTACTGTAAGGCCGGCGGGGAAATTGGAGCGCAGGAGAGGAAACTTGATGAGAGCAAACACACACTCTGACAGCTCCGAACTGACTGCCTCATTCATTAATTAAAATAAGACGGATGGCTGAGTAGAGGGGATGAATGAAAAGGGGTTAGACCGTCAGATCGATAGACTGCTCGGCGCCCCTTGAATAAAAGTCTGTTTGCACTTTAGTCCATGAAATAGTCATGTGATATGCAATACATAGTTGGTGTAAATGGCCACATACAGATATTTCCCATTTCTCTGGTGTCACTAAGTCAGAATTTCAACTCAGCAGAAAGTCTGCGGCGTGATCGATTGAGAAAAAAAAACTTCCATCCAAGGGCAAGGACAGTTTGAGTCCATTGGGCCACCAAGAGGCGAGTTCTTTCAGTGACATAAGTTATATTATGTACCATCGTCACGTAACTGTATTCTTTTACGGGTCCTTCATGTCCTGCATATAACCTTCAACATGTCCAGAATTCCGCTGCGCTCGTCTTCTCACACACTCTCACACTTGTGACCACATCAACCCCGTCCCCCATAACCTCCACTGGCTCCCAATCCCCAGCATATCCTCTTCAAAGTCCTTATTGTCACCTACAAAAGACCCCCCCCCCCCCCCCCCAAACCTCCTGTCTGTTTGTTCATCCTTGAATTGTACTGCCTCTACTCACAGCGTCCCTGAGTCGGCAAGGGGGTCCGGTCCTTCCCCATGTAGCGGCAGGGCTGACGCTTCAGAGAGGGAGGGGTTGAAACATGAACATGAAAAGAACATGTAGCGTCTGAGTGACACGTTAACAAGCTGGTCCGTCACTTTCGAGTGAACACAGAGCTCAGAAGAACAAATAGAGAGGGGGTTTGACTTCACACTTTTTTGTATGAAGTGTTTACTTAAGGATAACTCTGATATCTGCCATATTAAAGTTTGAAATGTTACCAAAAGACCTGTAGGTAATTTGAACATGCTCAACATCACTCTTTCGACTTTCATACATTCCCAGTGGCCTTCCTGCAAGACTCACTGTTACATAAAAAAAACCATCAATACACAAGGTCGAAGTGTCCCAGTTCTTGCGTTTGCAGGATTCTTTTGGAAATTTTTATTTACGCATAAATACAAGTGTTTCAAGGGAGCAACACGCTATCCCAACAGCTTGACCAATGTCATCTTGGAAGAAAATTTGCAGGAAAGTAAAAGTGGAGCTGCTGGAGGCTGTGAAAACTTCCAGACCACTTAATGTCAAAACGGCTGCAAGAAATAAAGCTTCACTGGGTTGTGTCAGGACGAGTTTGAAAGGGAGAAGCCTGAATGGAGCAAGGTGAAAGAGGAGAGGATAACATATACATGCAGACACAGAGAAAGAGCAGAGAGAGAGGGGCTTACCGTCACAGCCGAAAAAACACTCGATTGCTGTTAAGTTTTGCCTAAACAAAAGTCGAAGTTGACGCTGCCAATGAGTTGGAAACAAGATAAAAGTCTAAATAAAGGTCTGGAATAAGGCCAACGGAGAGGAGCAGGGGACATGAAAAAAAAAAAGTGAGAGGGGTTTCCCAAGTGACAGGAAGAGAAGGGAACAAGAAAGAGAGGAGGAAGAGGGGATCACATAATGGACCAAAACTTGACTTGAACATATAAAACTGAGAGAAAAGACAGTGAAGGCCGGACAGGGAAATGTTGGCAAGATTTTTTATTTGATATCATGTGAAGTGGAAGAAAACTACACCAGCTATGTGTTCAGTCGTAGCCGAGTTTGAACTTTCTGTCTAATTTAAGACGGAGTTCACGCTACGAACATTAAAGATAGTACACAAGCTGAGATTGCGCCTACATATGCATTAATTAGAACTTCAGTCTTACCCTCAATTTCCACATAGTCCATGCCAGCCGCTGTCCGTCAGCATCATGGTTTAGCTCTGTCAGATGGCCCATGCCCTGCCCCACTGGATCCGTTTCTGGAACGTGAGCGCAGCTGTAAACAAATCACAGGAGAACTACAAGATCACACGGGAATAAAGAGAAAAAACATGAAAACAACATGTTGCTTTCTCTATCTGAGGTTGATTTGTTGTTTGTTTGGTGCATGTGATGGAAAAACGATTTTGAGTCCATATATGGTGTTTTATTTTGAAATTGACCGGATGCTCTGTGCGTTTCCTTTTCTGACTTCCTGTCCGGCTTTTTCTACACTGTCCAGCTTGACACATGCTTGGAACGTCTAAAATAGACTCGCAGCATATTTGAACCGGAGCAGAGCATAATGCCGCTTCTGGCACGCTCCGGAGATGGACCGTGGCGCTCGCCATGGAAACACAATCATTGAGTGGCAGCGAACGACGGACTGCGGAACGCAGGGAGTATGTGGAAATTGGGGGTTACACCTAGCTTGAAGTAGGTGAAATGTCCCCCAGAGTCCAGTTGTCATGGTGATCATTTTGATAGGTTAGGATAACTAGGGGGATGAGGAGGAGTTTTTTTTCCCCCTGCTGTCTGGTGTCTGCAGTGAGTGACTTCTCTGTTGCTGCTGCAGGGTTTAGACAGGTTACAGCACTGCAGCGGTAGTGGCAGACGAAAGTGATAGAAACAGTTCGACTTCTCTCATCTACAGCTGTCACTCAGAACTCCACTAGTTCATGAGAACAAACACAGAGCCAGCTGTGATATCAGCAGAGGTGAAGATGAGACTATAATAAATCCTGTCCAGAGCCTCAAAGGCTCAAATAGATATATATTTGAAAAAAAACATATAATCACAAAAAATGAAGCAAAATTAAGTTGTCAAAGAACCATGAGATTACAGGAGATAGGGGCTGTTTGCTGCAATTTCATTTACACAGGTTTGAGTCCTGTGGGTGCCAGGGAAACAGAGCGGAGTTGCAAAATAAATCTGCATATATAGCAAAGCTGGCCAAACGCAATGGAAGCCAAATCCACTTTGTAATAAAAAGGAAAACCTGCTGCAAATATTGTTCTGTTATGATTGGGCTTCGGTGATTCATTTCACTTCAAATCCCCGGAATAAAAGACACAGTGGCAACAGCACCGGGGAGCCCGACAGTTAACTTACAGCTATAATTCACTGTGTTCAAACTCAGGTGCATTGAAAATGAATCATTTTGTCTCGCTCATCGTGTCAAATGTGTCTCCAAAGCAAATCATTTCTTTAGCAGCAACTTTGTTTGTACCTCAAGCAACGCACTCAAAACTTTTATTTTTTTTCTCGCAGCGCCGGGGAAACTTTATGGAGATGTGATACATCGTCATTTGCATAAAAACGATTGGATGGAAGCCTGGTTATTCTCACAGCCCCTGGAAGCATCGAGTTTATAGTTTTGCGGTTATGAAGAAGATGTCAAATAATTTAAATGTTCCGCTGAGTGATGCAAAGGGGAGGCAAAGATGTGAAGGTTGGAAATGGAAAGCGGAGAACAGGGTGACAGCGGGAGCCGGCTTTGTTTAGACACGAGTCCAAATGAGATTTACAGAGGGGAGCTAAAACTAATCATTGCTGAAGCATGTCTGCAAATTCCAAAATCTGACTCTGTGACTCGGCACCACAGACGTTTTCAGCACAATGTCCAAACACAAGCAAACGGAAGTGAGTCAAAGAGGGCGTTCGGTAATTATTGTACGATTGTCCTGCAAACTAATCTCATTCTGACTGAATTCATCAAAGAAACAACAAACGGCGGACACTGAAAGAGGATGGCGACAACTGGACACTGACAAAGAGAGAGGAAATCAAAGTTGAGAGAAAACACGGAGGAAGTATTTGTATTAGTTCAGACATTAAGGCAGTTAAAAAAGATTCAAGTGATGGAGAATGTTAGGAAGAGGCAGAACTGAACAAAGAACCAATCAGATGAAGAGATAAAACTGTAGAGCGAGGAAGGAAGTAAAGAGGAATAAATATATAAAGAAGAAAACTTTGAAAGGAGGACAAAGAAAAAAAAGAAAGAAGACTTTTAAAAGGTGAAGCATGTGGCCTTGACTAATCGCCCATAAGGCTCGGTGGCAGCTGAACCACAGGGAGCCAATTGGTTTGTGTGTGTGTGTGTGTGTGTGTGTGTTCGTATGAGGGAGGAGGAGAGATGAATATGCATTGTTTTCTGTCAAACGTCGGGCTGCCAGCAGGTTCCCAGCTTGGCCGCTTTATGGCCGGGGAAGACAGCTAACATGGATCATGCACTGTTACACACAATCACACACACACACACACACACACACACACACACACACACACAGCAGAGGTAAAGGGCAGCACAGACACAAAACCACAGAAATACGCCGACACAAGTTGGCTGCTTGTCTCTACTTTCTTCCACCAAACGCAGTTATAGAAAGGTTAAACAGTTCTATCTCTGTACTCATTCAGGATTATACAATGAATCTTTTCTTTGTTTCATATTTACTGTACTCACATTAGGTTCAATCTGTCCAGTGAAGAAAAGCGTGGTGAATGATCATGACAAATTGCTACTTGAATCAAAACTGCTCAAATTCCTGATTAGACAGAAAACAGCCCTTGGTCACAGTGAGTTGGTGTTGGGAGTTCTGGCTCTTGATAGTGAACCGAATCATTTGGCAAAATTAACTTTTGGCTTTAATGAAATCAGCCAAATTTATCCATGTTTTGACCTTTGATTGATGCTACAATTCATTTAGCAGAACACAAGTTAGGATCTAGAAAAGAGGAAACAAAAACAGTAAATGCAATGAGCCTGGAACACAGGGGCTGACAAGCAATGCAAAGAGGCAAATCACAACATCGACAGCTGTTTTAGAGACTTATAATCAGCAAAACCGACAGCAAAACCGTCCTAAATATCATAATTTTCAAACAAAACCATCAACATCATCATCATCATCAATATCATTAAGTGTGTAGGTATTCATGAAAGAGTTGGGTCTTTAGCTTTTTCTTAAAGGTGCAGATCAAATGGAGTTTGTAAGTTTGTTCCACCGCACTGATTGATATGTGTGCATGTATTTCACTTACAAATATTAAATTATAGTAAACGCTCAGTGGGAGCTTCACATTCACACACACTCAGACGACCCCAACATTTACGGTCATCACTTCTTCCCCCTTTGGGCCTCTGTTATTCCCTCAGAGGCCGTCACAACGGTGGAAAAAGTTGGACCCAACATCATTCTGAAGGTGAGATATTACAAGGGCCAAACTTTGAGATGTCAATATCAATAGAGCTACTGCTTATTTCCAGTCCAGTATTTTATCATGTGCAATGCCTCACCACAATTACAAGTTAACCATGCTAACTTGTGGTTTTATTCAATATGTGTGTAGATACTTATATTGAATTAATGTTACCGTCGTTATCTGTGCCATGCAGCTGGTGAAGAAGTCAGTCACCCAGAACTGGACCCATGTCTTGGGTGAGTAGAAAGAAAAAACAAATTGTCAGGTACCAGACTTCAGATAAACACTCAGTCCTATCCCTCCTCCCGTCCGAAGCATCCTGCTGCAGCTCAGCCTCCATTGACCGCCCTCCTGAGCTGCACATACAGCAGAAATCATGCAGTAATCCTCTGAATCAACCAACAAAAACCTCCTAGAATTAGACTCTGTTGAATTTGTTTGCAGAGCACATAGACATATCTGTCTGGGGTCTGTTTCCTTGCTCCTTCTCATTACCCTTCTCTGTCCTCTTTTAAAACCTTTCTTTATGACCCCTCTCCTTTCCTCACCTCCTTCTTTTCTTTGATAGACCTGCCCTTGGTGGTGAAGTAGTTGTACATTTCAGCCCCACATTACAATAACTTTGGAGCCAGTTTCAGGGACAAAAACCTGACACTGACCTTGTAACCTTTTGTAAGAGTTTTTTAAATATGAAGCTGCCTCTTGAGGGCCCAAAGCGACACTGAGATATCTGCAAGAGAGAACTTAAGACATAAAGTTGTTATTTGATACGAGATATTATGCAAGATTTTTGCTATAATATTTCCTGTCATGTTAGCATGAAGTCATTACTGAAACTTTGAGCTGTGTTTCAAAGCCAAGAGCCTGAAGTGTTCTCCTGCCTGCTCCTTCCTGGTCGTCATTAATCCAGCACTTCCAAGCTGACTTGTCAAAACTTTGAGAGATTTCAATTTGTAGGCCCAAAGACATTAAAGTTGTGTTTAATTTGTAACTATAAAACCTTGAATGAAAAACGGTAAAATGTGCACCTTTGGACATGAAATGATAAATTATGAATTGATTCCTATTTAAAATGGCTGTAAGAGTTTTTATTAATCAAGATGTCTTAAAAAAAAAAGATCTGCTGTCATTTTAACGGGGTTTGGATTTTTCGCAGTAGAGCATTCCCCAAGGTCTGGGGTCCCAAACCAGCGGGGCTCAGACTGGTACCGGGCCTTGGCTCTTTACAAACTGCGCTGCTGTAACCCCAATCAGAAACAACAGGGAGGATGTAATTGCCATTCGTGGACTCATTTGTGTTATGTTCTTTATTTTCTTGGGAATGGCCAACATGTTTACGAGTTCAAATTAACAATATTTTATCCATTTTATGTGTGACTTTTTGATCCACTAGAGGTCACCCATGAGCACCATCATGAAACTAAAAGAAACTCCTGGCCTCCATACTGAAGGCCTCCGCTCTCCTCCAGCAACACACCTCCAACCCCCCAAAATTGTCCTTTGCTCGCGCTGCAATTGCCTGTGGCCTGCATTGTTGTGTTAGCAGGCTAATGTTAGCACACTATAGTTAGCTTGTAGCTTCATAAGGCATGTAAATATACACGGAATGACAGTGATCTAGAAAAGCTTACATGCATTCTAAATAAGCAATGATTATGTTATTCTACTTTTCTCTAGTCCTTGACCGAAATAAGCTTCATACACAAGGGGATGAGTCTGCTGTCCTGTCCATGTAAACATGATGTTAACACGGCTCTAACATCAACACAGACAGCGGGACTCGAGCTTCTCTCTCAGTGTAGAAAGTCATGACTCAGAGACATTTACAGGGGATATACTTGATTCCTGCTAAATGTGTAACAAGTCGGGTATTCTTCATGTACCGTATTTTCCGCACTATAAGGCGCACCGGAGTATAAGCCGCAGCAGCTAAATTGAATGATGTGTACATATATAAGCCGTACTGGACTATAAGCCGCAGGTGTTTTAATGTTTAATTACCATATGTAAGGGTTCGTGCACAGAGGGGATTGTCGGGAAAGAGATGGCTGCTTGAGGAGGCTCCCATTTAGCTGCATCATTTGCATTTCTACGTTTGTTTTCCATAATGAGGGTTTGTGCATGAAAACTTCCTTTGCACAAACTGTCTCGCTCTCGTAATGTCTGTCTGTCTTGCTCTCGTTCTGTCTCTCGTTCTGTCTCTCGTACAACTCTCGGTTCCACTTTTACTTTTGCGCGCTACCTGTCTCACTCTTTTCCGGCCTCTAGCTTTTCCTGCTGGAGCCCGCCGCTTGAAGGTGGGGGGGGCGCGGACCGGTCATAGAGCCCATAGAGTTAAAGTTGGTGGACTGTAACCTGTAAAATCCATAGATTTAGGAGGTCCCCTAGTGGCCGTTAGCTGTAAAAATCCATAGATTAGCCGCACCGTTATATAAGCCGCAGGGTCGAAAAATGGGAAAAAAGGCGCGGCTTATAGTCCGAAAATTATGGTAAGTAAAAGTTTTCTCGTGTGTGTGCATGCAGCGCTGCAGGGGGTGCTTTCACTTTCAGTTAATAAGCTAGTGAGGCGAAAACAAGTAGCAACAGACAGCATTCACAAATATTTATACTTCTTCTGATAAAAGGCTCACACATAGTGAGGATGGTGGAGTCACTCTCCACTCAGTCACCTCTGACAGATCTAAAAACTGACACAGAAACAAAGCTCTGCAGCAGACTGGAAGGACTGGATGGTAGAAAGCACGCTGCTCCTGTCACTCACACACCTGACACCGCGCTGCAACCACCTTGCAGGGCTCACACTGAGCGTGAGTGAAGTTATGATTTTCATTTGTATTCTTACAGTAGCTCAGGTTATTTCTACATGACATTAGTAGATTGTTGCTGCCCCATCTGAAAACTGACAGCTGCTTTCTGGACCATGTAGTCAAAAAGGTAAGGCACCGAGGAACACAACTGCCTATCATGTGTTTAATATGCACATGAAAACTGATTAAAAAAAAGGGGTTTCATTCAAAAACTCAGAAATATTGTGTGTGAAATCCAACTGAATTGTAACATTTTAAGACATTAATTGGCCTGTAAACATTGATTGAAGCAGGGAAAAGGAAAACCTGGCCTGGACGTGCCTAACAACTGATTTGTTTTCTGGTCATGCTCTTCTTCGAGCAACTTCAGACATTTGCAAATCGCCGAAGGAAAGTCAAACTGCACAAAAGCAAAGTGAGTTCACTTTAGACAAAACGCAAACTAAATTTTCATGTTGCTTTATCTGCACTTTTGGCTCCGTCTGCTGCAAGATATAAAACTGTAACTTTAATTAAACCATAAGAATGGCCATTTCTATCTGGGTTACTAGAAAGCGCAGGGTGTCTGATTCCTAGAAAAACATTATTCAGTTTCAACAGCAGCATTTGCAAATGCCAACATAGAATTAATGAATAACTGCAGCAAGCAGAGAAAAGGTTAAGTGTAGCACTGTTCAGTCAGCCATGACCTCTTAAAGCAGGGGGGGCTGTATGTGTAGATACACAATCAGTTATCAAATGAAAATATAGTCTGGACATTAAGAATTGGTTGGCTGTCACATAAGGATCATTTCTACCAACTGGACAGCATAGCCAGACGACACTGACACAGATATGTACATTATTGTTATATGAATGTGCCTGATTAAAACTACAGCAGGGAGCCTTCAATTTAAAAAACTGAGTGAATTCAAAGTTTGTTACCGATAAAAGGAAAGAAAATCCTCATAACCAATGTTCATTACCAGGAACTTTCTGTACATCAACATCAGCTATAGAAAGAAGTAGATGGTAGAGAGAGTACAAAAATAAAGACTGAAATGAGAAGACGTCACAGTTCACAGCCCTATGTGGTTGAGAATAGCATAACCCTGCTTCATGCATGCAATGCATATACAGCCCTCTGAACTGTTAGGTTATAGCCTTTTCTTCTCTTGTGTGAATTACACTCAATCTTAAGGTAACCACTTCCTGCAATCTTTATTTTGTTTGTGCCAATTTAATACTAAGGGTCTTTCATTTTCACTTTCAAAAACTATCGAAACCTATCGAGTTGTGACCGATGGTGAGGAAAGGGAAGAGTCATGCAGCCATGTGTGGTGTATAAATGCCTAACCTGCTTGATGCATGCAATGAAGCCAGTCTCCAAAGTTTCATCATAATTGAGTAGTGAACTCAAAATCAAAGTGTTTTCAGACAGTTTGTGTAGGACACTGCCTACACCATGAGTTCCAGAGTGCAAACTTTTCAAAACAGCACCATCTCTGTCACGCTGTAAACTGGGAATGTGCAGTTCCTCTGAAAACAGAGACATTTCGCACATGTGCGTTACACTTCCAGTTGATAACCATATGCGAGTAGGTGGACAAAAACAAGAAAGGTGGCTGAGTCCCAGGTTCTGTTTAGCGACACTTCTCAAAGCGTAGATTTACTGCAACATCCCTTTGATACCTACTGAATCCACCTAAACACTGGTGAATGGTAGCCTATTAGCCATAAGCTTTTTGTATGTTTACACCATCATGCTCTGTAAAAGGAAGAGTCTGTGTGCATGCGTGAATTGTTTCAATACAAAGTCACACTGCCAACTACTGGCCTGGCATGTACACTATAGTGTTTTTGTGGATCCATGAGCAAAGTGGCTGCTATCGAAAAAAGAAAACATTTTGAAATCACAAAAGAAAACTTAATATTTTCAGTGGATAATTTTTGTGTGAACATAATGAAGTTTCATGGCTACAGTTTGGAACAAGGAAAAAGGTCCATTATCATACTCTATCAATCTAATCACAACATCAAACTATTCATGTATTTTTTTGTTGATAAATGAAGCTTAAGCATATTACAATAACCAGTCAAACCAGTAAGCCTATATGATTTGTTTTTGCCCTTTCTAACTCTGAGTGGCAGTATCAAATGCTGATGTGGTTGAGAGCAGTGTGGAGGCTTCAAGATTTGAAGCAGTGACAGTTTTTCGGCTATGTTTGACGAGCAGAAAAACCTGTTTGAGAATCTAATTCTTCTCAAGCAGGTCTAAAATCTGATGCCCTTGTGTAAAACCTTGAGGGTGACTCTACCACACGCCTTGAGGGTGACTCTACCACATGCCCTTGTGTAAAACCTTGAGGGTGACCCTACATGTGTCCCAAAAGCCTTTTGGGACACATGTGGTTCAGGAAGAGGCATCAGCGACAACATAAACAAACAGTCCTCTTCTGTTTCTAACATCTGTCACTCTCTTGACAGAAAACATAGAAGCCAGCGGATTATGATGGAAATGAGTGACGGGAACGTTCATGTTGGAGACAGGAGATTGAAAGGAAAATGTGTGCCTTGTCGTCTGGAAGTACCCCCCCTCCCTCTCCTGGGCTCCTAACGGATAATGGATTTGACTGTACAATCGGGCTGGAATGAAAGAATGGTGTGACAGTTTGCATTTCCCCCTGAGGACAATATATAATCTCCAGGCATGAATTTACATTTCTCTGTCATTTGATAGAAAAGACGGTGATTGTAGGATGAGTCCACATGAAGCCTCTCATAACAAGATGCCTGGTTAGGTCAGGAAAAACTGACCTCCATATCACACACCTGCTGATAAAGCAGTATTCTACTTTCTCTAAACCAAGTATACATGTCAGTGCTGAACATATGATATGGTAATCCAAATTGGTTAAATTATTTAAAAGAACCAGGCTGTAGGCATGCTTATTTGTTATGTGTTTATATATATTGGACCAAAGACTGCTTAAAACATGTACACATCATAATTTGGTTTCTGAAATAGACTTATGAAGCCCAACTATGATTGGCCATATTGGAAATGCTGTCTCAAACTTTCTGTCAACCTAGAAGCAGGCGAAGAGGTGGAGCTAAAGTGGGTCTTTAGCCCCCTGACAAACAACTACAGTGCTCCCACCTGTCAGTCAGATCGGCAACACCCCATAGTATGCAACTCTTACTATGCAACTCCAGTCAATCACGTCAACTACACGTCTAACTATGGATATCAAGTATCGTTCATAAAATCATAACAGAGCGGTTTAAAAAAAAATTGCCCCTTGTGTAGTGTGTGCCAATAACTAGTTAAACCTATTTCGTTTTTTTTGTACCAGGTTGTAAACATGTTCATTTCTGCTGTAAAAACTGCTCTTTCATCTATAATGTGTATGTAACTCCCGGTGTTCCTGGAGCCAGCCTCAAGTGGACACTTGGATTTTGCACTTCCGCACTGGCATCATTTTTCAACACCAGAGGTTGCTGCTTGATATAAACCCATTTTCATGGATACACAATGCACAAAAACTAATCTTAAAACTAACTAACTAGCCAAATGGCAAAGATGGTCTCCATAGAGGAATTACTTGTTTTTTTTAATCACTATGATAATGTAGATTGGTTCCTCATGGGTGAATTGCTCCATTACTTTAATAACTGTATTGCCTTGAGATCTCACATGGACAGTAACCTGCATCTGAACCCTCATCTCAACAATGTAATTGGTAAACTCCCCACAGTAACACAAACATGCTAGCAGATAGATGGTGCTAAGTGTGTTGAGTTTTGTCCTAGTAAGATTTCAGCAAATAGAATGTGTACTGTAAAGAGTTGGATTTATATCCACCAGCAAAAGATGCTTTTGAGTTTTGAAGCAACTTCTGCTCTCGTCAGGGGAGAAGTGAATGGCTTATGGCTAAAGTGTCACATTTCACCCACAAAATTGCAAGAGCACAGTACACATCTCTGCCCAGCAAGCCACTGGGGTGTCTCTACATAATACGATTTGACTGCTGAAATCCATATGAAGGGGAAGAATATAAAGAGGGTGAATGGGGGATTGTGGCAGGCAGTTTTTATGCGAGGAGAATGGATAATCTATAGGCTCGGATTTACATTCATCTCCTCTTCTGTGGAGCTGACTTGGCACAGAAAACACGAGACTTATGAAGACATCAGCCATGCAGCTTTCCGTCAAACTGTACGGAGATGAATCGGTGTGTGTGTGTGTGTGTGATTGCAAAAGGAAAAAATATTTAACGCTGAGGACATCAATCATGATTTGGTAAATCAACATCCCTGCATATGAAACGGTAGCAACAGATCATATGGCCCTACTGTACATGTAATGCAAGTAAACATATATTTGAAGTTGATGATAATATATTTAATATCGCAGCATTCACGTACATTGAATATGAATGTCATTATGTGTTTGTCAATGTTCAGTAGGGCTGAGCTTTGCATATAGTGATGACAGTGCTCATGCTTCAACAGCGAACAGTACATGCTCACTGAGCGCCAAACCGAGAGGGCTTATTTAACGCTCAAGATTAAGGCAACAATTTGCATCTTAATCCCCCATAACATGTAGTTAAAAGCATCGAAGCGCTGGAACAGTGAGCGGTCAGGGGTCTTCAAAATGCAACAAAAGTGCTTACATGGCTCGTGTGAATATTAATTGCTCTTTGCCGCAGTCCTGAAAGTTTGATAAGAGGACTTAGCACGTTGGAGAAATTCTTGGTTTTCACAGCCTCCCAAGCAGAGCAGGATCCTATTATTACTGTCCATGCTATACCAGATGAAAACAAGATCAAAAGCATCAAAGGACAGCTTAAGCTCACTTGCCGTAAAGTTTAAGGGAATGAGTTTCCGGCTGAAAACACAAGTCTGCAGAAAATATAACCCCGGGAAAGCTTTTGTCATGAAATTCAAGTGATTGTACTAATAGTTATGCAGTCATTTTTTTAGAGGACAGGGTCTGCATTCTGTAGGAGTTAAATCAGCATGCTAACGATTCAACAAAGAGAGCAATGAAACCCCTCCCCCAGGGACGTACAGAGGAGAAGCACCAAGCATTAATCACTGGGAATTTAAACGTGCATCATTTCAGGAGACGTAAACATGTCATGGCGCTGTACCATCCATGTTGAGAGATGGATTCATAACCTGACAGGAAGGGGCTGGAGACATGGACAGAGTTAAAAAAAAAAAAAAAAAAAAATGTAGAAACAGAGCGGGTGACTAAAATGATCAAATGTAATTTAAAGACAACATGTGATAAATGATAGTTTGACTTAAAGACACATAATAATGTAACAAATACTTCACATCAAGTTAAAACCTTGGTTACATTCTTTATTTAGTACACCTGAAAAATAAAGTGTGTTGCACCAAGCGACAACTTCCAATGTAAAAAATGAGGCCAATACAGAGGGACAAAAAACTGCAGTTCCTCATGTCTCCACCTGAGGCTGATTCAATAGTGGGGCTGCTGTGGCTTAGTTGGTAGAGTCGGTCGTCTCTCAACTGGAAGGTTGGAGGTTCATTCCCCAGTTCCTGCAGCAACATGTCCGATGTGTCCTTGGAAATGCATTTCCAATATGGCAACCTCCATGGTTAAGCTTCAACGCACCTTTTCAGAAACCAATGGGTGACATCACTGAGACTAACGGCCATGTGTCGTACAGTCTATAGATGCTTCTGGCTGATGATTGCGGCCTCCGCTGTAACCTGAAAGCCCAGCACCCAGGTAGAGGGAGAGGGCTGTTTAAATATTCTCCTCATCACTTCACCTTCACTAAAGGCTCAAGTCAGGATACAAGCATGCTGTTCCAGAGCCTGTGATCTGTGTCCTCATTTAGATGCATGAATGCACAACTTCAATATGCCAAGTCACCCAATTAAATATTAAAATGTTGCAGTTTCCTGGCACAATTCATTGTTATTTAAAAAAAAAAAAAAATCTAATTAAAGAAAAAATATACACAATGCAATGCAATTCTATTTTTCTGTTTCTTTTAGTGGCTTAGAGGACCATTAGTCTCTGTGAAAGGTTTAAAAATGGGTTATGAATAAACAGTTACATTAGTTTTTAAGGCTTATAAATTCCTAAACAGCTGAGCACTGTAGCTTTTTGCAAATTTGACGTAAACATTGTACGTGTACTGTTTTTTTTTGTTTTACAGTAAAAGGATTGATTTGCAGGCTTTGGCTGAGAATTATTATCATCTTTAGGTCCTCATTACAATAAAAAAAACACTTCTTTTCCAATAGTAATTGAAAGAGTAGTTATGTGCCACAAGGGCCCCCGGATGGACATGAGCAGAAGGCGTCAGCTTAATGAGACAGACAAAGAGGCTCTTACAGAACATCGATGTATAAGTTTGAAATATCTGTTTTGAACTCGCTCCTTTCTTCAAGCAGAGAAGCAGGAATACATGAGATATAGGACCCAATGCAGAGTAGTGGCATGAGGAGCTGTTGCAGTGGCAGTGAGAAAAAGGCTTACACTATGTTGACGAAGGGAAGTGTGAAATCCAGAATGGAAATCTGAACAGGAGCAGGCAAGAGTCAGGCAAGGTCCAAAAACACCTGAGATCAAAAAAGCATGTGGCAGTCAACCACAGACCAGAACACAGCAGGAGGTTCAGTGTCACATAGTACGTTTACATGCTCGGTCGGTTAGGCTGTTTAATTCAAATACTGTCCTTCTCCCAGTATACTGTACATGCAACAAGGGGGAACTTACTTGTTGACGGAAAAATGTCCGACTCCCCTGACCAAGGTGGTGATATGCCCCCTGATACAGCTTTCTATACTCTACAATAAACCAACACATCCTCACGTGTCTGACTGGGACAACCTTCGAGCATTAAGTGAGAATGGCATTGATGCGTCCACGTGCTGACATTACTCTTCACCACTTTACAGATTCATCCATTATCAACCCGTCTTTGCATTCTTTTTGTGCCGTTTCTTTATTCCTCCCCATGCTTCTAGCTGTCAGATACAAATGATTCATAAATGACTGCCCCCCCCCCCCCTCTGTCCATGTCCATCTGCTGATTTGCAGCATAAAAAGCACCTTTCTGCTGCACTGCGTTGTGAATGTGTGCTGATGTGTGTAATCTTAATATTGCATCAAGAAGAGACTGAAGGCATCAATTTGTCAAATAATGAATAATGCTGCTGGTCATTTAGAGCAGCTCATTTATCAGAGATGCATTTGAATAGATATCTATTTGTACTTGTGCTTGCTGTGCACATGGCTGGCTTCTGCACGCTGCATGTTAAGTGTATTATGTCTTCCATACCGTAAACGCTTTGGCCCATTTTGTTTAGTAATTTTGCACACATATGTTTGTGAATCTGGTAGGGATAGAAAGAGGGACGATGGCATGGATGAAATCTTGAATATTTGCAATCAACATGCTCATTAATTGTAATAAATGCAATAAATCGGCGTCTGGGATGTGAGGGGGGTCTGGGCCCCTTATGTAAGCAATCTGGCCTGTGTGCCCCAAGGCCTAAACACGGTGGTTATCATCAGTATTCTCATAACTAGATTCTTGACTTGTGTATATAATGAGCGAGCGGTGTAGTAACTGAAATAATGTTCTTTATCATAAGACAACACAAGGCCCCCTTCATATTCTTGTGTGTGTATGTTTTGTGCTTTTTTTGTATGTAAAATTGAGTTTCATTTCTTCCCATTATTTGTTTGTGTATTTCTAATAATAATAATAATAATAATAATAATAATAATAATAATAAGGTCTTGTGTTAATATAGCTCCATTCAAGGGACCCAAGGACGCTTGACATCAGAATACACAAAGAAAGACAACTCGATTAACCAAGTCCATACATGGAGTTGATCAGGTGAGTTTTTCAAATATATATTTTTTTATTTGTCCAAGGATGTAGATATCTGCCAGGAGACACGTCTTAGAGGGTGGTCTTAGCCGTGCTGAGATTTGTAGGTGAGGAGGAGGCTTTTATATGTGAGGCGGGATCTGACCTGGAGCCAGTGAAGGTGAATGGGGGTGGGGGAGATGTGATGCCAGGGAATTTGTTTTGTAGCTACTTGTACTGGTATTTGTTGGTCTGTCTCTGGGAAAATGAGATATTATGTGACCTCCAGATACATGAGTGTAATGTGTGTACTGTGTATGTCATGTTGTATAACGTGTAATTTGTCATATAATATTAATTGTATGCAGTACAATAAGAGGATAAAAGATACTATAAGAGGACTCGTATAGCTCCTGCAGCGAGCCTTTAGCTTATGGAACAGACTAGAATGAATTATGATGCCTCTATTTGACTCGAGAAAGTAAACAACACTGTCAAATGGTAAATGTACGATTTCCATGTATTATTTTAAATGTCTGATACCACTGCTGCAGGGTAGGTGTCAGACAAGGCTGTTAATAAAATGCTGCCCAAACATCCTTAATAAAACATTACCACGGCCAAACATTCAAGTTAGACACTTACAATGAAGAAGGAGGAGGTTTTTCTGTGAGAAATCACTGCTTATACATGTACAGGACAACCTCAGCAATGAAATGAGGCATTACACTTTATCTACAGGGGGCACCTTATACTTTTACTTACCATACCATAGACTTTAAATATTATCGGATGAAGCCTGAGTGTCAAAGATGAAACTGGAATAAGAAAACAAGTAATCCACATCTGACAGGTTTAAGAAATAAAGCATCCACTAAAATACCAAGTGGCTCTCAGATCTTTCATTTATTTTACACCAATGAAAACAAACTTGTGAACATTTTATTCTACTTCCACTTTAACATGCAGTTTTTTAATAAAAAAAACAATGAGCCCAGGGTGGATTTACAGCTTTCTTGCTCTTGCAGGGATTTAATGGTTAATGTTTTATTTTCTGCTTGTGCAGCCGACTATGTCTATAAAATCAACACTCTTAAATCACTGTTCTTCTTTTCAAAGTTAGATCCCCCCCCCCCCCCCCCCCCAGTCACCTTTTCAATAAAGTAACTGAGTACAGTCTGAATGATTAGAGTTGTGGCTCTCTACAGCTGATCTCATTTTGTCTACATGAGGTTCATTCAAGGTACAACCAGTAAGTACCCGAGTGCAAGGACATTAAGCAGAGAGGACAATTGGACCGGCTGTAATCTCTGTGTCCAGCAGATAGACAACGGTGCGCAGAGTGACCGCTCTGGGAGAGTAGGGGATTACTGATTAGTGTGTGTGTGAGTGTGTGTGTGTGTGTGTGTGTGTGTGTGAGAGAGTGTGAGTGTGTGTGTGCGTGTGTGTGTGTGTGAGAGTGTGAGTGTGAGTGTGTGTGTGCGTGCATGACAAAGAGAAAGAGAGGGGGGAGATGAGAGACAGTGTGGGTGGATGTCTGTGATGTGTGTCTTTATTTGTCCTCGTAGACCTATAATTAAAAGACAGGTACTTAGCAAATATCATTGGAGTGTATCAGTGCTTTTATAAGTGTTGCAACAACATTCAGTCATTGTGTAGAGTGTAGTGCGACATAACTACATTTTGTTGTGGCTTGGATAATAAAATGGCATTTGCCTATCAAACCAGTCTTTTTGTAGGTGTAGTAGAGATTCAAGTTTACGTCGATGGTGAAACATACTGTTGAACATCAATGATTGAAAGTGAAACAATGTCAGCTTAAAGTACCGTCCGCAGACAGAGTAAAATGTCCTTGAACTATTTAGCACCATCTGGAGTGTAGTCCACAGAAGAACAAAAAGTCATAACAGGTAGATTTATTATTCATAAATCATGATAGTATATCAAACTAACTTAGGGTGTAATAATAGTAGCGCCCGACCGGTTAGGGATTTTTGGGCGCGATACCGATATGGATGTTGGGGATAAAAAAAAAATGTGATACTGATATATCGGCCGATACCTTTCTTAGATCTACAGTATGTTTGATCTGTAGAGACATGAAGATATACATGTTTATCGCGTTGATCCCTCACATGCACTTATCAACACTTGTGGAAAATATACACAGTCTTAGGATAGACGAGATGGTCACTCAACTGTAAAGTAACTGAGCATGTACGTGCATTACTGCTTGACACTCTGCAGAGTGATAGTGCCACATCAATGAATGAAACTCAACGGTCACACAGCTACACATATACACACCGTCAGACATGCACACACACACTGAGCACTTTGCTCCCCCGCTGTCTCTGCTGAAACCGTCTCGCCTCTGTAACACCCCCCCCCCCCAGCAGTGTAAATATCACATCTTGACATGGCAGTCTGAATAGGGCTTCGGTGCTCCTTGCGGTGCACTTGACTCGGCCAGAGGCACACACACACACACACACACACACACACACACACACACACACACACACACACACACACACACACACACACACACACACACACACACACACACACACACACACACACACACACACACACACACACACACACACACACACACACACACACACACACACACACACACAAATTCTCTTGATCATTATCTTTCACAATAGGGGATGACACATCAAATAGGCATGCATGCCGATGCAATGGTGATTCAAGACACTGCCATTTGGCGCAGGCACATTTGGAAAGACAGCCCTGAAGTTGGGGAATCATGCCTCTGCTCCTGCAGTGGGCGAGTTTGCAGTCTTAAAACCAAACATTTCAAACATGCCAGAAAATCCTCAGACCGATCAGGAGCAGCTGAAATTTGTCCCAACTTGAGAACAGTCATGCATCTCAAAAATTGGGTCAGTAATTGGCCTCAGTTTGCATCAATGCCTGGCCTAAGTGTAAGCTTAGTGGATTTTTGAGGTAATAAAGGGAAAGGGAATGCTTAGCCAGGGGATTGTTTGGTAACAGGGGCGTAAATGTCCCTGCTTGAAACTGAAAGTCTAAATAGGGCTTCTGACTCCCGGTGCTGTGCACTTGATTCGATCACCGCCAGAGAAACACAACCTCAATCAGCGCAGATCATCCAAACCCAGCTGCTCTTATTTCTCCTAAATCGCTGGTGTGTGTTTTTAGATTTCTACTGCAAGAATTGGGAAGAAGACTGATCCTAACAGGAACCCAGTGACCCTGAAAGATACTGAATCTTTGCAACATGGGACTCAAATGTCTCACGTGCTATTCAGGAGCAGATGTTGGTTTGGCTCATTACCCTCTGAATTGTAGGACAAGCACGTTTCAACACTTAGATGCCATGTGAAAGTTTAAAAAAAAAAACTGGTAAAGAAGGAAATGAATGTTACCTTTCACTTCCTGGTTTTTTTCTAGGGCAGTGGATACCTGCATGGCTGATCACCATGAAGATAAACTTTCTAGTTTTGAGTGTGTAGACTTTGAGCAAATTATCATCTAACTTTCTAATCACACGTTGCCCTTTGTTACTTTATACAAGGGCATCCGTCATCTCTGCTCATTAGTGTGTTACATTTTTAATTCGGATGCATTTTTAAACAGCCACGCCTTCATGCAAATTGTCTCCATTTAATGGTTTTCACTGCAAACTACAATGTCAGTTTGGATGTTGACATATGTGCACGACTCATTAATTAGAAAATGAGGCTGAGTGGCTCGGCTGACCTCTAGCATTTCAGATGAAGACACACACACAGACAAGTTCATGGCTTTGGAGACAAGAGGAAATACAATTACGACAGCTTCCTAGAAGAAAAAGCTATTGTTGAGTCCCATCTGTAAGATATTTAATTAACTAAATCATTAAATGACCTTACTATATCATCAGACATTAAGGAAACATGCTATGTTGAAGTGCTGGCTTCTCTGACAACAATGCAGCAGTCTGTATGTCCTCCTTCGAACTTTAGATTCTGGTCCTGAATGGTCTGTTTTGGTTTTGATCGGGGAAGATAGACAGACAGGTTAAATGGTTCAGATGTAACTGATTCTACCCGACCTAAAAGCTTTTGAAAAATGGGGAGAGGTTAGAACGCAGAAAGGATTTAAGACCGATGCAGAGCTGGCTGAACACTGAAGCTACAGTGTTCGCGACATGGCAACTAGTGTGAGCACCGACTCTAGGGGGAGTCGGCTCTCTCCAATATTTTGAATTTGGACTGTAGTACTCATTTCAAACACTAAGTGTCAGAGTTTCATATTGACCCTGTAAAGGAACTTATTTAATATTTAAATCCAACCTTTGCATGGTCAACCAAAAATTAAGAATGGGAGAAATTGTGAATTGAATCTTTGTAAATGCCCAAAAACTGATCAGAATATCATGAAGAGCATTTTTATATCCTCTTTGATAAAAGAAAGAGGTCAAGCTGGACTTCCTTTTTTATCCGGTTTGCTTAATTATGTCTTTGAAACACATTTTCTTTTTTTCCTCAGTTCTTGTCCACGTGTAAGTCTTTTTAACGGGCCACAGGTCCGTCTGACATGATAGACCATGAGTAAAGTTTAAGTTTCAGAATTAAATATTAAAGTAGACAGAATTATTTAAATTATTTATGAGCAATGTGTGGTGCTCGGAGGACTATAGTCTCTGTACATGGGCCGATCTTTAGCCTTGTGCCTAACAAAAAGGGCGCAAGACACTTGTAGCCTGTACAGTAGTTAGTGGTACGTTTTCCTTTAAGTTACTCATTCCCGGCTAAGCTCACTTTAAAATGACACTAAAAGTGTGATGATTCTGTTCAGGTTTTGGTTTTGTTGTAGTTGTTTCTTTGTGTTTGTTCTCACCCCTACTACCCCTCCGCTTTCTGTTTCTCTTCCTCCTGCAGGTATGTGTGTGGCAGGGGGTGTGGCTGGCTTCTCACCTCAGAAGCAGACGTGGCACATCTGGCTCCACGCAGCTCATTAACCTGACAATAAAAGCCTCAGTCTTCTCTCCACTGCCTGATTATTCTGTATTGTTTCGGTAGTCCTCTGCGTATACTCTCTTTCAGTGTTTCTTGTAGAGACTTTTCTTAGCTGCCTATTTTGCAGCATTTGTTTGTGGCTCTTGAGATTTTTGTTGTTAACTGTGTTTTTTTTTCATGTGCTCAGGTACTCCGGTGTGTCTCGTTGCTTCACTAACCTCAGTGTCTGAGTTTTTCTACCCTCATGTCATCTCCAGGACTATTCTTCTGGCCAGCCAGCGCCCTGCCTCCACTGCTTCCTCTTGTTTCCCTCTTTGTGTTTAATAAACCGTTTGTACATCTATCTACTCGTGCCAGTCTCTGCTTAAAGGCTTTACATGTGATTTTTCACACTGAAATATAATAGAAATCAAGTGTCTCCTCTGAAAATAACTCTGTGAGTCATGACTGTCTACAATGGGCGACATCTGCTGGGTAAAGAAAATCGTATATAAAGCAAATGGTGTACAGATGGTGGAAGCGGTATGGATGTAGAAGATCCAAACATGAATAAACTTGAGACAGAGTACTCAGAACAACAACAGGAATCAAGGATTCAATGTTATATAGACAAATTCAAAGCTTATGTTGGTCAGATGTTTGGCTGGCTCAAGCCTCATATTTGAACATGACATTTATCTCTGAAAGACAGCAAAAAAAAGACGCATCATTTCCAAATTGCTGAAGCATAGATTCTCAACCCACAGGCACGGAAACAGGACATGACTGTCACTTCATTGCCTCACTTCTGGTTGAACTATTTCTTGAAAGGAGAACATACAAAGGCAACCACTGTGTCCCATTATATAGTGATTCAATATGCATCATTAAACACCCTGTATGATACTCCGAGACGCATCAAACAAAGGAAGTACTCAAGGAATCTTTGCAACGAGTGAGATCAAATTTCACCTTTCTATTGAGCAGTGATGCAAGTATCAGCCACAATGATTTTGCGGCACAGCTCTGCCCTTGGGTGGTCTAACACAAAAGCAGGTAACAGGTGTAAGTGTGTTTTGTTAGTCATAATCCACACAATGCTTTTAGTTTGTTTACCTTGAAGTGGCTTATGGTAGTCTTAATGGTGTTTGCAAGGCTGAAAGACGGTATTTTTTAACACAAATATACTTTTTACAGGTCTTAATAAAAGTCCAAATCAGTCGAAACCTTTTTATTTGTTATGCAAGTTCAGCGCAGTTTATAATAACTGGAATAAGGTCTGTGCCACAGCAGTCAAAAATTAGATCCAAGCCAATTTCCAAACTGTCATTGTGCCCATTCAAGCGTGACAACAGTGTAATTTTACAGCACACAATGCCTTTGTATAAAGCCTCCTCTGAAGCAAAGGTGACTGAGCTCTGGTTACAACACCACTGAGTGGAGGTGGAGGCGTGTGTGTGTGTGTGTGTGTGTGTGTGTGTGTGTGGTGTCTGTTATGTGTGTGTCTTGAATTTGTTTACATGTCACATGTGTTATGTGATCCCCTGCCTGCCAAGCCGGGGTCGGTAGCATCAATAAATATGCTACAGAGATCATAGAGCAAGCGTGTGACACCCACGTACAGTACACTGACAGAGGGTGGATATGGGAATATGCGAGAGTGAGACCATGTGAGGAGGTGCAACACATGGCAGTGCACTGAGCTGTCAGGGGCTTTTTAGTTCATGGAGGTTTGAGTACAGGTTTGAGAAAGCCACTAGAGACAGAACTTTTGAGTCTGCTAAATGAGGCAGCACCTGTTGACAAGTTGTATTGTGTTACAAACTAAAGAAGATTTCTTTCTATTTGGCATATAAATACGGACAACATGTCTCCATCGCCTTCCATTGTTCAAAACTGAAGCCAAAATAACCCTGGGACGCCGACATATGACCTGCGGTAGACAAAGTACACAACTTAATAACTGGAGGCAAAAGTAAAGACACACTTTTATACACAAATTGTACTCCAATAGCCTAAAAGTGAAGATCTCATATTGTCTTTATTTTCACCTTTCATGCTGTGAATCCTGTAGAGTAGCTCTGCATGATTTGCAGCTCAAAAAACCTTTTTTCTTTTTTTTTTAAAATCTGATACTAGTGTCCATTAAAACAAAGATGTAAAGGACAGAGTCTGATGGACATCACCCATCTGTTACTGCAGGGGGGCTATGGAGTCTCATTGCCGGCAGACACCATGTGGGAAATGTCTCAACCAAACTTTCAGACCACCGAACGACAGGCTGAGAGATGGAGCTGAGGCGGGTTTTAAGACGGATCCTGGGATTACTCCAACATACACGTTTACCTCATGATCTGAAACTTTGCCCATGTTTAATATGGACAGCCAGCATTGTAAACCTGGGTAAGTTTTAAAATGGGGAACAGGATAATAGGTCAACTTTAAGTATTCTGACTTTTTAAAAGACAAATCTCAATGGGGTGCTGACATTCATTAATGCTAACTATACATAATCAGGAAAAATGCTTGATTATGCTTCAACTAAAAAGGGATTCATAACCATTTAATACAAACCTTAAAGTTGGTTAAGTATCGATACAAAAACGACTATAATACCTTCCATTATCCGTCTGTGGAGTCCCTCAGTGACTGTTTACGAGCTCCTTCAGTGGACGTAACATTAGACAGTTAGTGTTTCTGTCTTTATTTATATGACAACTTAATGCCTCGAGGATGCTATGGTGTGATCCTTCAATCAATTCAGCCTATGTGTGTGGTTGTGTGAGCACACATTAAAATGGAGTGGCTGGCAGGAACTGGCACGGATTAACAGTTTAGTCACTGATGTATATATCTGGTGCCTCTTATACTGACAGATGATGTATGGGTAGACGTCCCACATTTTGTGTTCCTGTTCTGCTGCCGTGGACCAGCAGCATGTGGAGTGTTTTAATAAACCAAACAAGGAGGCATTAGAGAGACATGAGGCAAAGACACAGGGTGAGGTAAGAGCACAAGTGCACGCTAGAATTCTAAATTTATATCTTAAGCTGTAAAATCCAGGATTTAAGTTGCAGCGGTAATATACCGTCTGTTGTGGATGGTCTCAAAGGTTTAAACTGTCTTCCTGCGTGATGATTTCCCTTGAGTTCTGCAGAGTCCATGCAGTTTCTGTGCAGTTGTGTTGCTTTTTAACACCATTTGTTTTCCATTTTTAGAGTTTGCACTCCTATTATATACAGTACGGTATTTGAGCTCTCAGCCTACAGTGAAAGTTGTGAAGTACGGACTCTCAGCTCTGCCCGCCTCTGCTGGTCACTTGTTTAATAAAACGATCAAAGAGCACTCCATAAGGCTTAATTATTGAACAATATACCATTTTCTTAAAGGCATAATAATGACCTTGTGAGGGAGAATAGATAATAATGGATATATGACTCTGGTCTGCGTCATTACATATCCAAGCACAGCTTGCAATACACAATGATCTAGGGCGCATTTTCAATCTTCTCGGGTCGCGTGCAGTGTGTGATGGTGGCAGCTGCAATTGCGGTAATAACAGCGCCTGTTTCAGCATTTTATACTGGTATATTGGTCACACCAGTATCGCATAGATCGTAACCAACCTTTCAGATGAAATAAATAGGTATTACGAGTGCGAATTCATGCATATAAAGACATTTTAATCAGAGAAGATCATGTTATTTTCAGGATAGTTGTCTGTGCAGGTATGGGTTGAAACTCAAACTGGCAATAGCTATTTCAGGAGTGCCATTTTTCCAAACACAAGAAAATGCTGTTTGTGGTCTCTCAAATTAGCCAAAGCTTGTTCGAACAAGATTGGATAACAAATGAAAGCGTTACCTTGCCTATTGATGCTGCATTTTTGTGTATGCTTTGGGACTCAGTGGTTGAGTTGATCATCTCTCAACCAAAAGGTACGTCTTTGCGTCTTTGGGCAAGATGCTTTAACCCCAAGATGCTCCCGCTGCTTCGGCAGTGACGTGTAAATGTGTATGAATGGATTAATAATAATGAACACTATATATAGCAGTCTCTGCTATCAGTGTGTGAATGTGTCTCTGTGTATACATATATTTGACATGCCCTCAGATTAAGAGAGATATAACTTGTTTGTTTTATGTTCCTTTTGTGCGACCTTTAACTTTACCACTAAACTCTCCTTGTCTTCATCACCCTGATTGATGTGCAGAGCCTTTAAGGAGGTGAACATTATCATTTTTTTGAGTGTTTCCTTGGAGAGCATCTAACCACACTTATGCACAAACCAAACAGTTTTATCCATGCCGTGTTGTGATCTGAAAAGCTGTTTTTGATTCAAACGGAGCTTGCTACAGATTTGAAAGGTTAAGCAATTACAACGAGAGAGTTTGCAGCATTGGAGCTCAGTGATGCGTTGGGGAAGGCGCATTTCCATACATCCATATAAACAAGCACATTTACATAGATTAATGCAATAACATTTATAAAGGGTGTTTCATTTTGCATTTGTGGGTAATTATAGTAATTAAATGGGTGGAATCAGCAATGCACTCATATACATTAAATGACAAAATGAAGAAGGTGATGCAGAACAGTATTTTATACCTTATGTTCTGTTCATTTTGAATGTGCTGTTGAAGTTTTTATGAATGAGGGCTGTGGTTAGTAAAAGCTGTCATTACTGGGTGGGGTCACATACAGAAAAATCTACTTATTTAAAAAGAATGTTTTAAAGTAAAGCCATCACATGTCGGGACTTGGATACGACATTGGCTTTGTGACACCAAGCATAAATATATCACAGAAAGACTGATGACAAGACACTGTCATAACCATGACATGACACCTGTCATTAACATAAAGGGGGCTTAATGGATGCTTATGAATATTGTCATTAAGAGTCATTTGGTCAGGTTTAAAATTGCATATCTTTTATCCATTATTGTCAATACTATGCTCTGCTCCGTTTCAAATACGCTGCTTGTCTATTTTTGACAGAGTACGCTTCAAGCTGGACAGAATACGACAACCCGAACAGGAAGTAATAATAATAATTTTATACTTTATTGATCCCGCGAGGGGAAATGGAGAGGTCTCAGAGTGAGGGGGCTGCCCACAGTGGGTGCTCCTGAGCTGGGTTGGGTGCCTTGCTCAAGGGAACCTCAGTCCAATTTTTGGACTTGGTCTGTGCCGGGACTTGAACTGGTGACCCTCTGATTCCCAACCCAAGTCCCTACAGACTGAGCTACTGCTGCCCCCCCAAGTCAAACACGGAGCAAAACCGTAGCACTGGTGGACCGCGTCATAGGGGCTGCATATGTGGGCATTGGGGGTCAGAGTGTGTGCAGCTTTAAATGTTTTAACCACCTGCAGGGACAATGTGAGTTATATCTTTTTCATTTCATTTTGTGGCAATTTAAGAAGGCCTAAAAAGTCCAGTTGTTTCAAGTCAACCAGCTGATGTAACAGTGTTTGCATGTTGCTGAAAAACCAATGCTGACTCACTGAGATTCATCCCCCAAGGATTAGGGACCATGAACGCTAATCAAGCCATTTGTTTTTTCATTGATCACATTTTGCACAAAGCCTCTAAATTATATTTTGCTTATTTTTTCCAGGAACTTCTTAGGTTGAAAAAGAAATCTTTGAAAATAGAAAGTTCCCTTTTCTCTTCTGCTCTACCAAGACAACCTGCACTGCTAGCATAGCCAGAAATAGCGGTAACAAACAGAGATCTCATGTGTCAAAAATACTGATGGGACGTTCTTAAGCTGGACAGGAACACGTCTTAACAGGTCGTAAATGCATCTGTTTTAACTGTCATATGTTGTCAGAGCTTTTAAGAAAAGCGCTGTCGATCAGTTTGACATAAAGGGAGAACATAAAAAGTCTTCTCTCAAAAGAAGTGACAATCAAAATATAAAGTACGAGTGGGCAATTTGTTTAAAAATGGTTCTACATATATAAATTATGAGGGCTACTGAAAACCTTCTAGATAAAAACTGACAATCTGTCACTTATTCATCTGGATTTCAAGTAACGTCCTTTATTTAAGGGACTCTCATATGCAAGATGTGACAAGCAGTCAAAGCAAAGGGTACATTCTGCTGTGCATTATCTTTCTTAACCTATTGTTTTTGAGTTTCAAACACTTTAAAGTCAAATAAAACCTCTTTTCACTAAGATGGCAACTATTCAGAGAGCCATCCATTAGACTTCAATCAGCGTAGATGTTGACTGAACACTTTCAGGTTACCAATTTTCACTTTTCATTTCAGACATCATAAAAAGGGTCACTCTTGTATTCCCACTGAGTCAAGATTTTTGTTGGGCTTTTTGTGCCTCTATTGTAAAGATAGGACAGTGGGGCAATCAGGGAGAGTGGGGAACAACGTGTGGGAAAGTGGCCACTGGTTGGATCTGAACCCGGGGCAGCCTGCCTGGAGGATCACAGCCTCCACACAAGGGGCAAGTGCTCTAACCACTGTGCCACCAGCGCCCCTAAATTTGGTAGTTGTCAAATGGCTGTACCCTCTGTAGACTAACAGCAAATGTACTCTTGAGATCCTCGTTTTGTAATCAAACTGTTGACTGGTTATCTCATAAAGACAATAATGTATACTAAGACAAAATGACTTGTTTGTGAAAAATATTTTCAGAAGATATTTTGCAAACATGAAAACACTGTATTAAATATTAGTTAATCTTGAGGGTTTACTGAAACAATTTCCTTTCTAAAAAGCACAGTGGTCTTCCCTTAATATGATTTGATTCAAAATGATGAGCTGGTATAAAGGAAATGTAATGAAACAGGAAATTGTATAAAAGCGTAACAATCTCTCCCTAATGGGAGAATTGCTGATAAAGCCTTTTGCAAGAACTCACATACTGACTTTTTTGTACTTGGCACACTGATAAATGCCAGAAAAGCTGCTGTGTGCTGGGGTTCACTTCTAACAAGTGTTCAAGAGACAGAACAAAAACTGAAATTAAAAAAAAAAAAGAAAAGTAGATTCAAGTGTAACCCAGGGGGTTATAACAACCCTAGGCTACAGGAGCCTGAACACACCACTAAGATAATTTAACCCAGAGAACATCCCCAAAATACACCACACAGAGACGTAATCTTCAAGTTGCAGAAAAGGAGACTTTTTTATTTCAATGTAAACATGATAATCAGCATTCAAAATATAAAAGCTGCAAAAGAGGCCAAAAAGATTTTTCAAAAGATGCTTAAAATGGCACAGAAGAAGCCAAGCCTGAGGAACTCCGCCCAGTGACCACCGTAAGGTATGGCAACCCAACTGTCCCCTTTTACTGGTAAAGTATCAACCAAACATTACTATACTAACATCCTTTGTCCACAGGTTTGGTTCAAAAGAACGACAGACAAAAACCCTCCTTTACAATTCAGCAGCACACTATAATGGTTCAGACCACTCTAAAACAAAAACAGAAACAAAGGGAAATGATCACTATCAAAATAATGAACAGCAAAAATAGGCAAAACCATTCAACTAAACATACGGTAGGCCAACAAAATAGGGAAGTAAAGTAAATTCATTAACATATAGTCAAAGGACAAAAACAGTAGTGGCAACAGAGCTCCTCCTTATAAAGCAAAATAGTTAAAACTATTAACAAAAACTGTAAATAGAAATGAATAAAGACATTTGGAAGGCAAAGGAGAAGCACCAAAAAGTCATGTTGTATTAGCAACACAATGTACAGCACTGCTCAATCGTAAGGAGCACCCACACCATCAACACAACAAGACGCCATGTGGTAAGGGGCACTAAGGGTTTGTGTATAATAAACAAGAAACAATAATCCAACTGACCCCACAACACTACCTGGGGAATTTTACCCCAGGAAATATATAAACGTCTTAAACAAACCAAGGCAACACAGGTTTAACAGCTGAATCAAGACAGAGACATGGTTCCAAAAGAAATTACTAAGAAGTTACTTTAAGTAAATGCAAAATGACTTACAACTAGTGATGTTACGTTTGACACCGAGGCTTTGAAGCGTGTGTCGAGTAGGAGGGGTATTTCTAGCCGAGGCCCCGTATCGAGGCTTGTGTCATTTTCAGAGAAGCGCATCATCGATGACAAACGAGGCCTCACCTCGAGTAGAACTACGTCATTGATTTGTTTGTGTTTCGGGTTGTGGATAAAAGGAAGCGAAACCCACTTGTCATGTCTCCTCGTGAGTTTGCGTTAGTTGGTTGTTGAGAGTTGGAGTTTTGGTTCTATTTTTTTTTTAGAAATGGAGCCTGTGAGGAAGAGGAAAACGTCTCCTGTTTGGGAGCATTTTGAGTTATCATCTCCCAATAAGGTAAACGTTAAAATGAAACATTAGTTCAGCAGTTCCAGGAACCGAACCCAAGCCTCTATGTCAACATGGCGCTGCCATAACCATTCTGCTACAAAGCTTCCATTAGTAGTTACTATTTCTTTCACTATCATCATTATCTGTGTTCATTATCGATGACTTATTATTTTGATTTGAAGGTGAAGTGCTTGGTGTGCTTTAAGGAGCATTCTTTCAATCTTCCTTTTTTCCTGGACTTGTAGTTAACATAGGTCCTCAAACTTGTTGAACAATAGATTTATATATATATATATATATATATTGTTGTGTCATAGGCTATATCGTGATAGGAAATCATAAAAAAAAATAAGATCACCGAATGATAATATGATTATATTAACTAAGGTATGTTATAAAGTAAGTATCACGTGAATCCTTATTGGTTACCGCAGTAGTACAATTTGCTGTAACATGTCAGTAATGCAATGGCATGTGATGTGATCAATAATAATTTGGCTGCTCTAAATTGTTTTGACCAGTAGGTGTCACTAGTGTACACTGTGTTAAATGAGGCCTCGAGTAATGACTCTCTTTGCGATACAATTGGCTGGAAAGCCTCATTTCGCCATCACTACTTACAACATATAAAACAAGCTTGAAATAATGATTTGGATGCATAACCTACCTCAGAGGAAGGAACAGGCAGACAAGGCAAAAAAGCCGCCATGTTGCAACAGGTGCTTCATATATGGTTCAGCTAATTAAGGGGCTGGACCAGGGGAGGAGTTGACCTATTTTCTAGGGGGCTGCATTCAAAGCCAAAAAGGAAAATCACTGGCTCGAACCACTGCTCCCACTAAATCTGCATAAAATCTACATTTAATAACAGACAATGCATACCTGGACGCTTGTGAGAGCCAGACTAGGCCCGTGAGAATGTCCATCACACTCACAACACCTCACTCTACACCTCATGCAGCACTGGCCAGTGTCACCTGAAGGTTACACTATTTCAGCAGTCTCAGGACTAACCGCAGATATCGATGCAGTTTGAAAGCAGGGCAAAAGACTCACACCTAGCCACATGGCTACCTTTGTGTCACCTATTACACAAGGAAAAGATGTGAGGCATTATAAAAGAAGATTGTGAAAACAACCTGATCCTGACACTTAGTATTCTCGCTGGTTAGGTAACAAGTGAGGTAATTGTTGAAGAGTTTACTAAGACTTGACTCCACACAATAAGACTCATTTGACATCAGATGGCTTACGTTGATGAACGTTTATATTTAAGATGAATACTCGAGGAGACATGATTCAACATCACACTTCTGTACTCTTGTCTTGTTCAATCACATCTGGAGAATTTTTCAAAAGGCATCGCATATATCCTAAAAGACATTATCATTATCAGGGTCATGTCACATTGACCCACCTAGACTAAACTGTGACGTCAATAACACTGGAGCAGACAATAAGTCTACCAAATATCCTTGCAGATATGAGGAAGAACAGCTGACACTCTCTAAGCTGTACTTGATGTTCTAATAACAACTGAACTCTGTCAGGTCTGACTGACATTAGAGAACAGTGAATAAACCTAATGACATCTGTGCATTATAATCTAAATAACTACAGAAATTCCACCACAGTAATGAGTAAGGAAATTGGTTTAAATGAAAAATAATATAAAGTCTGTCAATACACTCTCAGACTCTCTTGTATATGGATTGGGTTTTGATCAGACATGTTTCTTGCTTACAGGATAATTGGACCACTAAATTTGTGTACATGTGTTTCTCTTTAATTGATTGATTGAAATTACTTACTTTGAACATGTTGGGGGCCATAGAGTTTCTATTTTTTTATGTTTCTGATGTCAGCAGTAGCTGCTGATCCAGCACAGACAGCAGCACAGAGTGGACCACCGCCAGGCTCATCATTACCAAAAACGGAAGTGTTTGCAGGCATCTGGCTCAAAATGTGCAAATATTGAAATGACAGTAGGAGACCTCCCTAAAGGGGCCCCATTCTTTAACATAAAACATATGTGTACTTATCCAGCTGAGCATGCCCAATGTGTCCAACTCTGATGGCTGTGACTGTGTGACATGACTACAATCATTACGGAGGGGACCACATCATTATTTATATAAAGGTGGTAAAGTCCTTTAAAGGGTTAAATACATTTAGAGCATCTCTGTCGCTCACTTCATCCCAATGAAATCATCTTGTCATTATTTTAAATTAATAGAATTGTTTAAGGGATATAATATCTCAGTGTTCAGTTTGCTTATTTTTTTCCAACTCTTGCATCATTTTCCTTTACATTGCAATATTTCTCCTGTAAGATTAATTTAATATTACATCCAGTTCAGATGGCAGAGTTCTCTGTAAATGGGAGGGATGTGAACTCACCACCAGATGCATTCAATTCCCTCGAGGATTAGGAACCAATATACCATCATCATATCCAATATCCTGCCTGGATGCTCACTGCCAACAGACATGTCAGCCCCCCCTTCTCTCTCTCTCTCTCTCTCTCCCTCTCTCTCTTTCTCTCTCTCTCTCACACACACACACACACACACACACACCTCACAGAGCTTGCCCTTACATTGCACATAGATATTTCTGCAAACGTATAGGTGCCTTTAGCCCAAAGCATTTTAGGATGTTCATGCGGCTTTCACTGAAAATGCTCCTGTTCAATAAACATCTCGTGTTTTCAAGGACGGGGCTTAAACAAACATGGATGCTGCAGCATTCTGTAATATTTAACAGGCATTAACTAGAAAAACACATGTTTAATTCATCGATCAATGTGTTGTCTTCAAAAAAGTAATAAGCATTCCATATCCAGCACACGGCTCACGTGAGCTGGAAATGACATGCACATAAAACATGAATCTTTAATGGGCACTCACACACAAATAAACACACCTGTACCCCTCGAGTGTTATAGAATCCATTTCATGTATCCATATCTTCACACTTCATGAACATGTTGTCTAAAAGTAATTTGAAACATATGTGCAAGAAGCAATGTAGGAATGCACAGCAGTTTCAAAGTGCAGCCGCTGACACACGGACTAAATAAACATAAAGACATCCGTGATGATATTTCCTCCACTGTGCGTCTATTCTGTCAGAAATAAGAGAAAAACGCAGAAGAGAGGAGGTGTGTGTGTGTTGTCAGGTAGAGAACAGGAGCTTGTGTGTGTTAAAGCAGAACGACAGCGAGCATGAGCTGACATGTTGTGACACCTGTATTAATGTCACATACTAAGGTTAAATTTGACATGTATTTTTTTTCTTATTTTCCATAAATTCCATTAATGAGTCTACATTCAGACACTGGCACGCCAATATTAAACTGTTGTGTTTGCTATGTTTAATTCTAAAGGCATAATTACAGCAAAACTTCATTACAACGATGTTGCAGAATCAAATTGTGTAACGGGATCAACAATAGTTACACTTTACAGGTCGGAGATGGACCAAACTGGCAGTCATTTCAAATTGTTTGAGTACAGTCTATGAAGCATCACAGTTCAATGAAACATTGTCAACATTTTCTGCAACAATATTTAAAAAATGATTATGCCAACCAATCAACAAGTTGAAAACAATCATATGCCACGAAAAAGGGTAAATAGTGCAATATTAGTTAACCACTGCCATCCTTTTGCAAGTTGATTTTAATTCCCTTTGGTTTTTTTTCACCTCAGATCACATTTTTTTTTTCGTTTTCATTTTGTTACGTGGCTGTCAGCCTTACTGCATTAATTGCGATGCCATTGAGGTCCTACATATTTGCATTAATCTTTTTTAAATCAAATTGATTGTGTGCTTTTTAGGCGCAATGTAGCGAAGCCTAATCTCCTCATAGTCACAGTGATTAAAAAAAGGGGCCAGCTGAACCTTTAATGGCTCATTTTACTCTAAAATCACCCAGATGGCTCAGTCGACAAGTCAAAAGTATTATCCACCGTGTGATATCAATTTTATTTGTTTAGGTCTATGTTTTAACATTCTGTCTACCACAACATCCTCATTTACTTTCAAAATAAAAGCAGGATTGTATCCAAACCGGAAGTAAAGTCCTTTAGCTTGAAACAGTACAATAATACAAAATAAAAGCAATGAAATGTGAAATAATGGAATTTCAAACATGTGATTAAAAATGTGATTAACTGTGATTAACTATTTAATATCAACATTACTCGCCATACAAAAATCATTACATCCTCATATAGAGTCGTCTGTCAGTTTTCCAAGGGTGGGCTGACCCACCTGGTTTACCTGCTGATGAACTCTTAGATGCTGACCTCAGCAGTATAATCTAGCAGGATGATGTTGGACTGTTTTAGGTGGGTCCTTTCATTTTTGTAGAGCTCTTAATGTCAGTGCATTGTGAGGTGAGTAGATGGGAACAAAGACAGATATGAGTGATGGAGAGAAAGGTGACAGGGTTGAGAGAGTGAGAAAGTGCAGATTTAGTTTGAAAGAGAGGGATGAACATGGGGGAGATTATCTTCTGGGAGGGAGGTGAGGGTGAACTTTCCGTTACCTCCAATGGAGATAAATGATCAGCCCCGATGGGTAAAGAATGAACGGATGGGAGGAGTAAAGGAAAGACAGACAGAGAGAGGAGTAGTGAGATAACTACATGGATGGACAGGGGTTAAATAAATGATGGAAGTGACGTGGAAAGGCAGATGGGTTGAAGGTAGCGGAGAGGAACAAGATGACTTGTTCTGCATTTTAATTAATCAGGTGTCATATACGACAGGATGAGTAGGTACCAGTGTAGCAGAGGGCATATGGAGATTTGTTAAGTATACTCCCTTCCTTCTCTGGGGTCCAATATGGCAACGATTAGTAAGGCTCTGCCAATGATCTGCAGGGACTCTCTGTTATAGCTGACCTTTACACATAAATATATATATACAGTATGGTAATAGTTGCCTTGGCAGTGGAGGTCTTTAGAAACATGTCCAAAGGAATGCCTTAAAGGAAGAGATAAATATAAATATGAATGTCTGTTCTGTCTGTTTTACATGTGGGACTATAAACGAATGACCTTTATGCTCTTTGACAGAGCCTCAGGAGTATGATTCCTACCACCTTTATTATAATGTCTGTCATGTGTGGCTGTTGTACACCTTTTGTGTACAACTCTCTTTCCATCAAGCTTATCCACCACTGCACTACGGCCGGTCTACAACCGCATTAAACAATCTTTTTAACCTTGACAAGTTGTAAAGTTTGAATCTGGGAGAGACAGGGTTGTGATGGAAACATGGTGAAAAGATCACTGAGTAAAGCAGTGTAGCAGAGAAAACTCCCATGATTGGCCTTGACATCATCTTTTGTTTATGTAGTTTTGATTGAGAGCCCCCTGGTGGCGGAATCTACATAATGTATCTTTAATACCTTAATCTAACAGCTAAATCAATTTGAAAAACATGGTCAATAAGAACACACCATTTTTCCTGATTCTGTTTTGCATACCAAATTAAATAAAGTGACTAACCTCTCTTCATTTTTCAAAAGCATCTCCAATATTTATCCGAATTCAGAAACAAGGTTTCTGCTCGTGGAGCTCATTAGAAACATTCAGAGGCTTTTTAGGTTGTGTGGAATCAGTTATAGCTCAACCAGTTCACTTGCCTGCTTCCTCTGCTGCAACACCTGTTGGTTTGCCATTTTGCCTGGTAAACCAAGTGGCCTCCAAAACGGCCCTGTGGGGGTGCCTTAAAACCTCATACTTCTTTGGTCAAAACAACAAAATATTTTGGACCCAAATCTAAAGTTAGAAGGAAGACATACTGGCTGCTGCATTGTTGTCAGACAAGCCAGCACTTTAACATAGCATGTTTCCTTAATGTCTGATCATATAGTTAGGTTATTTTATGATTTATTTCAGTAGATATCTTACACATTGGTCCTTAAAGGAATGCTTGGGAACTTTTTTTGAATATGGCTGATAATAAAACAAATATCACTGACTGAATCTTTGAGAGTGGTGCCTCATAGTGTTTGTAATAGAGGAATAGAGGAGAGCTGCTTTGACAGAACTGTCTGTCTGACTTGCAATCAACATTGCCATGGCACAAGTTTGGTAAAAAGGAATCCGCCCTGCATTGGGCTGTTGAAATCACCAACTAAATGAGGTGACTGCTAGCTACCTGAACTGTTCTTCCTTGTTTCTTGTTTTGTCTTTTTGACAAATTAATTTTGCATCCTTAACTAAATCTGAAGGCTACTTTCCATATTTAGAGTTTTTAGAGTAGAGCTGCTGTGACATGACTCTTTTGTGCACTTGATTTCAGCATCTGAAATACCACAAACTGGGTAACAAGATACTGTAGCTTGCCAAAAGCCTTTGAAGAATATCCATCCATTATCTATACCAGTTTAGGGGTGGAGGGGCTGGAGCCGATCCAAGCTGTCATTGGGCAAGATCACAAGGCTGACATATAGAGACAGACAACCATCAACACTCACATTCACACCTACAGGCAATTTAGAGTGACCAATTAACCTAACAAGTATGTCTTTGGACTGTGGGAGGAAGAGAACCTAAGTATGAACAGGGAGAACATGCTAACTCCACACAGAGAGGCTTTTGTCCTTTGGGGATTCAAACCAGGATCCTCCTCGCTGTGAGGCAACTGTTCTACAACACTGTTACATGAAGAAAGGCGTCATTGCTGTACATGAGGGAAAAATATATGAAAAACAGGAAACCCATGATATGCTTGTTCTGCTGATGTTGGCAGCTGGTCCTTGAGATGTTTGACATGAAGGCACTGATGATTCATTCATCTAAAATTGTTTTTTTTTTCTGTACAAGCCCCACGACACCAACTCAGACAGCGGGTGGCCTTGTCAATGTGTTGAAGTCGGTTAATTCAAGTCCCAATCACATCGTTGATGACGCCATCATCAGGCAAACGGTTGACGCCTTTCCTCAGCAGAATAAACATTTTCTATTCTCACTGTCTAAGAACGATTGTCTCTCTCTCTAATTGACAGTCTAAACATGTTTTCTGTCAAGTCATTGACGACAACACAGGGGTTACTTGTGAAAGAGGAAAAAAATGTTGCATCACTTTCTGTTCTTGTAATAAGTCAAGAGCAGATGCCGCCTACTCAGGTCAGAACAACAACTCTGGGAAAGAATCTGCTGCTGACTTTACATCAACATGGCCGGAAAAAATGATTTTTGTTCATGGAAAGAAACGTTTTAGTATTCATTGTACAACAAGTTTTTGCTCAAATATAATTTAAAAAGGTAAATCCATATAGTAATCCACTCTTAGGGAGACTTTTGCACGTGGGGATTTATTGGCAGAATCAGCACGATCCTTGCACGACTTCCACTCTGAAGCTGATCGTGCCCATGTCAATGCTCGTGTTTCCACAGCACTATCAAGTCTCCGGCATGTGCCCAAATATGCACCACTGAGCATCAAGCTGAACAGAGCAGATCAACCCAATGACAAAGTCAGACAATGGAATGCATAGAGCATCTAGTCAACTTTAAAATACATAACATAACAACATAACGTCAAATACAGGCACCAAATGGAACAGCAATTTAACCTCGGGAAGAAAGACCCTTAAAGACCCTTAACCCTTTGTATTCATGTTGTTCTCTTTACCATGTGATCTTGTAGTTCTCTAGTCAATCTGCAAATCCAGCTGCTCCTGGCTGCACTTATTCTTCCGAAACTGAAATGATGGGGTGCGGCCATTAGCAGGAGCACACGCAAGGGGGAGACGGAACCATGGGCACACAGATTCTGCCCGTTAGGGGACAAAGGACTTTAACCCAGGAGACTATAGGGTTAGAATGCTGTCTGAGACGAAGAGAAAAAAAAGGCTTGAGTAAAGTCAACTCGCACAGTTATGTGATTCCTGATTTTAAGGAAACAGTTTGTTTAAGCGACAAAGACGTGTATGAAAGGTGAATACAAGCATTCAAAAAGACTCATCAGAGTTCCAGGATGACTGAAGATATAATGTCCAGTTGATGACCTAGACTTCCATAGGATGACACCAGCATAACTAAAAATCTCAAATCTTTGTATATCTTTTTATTTTATAACAAAGTGCAGGCCTATGTGAGCTCATCCTCAACACATCAAACCTCTATCATATTTATAATTTCATCTATCCTCTTTCTTTTCAGGCTGATACTTTGGATCTTGTGATTGTTTTTTTTTTTTGTCTGTCAGTCCTTCAGTGGGTTTGATTAAGAATACTTGTTGCTGTCTAGAATTATACGCATGGAGAGAGACAGCATTGAAAATAAACATCCAAAGGTCCCAGACCATCACTTTAGTAGCCGGGGGTTATTTTAGAAGTTTTATCTGTGTCTCTCTCCAGAGATGGAGTCTGCAATGGCATCAGTTAAACCATCAAAAAGACACCTTCCACAGACAGACACTAGACTTTACTGCATTACAGCTGTGCTAGAGCAGTAAATCAGCCTCCCTGAAGTTGATGGATACAGCCTACAACTCCCTCTCCTCCTTCGTTAGACGGGGTGTGATATTTATTTTATTACAGGTTTGTACTGGAGTTATAAATCCAGCCCAGTGAAGCGCGATGAAATACAAGACAGGGCAAAGAGGAGGATATTGCCCTGTTATAAATCCTCATTTCACAGAACATGAGCATGTAAAAGTGCCACACATCACCTGTATGTGTATGTGTGTGTGTGTGTGTGTGTGTGTGTGTGTGTGTGTGTGTGTGGTTTAGTCTGTGTGTGTGTGTGTGTGTGTGTGTGTGTGTGTGTGTGTGTGTGTGTGTGTGTGGTTTAGTCTGTGTGTGTGTGTGTGTGTGTGTGTGTGTGTGTGTGTGTGTGTGTGTGTGTGTGTGTTTCATTTTCACCCTCTTTAAGTTTCCTATTCTTACATTTTCTCCCTCTATCTTGTGTTTTGTGTCTCACTATTCCGAAGTGATTTTCAGTCAACTCTGAAGAAAAGAAGACCAACTTTAAAATCAGTCACTAAATAAACTGCAAAATTGGTTATTTCCATCTGCAGGTTGGAAGCTGAAGATCTTTTTCTTTTTCTTTTAAAGAAACAAGTCAACCACAAAATCGTTTAGTAGGAGAAGTTTCAGCACAGTGCAGAGAGTTAGCAGCATTAACTGGCAGCTGCATTTGTTCACACTGAAGAACCAAACGACTGAGACTGGAGAAAACACCCTGGTTCATGCAGAAGAGTAAAGGTATTTTTTTTAGAGCTCTGAAACATTTTTCTTATCGGCGATTAATCCTTAAATTTCCATAGTAAATCACATTTTAACTGATGTTTGAAATTCCATTATTTTTGCATTTAAGCTGAGAGCACTTGCTGTTTGTAATTAACCCTGCTTTTATTTTGAAATGGTAGACCAAATCTAAAAACATTAACTATACCTCAGAAAAAGGAACTTATCATGGATCATGACGTCAAACAGCTCAAAGGAATGGTAACACAGGTAAATGTTTGAGACATTACGTGGATATCACTTTGGACTTCTCAGCTGAAGCTGTCAGTTTTTTAAAAGTGAAATGAGACATTCAAAGATGCAGCAGTGTCGTTCCCTTGTCTCTTTCTTTTCAGATCCTGCTCCTCATTTTACCACCTTGGCCCAATCTCGATGTCCACCCTTACACACTTACTGACTTTGATGCGCGTTCCCTCTAAGTACGTGAGGGCTTAGTGCTGTCCCACTGTCGAATCGTCAAGTGTGAGAGGGATCTCTTGTTGACTTTTCGAGCCCTTTATGCATCCTGTCCATAAGAGGGCATATCTGCAGACTTAGCGTGAGAGAATTACCCATAGTTCAAAGCATTGTGACGTGAAACATAAGATTCCCAGGGGAGGCGCACAGGAATATATATATAAGATAAACATTAATTTATCCCACAACAGAGAAATACACATAGCCTATTAAGTAAGGATATATGTGATTAAAATAAAAACTTCAGCACTGAAATAAATGAAAGTTAAAACAAGGATTTTTTTTTGAATTGTTCAAATAAAACGCTGGTGGTAAATATCACTGTGAGATTAACTTAGATTCATTTATAACACACCGTACAACAATAACTCTATATGTAGAGGTGTCAACATTTTTAGTCCTGGCTCAGCTATCAGGGAAATTCCTTAGAGAGATTCTAAAACATGTCATTGTGGGAGAATACATTTCACATTGACTTTGCAGCTTGTATCAGGCTTCATCATTTCCCTTCCATTATTCCCTCATTCCCTTCTCCTCCCTTCATTCCTCTTTGTTCCTCCTGTGCTTCCCTTTGGCTCGGAGGTACACTTTGAAAAACAAATATCTCAGAGGCCCGCTCCGCTCCCTCTGAAGAGAACCTCTAAACACTCAGCACTTAGTTCAGCATCATCATCATTGTCTGTCTTTTGTGCCGCTCCCTCTTTCTTTCCCACCCATCTGTTTGGATCTCTATCATTTCCTGCCATCACATCCTCACTTCCTTAATCCTTCCCTCCTTTTTCTTCCACTTCCCTGAGGTGTGGAAGATGGTGGCTTTGAAAACAAATATCCCAACGCTCCACTTAGTTCTCCTCTCTCTACCTTTCTCTCTGAAGGAAACAATCCTTCAATAACGATGTCAGATCATCTGCTGTTTGGGGAATGATGGTGGGACTGACGGTGTGAAAGAGAGAAAGTGAGGAAAAAGATGGACATGAATGAAAGGGAGAGACGCAGGAAGACGGATATGAAGGATGAGAGGGAAACTCTCTCAGGCTTCTAAACCATCTGTTTTATGAAGCAAATTTAGTTACGCACTTCCCCTCGAGGACCGGCGTACCAGTGTGTGTGTGTGTGTGTGTGTGTGTGTGTGTGTGTGTGTGTGTGTGTGTGTGTGTGTGTGTGTGTGTGTGTGTGTGTGTGCGCGCACACTAGCCAGTTGTGTGTGTTTATGAGGGTGTTTTGTGTGATTTGGGATTTTCTTTGTGTCGCACCATTTGGTCCTTCATCCTGTTTCACACTGACATCAACCTGATCTCTCTCGAAGTACTAAGTCAACATTACAGCCTCAAAATTTGAAAGCAAAGGTCGTCTCTTCAATCTAAAACCCAAACCGAGGCTGCGCCAATAAAGGACTCCAGCTCCAATGTTCCTAGTTATTCTCATCTGACCACAAATTAAGTTTGTGTCCCATTATTGCACATTACAGTTCTAAAGCATTGTTCAGGCAATCAACAATGGCATATTGTAAGATGGCACCTGTGACTGGTCAGTTATCTCACCTGAAGTGTGGCTTCCAATTTTTGACTCTTTAGGATGCAACAATACCTGTAGTGGCCTCATTACAGGAAATACAGCAGACCAGGGACTGACAGTGTACAAGATGCCAAACATCACACCAGGGCTGAAAACATGTAACTGCCAATTGATGGTTCACTAAGTTCTCAAGATGAAGAATAAGGAATAACACATTTGTCGTTCACTGTTTTAAGAGGCTAACTTCAACAAGGTGAACACAGGGCACACAGTTTTAATGTTGACAGCGAACGCCCTGTCCTACTGAGTCTGTTTCTGGAGCATGAGCACAGCGGAATGCAGCCATGAGCACAGGGGTTCACAAGATCACAGGAGAACTATAAGATCACAGGAGAACTATAAGATCACAGGAGAACTATAAGATCACGCGGGAATAGAGAGAAAAAACATGTGCTTCCCGTGGAAACAGGAGCATTGAATTGAGTGGCAGCTTTGGGCGTAGTGTGCGGTGCTGACGGACTGCAGCTCGCACAGGCTATGTGAAAATTGGCAGTAAAGACCGAGTGTTATACTGGTGGAGGGTAATTTGAAGCATTTTTTGATCTATAAGCTTTATAAAGATTTTAGCTCAACATGTCATATCCAGCTCATTCTCTTGATTTCCCTTTTGTACAGACTGAGCTTTGAAAAATGATATCAAACTTTGATAATCACGGACGACTGACTTATACCAAACGGTTAACTGATGAACTGACAGGTTATTTGATTGTAGTAGCCTCAAAAGGCTGCAAGCAGTTCAAGGATGTGATCACAGCTGTAAGATCCTATCATTCAGGAAAAATACCTTTTAAATGTCAATTCATGTAAAAAGTTAGAAAGTCCATGTTTACATTTGTTTGAAGGACCAATATGTAAGATATGTAGTGAATTAAGTCATACATTGACCTTACTATATCATCAGACATTACAGACATATGTTGCTATATTGAAGTGCTGGTTTCTCTGTCAACAACGATTCAGGTGGTGTGTTTTGGTTTGACCAGAGAAAGTAGGCAGTTCTGAGGAACCTCCACACAGCTGTTTTGGATGCATCCAATTTGCCAGGCAATCGGAAAATCAACAGGTGTTGCATCGATGAAAGCGAAGAAAACAGATTTTAGATATTACTGATTCTACCCAACCTTAAAAGCCTCTGCATGTTTCTAATATGCTACACTAGCAGAAACGCGGTCAAACTAGGATCAATATTTGAGATGCTTTTGAAACACGGAGAGAGGTGAGAACGCAGAAAGGTTTTTATGACTGTTGCAGAGCTGGCTAAACACTGAAGCTTCAGTGTCGCATACATGGCAACCTGTGCGCACATCGACTCTTGGGAGGAGGGGGCTGGGGCACGTTTTGAATTTGGACTGCAGTACCCATTTTAAACACTAGGTGTCCTTTAACACCAGGTACTATGGAACTGACTTTCCATGTACAACCAAATTAACTCAATATCAAAGTCATTGTATCCCTGCAAACCACTTTTAAGTTACCACAGACACGGCAGAGGCTCCTGATGTAATGTGCGTTCACTAGAGTTTCTGTATTCTCCCAGATTTTAATATTTCAGATGATGAGTTGTTTCTGTTAGCACTGTCAGAGCATGATGCATCACCAATCAGCACACTGCTGTCTGAGGTGCAGAGAGATGCAGACTGCCTCCACTGGAATTGTTTCAGCTCAGGATGAAGTTAATTTCCCCTTAAATAGCTTCAGAGTTAAGTAAACAACCTAATCTGCGTCACTGTCACGCTCATATTTTTGGATTCTAATGCTTCATTTTGAGTTTTGGCATGTCTACAGTGAGATATACACAAACCTGAGGCATCATCATATTGGCATGGCTGATATGCCTTCAGTCCTTTATTATCTACATGTGGCTGTTAGCTGCCATGACATGTTTGATGTCAAAAGAAAGCCCAGAGGTCATTTTAAACGGCGTGTGACTCACGCTGTAAACATAGCATTCATTAAAATGTAAAAGATGCTCTTATAGCAATGCAACTTGATTTTTGTCTGTTCTTAGAGGACCTTAGTAATAAATCATTTTGTTAACTTCACCAAGAAACACAGAACCATCCAAAGGGTTTCCCTGTGCTCGGTCTGTTAAGCCAGGGCTGGAAAAAAACTTTTCCACATTAATAGATGCAGCTCATTTATCCTATAAGTTGCATGTAATGTATGTAACAGCCAAACACAACATATGTGTGCTATTTAGACAGTGGACAGGATGTTTTCAGAATTATCGTATACAATTTTTTTTATGTATATATTAGTTGCCAAGGACTTCCTACTTTTTGTTGCTGTGGTAACAATACCAATATCGATATTATTTTATTTTTAATAGTTTCATGTCAGAAATTCCTGCAATGGCCTATTTTTAATAACTAACTTTGTGTCTCATGCTTAAAAACTCTAGAATCATTTTAAAGCACCTAAAAGGTTCCCCCAGTTTTTATTTTTATTTATCTTAAGAGTAAAGAAAGAGTTAAGTATCATGTTCCTTCAATCAGCCAATTTCACCTTTACTCTGCCATGACTTAAAAAACAGATGAAAAGATAACAACTTTATAACAATAAAGCTCCATCCTCCACTGGGGCCCTTTGTGGTCAGTACCACCCTTTTTTTTTTTAAATCAAAAAAGAAAAATCCTCTTTTTGGATCAACCATCAGTCTGAGTGCTTTTAATTTCCATCAATCACAGAGCTCCTGGTGGGTCTGGCAGCACAACACAGTCAACTTTGGATTTTACTTTAGTCTGTCTGAAGTCTTCATCTATTCGCAGGCCAGCTGTACTGAAACCAGCTCAAAGTCGTGATGAAAGCGGGTAGACCTGAGACTCAGGATCGTTATTACACTTCATCTCTATTGATATCCCCTCACTTCAGTCATTGTGACTGTAAACCCGCACAGAATGCTTTGACTTAGCACATTTAGAAGTGGCGACAGTGAAAATATTTTTTTTACTGCTGAGCACGTATAACGAAGTTATGAGAATGATATGATCAATTAATTATCGGTCTTAAACGAACAGAGCCGCTTTAACGGCGTCATTTATGTTTTGACGAGAGCAGCGTTTTGGATTTATTGGAAAGATAAGTCATCTTTGAGTTGTAACTGTCTGAGGATATGAGCTTTTTTTTTTGTACAACAATGATAAAGAGCCACACTGTAATCTCAGAGGAGGAAGAAGAGGAGAAACAGGAAGTAGATTTTCATGTCTTTTCTTAGATTTCTACGGTAACTCTAACAGTTTATTGTGTCAGGCACATAGAAATTGTCTATCACCGACACAACGAGCTCGCAGCGAGGCCTTTATGTACACTGTGTTTACATTGTTTACAGCACTGTTTGGAGGAGTTTATTGAAGGGATAAATCACGTGTTGCTCGGCTGTTTTATTAGATGATTAGCTGTTTATTGTGAGGGTATTAATTCTCTATAGGGCCACAAAACAGTCTGAGTTAGGACACACCGCCCCTGGCTGTGGTGGTCTGTGTGCGTTTGTATTTGTGTATGTGTGTGTGTATGTTCTCCTAAAGCTTTATTAGTATCTGTGATGGACAACACACCACGCTCTGTGGCATTAAAACAGAGCGTTGGACGGATTCTCAGAATAAACGTTTCCTCTTTCCTGTGCTTGTTGCCATTGGAGTATGTTGTGTTTTTTTTTTTTTTTTATGTGACATACATTTTTACATATTTTAAGGTAATCCAACAGGGGGAGGGGGGTGGTTTTGGTTTCCAGTGAGAACATGACAGTAATACCTGGAGGCAGTGTTTCCAGGTTAACAATTCTTATCGTATTTGGTCAATGACTGAGCAATATTTCTTGAAGAAAAAATGATGATGATGATCAATATGTGGGGGTCCTATTATTATTTTATACATATTACAGCACAGTTATAGTGTGATAATAAAGAGGTAATACATGTGTAATACATTTGTAATAATGTGTATGAAAAATGGGATAGTGTAGAGCAGGAAGATGGATAGGGACAAACAGCGGTAGGGATGGGGGTTGGGGTAGGGTCCATAGCTGCTGGCCGTCTCAACCAACAATCCAGAGGATCAAGAGCTCCCATGAACATATGCTGTTAGTAATTTACATAGTTCATGAAGAATTATAGGCTCATGCTGCCAGTTCCTCCGGCTGTCTAAGCCTATAGCAGCATAACTAGAATAACCCCGGAGCCTGACTGGTAGATGATTCCAAAGGAGAGGGGCCTTATAACTGAAGGCTCTACCTCCCATAGTACATTTAGAGACTGTAGGTACCACCAGCAGGCCATAATAATAAAAAAACAGAATAATAATGATCATTTATATTCAAAGGAGGGACCAAGGTAATGATTGGCGGCGACGCTGGACCAGAGGAGTTGAAAAGCACAGTTTAAAAAAAAAAAAAAAAAAAAAGCCATGTTGTGCGCCATGCAGCCAAAGCAAAACGATGGACCACATCCATGAACAGAGTCCAACCCAACAGCTCATGCTGAGGCTTCTGAGCTTCCACACAACTGTGCAGGCATCGATTTGGCTGCAGGACCCAAATATATTCAGTTGATAGATTCTCCTGCTGTCGTTTTCCTCTGTTTCTGTTAATCGAGTCTTATATTTTCTGATTCAGTGTTCTTGTCTTCGTGTCTCCTCACAAACACCATCTGTATAAACCTGTGCTAAATCACTGTTGACTTGAAAAACACAGTCGTGAACAAGGTGAGCATCAAGCAGAGCGGAGTCTGCACAGCATGTGTGGTTTACAGTTTCAACAAAAAAAATGCCCAGAATGCATTTGTATACCACTAAGACTGGTTACACACTGGACGATTTTCAAATCCTAAAAATGTGGAATACAACAGACATGAGGACATTTTCAACCAATATAAGTTATATTGCAAAACCTCGCTATATGACACGTATCACGATACAGAGGCCACAATATGATACATATTGTGATACACGTTGATTTTGGATGAAGACCATGTCCTACAAAGAGTTCACTACAACAGCTGTTCTTTGTTGTTGACAATACACAGCAGAGGGACACTTTTTGAGGATCCTACAACCTTAAATTCAGAGAACTCAGAGATCCTAGAAGTACATAATCCCAGATGTATCCATGAATGCAAATACCATATTGTTTAATAGAAACGACCACCAGGACAACCCGTGCATAGCCAACCTACGATCTCAGGTGCTGGAAATGACTTTACTGTTACATTATTGTGAGTGAAAAACACGTTCCGCATTCAGCCTTTCACCAAGGTAGGTTGTTCCTGAGCATGAGGAAGCTAAAGGCATAAAGTTAAAGAGAATCTCCTTTTGATTTACATCTGTAAACTAATCGAGCGCCACAGTTTCTATATTGAGCGGACGAGTGCGGGTTAAAAAGTATTCGTTATCAAATACGCTGTACGGGCGCAAGTCTTTACAAATAAAGCCTAAAAGTGCTTCTGAGCTTGTTGGAAGTTGAGAGTCATTCAGTGCCAGTCAGGATGGCACACCCTGGTCCTGAGTAGCGTGCCTAGCGACTTGTTACTAGCGACTTGTCATATGTAGACAGGTTAGTGTGTTGCTGTACTATTTGACCTTGATTTTGCAGAGCATGCAAATTGAATGCCTACTCATGTCAAACTCGCAACTTCCTTTAAAAAATCCAAATTGCAAATTTTGCAAATTGGGCCTTAAACTGTCTAGTGTGTATCCAGCTTATCGGACACCCACTCCCATAGTAAACACACCGGGTTACGAACACTCACTCCAAATTTCACATTTAAATCACATTTCCAGCTACACCTACTGTACACAAACACACAGGACACAAAACACATCCACAAACACTCAGTCTCCCACTCAGCAAGTCACTCTGCTGACCTTTGATGGTGTGTGATGGCTGCAGGCACCTGGAGAAGTGGCAAATTGTGTTTTTGTGTGTACCTGAGTGTGTGTGATGATGTAAGGTTGGGCTTTTTTTTAAACAGATGAAGAAATCTGATGTAACACAAGAACCACTCTCTGTGCATGTTCGTCAGCATATACTGTATACCTTCAACAATCTTATAATGCAAGATAGGTAAGAATTGACTTTAATGCTAAAAGTAAACGTGTGTCTTTGGAGTAAGATTGCCAAATAATTCATCATGAAACATGTTTGTGCTGTTTTTGTTGGCTTTAAATAATCTGTGACTTTAGAATCAATGGACAGGATTAAATAGGGCATTAATTTGATGATACATGTGTTCTCTATAATGATCAATACCAACAGAACATGTAATTAAATCAAGTTGCCAGTTTGAAGAGTACCTTGATTAAAACAGAGACTGAAGACACAAGGCGGTTCATTTGTTTACTTTAAAAATTAAGTATTTTGCCTGTCATACAGAAACAGTACAGCAGCTTTCATTAGGAGCTCCAGCTTCCTTATGTAGTGGTCTCGACGTAACACCTGGTGTTTCCATAGCTACGAAACACCATGTTATTTCTGTTATGGTGACTACACAGGATGTTGCATCTATATAATGAATGATTTCTCTGGCTTTGGAAGTGTTTGAGATAATGTAAGTACACAACAAAATATATATCATACAACAGGTTTGGTCTATTTTGAATTAATTTAAGTTTAAGTTTTATTTTATTTTTTTAATTTTAGTGTAAAAATTCGACAAATTAAACCTTAAAAGAGTGCAACTCTTCTGCAAACACAGCATGTCCAAACGTGGCAGGGATAATGACAAATGTAGAAGTCAGATGACTTCAATTCTTTACATGTTTAAAGACAAAGCCAATTTTAAAAAACAACCATGATCTTAAAAGGGGACTGTGACTCGGCTTGAAACAATAAGAAAGTTGTCAGATGGAAATGTCGAACCATCCGGCTGACAGCCAGGGCAAATGGAAAAGTCTGAAAGAATCTGTTGAACTGCTGGGATGGAACCTTTCCAGCTGATGGAAAAGATTTGTTGAGTTTCTCATCTTGGTCAGCAGCGACAGGCAGCATATGTTCGGAACATCTTAATCTGCTTTTACTCACTTTTGAAATCTCGAGACAACTCCAATATCACTGTTGTGTTGACCTCTGTCAAAGGTTTTCTCTGTTTTTTTTAAGAATGTAAGTTACCTTCACTGTGTCTTCCTCAGTGCCTCTCTTTTCCATTTCCGTCCGTTTTGTACACTGGTGCCTCAAACATAGACTGGAAATATTAAAGGAAGAGGCCCGAGTGACGTCAGCCATCGTCAGGGGGCTTTGGAGTCCAATCAGTGGCGGTCTACATGCTGGAATTCCTGTCTCACTGTAACTTTCAGTTAACCTACATGCAGACTGAGAGCTGGAGCTGAGGCGACTCTTAAGCCTCAGAGGTTAAGACAAACCGTTACATCACGCCTGCCTGTCAATCAGGTCAGCTACACGCCTTATTGTGAATTATTCTTATTCTTCATCAAATCAAAACAGATGAGTTATCAAAAAATTCAAACCCTGTACAGTGTGTGCCGATCGAGATGCCCTAATCAGACCTTTTTTTTTGTTATGTTCACTTCCACTGTAAAAACATGCTTTTTTGACTGGGTGTGTATGTGACTTCCTGTGCTTCTGCAGTCAGCCACTCAAAGTCGTGCAGGATTTGTACTTCTGCATGGGCTTCTTTTTTCAACACTGGAGGTTGTTTCTTGGTCTCAAACAACGCTTATAGAACTGGTGTTTACTTTGACGTGGAAGCTCAAACTGCTGACTGACTGGCCATCATATACTATAGTCCCACTGATTGATAGGCTGTTAGATAAAGAGAAATGTGTATAAAGTTAATCATCATTATCTACTAAATTTATGACAAGACTGATGACTGTTTTATCACCAAGCCCTCATTTGAATTCATCAACACATCAGTGTTATTTAATGAAACAAATTAAGTGGACTTACTGGCATGAATGGTGTTGCAGCATTACTTCATTGGTTTACAACTTGGGGTCTGGGTCTCTCTGGAGGGGCGCCACAGGTCTCAGGGGGTCTGAGGCTCTATCTGCTCATCATTGTGCAAGGGCGGTGTACACCCTGGATACTTACGGGCAATTTAGAGTCACCGAATAATCTTTGGACTGTGGGAGGAAGCCGGGGTACCTGGAGAGAACCCACACATGCACTGGGGGGAACAAGCCAACTCCGCACAGAGAAGCCCTAAACGGGGAATCAAACCAGGAACGTCCTTGCTGCAACAGCGCTAACCACATCACCACCGTGCAGCTGCATTGATGCATTGACGCATTGACGCATATTAAATAGATGCATTCAAAGGTTGGATGACCCGCAGCATGTCTCTGTATTTATGTGTGTGTGTGTGTGTGTGTGTGTGTGTGTGTGTGTGTGTGTGTGTGTGTTTTTAGGTATCGGCACACAGCCTCTGCAGGAGAGATGGAGGGCAGACTGTGGTATTAATCAGAGCTGGATTGTGTTGATCCCTCGGATGGAAAAATAATAATCAAAAGGCCATGAAAGGTCAGCCTTGTGAAAGAGATCTCAGTGCGGTTAATAAGGTTAAAGAAAATAAAACTTATTGGCATGTGTTTTCATCAAGTTTACAAAGCAGGATAATGTATTCAAATGTCTTATAATACATGTTTCCTCACTCAGAAATATCAAGTTACTTTTACTACTTACAGTTGTAATTTAGGTTATTTGAAAGCAATGAATCACTTTTTTGTATTGGTCCTGTGGTCTACCACTCACGGCCGGAGAACATCCTGCTTACTGTGGATATTTTTGCTTTTTTCTGAGACGGCACCAACGACCCTCTTCCTACGTCCACATCTACCGTGTCGCTCAGAGGACAAAACGAATCCATGCTGTGCAGAAACGACGGTCTTAGAAGCAACTGGAGCTGCCTAGAATTACCTCATATAGCCGTCAACTTCCTTGCTTGAACAGGGTCAGATCTCCCGCAGACCGTACTCGAGTACAGATGAATCGTGCATGAGACCACCTTTAAGCGGACTCGGGCAAAGTACCCCAGTACAGTAGCAGTACAGTACATTTGTGTTCACACTCATCAACAGATGAACCAGATTTTGGGATCAAGTGTACTCATGTCCAGGCCCAGGTCCCTATTATGAAACCACCCTAAGAAGCATGTCTCTGGATGTTTTGCACTCGGTTTTACAAAGGGAACTGTGATTCCTGTGAGGATCGACTGCCATAAGAACAAACACTGGGAACAATTTGACTGAGAATAATACAGAACCTGTATATGAGTATTAAGAGTAATACCATGTGATATAAAAAGCTTGATTACATTATAAAAAGCCTGCATTGCACATGATTTTTAACCAAAAAAGAATCAAATTGAAAATCAAATGCACAATATCCTTTAGCAGCAACAGTAGAAGTGTTCATAAATCAGACAAATGTTCCCTGCTCGTGTTATACTGAGACCCACGTCTCTATAAAGAAACCCGACTGCAGCCAAAACTATAAAAGAAGACGAGAAAGAAAAGCAGAGAGCGACATAAAGCCAAGATGTATGTATATCTGAGGCAGACGGATGGCACAGTGAAACTGCTCATTGCTTTCCTTTACATTTTGACCTTGAAGAGCCTTTGTGCGCGGCTGCTTGTGTGTGTGAAAGAGAGCGAATGTGTGTGTGTATGGTAGAGAGAGCGTGAAAGAGTGTGTTTTGTGTGTTCAAGGGGGATTGAAATGGAACGCTTCATCTCACTCTCCTTTGCCTTATTGGGTGAAATTGGTTTGTATTGTGAAGGATGATGGCTTTCTCACATTGCACACTCATATGTACACACACACTCTCCACACACACACACACACACACACACACACACACACACACACACACACACACACACAAGCAGACTATGCACTCATACGTTTGCGCATACCCATATTCTGAGTATTATTCAGGAATGTATAGTTACAACACAGGCTTTATGAGCACAAATACACTGCTACAGACAATCATAGCCAGTGTAAGAACTTTACATGAAAATAATGATTTTCATAATGAAAACGGAGCAGAAGCATGCCTGAATGTTGACATATTTGGTTATAAAGTAATCAAAGCTATCTTTCTGGCCTGCCCTGTATTTTGAAACAAACATGTACATTTTTTGGAATTTCCAGACGCACCGGAATTTCACACCACCACCAACGGTTTTAACCAACCAAAGGCAACAATATGTATTACTCTCACAAGACACACAAAGCGCAGTTACGACTACCCTTCTTACAAAACATACATTTGTTGACAAGCAGATGGTGCAAAGCGAGCAAAGGCGTTGTGAGAAGCTAATCCACCATATCGACTGACAAGGTTCAGTAATATTACCTGATGTTGCGCAAATATGATTCTGAAAGCATCTTCAGCCTGTTTGCAAACTGTTTGCATCCATCAATTAGGGAGGTAGCCAGAGTATCCAGAGAGAACCCACATGCATGAATGCACAGGTAGAACATGCAAACTCCACACAGAGAGGCTCCTGGCCGAAGGGGATTTAAATCAGGGAACCTTCTTGATTTTGAGGCAACAGCAATAACCATTGCACCACCATGCAGCCTCATGTGGAGTATATATGTATATATATATATATATATATATATATATATATATATATATATATATATATATATATATATATATATATATATATATATGTATGTATGTGGATTTAACTGTTATCAATATATCTAGGGGCTGGGTCTAAATGGCTTCATTGGCACATAAGGTTTCAAACTTTAAAAAAAACTAACTTCTAGATCGACAACATTTTATTTGTATCTGAGAGAAGAGGTATCTTGGGTTAGATGACTTTCTGCACTTGGTAAAGCTGCTAAACATGAGACAACGATGATACCGAAAACAATACATACCAGACATACATCTGATGTGACTAACATCTGGAGGGATGTGCACTCTACTTCTTGCTTGGTCACTCTCTCTCTTTTTTAATGTCAAAATACAAAGATTTAGTTTTATTTAGTCCGCATTCCATCAACAAGCTCACCTTGAAGCCACCACTGCAGAGTTACTTGGAGCTGTATGAAAAAAAATTGAACTTTAACTGAATTTTAAGAGGTGCATTTCAATGTGTGCATAAAAGAAAATCATTAAAAATCTTGGCAGATAAAATACATAGAATTAGGGATCCATGTGGAAACTCCAAAACTCTTCAATTGATAAAAGAATAAAACAGATGTGTCATCTTTCCAAAATGTTTTCATGTCACCCTTTTGTTTTATTTTCCTCCGTGGTTTTAATCACACGGACTAGCTCATTAGCAACGCCAACTTAACTCAACATGCCTCATTTCAACCAAAACAGAAGACAAAAAGATATTTAAAAAATGTCCTTGCTTAGCCTATTTGTAGAAATCCAGCTAAAAAAAAACCCACACCTTTTGATTGAAGCATGAACCAAGCTCTAAAGAAGGATGTTTCTGAAAATGTTTCTCCAACGACAAGTTTAATGGGAAGCAGTGGTTTGTTTGTGGATGCAAAATATGTTTTGTCATGACTGATATGAAAACATTCTTGTGAAAACATTACGTTGTTCTTCTCAGGTGGTAGAAAATACAGATGAAGCCACCACAAACTTCCCCTATTTCCATGATGGGACCTCGACCGGACTTGTACCGCCCCAAGCGCCACTTGAGGAAACTAATTCTAACCGTAAATCTATCCACCAGGAGGAGCAGTGATTATGTAAGCTAACGTGATTACTGCATCTGTAAACAGCTGAGCATAATACTGTATGCATCTCTCTCTCTGTGAGAAATAGCCTACTGCATCAACATCCTCCTAAAAGTAATCCTAAATGTAAATTTGTGTTTTTTACCTTTGCTATTTGGGCATGGAGTGTTTAATCATGCCTGTGAATGTGTTACTTAAAGGCAGGGCTGGTCATTTTCGAAAACTAGCATGAACCCACTCCCCTTTGTGCTCCCTCAAAAGCCACGCCCCTCACTTACTTACACAAGCGCTGTTGCTCCAGAAGTGGACCTCAGCTCATCGGTTGAATTGTGTAGAAATGCGTGTAGAAATGTGTCATTCAGCGGAAAGTAAACACTAAACTTTATCATAATACATGTAAAAAATAAAAGAAGGTTTGTAATACTCACAACAGCCAACGCCAAACTCAGAGTATAAACTCCGTCATCTGTGATGCACTTTGAGTGTGGACTAGTACAAGCAAGGGGTAGAGAACGAGCAGGGAGACAGGGAGGCCTGTTTAGTTCTTCAGATTGGTACCTCGAGGCAGACATTGGTCGAAGTTTTTGCACGCTTACAACTGCTACAGATGACAGATTTTCTTCATTCCTTTTTCAGAGCACATGAGTTATTACTTTATGTCAGGACCTAAAGACAATTTCAACCAAAATCTTAAAAAAGTGTATCTGGGGAAAATGACCAACCCTGGCTTTGAAATCACTCATAACATACCAACATTACAAGTGAAAGGGAGGGGAGAGTACCTCTGCAAACATTTGAATCGAGTTCAGAAATAGTCCAGAGTGCTTGAGTGAAAAAAGGCAGAACAACACCATACATAAAGTATGTAGTGGTAGAATAAGCTTTCCAAACAGTGCTCGAGTCTTTTCCCTCACTTAATGCATTCATACATTAAACTTGGAACAGAGGGGGAATCGAATGAAGCAGTCATTTATATTTCATTACATCGAGTACATTTGTTTAACACGTTTCTCCATATTTATAAGGGTTCTCTTTAATTCCCCAAGCTGCAAACAAAAGCAGACGCTTACGTTCTTCAAAGGTCTTTTGTGTTTTACGTGATGGCGTCTCTGAAAACAGAAGTGTTTCTTTGAGATGTGTGCTCTGAAGCAGGAAAAAAAGGCTTCAGAACTTCTACAGTTAGAGAGCATCCGGGAATCTTTCTATGCAGGGTGTTATTAGCATCTGTTTGGAGTCACATAGATGAATAAATTATTTAATTTAGATCACTTGAAACATACAGAATACCTCATTCCTGTGCTGTCATTGGATATTATATTCCTATGGTGTATCTTGAAACTGTATTCCCTGCATATACTGTATACATTTGTAAGCATTAAGTAAGACAGTGTGCAGGACTTACACACCAGGGGTTTTCAGACTGAAGGAACTTTATTCAGTTCTAGGAACCGTTGGAACCCGCCCCCCCTTATTTACCCGACCCCTTATAATGATTGGTCCGTCAGTGTGCGGCTGGTCGAACATAGAAGCTGATCCAGCACCACCAACGACCATTTTTAAATCCCAATGTCTAGAAAATTAGCAACTGACAATAAATAACAATCAGTAAAAAAATGGGGGAAAAACATAGACAAATGGACTGACAAGAAGTCCAGGCATTATTGAGTGTTTATGCGCCAGAGGAAATACAATTTTATCCACTTTATTCACTATTCAGCAGAGTATAAAAATCTTTACATTTTCCTGCCAGCTTGTTTAAATTGGGATATCATCACACAGTGAAGCAATGCCCTGAGAAGGTGAAGAAACGGGAACTTCAAAAAAATAAATAACTAAAACAAAAAAACAACAAATAAATGACTGTCAGCCAGATGTGTGCTCAAATATGCCGTTTGTATGCCGTTTGAAGATTTTCCCTTCATGACATCACAAAGGGCAGTAACCCCTCCCCCAGGTGGGTGACACTCCCACAGCTAGGTGTTTGTTCTGCCCTCTGGGTCTGCCTTCTCACCGTAAACAATTGGGTATGGTGCCCAAGCCACCAAGCCACCCAAGCCCTTTTAGATGGGTATGGTCCGACACAGCTCATTTACATTTAAAGCTACAGACACAGAAACAGCCTGTTCTGAGTATTGCTGAAATACAGGGGTTTATAGACATGATCAAATACAGGATCAGAGTGGATTCATAACAAGAAACTTCACAGATATGTTTTGAGTAGCCCTGCGACTTATTTAAAATGAGTATAATATGTGACCTTTAAATAAAAAATATGATTTAAATAAAGATTATACTACAAAACACAAAGGGCACCACTCCCCCACACTGTCTCTGTCAGTGGTTTTAATAGGGTGAGTCGGGCTTGGTATAGGTTTTGTCAAAAGGCTGGCACGACTGAAAGATGTGCAGCACGATTTCATCAACTCACAGCAAAGGGCCCAGTTTGGAGTTGAACCTGTGCAGCTGCAGGAAGGATTGGCCTCGAGCTACCAGTGTGCTTGCAGCTCGGACTTATGTGCAGGTTATGTTGGTCCTTTTAGTAGATAAGTGAGATTTGCTGAGTGGGTGTTTTGTTGTGCACATTTTTTTGTCGGGCCCCAAAGATTTCATACACATTGTTCCTCAGTCATAGACAGGTAGCAAAAAGCTGCTGTAATTAAAAGACAGGAAGAAACAGAACAAGAAAGACGAAGGAAAAAAACAGAAAAGAGACAAAACCAGGGAGAGAGAGAGAAAGTGAAACAAAGGGGAAAGTGACAGGGATGCATAAAGAAACAAAAAGGAACAGAGAAGCTGAAAGAGAAAGAGAATGGAAGTACAGTGTGTGTGTGGGCAATGAGGGAGGGAGTTATTTATGGATATAGGTCCATTAGAGAAAGTCTTTGAGAGAGTGAGAGGAACAAAGAGGTTTTTGATGTTGATATTTCAGCTTCGTGTCGTTGGACTTGATGGACATAAATTAAGTTTTGGTGGAGCAAACATAAATCCTGCAGTAAAGAGGCAGATGTTGAGAAATGAGAAATGAAAGAAGAAGTCTCAAATTTAATTTTAAAGTATTGAACCTTTTTGCATGACTGTCTTATCGACGCCTTTATCTTGTAGCTTTTTTTTTGCAGCCACTTAACCTAGTGCAGTAGATACACTGAGAGCCTATCTGCAGACAGATGGATAGGGCTCAGATTAACTCCACAGACAAACTGAGAAAAAAAGAAACTTTATATGAAAACACATACAAAGTGTGGAAATCCTTCAAAGTGTGGTGTCAATTATTTTCTGCTCCCAATCGAGTCAGTGTCTCCCTGATTTCATATCGTAAATATCAAACATGTTAGATATCGAAGATTCCAGATCTGACTGCCTCCTACCCGACGATCGCGGAGGGCATTCCCATATTCAAGGCTTGTCGTAAATCATCATTTGTCTTGTAAATCCACTTGTTTGCTGTCCATAAGATTATTTTGCTGCTCCTGATCGAATCTGAGTCTCTTATCGTAAATATCAACTATTTTTGGTATTGGGCTGCCTCAACTGAAATACCTGCAATAGCCAATGAGAGCGTGCAGACAGGGAAGTGTCACTAACTGGATGGTGTGTATTTTTACAATTCAAAATCAGCAAACATGAACATGACTACTCATCAGGATTCCATTCATAGTCTTTTTCTAGTTTTTCGTAATATAACGCATGCCAGGACAACCAGCTGGCGACGTCAATCATCCTCTGTATTTGTTTTTCATCTTAAGTCACGTTTGATCAGGCAAGTTTCTGTGAGATCTGGTGTCTGTTATATCACCACTGTGAAGTCAATACTACAAATGTGCAGGTGTGTGGTCCTGGTGGTCTGGCCGAGTCGTTTGGTGTGTGCTTTTGGAGGATTATTATATGAATAATCGGTTGAAACTGTCCTTATGTCAGTGTTCTCCCACATTTTTAAACCCAGTTTAGATTTAAAAATTGTCTATAACAGTATCATCTAACATAACCGGCCCACCAACAAGGTAGCAAGATGCATAGTAGCAGTTAAAGAAATTAAGGGAAGTAATATTTACAGCTGCAATAGGACAAGTCTATTTGTTTCCAGTTATTAATAGGTTGCAGTTATCTGGTTTCTAAACTTGTATCTGTTTGGTCCGCTTTCTGTTTTGCCTAAAAAAATGGACACTGCATACATGTGCATGCCAATTTGTTTAGACATCAGATGAGATTCTGGGGACCTAGTCGTCATAACTATAGGTTACACCTCAGGCAGACAACCTTTATGGTCTGATATCAGAAGGAACTGTCTCAAGAGTCATGCACAGCAAAAGCATCCTTTGCCTTCTCACTGAAAAGTAGACCCTTGAAATCCCCTCAGGCTTCAGGTTCAGGGGTAATAAAAAAAAAAGAAGTTACTTTCTTCTTTTACCTGAACACAGTTTAAACTCTGGCCATGAACTTTTCATGTACCTGTTCTCCACTTCAGCCTTTAAAAGACCCGAATACTTGTTCTTCCCATCGCCTTATGTACTCAGTGAAAAGTGAAGCATTAAATCCCTCCAGGCAGAAACAAGAAGGATGGCACCAGCACCGCTCTCAGCAAGAGTCCTGTGTAACAACATTCCCCCCCCCCACTCCTCCATTTATGTTTTATTTCATTTCTATCTCTTAATGTTGCAAGTGGGCGTAATTTCCATTTCGGTTCCGCATCCATCCGTGGCTCTGGCACAATTTCTGTTGTTGTTGTGATGTTTTCACTGTTGCTAATTTATGATTAAAGCCATAACTGTAAATACACGCCTCGTAAACGTATGTCTTTTTGACTAGATTCACACATTTCTATATATTCTAATTATAATTCAACCGTGATGTTTTTGCAGTGATGTTTGCTCTTTGCTTTTTTATGAAGAACCTGCCTTACTACCACTCTACTGAACCTGCTGGTGAGTATTTATAGGGTGTGAGTTTGGGGTTTAGTGCCTTGCCTAAGGGTAACCCATAAAAGTGTGACGGCCCTCCTGCCAGCAGGGCCCACTGTTGAGTTCCCCCCTTCTGTCTGACTGCATGTTTGTCCTTTTGCAGGACCCTTGGAGGAGGTCTTTTGCTGCACCTGGGTGGACCTGGCCAGCCTTTCCGATGTAATTAAAGCTCCCATATTATACTAATTTATACCTTTCATGTTGTCAGTCTGTGAAACCTATACAATAGCTTTGCATGATTTGCAGCTCAAAAAACTCCTTATTTATCTTATCATGACGTCAAATTAAAACCCTTAAAGAGGACATATTATACCCCCTTTCCATCTTTTCAAACAGTCTCCTGTGGTCTAAATGAAACATTTGTGCTGTGCTTTGGTCAACAAAATAACATGAATCAAGCACCAGAGGAGGTTTGTGACCCTGTATAAACCAGCTCTCTCAGAACACTCCATTTTGGTGTGTGTGTCCCTTTAAATGCAATGAGCCCCCCCAAATTTTCCCGGTAGATATCAATCCTCTGTAGCAAGACTAAAAATGGTGGACATGCGCAAAAGATTTGTTCTAGGCTGGGGATGGAGTCCATGGGTGGAGATATCAGGGGAGGGGAGGGTATTTTTTTTTACCAGAATCCAATTTGTGACATCACAAACTGAGAAAATTTGAAACGGAGTACTTTTCTCGGTGTTGTAAGACTTATGCAGACTACAAACAAAGGACTGGATGGATTTATTTCACATTTTGTGGGTCGGTAGACTCTCAGATTACCCGAATATGTGTTCAAAAAAACACTGTAAAAGTAGATTTTTCATAATATGTCCCCTTTAATTTACCTGAAACAGTTAGTTGCAGCTGCTGTCTCTTTAAGGTCCCCCCTCCCCACTTTCTTCTGATTGGCCAGCTCTCTGGAAGTCTTATACAGGGCAGAACGCTGCAGGGCTGCCAGGAGAGGGGCCGCTCTCCAGTTCTAACATAAGAGAACCTAAGAGGTTTCAATGGCTTACAAAGAGGTTTGAAGCTGTCTCCTGACATTCTTGGTTCCATATTGAGGAACTTTTTGTGCTTTGCAGAACAAGCTGTTAAGCGCCCTCTGCAGATTTATCCTGGGGTTACTCCAACATACATTTACCTCAGGATTTGAAACAGTGTGCATGTTTAGTATTGACTTTATGTGAGTTTTATAATAGGAAGCAGAATAATAGGTCATCTTTAAAATCCAGCATTCAGCCCCTACTCTCTCTCTCTCCACTCTCCTTGTTGCTATTCTAATAGCAGGATTTGTTTTGTTTAGTGTATTAGTCTCTATTCATACAATACAACATGCACCTCACATCCTACACTCACCCAACAGCCGACACACTCACTACCTGACAAACACATACTGACGCTTTTCGTCATAATGAATGCCTTCTTTACTCTCGGCCTACTGTGCCACTGTTTCAATCCTAGTGGAAATGTCTTTCGCAGCAATGATTGTGTTTACACAGTCTTTACTGACAAAGATGGATCCAAAAGTAACTAATTAGAGGCAGCCAACTGTTACCGCAAAACAGACCCAGGAGGCCTCAAAGTCATCATCAAAAATCTCCATTATACCGAAACGCTGCTGCTCAAAATTATACTGTACTGTATCTTTGCAGTATATTCAGAGAAATAAACACTGAAATGAAGCTTTAATTTGGTAACATGTGGTGAAGATCTGCGGCGTGTTTGGAGGAGTAACATTCTGTCCTGTTAAGCAGTCATCACCCTCTGAGACATGTCCAAATGAATTCATGATTTAATAAACATCACCTCTTCGAACAGTCTCACAAGCTACCCTGCTAGCCAAAAGCCCTGAAGTTAAGATGAATGTACAGAGAGCTGATTTTGGTTGTTACAGCCGAGAGAAACCCAAACAGAATTGATGTAGGTGTTGTCCTACCCGGGAAAGTAACTCCAACTACAGGAACTAATGATTTACAAGCAAGTCCTATTAGTCACAGTATCACGAATCTGTCAGAGAGCAAGCCTTGTCAGTTTACACCCAAATAAGGTCCAAGGGACAAAATCTGCCATGGCAGCTAATTCTCTGTGCCTGAAAGGAAGGTACGGGAACTGAGCAGGGAAAGAGAAAAACATCCAATTGGAACCGATACCAGACAACTCAAGACAGCGGGACATTGTAGACAGAACTTGAAGCAGTAAAAACAGTCTTTAAAAAAGGTAAATGCTGGACACAGGTGAGCAGTGAGGTAACAGGCAAACAGTACGGGCAGGGACGGGCAATGGGGAGATGAAAAAACCCCAGTATCAATCTGGAAGTGGGAAACACACACATAAAGCAAATAAACTCCTGGAGCTTGACATGGAAAACTAAAGCTGTTTTCACATCTGCACTCCTGAAAATATCTAGATAATTTCCGAAAGACTGCTCCAGATATTCTCCTGACCTGGCTGTTCACATATGCATCTCAGATTGAGAGACCTGTCAGACAGGAGGGGGGAAGGGGGGGTCTCCTGAAGAAAGACGCAGAAGTAGCAGACGGCGCAACAGAGTCCGTTATACGATGTTATAATGGGAATATTTGCCTTTATATCAATGCTACGTGTAGTTTGGCGTTAATTACGTGCACGGAGATCGTAGTGGTTGCATGCATACACTCTATGCATCATGCTGCAGTCACAGTATATAAATGTAACTCCCCCTCCCATTGGCTTGAGGTGAATTCTCCGGAGAATATCCTGCTACGTTCTCACATCCTGTGGGTGACACTCTGTGGGTGACACTCCCACAGTTCGGTGTTTGTTCTGTCCTCTGGCTACATAGCATTTAAAGCTATGGATACAGAAACATCCTGTTCTGATCAGGACCGAAATAGAGGGGTTTCTAGGCATGATCAAATACAGGCTCAGAGAGGATAGAGTTTTTGCAAGAAACTTCAGAGACATGTTTTGGGGACCTCTGAGACGTATTTCAACTGGTTGAAAATGAGTAGTTCATGGTTTTCACACCCAACACACAAGGCTCTATGAACACAGACCTATCGTAAATATATGATAGAAAATCACTCATGTAACCTTGAACTGCAAAGAGAACAAAAACACTTTTCACAGAACTTCCCTCTGGGCGTTTGGTGGCCCTGGAGCACCACATAATAAAACATGGGACCTCTGCAGTGCCTACATCTATATCAGCTTGCATCTCTGCCCTTCCCCTCTCTGCCTGATTATCTATTTATTTCCCATTCCCCCTTTCATTCCGTCTCATTCCGTCTGCAATTCTCTTACTCCTCTCTCTCTGTGTGTCTTTGTCTCTTCTTCCATTCAAATGAACAGAGGGCCAGAGAGGGTTAGCTGAATACCACTCTAATCTCTGTCTTTCTCTTGCGAGCCAGTCTTATGCTATAAGCCTCTATTGGTAGGCAGCCAGTGACTGCTGAGTCTTGTTAGCAGTATCCCCTCTCGAGACTGTTTAATGTGTTGCATTGGTATTCAGTAGTTGCAAAGAGGGGGTCAATGAAAGAGGGGAATCTGGGAAGGAGAAATACAGAGTGTATAGGCAAGCTGAAAGCATCGTGTAGCGTCCAGGAATAGCGATGGTCATTTGTCCTTGTTTGTCCTCATCATCCTTATTTCCTTCACTACTCTCTCATTATCTCTGTCTCACTCCTCTTAAGGTTTCCAATCTTAAAAATAAACATCATATGATCTATCTATTTGGATCCAAATCAAATGTAGGAGCATACCATCACTCACGTTTTTGGTAAGATGGTGATTACCCAAGCTGTCATTGGTTTGTCTGTCTGCCATCAGAAGACAGTCCAGTTAGCTCTTCTCTCCTCCACAGTATTGTTAACAGACTGTAGTAAATTTGTTCCTTGATTTGAAAAACATTATCAAGTGCTATTTTCTCATTTCTAATTCAAAATATCGAATTACTCCGCAATAAAGTCCATTCATCCATCCATCCAATTTTTGGATAACTCAATAACGTTTTGATTTTATGAATAATAAGCATTATTCACAACAAGGCATGTAGCTGACCTGCCGGCTGTTTGTCAAGAGGCTTACAACCCGCCTCAGCTCCAGCTCTCAGCTTGTCATTAGTTGACTGAAAGTTAGGCTGAGACAGCATTTCCAGCATGGTGACCGCCATTGATGGGACTCCAAAGCCACCCGTAGTAACAGATGGGTAATTTCACTCAGGCTTCATCCATTAATATTTGTAGTCTATGGACCAACCCCAGATGACTTTGTGTCCTCAGAGGTCACCAAGCAGACTTGATGATCAAAATATGAAACTGACCCTTCAGAGACTAATCTCCCAGCAGTCTGTAGCTTCTTCTTTCGTTCAATGTCTGCAAACATTAAGTGTGGCTTCACTGTAGCAACAATTGAAACCATATTAATACCTTAAAATTCCACTGCAACACTGATCTATTTTTCCATGTTTCTCTCTGTCATAGTGGTGAATGTCCCACAGTTACATTTGAAGCTTCAGTCGGCAGCAGTGCAGCGTGGAGGAGACTGTGACTCTGAACTCCTCACAGACGAGTCAGCGTCGGGAATGAGCAGTCTTACGCTGACAAGCTCTCTTTGACTTCTACGTTGGCTTCAGGGTTAAGCAGCTGACAAGTGGGGCTGCATCTAGCCTTGTATATGACACACACACACACAAATGGAGGATGAGGTCTGGAAATAGTTATAGCACACTAGAGTTGAAGCATACACACACACACACATTTCCGATCTATGGCAAGCTGGAAGGGCCTGACGTGACTGAATGTAGAGTGCTCTGATGTCACATGTTGAGGCGTGAGAGTGACAGCGTGATGTACCGCAGTAAAAAGTCAATGTGAGCTCAAGGCATTTGCCATCCATCACTTTGCTGTACTACTCTAAAGCAAACAGCGAGAGTACAAGCATACATTCTGAATACAACTAAGTGAGAAATCTGAAAGGTAGAGTTCATGTAACCTCAAACACTCAGACACTGAGGGGTCAAAAGAGGCCAACAGACAAGTTGAGCTGTTATCTTGAGACAGCAGACAAGATTTCATTCTTTTAAAAAGTTAACTTCCTACATGATTGTCAAAAAAAAAAACCCACAAAGTTCTACTTTCAACTATTTCAACTTGTACTTTGTTGACTGCCTTTTGGTTTGATGGCACTTCAAAGTGATCAGTTCTATAGAAAAGTAACTTTCCAAACATTCCGGTATGAATCTAAATTAATGCAATTTGGCTCAATTGTTGGTCGTCTCTCAACTGGAAGGTCGGGGGTTCGAATGTGTCAAGACATTTAACCCCAAGTGGCTCCCGATGCTTAATCAGTGTGTGCATGTGTATGAAACGATCAGTTTTGAGATTTTGACTATCACATCCTCCACAGTAGAGGTGGAGGAAAAAAATGATACAGCATAGTATCGCAATATGAGGGGCGATATTATGTTGATTCATGGTTGACAAGTGTCAATATATTTAATTATATTAACAGCAATTGTTTGTTTTTTTAAATTTTGAATGGCTGAAGGGGTTCTATTTCAATTCATTTTGAACAAGTCACATTGTTAAAATTCCTGCAGTCATACAGTCGTTCGTACATGTTTGTGTTCAGTTCAGTTGGATTAGACTGAAATACTAACCATTCAGATTGTGAGGAGCATGCTGCCTTTTACAGGGTTTTACTTTATCACAGTGTTGGTCAGTCTGTGGGAACGACTCCCATTGTGTAGAAATAAGAAGACTGAAGTGAGATGAATAGACTGAGAGGTTTTTTCTTATTTGACAAAACTTTTTCTTGATGAAGTTTATGGACAAACTATGCAGCTAGAAAAGTTTTATTGCAATATATATTGTGTCGCAATTTTCAGCATATCGCAAAATGTTTAAAATTGCAATAATATCGAATTGTGACTCAAGTATCGTGATAATATTGTATCGTGGAGCCTCCGGTTATTTCCACCCCTACTCTACTAGTGTGTTTACATGGACTAGAGTGTCCCAGTTTTGATCTGGGTTTTTTAGTATCCTGTCTTTGTGTTTGTGCATGTAAACATCATATCCTGATTTCATAAACAGCGATTAGCTGATTTTGGGAAACCTAATTTGGCTACCAGGAGAACTCAGAAAGAAAAGCGGATATTGTGGCATGTTAACACATTACCCCGGTTTTTGACAGCTGACGACTTCCTGCACAGGCTCAGCCGCAGCCAAGTGAAACAAACATGGTGTTGGCAACAAGAGCATCTTACTTCTGTAGAGTCAAAGAAACTGAGTTTTGTCTGTCAGTAATTAAATAATTAAATATAATCGAAAAGTTCAGATGGGAGAAAGCATCATGCAGCAAGCCAGACTGGTCTCATTTTATCTCAGATTTTAAATTTGCCACAACTTGTGTTGTAAAAATAAAAAATAACAGGTATCTGCACAGATAAGATGCAGGAATCAGAAAACGTATAATTTATCATGTTTTCAGGGATAAGAATAACCAGGTTTCTCTGTATGCTTGTAAACACCATATCTTGCATATGATCAAAACCAGGACAGGGATCATAACCGGTATACTCAAGTCCATATTAACACACTGCTGGAAAACCACCTATAGACGTAACGATGGGGACATGGATAAAAGAAGAGAGAGAGAAAAGATTTTGTGATCACGGTGTGAGCAAGGCAGAATGGTGAGGATGCTTATGTGTGAGCAGAGAGAAGGTGCTTGTGAGAAACCATGAGAATAAAAGATGAGTGCTATAGTGTCGGAATGTGAAGAGATAACGAGAGGAATGGTACAAGGAGAGTGGAAACTAGAGGATACTGGGGACTGATGGACAGACAGACAGACAGACAGACAGACATACAGACAGACAAGACAGACAGACAGACATATAGACAGACAGAAAGACAACATACTTCATGTAAATTTAACAAGATCTTCTGGCTAGAAATTCAGTGTGAAGGGGAGTTACCTGTAATGTATTGTACTGCACACACAGTAAGTCACTTAATTAACATCTCTGCAGTGTGAAATCTGCAGGCTGTCTGATTCCACAGCTACGAAGTTTATGAAAGTAGTCATTGTGAAGACTGGATTGATTTGAATAAATGATATTGTTCTGCAGCAGAACTCTTGAACATATCAGATAAAAATGGGCAGCTCCCATAAGGGCAGTATTTTAATATATTACTAAGCTCATATTACTGTCCTCTTTAGGGAATACAGGTACACTGAGGTCTACCGTTCATGTGCAATTTGAACAGCTGAAATGCCTTTTTTCTGTGCGACCTTTTTAGAAGTTTTGCACCATTTAAGGTCACATATTATGCAAAATACACTTAACCATGTTTTTCTAATGCCAAAAAGGGTTCCCTCGTCTGTCTACAAATCCCCCAGTTATGAGAAAAGTCCATCCTCTCCTTCTTTTACCTGCTCCACTTCTCAGAAAATGTGTGCTCATACAGGCCGTTTAGAGATTTTCCCTTCATATCACATATTATCCTCCTTTTCAACAAGTTTAAATAAGTCTCAGAGCTCTCAAATACATGTCTGTTTGGTTTCTTGTTATAAGTCCACTTTGTTCCTATAATTGATCATGTCTATAAACCCCTCTATTTCAGCCGTGCTCAGAACAGGCTGTTTCTGTGTCTGTAGCTTTAAATGAAAATGAGCTGTGTCTGACCACGCCCCTCTGGATGGGCTTGGGTGGCGTGGACTTTATTTCACCATGTCCTACTGTTTAAGGTGAGAAGGCAGACTCAGAGGGCAAAACATACACCTAGATGTGGGAGTGTCACCCACCTGTGGGAGGGGTTACTGCCGTTTGTGATGTCATGAATGGCCTGTTTGAGCACACATTTTCTGAAAAGTGGAGCAGGCAAAAATCAGAGAGGATGGACTTTTCTTACAATTGGGGTGTTTGTAGACAGACTAGAGACACATATTAGTGTTGGTAAAAAAAACAAAAAAAACAACAAGGTAAAGTGTATTCTGCATAATATGTCATCTTTAAGTTCAACATGATTCTGAAATGTAGATTTCATTGTAAATATTTCCAAATAGTATTTAAAGTAAAATAAATTATTCCGCCTATCTTTTTTTTTACGCCTGAATAAACCCAAAAACTCTTGCATCAATTAAGGACCTAGTAACTATTTGAGAGAAAATAATGATTTTATTCAGTTACTTTGCTGAAAAAGTTGCCAATCAAGCTCTCATTATGTTGATACAAAACTCAGCCACTAAAAGGTTTCTATCAGGCAAAGAACATCCGTTCAGTTAGATTTTACAGCACAAGTAGTTCCATTACCACCACCAGGACACATTTAGCGCCATTACAGTAAACCTTCTAAAATATTTTAGTGGAGAAGAAGGAGCTTCTTTTTCTTCCGTTATTCTGATTTTCTGTTTCACTGATATATTCACAAAACCACCATGTTTTGTATTTATGAGCATCTGTTATCCAAACTAACTTTACATTCAAAGCTTTTCCTTTGGCTTCTTACACAATAAGCCGTTTCTCATTACACCAGCTTAATGCTTCTAATGAAAACTAGCAGACATTATTAGCATGCAAAAGTGCAGCTGTTATTAATACTTAGTCCCTTCTGGGAATGTCTGACTTTGTCACTAACAACACTGTGACAGGGTTTAAAAACATTTAAAGGATATTTCTAGAAATATGCAGATAAAAAAAATAGTTGTTTTTTTTACTGGAAATGAAACCCTTATAAATAAACAGAATAATTATAGATTACATAGAGTGCGCTTCTCTTTTCATGTATATAGTGCTGAATTAAAAGTTAGCTCAGGAGGCTTTACAAACAGAGCAGGTCAGGAATTATTTTTCTTTCAGATAAAAGTTAGGAAGCTTTAATATCTATCTATTATGATGCATTTGGCAAAAGTGGCATGGCATAAGTCCAAACAGTCCACAAGGGGTTAGAGTTTAGGGTGCAGAGTAATCAGGCAGACGGCCTTGAGGCAGGGCAAAAGAGGAGCAGGCACTTTCAGGCATGGGAAGCGCACGTGGCAAGGGAAGGGCGGCCGGGAGGCACACCGAACCGGCTGGTCAGGTCAGCAGAGTGGCCAGAAGGCCAATCAAATGTGTGGAGAAGGTCTGGAGGGCCCCACGAGGGACAGGAAGAGAATTTGGTGAAGCTGCAGATGGAGAACCAGGGGCAGGAGGCCGGACCGCCAACAGAGAACCAAGGGGTCAGCCAGGCCACCAATGCAGAACCAAGGCTCTACCTCCCATACTATACTTTTAGTCACTTTAAGCCGAAATGCATGCTGGGTGTCCAATGTTCTCGAGGTAAACAGGCACTTTTTACCGACACACAAAGGAGCTTTCGTACTTTTGTTTTTTTACACACTCCTCCTCCCTCTACTGTCTTCCTTGGGGAGTGCTCTAAGCTTTAAATAAAGATGTAAAGGTTTCTCAGATACTCTGTTTGTAGCAAGGTAAAGGCTGCCCCACATCCCACCTCAACCCAGCCAATTACTGTGACAACAGCAAAAACAAACACACACACACACGCACACACGCACACACTCACACACACACACACACACACACACACACACACACACACACACACACACACACACACACACACACACACACACACACACACACACACACACACACACACACACACACACACATAGGGTTTTCTTATCTAGACTGATCTTACAGGTTTGTGTGTCTGTGTGTGTTGCTTCCATCAGATTAAGATGTGTGTTTCACAAAAGTCCCAGGCATGAGCAGCACCTAGCCTGTGATGAGATGAAAGTGAGGGATGCGAAGTGCCTTGCGAAGTGGAGTGTTTTCAGATGAGGCAAGTTAAACAAGTTAAAAGAACTTAACATAACACGTGAACACAGATGAAAACAGTAGAGAGATAAGTCTTAGTCTTAAAGAAGAGTTCAGCAACTCCTGAAGGAGCCTTGAAAGATAAAGGAAACACTGTGCGTTCCGTCAAAGCCACAGTTTTGCTCCGTCAGACGGCGCATGCCCTGCCCCACTTGGTCCGTTTTTCTAGAGCATGAGCGCAGCGGGCACAGCCATGAGAAGCTGTACACACATCACAGGAGAACCACAAGATCATGTGGTAATAAAGAGGAAAACAACATGTTGCTTTGTCTTTCTGAGCTCAACTTAAAACACCTCATTTTATTTTATTGTACTAACCTTTATTTAACCAGGAAAGAAATCTCATTGAGATTAAAAATATATTTTTAAAGAGTGTCCTGGCCTAGATTAATTAATAATTGTTTTTATTGCACTTGTAAAGATTTGCCTTTAATTAAAAACGACTAGTTTGAGATTGAAATCCTCGTCTTCTTTTTGCCCTACACAGGAGAATCAGTTGTTAAAATAAGTAACTAAGTAACTTTTACTTATACTTCAGTAAAATTTCATCAAAGTAGAAGTACTTTTTCTTGAGTGGAATATTTTAATACTCTTTCCACCTCTGCATATATCAGATTGAGAAAAGGTTGAAGAAAAGGCTGTTTGATCACTTTGTCTGACACCTACTTAGTGTTGGGCAACTATTGTCATCAATTCTTCTTGTTGTATTCCGTTTATTTCAGTGTTTGGATTATTTCCTGTTTCATTTTCTCTCTTTCTTCCTTAGTGTTGCTTGTTTTCCCCCTGCGTATTTTCGATTGCATTATTTCTTAGTTTAGTCATCAGTGTCTCCTGTTTTATTTTCTAATTTCTTAGCTTTGTGTTTCTCTACTTCCTGTGTGTATTGTTACCGTTACTTTCTTGATTTCTATGTGTGTCGTTAGTGTTTCCTGTTTTATTTTGTAGTTCTTGTCACCCGTGTTTCTTGTCTTGTCTTACTTCCTCTGTCTGGTTTCCCTCCATTTTGATCGCTCTGATTGGCTCCACCTCTCTCACCTGTCTCTATAGTCTCAGTGTTCCTTCCCCTCTTGTTGCCAATTCATTCGTCTGACCTACCCGTGTTCATGCTACATCTTACCTCCCAGTTTTTTCCTTGTACTTTAGCTCCATTTGTTTTTCATTTGGATTTGGATTTTGGACTTCTAATTCTTGTACACGGTAAGATTCAGTTTTTGCCTTTTGACTTCTTGTTAATGAAAATTATCTTTTTTGCATGTTGGTCCTTTGTTTTATTACTCAACATGACAAAAGAAGATTTATTAAAATGCAAATGTTTGCTACAACAGCATATCTTTGATTCTTAATATCTCACTCTGTGATTTTTAATGTTCAATGATTTAATGTTTGTGATGAGCTAAAGTGAATCAGACAAGAAAAGGACACAATGTATGGCTCACACTTCAATACTGGACATGCTGTGATTATTGAATCCAGTTCATCCTGTAGCAGTGCTATGAGTTTAATCTTAAAAAATTTAGAATTTTTTTTGTTCTTGTTCTCAGTTCTTTGTTAAGTTTTACCCAAGGGTCCATCCACAGAGCTAAAATGCATTGACTGTGTATAAATATGGACGTCAACTGATGTTACCCATTAGTGTCTGAATCTGACTTTTGAAGTCCATCGGTGACGTCTGCCATATTATTAACTTTCTGGAGTTGGTGTAAAGTCGGGCCTTGTGCTTCCTGACAAATGGCTACAATGCACCAGTCAGTCAGTGAATCCGTTTAGTTTTGTAACCAATAGGTGAACAGAGGCTAATTCAACCTAAATGCAGTTTACGTCTTAATATGTGAGTAGAACAAGGCATTAAAAACACTATTAATCTATTTTGAATTTAAATTTTATTGAGCTTTAAGATTTTCCTCATTGCTCTGACTGGAGGCAGACATGTTTGTTGGTGTGTGTATGCGCCTGAATGATTGTGTGTACTTGCTTCATTTTGGGTTAAGTGTTAATTTCCTCCTTTGTCCTTGCTGTAAATTGACTTCCTCACTTCTATTCCCCATCTGAATAGTACTGCTACAGGTCTACCAGTGTCACAGGAAACACATTGGACTTCAACAGATAGACGGATAGAAAGAGCACCCGAGGGAGAATTTGATCATTTTATAGAAAAGTGGATCAAGACAAAATGATAAAAAAGTCCCAGTCCCACTAATGATTAAACTCAATTACAGAGAGGCAGAAATCTCCAGAGAGGAGTTCTCAGTCTAAACTGAGATATCCAACACTTTGGACATCCAATATAAAACTAATGATGGATAGCACAAATGACACCCACTTATGATAGAAGCTACAGAGTGTTTAGGTCGGAGAATGATACGACTGGTATACTGAATCATTTACATTTGAGGATTACAGTACACACTGATGACTTTCAGGTAATAACTACACTATGCTCTGCTAGTGAAAGGTGACTGATCCAGCCTTCACAACAGGGTCCTAAGACGCTGACTAGACTCTTCTCCTCTGTTGCCCCCCCCCCCGGTGGTGGAATGAACTTCCAAACTGCATTCGATCTGCAGAGTCCCTCTGCAACTTTAAGAAAAAGCTAAAGACCCAGCTCTTTCCTGAACACCTACGACCTTAATGATGATGATGAACGATGGTCTAGACATTATTGACGATGATGGTAATGACGATGGTTGTTTGATAACGACGACTTATAAGATGGTTTCTATATTGATTAGAGCTCTCAATAATTGCCGTCAGTGTTGTGCTTTGCCTCTGTGCAATGCCTGTCAGCACCTGTGTGTCCAATCAAACTCAAAGCTGATCGTTTGCTCTTACTGACAGGTTTTTCCTTTTTTCTAGATCCTTGCTTGTGTTGAACTTACTCTCTGATGTACGTCGCTTTGGATAAAAGTGTCTGCTAAATGAATTGTAGAATTGTAATAAACATGCCCTCTCTAAGTTATATGCAATAGATTTGTATACCTGGATTGGTATTTTTGATTCTTTTTATGCCATTTTTGCAGAACATTTTCAGATGCTTCCCATGTGCGTCATCTTTACAATCTAACCTTAAATGGTAAAAATAAGTAAATATCACAATTTATGAAAGTATTTTTATTTAACTCAATAGTTTTTTTCATGAGATTTTGCCAAATAAATGTAGAAAAATGCAATCAAAACTATTTTTTTTTAACACTTAAAAGTGCTTCAACTTTGAGCATTTTCTGTTATTGATGAATGCCTTTTTCGTTGGCAGTTACAAAAATCCACAGGATGGTTTCAAACCTGGGCTGTGTGCTTGGAGGACTACAGCCTCGGTACATGGAGCGTACGCACTAACCACTAGGCTACTGGCCTGTATTGTATTTTTATTCAAGATGAATTAAACAGGATAATGCATATATGTTCCCCCACCTATACCGGCAGGTTAGATTTCACAAGTTAAACTAAGTTTGATTTTTCAGCTACAAAGTGTCTCCAAATGTTCAACATGAAACCTTTTACGTCATGTGTTCCTTCCTGCTATTAATACACTCCAAACAACTGTCAGACTACAATGTTCCTTCTCTTCTTGACATGGAGTGAGGCTCTTCTGACGGGTTGAACACGTGAGAAGCAGCAGCGTGTCTTAGAAGTTTTTCGACTTGGCCAGAGGCGTGTACCTGCTTTGTTCTGTAAGTCACATGTGAGAGACATTCTGCTGTCAAACCTTCATGTGTTGTTGTATCAAAATGAAAGTATCACAGCAGCGCCTGCAAACATGAATGTAGATTAGTTTCAAGAATAGCTGTGCTCCATGGTTACTGACAGCAGAAACAGCAGCATGGCTGTTTTGCCGTCTGAACTATGCTGAACTGTGTTTTCTGATCTTTGACACGTGTCAACTTTAATCTCACCATTATAGATTTGTCTGATTATTTAAATATGCCTTTCAATACAAGATAAAGGATCCAAAGTGAGATTTTTCCTGCACACCTGAGTGTGTGACAGCTGTGTCAGAGGAGAGTGAAACTAAAGACAATGAGAGAAGCTCCTGCACTCTTTTTCGCTTTATGCTGGCTCACACAATGTTTCCACCTAACTGATATTCATCACATATGATGGGGGTCATCTTTTAAAACAAGGTGGGATACTCACCTGTTTACTTTGAGAGAGTGTGGAATGACTTGCGGGGAAGAAGCCACAGGTCTGATTCGAACCCGGGCAGTCTACCTGGAGGACTACATCCTCTGTACATGGAGTGCTCACATCAACCAGTACCCTACCGGTGCCCCTTACACAAACACATACAGCAACATGGACATGCAAGCTGGCACAAATATAGGATAACAAAAGATAGCTTTGGGAAATCACACAAACATTGATATTTCAGCCACCAAGTAGCGCACTAGTGGTGGCAGTAAAGGGCAAATCCACAAAATTGCTCTTTTTCTCTGACAAAAGGGCAGAAGACTCACCCGTTCACAGCTGACTTTTGTTCAAGTAATCTCAATACCTATTTTAACTTTACAACACTGCACTGTGAATTTTAGTTTTATCTTGAAACTTAATTTTTTATGTCTTGCATTTTTTTTCCTGCTGTTTTTTAATTAATCTTCTCTTTGATTTTTTTTTTTTTTTTAGGCCTATTTTTAGAGATAGGACAGTCAGAATTCCGGGAGAGAGAGAGTGGGGAATGACATGTGAGAAAGGAGCCACAGGTTGGATTCAAACCCGGGCCTCCCGCATTTCGAGAGAGAGAGTGGGGAATGACATGTGAGAAAGGAGCCACAGGTTGGATTCAAACCCGGGCCTCCCGCATTTCGAGGACCATAGCACGTGGTGCATGCACACTAACCACTATGCCACCAGTGCCCCAAATGCCCTCTTTTTAATGTTTTATTTTCGCTTTGTTGTAATGCTTTTGATATAAATAAAGGTGCATAATGCTATTGACTTCTGAGCTCTTTTGAGTTTTTTTTTTAAGGGAAATTAACCATTCAAAGATGCAGCGGTGTTGTTCTTTTCCATCACTGTCCAAACAGGAAGACTCAGCAATGGTTTTGCTATATATATATATATATATATATATGTCTTAAGGGACAAAATAACACACAAAAATGGGATTTAAAAAAGCCTGACCCTTATCACATTGCAATTAATGCTATATGTATACTTATTTTTATATATCACTGTGACATCATCACTATATCTCAGCATGAGCATGTTACCTCATCACGTTAAGCAATTAGCACCCTCACTGCTGCACCGAATCTCGTTTCTTTTTTCAGAGCTGTTAGCTTAGCATAGCTGTAGATTCTTAGTTTGACTGGATGTATGTGATCCATGGATAAACGTCTCTGCGAATGAACTCTGATTTGACATCTACCTTGAGACCAAAATGCGTTCTTGCGTCTTCATGGTGAATAGAACGCCTAATAAAGTAACTTCTGATATATCACTGCTGTTCTTGCATCAGACCTTTTGATCTTATATCCAGTTAGGCAAACGATCAATACCTTTTTCATCATATCTTCTCCCGCGTGTGATGTTCATGTTTGTTTGTTTTTTGTTCTTTGCGTCCTTTGTTCTTTAAAGTGCGTTGTTATGAAGCTGATTTGATAAGAGAAATCCACGCTCCTGTGACTTGAACGAACCTGACAGGGGAGGCGCTGCATTGCTTGTTTGAACTCTGCCTCTTTGCCGTAAGGGTGAGCTTCCTCCTCCGTACAGTAAACCAGCCCCTCCCTCATGCGTCGGGAAACTCGCATGTCAAAGACGAGAAGGGAGATGATGAAAGATGATGACAGTGGGTGGATTCATTTGCAGAGAGACACACAGAAATCAGCTGCACTAGGCACGCAGCGGCACTACTGAGAACCCCTGCATTTGCCATGAGGGGATGCTGTCTGGTGTGACAGTAGCACAAAACTCTCAGTAAACTAACGCGTTCAACCCTTAAGGGACCTAAATGTCCATCCTAAGGAAAGTAAAGTGTTCTTGTAATAGATGGCAATGTCATGGCGGTCTATTGTGTTTGCCTTGTGGCTGATAGCTACAGTGATGGGGTCAAATAAGATGGGAATAGGCAGTCCAATTCCCCCCTTTAGTGAGGTGGAGATTGTGAGTGTTTGTGGATGTGAAGCTGGAGACTGACCTCTACAGCTCATCAGCTTTTCTATTGGCCCTGAGGAGGCTGTTTTTCTCTGCGTTTGTTTTGAGTACGTGTTTTGTGTTTGGACAGTCTGAAAACAGAATCAAATACAGCCAAAAAAAAAAAAAAAAAAGCTGTGATACAGGGCAAATATCGACAGCAACTCACCAGGAAGTGGACCGTTAAGGCAGGAGCAGGAGCAGGTTAATAGGAGCTCGGAGCGGAACATAAATGAAAGTAACTGCATTCTTTTTCAACTGTGTGATCCCACAGAATGTCCCTGTAGCTCCATTCATTACCTGAGTTGTACAACCAGGGGAACTTACCTGATGTGTGGCTGCTCCCTGCTTAAGTTTCCCTCAATGTTTTAGTCATCCCAGCCCTTAACCTCCACTGAAACTGCTGTGCTTCTGTGTCCACCTCCTGATAGGTCGATGCTTTGCCTGATAAGTGCAAAACAGGCAATAAAATGTGATTAGAGCTTTTCAAAGCTACAGTTTTTATCCCTATCTTTACAAGTGAAGGAATATACCTTTTTTTTTTTCTTATTATTGTTCTTGGCTTGAAATCTGAAAATGAAGAACAAGGAGCTGTGTTGCGGGGGTCGCCGAACACCTGGCACCCCACACCCTCTCTCTGGGCCGTTCATGCTGGAAGGGCAGGTGGTGGAACAGGTAAACTTCCTTAGATACCTGGGCACTGAAATCGACCAACGCCTCTCCTTCACACAGCATGTAGATTGCACGTACAAAAAAAAGCACAACAGCGCATGTTTCTCCTGAGGGGGCTAAAAAGTTTACTTGAATCAGACCTCACATTTAACATCATATCCTGGTACAACTTTTTCACTGAAAAATGCAAGAAAAAACTCACTGGTATCATTAAACATGCAGCACAAATCACCAGCACCACCCGAATCCAACTGTCAGAACTTTACATGCGAGCAGCAGAAAGGCAAGCATTACTGAGGACCCTTCACAACCCCTTCACCACTCGTTTCAGCTGCTCCCATCAGGCAGCCATTTCATAGTACCAAAAAAAAACCCGACAAAAACTCTTTTATTCACACTGCAATACGCATTTTAAATAAGGCTAGATAAGCTGTACCTTTTTACATACGTGTTTTTACCCATTTATGGAACTTTTTGTTTTTTTATGACTTAACATAAGTCTTAGTGTGAGTGGTTGTATGTGTTTATGTTACTGAGCCTCAAACAAAGGTAATTTTCTGTCACACTGGCCCTCACTTATCAATCTGGTGTAGAAACCAGCGCAGATTTGGGTGTAGAAATCATCTTACGCCAAGGTCCATGTGGGACCTATGAAACGTGCGTATCTGGCTGATCACAGCGTACGCAAGACCAGGTGTTGATAAGTGTGGTGGCTGAAAACAATCGTCATTTAAATACCACGCCCCTATATATTCACGGTTCTGCTTGTCCACCCCCCCAGAATTTACAACATGGAGTTGCGTAATACGAAGAAGAGCAACTTTTCCGAGATGGTGATTGAAACAATCACGAGGGAAGTTGAAACAAATGAAGTTGTGCTGTTTGCAAGCCTCAAAAGTGGAATAAAGGGGAGTCAAAAAAAAACCTAAATCTGGCAAGAAATCACTCCTGCAGTCAACAGCGTCGGTGTGGACAACAGAACTCCAGCTGAGGTTTGAATATTTAATTTCCGCATCCATGATATTTAACTTGTGTAGTCTAGGCTGTAATATAATCACCATGCTTTACATTCAGGTTAAAAAAAAGTGGTTGGACCTGAAAATTGCCACAAAAAAACGTGTCTCGGTCTTCAAAAGAAGCAGCATGCAGACTGGAGGTGAGCCGGACCCGAGCTTGAAATTGTCGCAGACAGAGGAGCGAGTGGCATCCCTCATCGGCTCAGCCTCAGTATCAGGCATCAGTGGCGGGGGGGGGGGGGGACACAGATGAACCTAAACCTGCACCTGAGACTGATAATAATGGTAAATATTTAATGGCCCCGACTGGATTTTGTAGGCTACCCTTAATTTAAATGTGATCTGTCCATATCAAAAAGAAACGACAAGTTGCAAAGTTTATTCATACACTTTTAATTATGTTTCAGATGATTCACTACCAGGCACCAGTGGCCTCCAGCCGTCGGCTACACAAGCTGGCCTGGAGCCACAACCACGGAGGAAGGCAACCAGAGCTCCAAAAGCAGCCTCAGTTTCCCGTGCTGGCCAACAACAACGATCGGTGCTTACCGAAGAGGTCCTGGAGAGACAGAGATATGTCGATTAATGACGGAGATGAACCGCTCTCTAATGGCAATTAATGATACATTAAAATAAATTAATGAAAAGTGTATGACCGAAAATTGTGTCCAATCACATTTTTTTATTATTTCTTTTATTAATAAAACGGCACACCCGTTACACATAGTAGACCGGTTAACCTACTCAATGTTTTCAGTTAACTTTAATTATTGTCATTTCGTCCCATGCAGCCTGGCCTACGTCTGCTGTGCGCAATTACGCACAAGGCACAGCAGTGAATTACATTGATTACCGTATTTTCCGCACTATAAGGCGCACTTAAAAGCCTTTAATTTTCTCAAAAAACGACAGTGCGCCTTATAATCCGGAGCGCCTTATATATGGATCAATTGGTTAATTGGTTGATCCATACTGGTTGTACACGGCGCTCAGCGACACTGACTCGGATAATGACGAGAGGGAGCCGGGCATGTTGGATGCCGTACTCGCCCAACTGTTCAATTCGGACACTGAAGAAGAAGAATTCGAGGGATTCGTGGACGGGGAATGAACTGAAAAAGTGAGCTTTACGTGTTGTACGTAACTGAACAATGTTGAGTTATGCACTAACGCAGGGGTGCCCAACCTTTTTTGAACCAAGATCTACTTTTAAAGTTACCAGTCTGCCGAGATCTACCAGTCCACATAGTGAGCCATAGCCTTTACCAACAGCCTACAAACGCATTTAATACTCACACAACAAACAGAAAATAATAAATGAGAGTTCTGTAAAAAATAATGCAGACTACAGACTACAGCAGGCTGCTGTGAGATGATTTTGCTTTTGTTAAATTAGCTGCAGACACGGTGAGAGTGAACGGAGTAAAGTCCAACCGACTGTTTGACCGGGTCATGTGTGTTCCCACCTCGGTCCGTACGGATCACGGATCAACTGTGTGCTGTAGCACTAAAAGTAAAAAGTAAAAAGGTTCGCGTGGTGGCTGGCGCTCCAGTGCAAGTGTGTGTGTGTGTGTGTGTGTGTGTGTGCGTGTGCGTTTGCGCTGTATGTTGGTGTGCCCCGCGATGCTCACAAGTCATGACAGCAGAGAGGAGCAGAGAAAAGTAGCTGCAGCTTCATCAAATGCGCTTTAATACTCGTAGCATAGTTTCTATATATGACTTTTTGGTAAAACATTTACCCCCCCGGTTTTACCTGCACGTCATTGCGCATGCCTGCACTCTCTCTTGCGCGAACTCTCTCTCTCTCTCTCTCTCTATCTCCGCCGCTTGCTCTCTCATGCACGCAGCAATTTCATGAATAAATGAAAAATTAAATACACACAGGTCGGAAGTATACTTGGGCTCCCAACACAGGTATCGTGTGTGGGAAACAGTGCAATGAGATGAAATTGAAATCACTTTTCTATTTTACAATTGTATTTTATATTGACAAAACATCTCGCGATCGACTTAGAATCAGTCAGTGATCTACCTGTCGATCGCGATCGACTGTTTGGGCACCCCTGCACTAACGTTTGAATTAGCGGTATCAGACTGTGTTTCTTTTACGTGTTTACAACTGAACAAGGCTGGGAGATATTGTGAATATGCACATTAACGTTTGAACAACGTTGAGTTATTGTGAATGGACTATGTATAAAACTACATTTTGAGAGTTAAGAGAAACGTCAAAGAAATAATTTATTATTTGGGGAAATCGTCTTATGTACTTTTGTTTTTGTAGTTTTATACGTTACGTTTTATACGTATTTATATTTATATACTCACAATATCCCAGCCTTGTTCAGTTGTAAACATGTTCTATTCGATGCGCCTTATAATCCGGTGCGCCCTATATATGAAAACAGTTCTAAAATAGGCCATTCATTGAAGGTGCGCCTTATAATCCGGTGCACCTTATAGTGCGGAAAATACGGTACTCAAACATGCCGTTTAGTTTTGATGTAATGTTAATTCATTTTCTGTGTAAAAATAACACACACACACGCACTGACGCACACATTTGATTGAGTAAAGCTTGCGCTGCTCAACATCATTTTAAAAGCCTAGGATCGTTTGAGGTGGAGCATAATATATTTTAGATGCAATATCTTCTCTAACAATGAATATGTAAACCTCTATCCAACTCCTCTAAACAGATATTGCACTAGTATGATGTATTTATTCTTCGACACAGACAGATTCGATGCACCGCAAGTCCGCACCGAGTTGAAAATGTGCGTACACGAACTGAGACCTGGCGTGAGATTTGAGCGTAGCCTCCGCTCATGTCCAAATTGATAAGTGCCAAACTTTACGTGGAAATGACTGTACACCCATTTTTCTGCCGTACGTACGTTTGATAAGTGAGGGCCATTGTGATTTGTGAAAAATTGTAATCTTGAATCTGAGCAGATTTTCAGACCTTAATAAATGCTCTCTTCAGACACACCTCCTTCATCCCTCCCCTCCCCTCCTGTTCCACTTTCAGGTACCTGTGAGGCAGTGGGAGCACCAAATGAATGATTATAAACATCAGAAAAACAAGATACTGGAATCAATTTCAAATAATGATCGCATCAACATATTTTCGGTTTTGTCGGTTTGTCTTGTCTTTTGTTTGCTTTAGAAAACCTTTAGTTAGATCAGTGGTTCTCAGCCTTGTTGGACTCATGAGCCACATTGACCAAAACTATTTTTGCAACAGTCACAATCAAAAACATCCTCTTTCTTTTCTAAAAACAATTAGCCTTTGAGAAGAGATTTAGCTAGTTCATTAAGCAATGAAACCCTTTATGTACAGAACAGTGCAATTGCTATAATTTATTATTATTATTATTATTATTATTATTATTATTATTATTATCTTACAACCACAAGAATTATTTAAGTTATTAACAATTGCTGGGGGGTGGAGGGGGTCAATGTTAGGTTAGATTGCATGTTTAAATATTCATATTTGTTAGGTTTGTACATATATAAATTAAATTGCGCTTTATATATTTATTTTATTTATTTATTTATACTTATTATAATTTGTGCCACAAATAAATTGAATTTGCTCATCCTACGTCCCTTTCAGTCTCTTCATTCTCTTATCTGCACACACTCCCACACACACACACACACACACACACTCACTTGCACGCAACATCTTGTCCCATTTCCGATTCATTCCGTAGCTTTGTTTTCAGTAGCTATGTTTTCAGTAGCTATATTTCTGTATACTCTGTTATCACACTAGGTGATCTGTGTGTAGAGGCTTGTTGATAATGACGTGTTACACAACAATCATAAACTACAAGTTATAGGACAGTGTCAGCAGCAAGCAGCTACAGAACAACATTGAAACAAAGGCAAGCTTCAGTCTTAACAAGAGACATCACCCTTTAATCTGTGCATTAACAGAAGGGATGTAGTAGTGGATTTCTCTCTCTTTCTCTCTCTCCCTCCTCTCGCTTTTGCTCACACACGATGGCAATAATACACAGGTTGAAAAAACGTCTGCAATAATACCGGTAGTTTGGGTTAGTTAAATACATGGGCAACGTGCCAGAGTATTGTCTATGTGCGAGAAACACATTGACATGACTTGGAAAGAATAATTTCTGCTGACAATGTTTTGCTTTTTTTAAATAGTTGTTTTGGATTGATTTTTCAAGTAGGACTTAAAAGAGCCACAACTAGTTAGCGATGACACTCTGCAATAGACACAGCGTCTCTGTGTGGGTGCCCTCATGTGGTGGAAGCTAAAAACAAATCCTTAGTTGTCTTATGCTAGTGTCAGTTAATACCCTAATTTCAGCCTCTTCCTGAAATGTTTAATCTCAGCTGCTGTCTCTTTAAGGCCCCCCTCCCAATGTGCCCACTTTGTTCTCATTGGCCAGCTCTCTGGAAGCATCTGGGAGGCATCATAGTACAACTTTAATAAGACTAACATTTTGTGACATTGAAGTACTGTATTTGTACTCCTATTGTACATAGTTCTCATTCCAGTCCATTTCATAAAAGTATTATCAAATGACCATATTATCAAAGTACTCATTACAGACCATATAATCAAAGTACACCTTACAGAACATATTATCACAGTACCCATTACATTACGGACCATATTATTAAAGTAGTCATTACATTACATACCATATTATCAAAGTACTCATTAAGGACCATATTATTAAAGTACTCAATACAGAACAAATTATTGAAGAAGTCATCACAGACAATATTGTAAAGGTTCCCCTTTCAGTTTTGTTATTTGTCAAATAGGTCAGAGGGTATACAGAGTTAGAAAAATAGTATACAATGAAATACAAGTGGTGTAAGAAATATATGAAATAAATTAGTACAATAAAAATATACAATGAAAAAAAACAACAACAACAGACAAACAAAGCAAAACAAGACACCCTGCCCACGGTGAGGCTAAGATGAAGGCTTATTTGATTTAATTTGCAACGTCATGGCTGGGCTTTATCTCTTAATACTGACATTTTTTGCAGAGCGATTTTTCCTTTGCTGTATTTGGCATCACTCACTAAAGCCCGACACCAACTGCATTGGCCTGACCCATAGCAGTCATCCCCTTTCAGCAAGCCAGATTTTAGCTTCTGTCAAAACAGCAGTGAACCTGCAACCCCAGCCGAGAGTGTCAGCTGCCCTCGCCTCAACAGTGCTAGAGAGTGGCAGCTGAAGGTCAGCCTAGAAAGACTTCTCCCCGAAAGCATAGCAGACAAGACCAAGCCGGACATGCTGATTACAAATAATTTATCAGGAGAGATGTTCCTGCTGGTGCTGATTTTTGCTGATATCATTGGATGGTAAAAGTTGGGAGAAAGATCCCAACCAGTTTTGATTAATCCCAGAGATAACAGTGTCATATTCATCCATTTATAGTTCTGGCAACATGTGGTTGGTGTTTTTGGGGTGTGTGGAGATAGGGCAGGATCAACAGGCATTCCCTGTTTGCTTGCCTTCCCTCTAATCTGGTTCATCTTCCCATGCGTTCAAATAATCCTTTTATGTGTACTGTTGTGTGACTGCGTTTGGGCCATGTGCCTTCATGTGAGCTACTTTGTATCAGTGCACGTGTAGATTGCCTCTCCCCCCCCCCCCCCCCCCCCGCTTGATCCGATAAAGGACGACAGCGAAGTGTTAAAAGACATCCTGCATCCTAGCAATCACATTCATCTCACATGGTTTTGTCACACATCGTGTTGTCAACACAGAAAGGAGGCCACTCAACTGGAAACCAGTCAAAACCACCATTTCATGTGGAAGAACATTCGTAGCACCAACTTATCACAGAAGAAAACATCCACATTTATTGATCATTGTGTTTGAGTTATGGTTGTGTTCATTTTAAAAGGCTGGTTTCAGTGGCAAAATATCATGTATGCAGCATGAGTGAAGACCTGCCTTAACATAAGTATGGAATTAATATTGTACAACTGAAATCACACTTTGTTTTTATTTTATTTAACAAAAGTATAAAGGCCCATATGGAATACTGATACTTCAGTTCACATTTATTGTAATTGTGAATGATGGCTTCCTGTAATCACTGATTGGTCATGGGCTATGTATGGACCTATTTTGCATCTTAGGCTTACTTGGACAATGGCATATTTAATGGACTTGGACTTGTGCTTGTACAGCGCACAAGTACTGGTTTTTATTTAACCAGGAAAAAGTCTCATTGAGATTAAAAATCTATTTTACAAGACTGTCCTGGCCAAGGCAGGCAGCAGCTCAATTACAGGGTTTCAGATATAAAACACTTAACAACAATTTACATAAAAAAAGGAATCACAAAATGAACCATTCATCAAATTCTGTCGTAAGTCATCAGCAACAAGGCGATCAAAAAGGGCACTATGAATTAGTTAAAACATCGACAGCCAGATATACCCGCCTCCAGATCATTAAGAAAACCTTTGAAAACATTCAAGGAAACCAGCTCCCGAAGATTTAATGTACCTTGCAACCGATTCCAATTCATACGACGCCAAAGCAGCAGGAGTCACTTAGGGGTAAGTGTCTTGCCAAAGGACACATTTGACATGTTGCTGCAGGAGCTGGGGATTGAACTCCTGCCCTTCTGGTTAAGAGACGACCGACTCTACCAACTGAGCCACAGTCGCCTCTGAGTTATTAACTGCTGCTGTAAGATGTTGCAGATTGTGAGATTGTGCGCTGAAGAGGGAACAGATATGTCTGAACCTTGCTGCACTGTATTAATGTAATTTTAAATTGCATATATGAAATTCCATTATTTTGCATTTCAAAACAATTTTTGGTATGCTTTTATTTTTAAAAAACTTCTGTCCAAACGTGAGGGTTCTTTACTTCCTGTTTGGATACAAACCTGCTTCATATTGAAATAAAATAAGGAACTTGCAGTAGATTGGTGGTAATGACGTTAACTCAACCACAGAAAAAGGAACTTGTTACTGGTTCCTTACCATCGCTGTGACTAGATATGCTGTGGCGGCTTACCGATGGACAAAACAGTATATGATTAATGTGATAAAACAATAAATGCATCTATTTCTGACCCTAATTGCATAACAATAATGTGTTTAATGCTGACAGCCCTACTTTAAAATAAATTTGACTTTTATACTGTCATCATTACATTTTAAAAATGCTAAGCTCAGGAGAGCTAGATAGCCATAGCGATGATGGTGTGGTGTTTACTGCTAATTGATAATAAATTGGGAAGTTGTGAAACATTTATTATGATCTTAATATGCTTTGTGCTTCATTCTACTTAACACTAGGACCGCCAACATTCTAGACCCCCCTCCAAGCGCCGCAGCCGTCTTTCAGACGGCATATGCAAATTTAATTGTTTGTGCTCAGAAGCACACAAATAATGCATTTTTTTTATGAAGTTAAATACAACTTACTTTTATCTACAAACCAAATAGACTATCAGCGTAAGGCAGGATTGGTAACCTTTTAAATGTTGCATGTCAATTTACAATATCTGTCAGCTTTTTTAGTGCGCCATTTTTTACTGCTGCTCCACATCTCCCGTTACTAAAACACATTCTACAAAAATGAAACAGACATAACTTTTAGTCTATTATATTGTTGGATATATTAGGCTATGCATTTTAATAAAAACACTGCAGAAAAAGAGATAAACACAGATGCTCCTCCTCCTCTCTGCCACTGGGTTTGTTTCCCCGACATAGAGGAAATGATTGAACAACACACAACAACAAAATAAAACACGACTATCTATGGGCATGACAAACTATATAGCCTACAAAAATAACTGCAGAACTCCATAACGCAGCGGCGAACAAACAAACAGATGAACAACGATCAGCACCTTGGACAGCGCCGCGGCACAAACCTGCTGCAAAAGTGCTCAACCTTTACGGTGCACTTCCCACTCACAGGGTGCCTGCACCCCTCGCAGGAGACAATGGTCATATTTTTCTTGCAGTGTGTGTTTGTCTGACACTGTCTCCTTCTCAGCTCTGGATGCTGTGGCTCAGTGGGCACCGGCGTCAGACTGGCCTTGACATGCAGGTGTTCCTCTCTCTGTTCCTTTGCCGGCTCAAGAATGAGCATGTATCTATCTGTCTATGGTCTCGATCTGTCTGTCTGTATATCTATCTGTCGCTCTTTGTTAAATCCTGCGCATATAAATAAAGTCTATAAATAGAAACAATAACTAAGCGCAAAAACAATCCAGGAAAATGTATAATTTTCAACTGCCGTCTTATGTGTTTTATTTAAGTAACACATAGGCTTCAGAAAACATACAGGACACATATTTAAGAAAATTCATAGGATGAGAGGCTCGTATTTATTTATTTTTTTTAAGTTTTTTTTTTTTTTTTTTACCAGAATCCCACTTGTGATGTCACAAGTTTAGCAAATTTGAAACGGAGCACTTTTCTCTTCTTATGCAGACCACAAACAAAGGACTCGATGGATTTATTTCACATTTTGTGGGTAGGTAGACATTCAGGCTACCCAAATATATGTTCAAAAACACTGTAAAAGTGGATTTTTCATAATATGTCCCCTTTAAAAAAAAAAAAAAGTCTAACACTTTCTGTACTATTAATGGCCGTGGCCTGACAGCAGAGTGCAAGGGAAACGGCCTGAGATTGAAGATCTGCAGCCAGACCTCTCTGTCTGTCATTCTGTCAGAGTTGTATTACAAACATACTCATCGGCATTCCCACACATTTTCTGAAAGTAAATTAAATATGTAGATTCAAATAATGTGAAAAATTATGTGTGATACTGGTTTGAAAATACCAGAACTTCTCTCGGAGTCCTTTAGCAGTTATAGAATTTTTTTTTTTTTACAACACTGGGTTTTAATTGCCTTCTGAGATTAAACTTATTTTCCTGTTACCATAATTGAGCAATAAAGACACTGACTGTTGAAAAGAGTTTCCCTCTGGAGATCGTTTATCATAGCTTTTGATTTAATTATGTTCTCGATAAGACAGATCCTAAAATATATATTTTTTAAACTTTCCAACACAGGAGAAGCCACATGGGCACTTTAATAAAGTGATTAGAGTATGTCGGGTTATTCCACCCCACACTTTCATCTTCCTCCTTGAAAAGAGATTAAGAGAAGAATCCCTCTTAATCACTTCTTTGGAATTGGCACAGTTTCACCAGGAGGAGATGCCTAGAGGGAGGGAGTGAAACCTCATCCAATCTTAAAAGAATATCCCCCAGATTAGAGGCACATTCACAGGCAAATCTCGCTTTATATCCAGAATCTTTACTAACAGATGGTCTGCAAAATATGGAAGCGTTTTATAATCTAAGCCTTTAAGTCATCTTGTGAGGCACGGCATGAGTGGACACTAATAACAGTGTTCCTGTCTAGCTGCCTCTTCAATATGCACTTATCCAGGAACTGTCACAACCCTAAGACGTGATTCTGCCCCAGAGGGCTTGTAGATCATTGGAAAAGAGAAGTTCTCCTGATATTCATTAGCTGTGGCTTTTTATGGAGTATCAGCAGCAGAATGCTGTGTGCTTTGTTCTGGCATTAGTCATTGTTTGTCAGGGAAAGACAAAAAGGATTCAAAAAAGGTTGAATTTAGCTTACCACTGCATGGCAACTGTATTTATGCATTATTTTTTGTTTTTAAATGTACTATAGGGCCATTTTAGCATTTATTGGACAGGACAGCTGAAGAGAGACAGAAAATGTTGGGAGCAGAGAGAGAGAATCAAGATACAACTCATGTAAATGATCCAAACCCAGAAATGACCCTGATTATGGACAGAGGGATGTGAAATACCAGGTTTCACATTTACCATGTAAATGGAATTTTCCAATTCAGATCCCAATTCAGATTAAAACCTGGATATCAACAAAAACCACAGTATTGATGTGCATGAGAACATACTCCATGGAACTGCAGCCAGAGTGTCAATTGATCCACAACCACCGCTGTCCTCATCCATGCACGGCCTGCTCCAACCTCCACCTCAGCGGCAAGGAAGTGTGGAGAACAGGAACATGAGGAATACAAAGAAGAAATCCTTCCCTGCATCTTATCCCATCTCCCTCAATCCCATTTTTCTTAACTAGTACAGTCTTTTACCTGCTCTTTTGTAAAGCGTCTTGCGATTACACTTGTTATGAATTGGTGCTATGCAAAAAAAAATGATTGATTGATTGACACAAAAGTTGAGTTTTAAAGGCTTTGTTCAAATCAGAGTTTAATGGGTCCCAAGATAATTTTACTATATCACCACATGATCAAACATCAAGGGCCTGATTTACTAAAGGTTTACGTGTCTTAAAATGTGTGCAAACTTGATACCACCAGCAAAAAAATGTGCTATCTGATCTACTAATGGCGCACAATGAGGATTGTGTCTTTCATATGAGCAAAACAACACGCATTGTCCTTTTAGTACATTTGCCTTAATGAATATGCAATATGGGGCGTTTCTGCCCTAACGTGCAAAATACTGGGAGGAGAAAATGCAAAGAACTGAAGTTAGTACATGCATTGCGATTTACCAAGCCTGACAAAAACTGCTGTGATTGTGACGGTGTCTGTATTTAACACCTTTGAAAAGAACGTGCTAACCCAGGATGCCAGTGTTACGCACAACAGGTTGCTGTTATTGAAGATAGGAGACATAAGCACAATCAAAGAAGGCATACAGATCGCGTTATAGCATGTTAATATGTTTGGAATGACAGCAGGAAACACCAGAATTAAACTATATTGTTGCACTTAAAAATAGTTAACAACAAAATTGAACATTCACAGCTTCTGCATTCGAAAGAATTTCAACATTGTCATTTATTTCTTCCTATTTCCCTTATTTCGCAAACATTATATTTTAAACTGGGTATTTCCTTTTTCTCAGGTTGCGCGAAAAATACTGTACGTTTATTTGCCTCTTCCACTGATACCTATTTTGCATTTGCAGTCATCCTTCTTTCCGTCCAAACTCTCCCATGACGTAAACCAGTAGAACATGCAAAAACCTAACTTAAATAGTACCGCCTCCACAAGGTTTGCACCTTGTGTCATTCACACAAATTTTCTTCGTAGATCACCCGCAAAACGCCCACCAACAAAACGTGCATTTTGTTGAAACGAACACGCAATTTAGTACTCTTTAATTGGGATCTTAGTAAATCAAGGCCCTAAGACTTTTAACAACAATCTGTGCACCAATCAGGCTTCTTCAGCTGGCAGCCCAGGTGGAAGATATTCAGTATTGAGGACACTCCACGCACTCCAAAGAGAGGTTAATGACGCACCACGGGGGAAAGAAGGAGCCCGTACTTAACTTTCCATTAGGCCCCTTGAGATGTTATTTCAATGAGTAATCTCCACTTGCATGCAGAAGAAGAAGCTTGATATATTGGTTTCATGCACATGGACATTTCATGTCTGACTGCTCTCGCTTGGCACTGGCACTATCGCTTGATTCCTTGGTTTCATATCGAGGAAGTATCTTGGGATTTGCAGAAAAAGCCGTTTAGCAGCCTCTGCAGACTGGGATTACTCCAACATACGTGTACCTCATGAGCTGAAACTTTGCTCACGTTTACCATGTGCGTCCACCATTGTAACACTATAATGAGTTTTTAAATGGGTCAAATTTAAATATTTGCGTTTTAGTTGCATTGCCTTTTTTGAGTCATTATGCAAAATGATTTCCAGACAGACCCTAAAATAGCAGAAAAAAAGATGAAAAAAATCTAAACTTAATTTTTTGAACAGTCCCTCCTGAGACCGACCAATAAGGCAGAATAATTAACCAGCAGGCCATATGCAGTCGCTGCCATGGAAGACGCCCCACATTTCTACTGCTCACTGTTGAGCTAATGCTGGTTAATTATGTCTGTGCTGCTTCTTCCTCCCAAGAGGGATTATTTGGACATTCACAAGGAATGTCTGGTCTGGAATGCAGTAATTACGGTGAAGAACTAAAACACAGGATTTAAGAATGGTGACTTAGACGCTAGACAGAAAGGTGTGGTGTATGACAGGAGCAAGAAGCCCTTTTTATATTTATTAGAGTCGGTGTATGTGTGTTTCACTATGAACCATGCAATTTTAATCTGACCGATAAAACAGCTCCCCAGTGCAGCAGAGGATCACTTACAAGGCTGTAAAAGTTTGATGTGGCTCTTGTCGGGTCGGATTTAGCGTCCTGGGCTCTGTAAAGCGGCCACCACAGCAGGCCGTATGGCAAAGTCCAAAGTACTGGATCTCAGTCCTGATTTATTCATCATATTCTTAAGTCTGCCACAGCAGGAAGTGAAACATGGCCTATTTCTGAAGGCCCTTCAGTATAATGGAGAGTGTCTGGTCCTGTGACTCTTCAGTGATTACAGACAGGGCATCTTATTGTTGCATTCAGGACAGTTATGATACATAACAAAACCTTGCAGTTTCTTTGACACTACAGAATTTTCTCCTTCATTAAAAATCACAATGTAAAAACTGTTGCAGTATAAGTGTCTTTGCTATATTAAACCGCATGCAGATATCTGATTGGCTGGAGGGCTCGGATATGGCAAGCTTTGGTTTATTTATCTAACATTTTTCTCTTCCTTTGGCATGAGGCAGATCTGGAGTGCCAGCAGATGATGAGAACATGCTCCTTCTTCTTCCATGCCTCACCTCAGGCTTCACCTCGGGCCAAAAACTCCCCCTGAAAACCATCATGCACATTACCTCTGATGTGCACTATCCTAATACATGGACAAACACATGCCAACAAAGAGCTATCCTCAAAAATAGCAACCAGTACCATTGACATGCCCTAATAAAATAATCCCGACATTTCACAGCACATGTGCCAGTGCTGGTTGTGCATATTTAAATGAGCCATTTGGGGAAAAACTGTTCCCTGTCTATGCAGATAATCATCATGGCAAAAATAAGAGTCTAGTTCAAAAACACAGATGCTAACAGCCACGCCAAGTTAGAGATGAGGACAAATCGTCTGCTGAGAGCAGGTGGGAACTGTACCGCAGTGTTTATAAGAAATGTCACAAGCAAACTTTCCAGTGATCAGAAAAACAATTCCACCTCTGTATGACTTTAAAATACATGATCTATATTAGTCCCTGAATATGACTTTGACATTACTATTATTAATATAGAGGGGTTAAATCAGTCCGGGGCTGTCAACACAGTTCAACACTTCATCCAAAGCTGTGGAGATGGTCTTGAGCAGTTACATAGTAGGATGTGATTTTTTTTCCCCCCTGAAATTTTTCAAGTCTGGAAACAAAATAAAAAATAAAAACTCTGAAAAAGTTTCCCCTCCCGTCCTAGCTCATCATCTATATGTGGACAAGACAGCTCTGTCAGCAAGCTCCGAGAGCTCGTCTCTGTGCTGGGTAAAGGTGCAGACAGCTTTTCTCCACATTCAGACGCTAAACAAGAGCAAACTGCACCAATCAGGACAACTTTATGTGCCTGTTTACATCTGATTATCATTAGAGCTACAGTATTTGCTTTCAGAATTTGACCTTCACTGCCAATTTCCACAAAGTTTTGCTCCATCAGACGGTTTACACCTTGCCCCACTGGGTCCATTCCTATAGCATGAGAACAGCTAAATGTAGTGATAAACACCCATCACAGGAGCACAAAAAAATCACTCAGGAATAATGAGAAAAACATGCAAACAACATCTTGCTTTGTCTTTTTGCTTTGTTGTTGCCTGTTTTGACGTAATGTTGATGAAGTGATGAAAAATACGATTCACTGTCTGTATATTGTGTTTTATTTTGAAATTAACCGGACACTCTGTGCTTTTCCTTGTCTGACTTCCTGTCTGGCTCGACCTATTCTTTCCAGCTTGAAGTGTGCTTGCAGCATGCTCCATCGAAAATAGACTTGAAGCATATTTGAAAGGGAGCAGAGCGTAGTGGCGCTGATGTCACGTTCCGGAGACGGACGCTTGATGTGGAAGCATTCACATGAACGGCAACACTGATCCAAATTGGCAGTGAAACAGAGCAGATAGAGGGACCACATGATGCAAAAGTTTTGAGCTATTAGCAGCCGCAATCCATTCTCAGCTAATTGGGCTCTCAGTGTTTAGTGGGAGTTGCTTTCAAATGTCTCTGAATAGATACCTTTAACACGTGCCAATCAAACCTTATCCCCACCCCCTGCAATTTACACCCAAGCCTTCAGTGACTCTATATCTACAATCAATGCCATACAGAGTTCATGAATTTAGAACAGTGGAATTAAATTGAAAGTGGAGTAGAGCTGATGATTGAGTGAGGCAGTGGTTATCCCTGTTTGCTTTCAATTTAAGGGCCCATTTGTTTGCTCAAAGATACAAAGCACTATGATTTTTACTCCAACTATTGTGCGTTTTAAATTGACAGTTTCACCTAAAAAAATATACAAAGGCGTCACTGACAGATAGCTCACATATCGACTGACAGTTGTTGTTGATTTCACAATGGATTGCACATTTGCAGTGCGTTTTCATCAACCTGTGTTACAAACACATTTGAATTTGTCTTTGACAAATTGAAGAGAAAATGTCCTTTTCTGTTCATGTAATATTTAGTGTGTCAGTGTAATGGTTTATTACCAGCTCAATGAGTGGGAATCAACACGACTAAAAACACATTTCAAGGTACCCTACAAATAATATATTGCATAACATCACTTGAGGTGAGGCCAACTAACCCAAACAGGTAAAAAAAAAATGGCACTTAAGCAGAATGGAACAAAGATATCTGCTAGCGTCTGTGCTCATTACCTTGAGATGTGAATGTTTCCCAATTAATTCTCAAGTGCCACATCTACAAACTGAGAAGCTTTCTCATAGCATCTCTGTTTGCACAACAAAACCCTAAACGTCATTCCTTGTCACCATAACATGCTTAAGGCCCCTCAACAAGATGATGTCAAAGGAATGTTTGAAGGACAACGAGGCTGTTTAAAGAAACTGGAACGAGAGGATTGAAAGATGTGGTAACAAAAGGAACGCCTCAATTCCTAGGTCAAGGTGGAGGCGGTCGACAGGAAAAAAAACTGTCATGCTTGGTAATAGACTGCACTTATAGGGAAAATGGATTGTACTTACTGTGCTTTTCTCACTTAACAGACAAAGCACAATACAATTGGCCTTCCATTCACAGATCCACACCCTCAAACTGATTAGACAGAGCTGCCAATCTAGGTGCCGTTCCTTTCAATCAGGAGCAAATCTAGGTTCAGAGGACACTTTGTGGTGGACTGGCTTCATCTGTATCCCCTCATCAAAGCTTCAGATAAAATCAGAGTCAGATCACACACCCTGGTTTGTTTTTGTAAGGGCTTAAATAAGGAGCGGAAAAAGAAAGACTCAAGTCGTCTGGGTTAAGGCATCAATATCCTTTTATATCTTTCAAAGATCACAGTCTAATGGTGTTCCATAAAAGTACACTTTAAAATGAGTCTAATATTTTAATGCTTGACATTGCATTTTATAAGAACAATACTGTCAGTTTAGTAACTGACAGTGCAACTGAGGATGTCACATTAACTCATAAATAGTATCCCTCCGACAACTCAAGCCAACTCCCATTATTTTCATTTCCCTTTATTTCTTTCGTCACCACATCCTTATTCTTTTGTAATTCCCCCTCAGTTCTAGTCCGCTAATCCCACTGGGAACACCCCTTTCACACCGTTTATTGTCATACTCTTGTAAATCAGTTGACAGGCAGATTCCTGTTGAGGTGCTTGTGGATCCTGTTCCCATTCAGTTTACAAGAAGAAAAATAAAGAGTCGTGTTTGGTTTTGAAAAGAGAAATTCTACTGGTGTTCAGTTTTCACTTCTTTTAAATGTAACATTAACATGAGCCAAACATGACTTTGGACAGTTGAGATTTAGACCACCTTACACTTAACCATCATTATAGTATGTGTGCCTCAACTTTAAGAAGGGAGGGTACAATTGTATTATCACATCTGAGATGTTTCTACAAAAAGTAGTTTGCTTAACAGGTTCCTTGTTTGTTGAAGGTCTCGTCTCGGAATCAAAATAAGTTTAACTCGGTCTTGTCTCGGTCTCAGACTGAGCTGATTTCAAATGAAGACCGGTCAAGACCACCAATGATTGGTTATTTTTCCATGTTGTTACTGGGATTAAGGTTTTGATTGGGTTTACAGTGTGTTGAATGGAGGCCACCACTCATCTCCACCTTGCCGTCATATGTTTGTGGTACTAACAAGGTGGCACCGTTGATCAGATCTTTGTTTCATGCAGCAGCGTATACAGCGATGCATTCAAGTACCAGGAGAACAATCTGTTTTTTATCTGTGGGTGTTTGTGTGCGAGTGAAAGAGAGGTGACAGACAGTGTTAAGTCCTGTTCGCATATATGAATGTGTAATTACATTATATCTGTGTGAGGCGAGAAAGATACGGCAATGTGCAGAAGTGTGCTTATGAGTGGGAAAGAGTTTACTGCTATCACTTTTGTGTGTTCACTTATGCATTTCTGTTTTGTGGAGGTGTGCGTTTCCTAGTAAACATTTTCTGTACCTTTAAGTGAGTGTGTGGGTGTAAAGTGTTGTTTATCTCTGACATAACCTCCTGTCTCTCTAGCTTGTCACTGTTGAAACAGCTGCAGGTAGGATGATGCATTATGCTACTGAGATCCTTCAATGTTTCCTCTCTCTTTTTTTTTCTTTTGACTCTGTTGCTTTCTTGTAAGACATGTACATTCCAAGCTCAGCATTTTGTCCTCCCATTTCACTCATCAGACAACTTTAAATATAGCTGTATGACAGAAATATTTTGTTATCATTTGGATTTGTCAGATAACAACAAACCATACTAAGGCTGCGCTCACACTGCAATCCTTAATGCTGAAGTCTGAATTTTTGCTCAGATCTGATTTTTTTTTGTTTTGCTGTTCACATCACTTTTTAAATGTAACCCAATGTGCCCCATGTACAGAGGCTATGGCCTCATCGCAGCAGCTGTGGGTTCGAATCTGACCTCGGCCCTCTGCTGCATGTCAAAGTCAACTCCCTCTCTCTCCTCCCAACATTTCCTGTCTCTCTGCAGCTGTCCTATCCAATAAAGGCCAAAAGGCCCCCAAAAAAGATCAGGTGACTTTTGTAGTTCAGAAAAAAAAATCTGATCTGAGTCACATAGGCACAAAACAAAAGAAAATTGATTCAGTTACTTTTGACTGCAGTGTGAACACAGACTGAGTGTGTGCCAGTGTTTGAATGTGGGTGTAGAAAGAGACAACAGTCACAAGTTGCAGAGCACAGTTCCCTTCAGTTGTCTACCTCGAACACAGAGAAAAAAATACACAGCTTGTATTTTCCACCCAAATCTGGTGTAGCAGAGAACTCTGCCCTAAGTGCATGAAGATCATATTCCCCCATATTCACAAGGTGGCCATTTTCCTCTGAAGTCAAACTGGGCCTTCCTCAAATCACTCCCTACACCCTACAACCTCTCCCTTCACTCTTCCACTGTTTGCGCTCTAAAGTAGACGGTCAACCACATGGAGTGTTGTCCAACATCTCTGAGGGTGGTGTCAAAGTGGGTAGTTAAACTCTCTATGTTTAATTTTTTTGTGTGTGAATATTTGATTTAGCTTTTTCAAATTTAAACACGATGGCAGACAGAAGACTGCACAAGAATAAAAAAGAACAATACAACACTAAAACTAAAATACACCACAGAACAAGAGTCGAGACAACTGACAATAAAAAGACACATGGGTTACAACAAGAAACATAATCAACAACTAAACTAGTCAATGACAGACAAATATCGGTTTCTCACCTCAAGGGTGAAATGGTTGTAACTTGCTCATTTTGATTTTTCAAAGGACACGATTATGCATATCAAAAGGGCCGTTGCTGATCTGACTGACAGGCGGGTATGACGTCTGTTATGCCCCATACAATGTCATGTTTAAGGACATCTTACTTGTTGTTGTGTTACAGTGCTACCTTGTGGTGTTCGCTTGTGTTTATCTACCTTACTTTTCCTATCATAGAAACTGAAAGTTAAATAGTAGACCATGAGCCAGTGAGTTGGCTGCAGCACTTTTGATAGCTCAGTAGTATCACATGTTTCTTCTACTCCTGCATGCTAATGCAACGTCTGTAAGTATAGACGTTGATACTATGTGTATTCATATTAGAAAGAACGTGTTTTCTATCTATATAGATGCTAACTGCTAAGCTAGTGTTAACTTTACCATTCATTTGTTTAAGATGCTGTATGCTAGGGCTGTGTTGCTATATTAGCTTGTTTAACATGTGTAGACATGCACAGTCAACTGCCTTATTGTGTTTATTAATAAGGACCTTTTTGTATTGTTTTCAGTTTCACAAAAAAGAAACCTCAGTAAACTTCATGAGAGTCAGCAACATTGTGTGGAGTTTTATTGGGGACTGTTTAGCTGGTTAGATAGTTAGCTTCAGCAGCTAGCGAGGCCTACACAACATCTCTTTTTGTCAGGTGGCTTAAGGCCTGTCTCAGCTCCAGCTCTTTGCCTCTTATTAGGTTGACCAAAACTTAGTTTGAGATGGAATTTTCCAACATGGCAACCGCCATCGTTATTGAGCTTTAAAGTGCACTTTAAAAAAAAACATAGGTGACACCACTGAGACTTGGTCCATGTTTTATACAGTCCGTGATAGGAATCCTGTAATGAAAAGGATTAAGTCGGGGCTCTGGTAGCCTAGTGGTTAGTGCGCATGCCCCATGTACAAATGTTGAAATTCTCGAAAGCGGGCATCCAGGCTTCAAATTCAACCTGTGACTCCTTTCCCGCATGTCACTCACCACTCTCTCTCCGGTTTCACAGTCCCATCAGGTTTCTCCCACAACAGCTGTCTCTTAATAAAGGCATTAAAAGCCCAAATACAAATCTTGTCATACTGCTTTGTGTTATAGTGTTGCAGGTTGTATCTATCAAATTATTCCAATGTGAACGCTTCCCAGTTATAAAGCAAGTGAAATTTTAAAACTTTAAAGTTTCTACCGTCACACGTTTGTTTCCATTACTGTTTCCATACTGTTCCTGAGACCTGTGTTCAGCATCAAGGTCAGTCATTATTTGTCGGATCCCTTCCTTTGTTACGACGTGTAATACCCCATTATCCTTTTGACGACAGTATCAGGTGGTAGCTGATGTAACTTGAATGCAACGTTTACACCAACTGAAGAACACCTTGGCCAGTGACTACAAATGTTCTGTATTTTGTCTGTTTCTTTCTAATGAAGGCCTACAATAATTTCCCTGGCCAGCCGTGGTTCTGGTTAATGTGCTCAGTAATAAAAGTGCCAACATTAAGCTGATTGGGCCTGATGTTGAATGAAAAGCTTCATTAGAGCCAATGATGAAGGCTTAAGCTGTGGTGTCACAAGTCATCAGCCTCATGTTGCTGCAGATAAACACTGAAAGGGTACATCTCTATGTAATTCTCCTCCATATTGACTAAATAATTAACATGCTGTCACTATGGAAGCCTTGTCCATTAAAAAAAAAAAAAAAAAAAAAATATGTAATTGATGGATCAGCAATACACACTGCCATTTAAATCCTTGTGACCTTGTTGACATTTTAGATACATGCATTTGTGTGAAGGATTTTTGATTAATTCATAAGGCTCAAAGAGCTTAAAAGAGCAACATATCACTCTGAGGAAAATCACAACACACTGGTTTAATCACCATAAACAAATGGGGCCCCAAAGCAAATGATTTATGACCTTCTTCACTCAGTGTACGTATTGATTATTTTCACTGTTTTTAACACGGCGAGGCTTAGATTTGAGATTTAACAGTGTCCTTTTTCATATGTTTTGCTTGTTTCAAGAAGGGTCATAAATCAAAAGTAATCCATCATCGTGCAGCATAAATAAAATAAATGCACTCTCAATGTGATTTTACCAACTCTATGGTAGAGATTATTTGGCATTTTGAATATTCAGACCATTTGGCTCTAACGCACAAACACATGTTTAATTGAAAAGTCTCCTTGTCTAGACAACAAGTGAGCAGCAGAGCTTTGTCATGCTTTGTCAACTCTTGCAAAAAGTCCTAAATGTCCTAAAGTCCTTGTACATTATGATGGCAGATATCAAATCTTAAACGAGCTGCTTGTTCTAAAAACGGTTAAAAACGGTTATAAACGGTTATAGTCTTGTGTCTTTTTCTTTACACAGTCATTTATTGTTTCTGTCTTAGCATGTCCTTAAAATAATAATTACTGTCAAGCTGCTGTTTGTTTCTGTGTTGTCCTAATGCCAGTGTTTGGCTGGGCCTATTGGTGCAGCTAGCTGTGGGCAAGGTTAAATGCTTTAACCACTTCCAGTTACAGTGGGGTACCCGGTCTCTGGGACCCTGATTTTGGGGGTTGCAGGCTATAAAATATTTGGGAACCACCGCTCTTTGGGACTCTGTAATGTGTTATAAGGTCGCACTGTAAGAACTGGGGAAGCAGATGCAGAAAAGCCTGAGACTGAACAAAGAAGGCAGAAAAGAGATACAAAGTGATTATACAATAAATGAAGGGGAAAAGTATAAGGAAAGGGAAACTCAACCGCCATTAAAAAAAGGAAAAATATTGTGAAGGGTAAAAAGTGTATAGTTAAGTCCTTTGTGAGTCTGGAGGAAAACATAGTTTTACTCCCAGGCAGGAAGGACATGGAAGGAAGGAAACGAAAAAAAAACTGAAGAAGAATATTTACGAGCTCTCTGAAAAATTTACATAAGGCCGACAAGCAGAAGTGTGACAGACAACACTGCATATGTAAAGCTTTTGACAAGGATCAGAACTTCTATATAACGGTGGCAAAGCCAAGTGACAACAGTAGTAGTAGTAGTAGAAACAATATGTTTCTGCTTATCATTACTCTCAAGTTTAACATACAATAGTTTGCTCAGGTGCTGCTTTGTGGTGTCTTCAGGACAGACACTGTGATGTGGGAGCAGTGACAAATAGAGGATGTGCTTAGAGAAAAATGGTACAAAACCTCAGTTTAAAAACAGGAAAGGAGACACTAAGCTATACAGTAGCTTAATGAGGTGTACCAGAAGGTGCTTGAGGAGATCACAAACCTGGCTTCCCCTAAAGATGCTCCTCAAATATTTAAAAAAGAACCAGAAAAAACAATGAGGTTGCCTTGCTCATCGCCTTAGGAAATTATACTTGTATTTTTTTCTGTAAACCAACTGTATTTACAAGATCAAAGCGGTGAGCGATGTGTTCATGTTCAACGGTATCTTGTCTGTTGTACAATACTAAACCTGTTGTATGTTTTCACAGCGTTGTTGTGGGTGGGGAGTTAGATCATATTGGGGGCAACGATCCCCATGAGACCCATGACACTTCCAGTGGTGCTGATTAGTTTGCTCTGCTCCCCTTCAACCGAACATCATCAATACCTCCGCTTGTTACGACATCACATCCATGATGGCGTTACTCATCACTCTGTGGTGCTGGATAGTCTTCTGTTAAACAAGAACAGAGGAATGCCTATTTTTTTCAGAGAGTAAGTAGACTGACAGATTGAATTGGTGAAAATTGCAGCATGTCGGTCTGTGTTGATGGGAACAGATTGTGTCTTGGAGCTCAGGAGCACCGGAGCAACTAGCTGTGTCTCTAAAAGCTTTCCATCATCTCCATCACAGAAGCTAATTAACAACACACCAAATAGGCTCGCCGTGCAGACGAGGACAGTCAGGGATAACATGATACAATAGTGCCTAAGAGAGGACTGTAAACATTGATGGTAATGCCAGTGTCTTAATTTACACATACCACTCAATTTGCAGTCATGAGTATATAAGTGAAATTGCAACGTTTTCTTGTACATCAATTCAGTGAATTGAAGCCAATTTGCAATACAAACTAAAATACTACTGGTGCTTACATTGACAATTCAAGGCAGAATATTTACACCTGGTCTGTAATGCATAACGCACTGAGGTGGAATGGTGGGGCAAAGGCGTTCCAGAAGTCTAATGGGGGTAAGACGATGGCGATGTCTAGAGTGAGTTCTGCAGTGATCTGCGCACGACTTTAAAATGGAGGGGGTGGAGCTTCAAGGATTTGTCCATGGCCTATGGATCCAATGGAGTCAGGGTCTTACTCACAGTCTTTTGTTCATACTTCTCATTGGTTAAGGAATTGTAAATCCAACTTAAAGACGTAATGGCTTACAGATAGCTATGATTCACGGGGACGTTTTTTTTTTCATTTTAATTTAATTTGGGGATACAAGGTTTCTGCCCGACAGCGGCGATATGTTGAATTTCTGCCATTTCGTGTCTGAAGATGTTAAGAGATAAGATAAGATAATCCTTTATTCATGTTATTCAATGATGCAGTGAGGCAGTAATCAACCATTTACTTTCTAATCGGCAGTTGGTCCTGACTTATCCATCAGAGGTGTATGAGTAAATTTTCTTCTTCAATCCAGAGAGAGAGAGAGAGAGAATAAACATAAATAGTGTTCAAGGGGGAGAAGTTAGTCTTGGCCCACGGTGGTAGGGTCTGTTGCCTCCAAAGAACCCTTAATGTTTCATATTTCTTCTAATTAATCGCTTTTCTTTGACAAGTCTTGGCAAACACAAAAGCATTGAGTACTTCTTTGCCTTAATTAGGGCTGCCAACTGTCCCGAAAGGGCCACGACATCCTGTACTTTGAACCAAATTGTTTTGCCCCAAGCGAGACGCCCCTATATGTATTTCGTAGATGAAACTTACTGTACTTTATCCTAGATTACATCTTCAGACACAGCCCCTTTTTCCGAGGCAAACCGAGGTTTATTAGTATAAACTTGCATAACAATACAGTTTTAGTAAAGCTACATAAAAAATATGGTCTACACATTTCTTGCTTCTAAAAAGTTTGCAACTCTAGTCTTGTACAGTCTAATGAACTGTTAGCCAACCGGTTGACTTTTGTATGTGTAACCCATAAGAAATATAGGCCTTCTAAACCCTTATATGTTGTTTAAATGTGCAGTTACCAATTTTCCCCAGTAGAGCGTGTTTGCCGCTGTGTAGCAGCAGCAGGAGAAAGTGTTACATCAAGCTGTGAGCCTGAGAATGCTAACTTCTGCCGAGTTATTAATGTCCTTATGAATCTCCAGTTTTTTTTCAAGTAACAGTACATAGATGAACCTAATGATGGCGAGCCCAGCCCAGTGATTCTGCAGTGTGGCCAGCTGCAGTACCTGCTCAGAGGATGTCAGATTGCTTGATTCCTTCGTTTGACTCCAGATCAGACACATACACACTATTAACCTACCCGGGTAGTAGTAGACACTGACACCGAACACACACATCAGGATTTGCCCCCCAGAACTGAACTCTTTTTGAGCTTTGAACTCTTCTGACAACTCTTCTTTATAGAGTAGCATTCGAGTTCTGGACAATTTATTTCTCTTTTGTTTTATTTTCCCAGAACTCTATTCTATGTTTTAGCACTGCTGTAAATATTTAATGATGCTGAAAAAGTCAACTGTTCAAATCAACTACCTTTATGAGTCATTCAAGGTGTCTACTCCTTTAGGACCTTGATCAATGTTAGTATCTCATCTATCCAATCAGGTTTGGACCATAGGTGCTAAAAATGCATTTAGTTGAAGCTTATTATTTCAGATTTTACAAAAGAGGGAATGCGTTCCCCCGCTTTGCATATGCTTTGGATATCCGCTTACCACAGACCTTAACAGAAAGTCAGAAGAAATAAGGATTATTTTAGGCCCTTCAGTGTAAAAAAAATCTGTGGTGAGGCAACGCTGTGACAAAAGCAAAAGGTTTGAGGGAAATAAAACATATGAAGGATGATTTAATTTCACCAGAGCCGCCTGCATTTTAAGTCAATAGTTTTCCATTTATCCTTTAATTTGAAAAGTGAGCATATCCATCATAAAATGATTGGATGCCACTGTTTTCTAATATCTCACACGTCTGAATAGAAGAACAGCACTGAATGAGCAAACAGTTCAGGCAGTCTGAACCCACCTGAAAAAGCAATATGCTACTTTTGGAAAACACCTGTCATCACTTCAGACGCAGCGGATGCTCCTTTGGCAAACTTCAGGAAATCATCAAGACTTTATTACCTCTAATCTTGTGGTTGCACAAAACAGATGGAAGACCGAGAATGCAATTTATTATTGCATTAATGATGCAGACAAAGCTTTTTCCCTTCCTCAAAGTGTCAATTATGGAAACATCTTTGCTCATTAACAGAGCAAAGATGCCTTGAGCTGTAGATAGTTTTCTACTTTTGTTTAGCTGTGACACATTGATGCACTAATGGTATATACAATGGCGTCTGTATAACTCTTCTGCAATAAACAGTCCCCCATTATAGTTACCTCCATTTACATATCAAATCAGCAGGGTTTTTTAGTTTCCTGAGAGGGTGGGCACATTTCAATCTTGACAGTGATGTCTCACAATTAAAACTTAAATTGATTCTGCTGTATGTATAGATGTTGTATGCTTGATTTGACTGTAAGCAGGGGCGTGTCCAGACTTTTTTCACTGGGGTGGCCCAACTGGGGCACTGACTTATGGCCTAAAGTGTGATATTAACAAAAACGAACACGATAAAGAGAGTGGGAAGATTTGCTTACATTTTTACACAAAACAAAAAAGATTTATGTTAAAAGTTACAATTTAAGGGGCGCACTGGTGGCGTAATGGTTAGGGCGCGCGTCCCATGCATTGAGGCTGTCGTCTCAAGCGGGAGGCCCGGGTTCACCTCCACCCGTGGCCCCCTTCCGCATGTCACTCCTCATTCTATCACCCTGGTTTCCAGCTCTATCCACTGTCCTATCTCTGCATTAAAGCCCAAAAATAAATCTTTTAAGTTACAATTTAAAGTACTTAAAAAAGTCCTGCACTGTCTAACATGCAATGCTTTGGTCCTGGCATATTGCCAGTTAGTTCATTGTAAGTAAGACAGAGTGCATTACCTTCCTATGCACCTGTCTAATGAAATAGATGTGCAAAGTTTTTATTTACAATCCAAAGTACAAACAAAAGAAAATATGCAACATTGATATGTAAAGAAAACTACAAGCAGCCTGTGTAAAAAAAAAAAGTACCCAATAGTTGTGCTTAACATAAGTCCCGCCTCTGACAGGGCAAATAGCCAATCACAGTATATGACTTTTGGGGTGGCACCTGGAGTGGCCAGTCACATTTCTAGGGGGGCCAATGCCACCCTCTGGACATGCCCCTGACTATTTGCCCTAACATATGGCCTGTAACATTTTTCTCTAAGTGACAGCGCATTCTACTGGTAACACCAAGTACTGTTTCTAAATTATGCTCTATGATATCTACAAGGTATAACATATCCTACTCACTTGCCATGGCGACACCATGAAACAGGAAGTCGTTTTTTGAGAGGTTTAAATCTCCTGTACATTCACAAAACTTGGAAGACATGAGCTCAGTGGAAAAATCAGATGACTAGTATGAGTTTTGTGTGTGTGGTTAAATGGCTCAGAAGCGCCCCCTATGTTAAAAAAATTAATCCTCTGCAGCACGTTGAACCTAGGTTTTTTGGTAGGCATATGGACCTACAAAAAAAAACTTCTTGGACCATTCATCGTAAAATGAACACCATTTTAAATGTTTGGTTAAAAAAGGGGAAAGTTTGTAATTTCCAGGGCTCTTCTGAGATGAACTCCTCCTAAGGGGTAGTCCAATTCATATCAAATTTGTTGCAGTGAGAGAAGCAACGTTGAAGAAAAATATTTATTCAGCTCTTGGACAAAGCTAAAAGGGGACGTCTGTGATGACTTTTCAAAGTTTGATGTCCAGAGGTGCTGCCTGTCAACAGGCAGGGCAGGCAACTGCTAGGGGCCCCAGGCCAGAAGGGGCAAACTTTAAACCCCAGCAGTGGCACAAAATGCCCAAAGTTTGCAATGACAGTAGGAAACCTCCCTGAGGGAGACCCATCTGACAGCACCTTGCTGCACTACCAAGCATCAAGTGCATTATTACTGTGAAAAGTTTGTCAGATTTTTGCCTAGGGACCTACCAGACTCTAGAACCACCACTGTGGATGTCTTAGAAACATGTAAACCTGTTTGATAAGAGACCACTCCTGAACATATCTGAATACCAACATTAAATATTTTCTATAGCGCCATCTATTGGTGAGACATAGTAAGAACTGTATGATATTCTTTAGTGGGTTAACATGACATATTCCAATGCACTGCATGGTCTATCTAAGAGACAGTTCTTGGTCTCATCAAGACAGCACTGCAGCAGCACACTTTGCGCCTGTGCCACAAGCCTGAATTCCATCATCCCCCGACGTGCACGAAGGTGTGATGGCCACGTTCTGTGCTACTTCAAGCCCTAGTATTTGTTCTTTGGCCTCATGCTTATATGATTTAAAAATACCATAAACCATACAAAATCAATTTGTACTTAATAAATGTTAGTACGACCCCCACCATGGCTCAAATCTTGCATAAATTTAGGCCACTGAATGACCAAAATGTAGTTTAGTTCACCAGAAAAATTACTTCAGGCTGATTTATTTTTTCATTCAAAGCTAACTAAACCCAAAAATAATGATATGAAGCCAATAGGAACAACTTGATGGACAATGTTGTGAAGAAATAGTAAAGGAAAGTAGAATAAGGCACCTTCAAAAACATTACATAGAATAATTGGGTCTGCAGCTCCACCATCCAGTAGGATTATGTTTAATAAACCTCTGGGATTTATAGTGTAATTACTGGGAAAAATAACACGTCTTTTCTTTCAACCTCACAATCGATAAAGAATGGAAAATGAGAGTTTAATGATTTCCATTTTTAAATGATTTAATGGTGCAGGGAGACGGTAATTAGCCACTTCTTTTCAATTAGCAATGTGTCCTGACTTTCCAATTCTGGTGAGGAAAATAAATGAAGACATAAATAATGCATTTATTTATTTTCTGCCCGTCTGTCAATTTTCTGACATGTATATAACAAGGTGTCATGTTAAGATTAAATTCAAACATGCCCTTAGCATTAACATGTTGCAGGATTAAACACTATGCATTCGTCAGACTGACACTTCTTTTTTAAAGTTGCATGAATACAAACAACACATATCCCTACATGTTTTTGGTTTGCATTAAGAGGCTGTTGCTTTAGAGATACTTTACTTTTCCAAATTGTCATTCCCTTATTCCTCCAGTGTCTACATGTATTTCAAAGGACAAAGAAGAAGAAGTGGCTGAAAGCCTCACATGAAGTAATTAAAAGCTCTTGTATGTAGACACATCTCATCAGAAGTAATGACTCTACCAACAGGAAAGTGGCTCTGTAACCATGGAAACACACAAGTGTGCATGTGTCTGTGTGCACATGTTGTGACCGGGTCCACTGCTCATGTGCCTTTGTTGAGGATTTGAATTAGAACTCAAACAGTTCTAATTTAATTTCTCAGTGAACTTTGCTCTCCATATTTCCCTCGTCTAAATGCAGCAAGGTAAATTAATTCAATTAATCCACTATTGAAACAGGAAAAATGCAGCCCACATTATGTTTACGAGATGTGCAAGGCCACAGTTTTAATGCAGATAGTGGTATAGCCACGATTGCCATAATTTAGTTTAGTAACACTGTTACTATAGATTACTGGTTTTCCACTGTATGATTTTGATATTTAGTTTAGTTCTCTTTGTCTTTTCTTTATGTCTTACAACAGCAACTGTTAATGCATTTTTACCTTGCTTTTGTGACCACCTCTTATTGTCTCATTGACTTCAGGCCAGTTTATTTATTTTGGGTTCGATGGTGCAAACACTTTCTGCTGCGTCATGCTAGAAGCAAGGCACCATAAATGTGCCTGACCAACGTGCCCATGAACATACGCATGGATGTAGGAACATGTTGAAACAGCAATTCTATTCTAAATGCAAATATATACAGTATACACTATACACAGGCAATGAATTTAATTGTCCTATTAGAGAATGTTCAAAACAAAAGTAACCCCCAATCCCCAAATATTCTGTGCGGACTGGGGTCCGTCAGTGCCAGGGTTTCAGATTACACAATTGACATATTAGGCAATACTACAAGTCTGTTGGCCCCCAGAGACTAAACCTTCATAGAGGCAAATACTGTAAGGTGGTGAACAAACACATTGGGAATGACCTACACCAACACGACAATGGACATCTTTTTTCCTCACACATTCACACGCGCCCTGCCCCACTGGATCCGTTTCTGGAATGTGAGCTAAGTCATGATCAGCAGTGTACTCACATCACAGGGGAACTACAAGATCACGCAGGAATAAAGAGAAAAATGTGCAAAAAACATGTTGCTTTGTCTTTCTGTTTTGACGTAATGTTGATAAAGTGATGGAAAATATGATCGTGAGTCCGTATATTGTGTTTTATTTTGAAATTGACCGGACGCTCTGTGCGTTTCCTTGTCTGACTTCCTGTCCTGGTTGTCATATTTTATCCAACTTGACGCATGCCTGCAGCGTACTCCGTCGTAAATAGACTCGTATTTGAAACATAGCAGAGGGAAGTGGCGCTGGTGGAACGCCCTGGAGACGGGCCGCGGCCCTCGCTGTGAAAACACAATGATTGACTAGAGTGACAGCAAACTACAGCGTAGTGCGAGGCGTTGACGGACCGCAGTGCGCACGGAGTATGTGGAAATTGGGGTTTAGAGAGAAATTCAAAACTAAAAAGTGAGTACACATTTGAGCTTATTTAATGATGTATTCAAAATGTTTTGCTTTTCCCCTCCTTTCATTGCCACAGCATCACAGAGTGTGTTACAAAGCGTAAAAGCTGCATATCATCAATCTGAGCTATCTGTGTGGGAGAGGAAATGAACAAAACACATTAAATGTATGTGTGGGGGATTTTGTACATGTGGCTTTGTTTTTTGTGTGCGTGTGTGTGTGTGTGTGTGTGTGTGTGTGTGTGTGTGTGCGTGCGTGCGTGCGTGCGTGCGTGCGTGCGTGCGTGCGTGCGTGCGTGCGTGCGTGCGTGCGTGCGTGCGTGCGTGCGTGCGTGTGCGTGTGCGTGTGCGTGCGTGCGTGCGTGCGTGCGTGTGTGTGTGTGTGTGTCGGAAGTGAGCAGCAGATTTCAGTGTGGACTCCGGGGAGAGATCTCATGATTAAAAAGAGCAAAGCCTTTATATGGGGGCAAAGCTGAGGGTCCTCACTGTGTGTATGTGTGTGTGTGTGTGTGTTGTTATGTCAGGATGCTATTAGAGGTCAGCCCTTTGGAGGATGGTCACTGACACCATTTAGATTGTGCGTTTCACCTTTGGTGACAGCACGCACACAAACACACACGCAGAGAGGATCAGTCCCATGATTCCCCACCAGCCTTGACTTCATCTTTTTTTATTCAAACCTTTATTTATTCTTGAAAGGACATTGAGGTTTCCCTCATAACCAATGCAGACGAGAATACAAGCACAGTAAAACAAGAAAAAAACTTGAGCTTGTATAGGTTACATCCACAGTGTGATGACAGATGCTGCTATTTTAAGTATTCTTTAGCATTTACCAATCACATTCCTACACATTAACATGCCAATGACACAGCAGCAGGAGCAACTTGTGGTTAAGTGTCTTGCTCAAGGACACTACGACATGTGTCTGCAGGAGCTGGAGATTGAACCCCCGACCATGGGGTTGAGAGACGACTGACTACTGAGCCACAGCCACCACATAATCTTAGCCAAGTCACCATTGCTAGGTTGACAGTTGGGTCAACATCTCCTATGGCTTGTGACCTTTAAAAGTGAGGATTGGAGTTCTGAAAGAGCCGACTGTTTTACAAGAAAAAACATCCAAAATGAGAGACATGTCAGCCCGACAACAGAGTACGGACTATTTTCTGGGTCTTACAGATCCCTTACCACCAATCACAGATATAATCAAGGCTGCCAAACTTTTATGACAAGCACTCTACATTTACAAGCACATTATGAGATGATATGAAATGTTGGCAACATTAAAGCTTGGCAAGAGAATCTGCTTTCCAAGCCTTTAAGAAGCTCTGGTCACTGGGGCATGATCTAGGAAAAAAACAAAACAATTTACTTCTAGTTGAAAGCTAGCAACATTCATCAGGACCAAAGCACCTTTTTAAAAGCCCGAGGTTTAGACAACAGAGTAAGCTAGGTGAGTCTTAAATACTTAAATCCACTCAGAACAGACACATTTTACTTTCTCAGACCATTAAGTCCAGAAGGAGGAGCAGCTCTTTCAATCACCGTTATTGTACAGTGACAACCAGAAGGCCCTTCCATCATGTGTAATGTTAAGAGTGACAGCCTGAAGTACACTTAATCATCTTTAGCCTGGAATCCTAGACTACAGGACTATCAGGGAGCTCCGCTATCCTTCAGCCACAAGTCTAGACAGAGGCATTGTCAAGGTCCCTCCATCACCTACAAAAGGCTAATACTGACAACACACAATGATGTTGCATGACATTTTGCTGCTAAGACAAACACAGCAGCACACGCTGGACAACTTTACACGTGTCAGAATTTTGTCTTTCTCAACTTTGTATAAAGGGAGAAATCGGAGAAGGAGGTGGATGGTATTTATCAAGTTTCAAGGCAGATGAAGAAGTTGATGAAGAAATGCTTTGTCTTTACAGCAGCATATACTGTAGAAAATATACAGTATAAGAATTTAACATTTGCATGTCAGTATCCCTTACTCTCTTGTGTTTTTTTAAAGATTTATTTTTGGGCTTTTTGTGCCTTTATTGGAGAGATAGGAAGGTGGATAGAGTTGGAAACCAGGGAGAGAGAGTGGGGAATGACATGCGGGAAAGAAGCCACAGGTCGGGGCAGGTCCTGCCCATCTACTTTCAAACATTCCAGTAAATGATCTGACCGGTCGAGAGTTGAAAGATCTGCCTGTTTCAGCCTCTAACAAGGGCGAATGCTATCACACCAAAAAAGTGAGCAGTGAGACATTTAATGCTCGTGTTAGCTGAAAACTACAGGTGTTAATGAGGGTGGACTCCTTAATTCTATAAGAACAACAAATGTCATCACTGACCATTCAGCAGTTATGACATGGCCTTTCTTAGTTGTGACAGAACACACTGTATTTATCAGCAGCAGAGAAAGCTTAATCCATTCAAACACAGTCAGATAAAACCAATGATGGCCTTCCAAATGAGAGAGTACATTAAAACATTTTACATTGACTTTGTGTTGGAAGCCAGAATACAAACTAAAAGGGCTCTTTGACATTACTTTGAAGATCATTTTATGCAATTGTTGTTTTTCATTTTGTATCCCCCATTGGCAGAAACATTTGAGAAAGTATGTGCATGACATCAGTAAACTTGAATCCCGTCTGGCGTGGTGGGTGGCGGTTGATTCTGAGGTTCAGCCATCATTACTCTGGCACAAAAGATTATTCCCCACTGGTGAATAAACCAAACCAAGAGTGAAGTTTTGTTTGAAAAGGCAGTAGACAGTGGAATAGATAAATCAGAGGAACCAAATGCATCTACACTTTTTTAGCTAATGCTCAAAAAGCAGGGCATACAGTATGATTATTAAGCAGCCTTGCCCTGCAATGTTTTTAAGGCGGTCGGGTTGGTTTAACTTCAAGTTTGTGTTATTCGGATGAGCTTTAGTTTTCACATTGTCTCCTGTGGAAGTAACAACAGGCACTGAGGGGAAGAAGACAGCAGTGTAGCACCTTGTGGATATTACACCATGAAGTGTGGCGGGTGCTACTTGTCCTTTTGCTGCTGCCACAGTGTGAGCTTGATGCAAGCTGCTGTCCTGTGCAGCCAGCCCTTCTTGTTAGAACTGATTGCACATGTGCAGACAGTCACACTCACACACATCCAGCTTTGTGAGGTTTTTTTGCCATTAAAGACACATATTATGAAAGGTAGATAAATAAATAACAATAGTGTGAGGGTTGCATATTATAAACACAACATAATCAACTAAGGATGAAATGCACAAAGGCACATGTGTACATGAATTCAAACTGAGCCTACAAAGTGAAATTCATCAAGGATAGAGTGAAAAAGGTCAATGCTTACATGAAACACAAAAAGTGAGGTCTCAAGTTTCATACGAGCTCGCTTTTGGGGTAATTAAGAAATAAATATTAAGCTAACCTGACATTTTCGAGAGGTGAAGGAGAGACAAATACAAGAAAAAGGACCATCATTCCAAGAAAACCTGACATACATGCTATGTTGGTGTGTCGATGTCCGGTCACAAGATGGTTGGCCAGATATTTACCCCATTTATCAAGAAGACATGACATTGCAGTAGGTTTTTTTTGACTGCTAACTTCTGAGAATAGCATGTGGCAATGTATGGGACATGGCTGGGGCTGTGAAGCCCACGTGGGGCATGGCAGGAGCTATTCTTTGTCTTGGTCAGTCGTCTGCAGGAGGCTTACTGCTTTGGATTCTGAGAAAGATGAATAAAGCTTTCAGTACTCAATTTGTTGGTCTCCTGGGTCCAGTCTCTGAAGAAAGCCAAACAATCTTTAAAACACCAATTAGAACTTAAAAAGGACAGTTAGATTTAGAGTTTAAAATATTGATGTCTTTGTTGGTCCGGTCACAGGCAAAAACTGACCCTGCCTATTTTACGGATTTATCAAAATTAAGACACGACAGATGTAAGTCGCTTTGGATAAAAGCATCTGCTAAGTGAATTGTAACATTGTAACATATAACCAGGGGTTAAATCAGTCAGGGGTATATGTGTGGGGATGGTCTGGAGCCATGACACACACGAGAATGCAAGCTTTGAGTTGCCCTTGCTTGTCATCATTCAGAGAGTATAGGTTTCAGATCTCTTCTGTCCAAATTCAGATTTAAAAAAAGAGCAAAATGCACGGAGCAGAAGAACTTCATTTGTGTGTTTTCTGAATACCATCAGTGCTAATCTGTATGCTTTGTACACCAGACCTTGAGACTGAGCAGATAGAAGGAGCAAATAATGCAAAAATGTTTAGCTAAGGTGATTATACTTCTTTATTTGACCAGAGCTGTCCCGTTTTCAAGCTCCGTGTCCCAAGTCCCCACAAATATCAATAAAAACACAAATATTTCCTAGTTTTAACCAACAAAAACAACACAGATTTGTCTGAACATGTGTCACTCAATGTCAGGGTTATGGCTGTTTAGCTTTTCTAGCCTACCTTATCATACTAAGACCTGCTGTGGGACTACAGGTAGGCTAGCTGTTATATTGAAAAGAATGTCAGTGAGAGTTACAGATTTGACTTTAAAGTACTAGGCAATGAATGTGTGTTTGCGCACACTGCAAGTGTCTGTTTTCAGTCGCTCGTGGTGGAAATACGGGCACAGACGGTGGGTACAGGTTGGATCTAGCACTGTTTCGATCTACCAGCTGCTCAGGAGGACACCTTTACCGACCGTCTTGTGTGACCAGTGTAGGTCACCGTCTGTGGATCGATAAATGAGGATTTGCAGTCAAATTAAAATGTCAAGATTTGGAATTTGAAAATAGGGTCACCCTAGGCATACAGAAAGAGATGGAATGAGAATGTTTGGATTAAGCACAATAGAAAATTTGGAAAACCCAATTCCCGCTTCATTCAATAGCTGAAAAAAAAAACCTGGAAACCAGACTCAACATTTAAGATGACACTCCCTGCCTTCCATGGTGTAAAGTCACTACCATATGTTGTTTGCAGTGTGTGTGTTTGCATCTATGCAAACGTTCACGCTTGCCTGCCTGCTTGTTTTATTTCACAATAAGAGGCTCTCTTTGTGAGGGACCTTGAGCTCCGTCACTGACCTGGGTAATAGCCGGGCTGCTGCCTGGGTCGGAGGCCTCCCTGGGTGGATGCGATGACAGGACAGAAGTTTCACCACTGCCACAGAGTTGACCATGCATACGGCATGTCAATTAGAGACGCTCTAGTTCTTCAGGAGACACGAGTGGTAGGAGGGAAGAAGAGAGGAAGTTGGTGACTAAGTCAGAGAAGTAAAGTTTAAATATTAACCTCATGACAAAGCCATTCAAACACTATGTAGGAACTGTAAAGCCGGAGATTTTAAAAATCCTGACAGATGTTGAAAAATGTGAGCGACCCCCTAGGGATAGGAAGCCAGCTGCCATTATTTCCGTATTATTGACTTGCCTTTTGCCTATCGTTTTGGATACCTCTGCCTCTATACTGGATTCCCGTGTACCGACCCTTTTCTGGTTAAACAGACTTGTATCTTCTTCAAATGTTCTTGTAGTCGTGCATTTGGGTTCTGTGTTTTATAGTTTAGTGTGACAGTCACAGAGTCTGTTTTAGTTTGGTAATATTGTTGTTATTGTTTTATGCATCCAAAACTCGAAGCATCTGCTCCCTGTCTCTGCAGCTGGAGGCAAGCCGTGTCTCTGTTCCACTGAGCTGGGTCAGATCTAAACGGAATCATTATCATTATATAAGCAATTATAACAATTTTCAATTAAATTAATAATGCTGAGGTTAATAAATTCAATGTTTTGTGTTCATCTAGCCATGTTGCCCCTCTCTCTAAAGCATGTGAATTTGTGCTCAGGCAAGTATTATTATTCAGATTTAGATGATAATCAACAGCATATGCTGACCTGTAGCCTAATAAGAAACACAACACACAGTCAGGCTTTGTATTGAAGAGCTGTTGACTCAAATCACAACACTCAGACTCTCGTCAATAAACGGGTCGCTGTAAGCCGAACAAACATTTTTCTCTGGTGTTGCTGACACAAGTCAAAGCTCAACATTTCAATCACAGATGTGGATATTATTAAGGCACCGATATCTCCACTTTGTAAAACAAGCTCTGCTGAGTGAAAAAAGCGAGTGTCGTGTAGAGCCTTTCCTCATCCGTCTCCCCAAGCGAGAGAGAGACAAATAGAAACAGCTAAAATAGTGCGCTGCATCGTGCTGCTTTTGCATTGCGTCGCTCGCTGGAAGTTAGAACACTCCAATAGGAAACAACTTTTGCGCGTCACATGCGTTTAGGACAGGCTGGCAGGTAAGTATTCTTACTGTTATATTTTGTGTCCAAACACGAAGGTCGGTCTTTGAATTATAAAAAAAATATTGCCCTATCTTACACAATGCTCGAATGTTTATCTGCTTGTTACAAACATGGGGATACGCAGCACAGTCCTTGCTGCGATCCTTCTAAATAAGGAAATGACGCATTTCACTGCTACAGTCAAATGGAGTTGTTTATGGAACAGAGAGCAGCGAAATGGCCAACTTTTGTTTCCCTTCTCTCCTGATTCACTGTGTTCGGTATGACGCCGATCTGGGGATGAAAGACGAGGACATTAGGTGAACCTCGGCCCTGCACCGGAGACTGACGAAATACTCCCCATCATGTGCGCTCACTCTGATGGGGCGTTCTCAAACACAGATACAGACGGACACTCAAGACACATTCATGATCATGTATGTTAATATAAAGTCTCAACTGGAGACTTGGAGGACCACAGCCTCTGTACAACCTTCAAATGTAACAAATAAAGACGGATTTGTGCAGCAGAAAGAATGACGTCATCATATGGAAATAATTCTCTCAGCATCCCCAACTGAAACTGACATCAAGCATCCCTGCAACCAGACTTTCATATTTCTCCTTAGGTTGACAGGTCAAAGTACAGCCCTATAGCAGGAATAATAAAATGGCCGATTTTAAACTTAACCAGTAATCTGAGAGGCATAAACCTCTAAAGAGTTATATCTTCCATTCAAATATATATATATATTATGGTTATGCCTTGGTTTAGACGTGCTGAATCGTCTTGGCTGTTTAGACTTTGGACCATTGGACTAGTTCTCCTCTTATCTCCTATCTATCAGTGCTGACAGAGCTGTTGTTTCTTACAAGCTAAGGGAGATACAGTTTTAAAAGACCTAACTAACACAGGCTATCTAAAACAGGATATGAAAGATGTCTGCTTGCAATCTCAGGGTCTCCTCGATGTGTTTGCTGTACATAAAAAGCCAGACTGAGTGACAGCTTAATACAAAGACATGCACAGAACTTAAAAAAGCTCAGTGAGGTGGGCAATTTCTCAAAACAACAGCTGCCAGACGAAGGTGAACATGTTAGAATAACACTTGCTTGAATATCATGAAATTGACATTGACAGACTAAAACAGCAGACTTTGTTTTTCCTTCACAACGAATGACTTGTCGTTTTAACTGTGGATTCCTTGTTCCCCCCCTTACTCTCTTCCAGCTTTCAATTTAAGACTTGTTTTCTGTGCTTCTGTGTGTGTGTGTGCATGTGTGTGTGCGTGTGTGCGCGTGTGTGCGTATGTCCTGCTGTGAGGAGACTGGGATACACCAACAGTTACCAAAGTCCATTCAAAGGTTTCCTGCCGAGCTGGAAATCACCATCGTTACCAGTGTGGGGGGTGATTCTTCAAATGGGAATGAACTTCAGTAGTAGAAGAATATGCTCTATCGCCCAAATGGGTCTTGGCTGGTATTTAAAAAGCAAGGCAATGAACGCAAAGTCATGTTGAGGATGCATTTGCTCTCCCTCTTTGTGATTCTATTCTAGCTTATATGCATGCATGGACACTCACGGCTGTAGAGGAATTTAAGTCTGCATTAGGCAACGTCTGGTGACTTTACTTTTGATGGTTAGCTTCTGCTCTTTGGAGTACAACCAGATAGAACCAATCACAAGGTAGAAGGCGGGACATAACGTTGGGATGTTTTTGATTGGATAATCAGCCTCGACAGAGCTTTTTAATTGGTTGAAAATGTATGAAATGCCCCTAAATGCAGGAGGACTCATCAGGCATTTGAAAGGTTTTACAGGAAGATAAAATACACAACATGAATGATACATGAACATTATAAGGAATGCTGGATTAAAACAAATATCTTGTTTTATAAATATTTGCAATCACAAGCGAGATGTCACCCCTGAGAGTCAGTCCCTAGAACCTGCAAAGAACCTTTTTTTGTAATACATAAGCTTATTAGACAGAGAACAGGGATACACTTGAGTCAAAAATATGTTTCTGAAGGAATGAGTTAGATGGTTTGTGAACAAGTTTATACAAAATGTCTCTTACTTTATTGGTTAGAGGCGGCCAGACTTTGCCCCAAGGCACATTGTCTACAATGGTATTGCAGAAGGCATGGTAACGATGTCTCTCTGAAATAGCCCTTTGATTATTTTATTCATTTTTCTAAGAAGGCTAGACTTCCTACTTCTGTAACTTTTTTGTCAGAGTTTGAGAAAGCGGCCGAGGGAAGCTAATACCTCAAAGCAACATAATCACTCATCAAACACAATGGCATGTTCCTGTAAATACCAGCAACGTACCCTACTGCTGATGTACAGTGCTAACGGGTATCACTGCTGCTTGCAGTATTAATTAGAGTGTGAAAATGTATTCTCTTTCCAAAAATCTATTCCCCTTGACTTAAAAAGACTTATTCTGAAAAGCTCTGATAAAGGAGAATTTCTTAAGGCAAATTATCCTGCTCACAAAGTTTCAGATGATGCCCGAATTTAAAAAAAGAATCAATTATTTACCAAGAACAAGTTTCTCGATTTAAAAATGTAATTTCATAGCAACAAAGCTATTTAGTCTTTCTTGTTAAAACAATAACTCCAATGTGCCCATTTCAAGTTGATAAAAATCTTTAGTACAATGCACCTGTATTAATCCTTTAGATTCAGTCATTGTTCGGGACTGAAATCTTGATGATTATATGTTTACAGAAGGCGGTGTTTAATTCAGGTCCCAGAATCATTGGTATTGAATAAATTGAAGGAAGCCAAAGGGAATAAATTATCTCTTTGACTACACAAACACGTGTGTCATTTATTTCTGTACACACTGAAAAGCAACAGCCTACCTGCAGGCGTTAATCATCATAAAACCAGCCCATGTTACCCAGCAGGCACTTCATCTTAAAGGGACAGTGTCAACCTGACCCCACACAACATGTTTCTTAACTGTCTGTTTTTTTATTTTATTTTATTTTACCAGTCAAATAGCATTTAATTAGAGTTTTATTGTATTACACTAGCAATTATCTTTCTGGATGTCACCAGCAGAGGGCTGGAGAGGGCGCTATATGAAGCAGTGATGCACGTACATGTGAAATTACTTTCCAATTGAGTGACCATCTTATCTTCACTATTAATCATTTCCACATGTGTTTGATCCCCATTTTAGTGATCAAGCAATACATGTGTATATCTAAATCAATCTTTCTCTACAGATCGAACATAGATCCAAGAAAGAGATCGGACGATATATCGGTATCAGACATTCTTCTAACAAATCTAAGAAATCATTTAGGGAAACATATCAATTCAGATGAACCATAGGAAACAGACTTTGCATTATAACAAATTATCGGCAGATGAATCAGTATCAGTAAGTCACAACTAAGGTCCCCAAGTGCACGACGCACAGCAGTGGACTAAATGAGAATAAAAAAGATCTAACATCTCTATAATCATAAAAAAAGCATCCACTCCTCTGTTGTCATTCACTTTTGTATTTCAATAAGGACTTGATTTCTTTGGAAGTGGGAGTTTACTGAGTAATAACAGAGCGTTCATTTCAATTTCTTTGAATATCAGACGCTTGATTCTTTCATTTCAGACATAAGCGATTTCCATTTTCAGTCTGATGAAGAAAAATGTTGAATAAACCTCATCTGATGCAAATGGGCAGCTACTTTTTTATCACTGTAAAAATGTGATCGGGGGATTTTTGCCTCTTCAATGTGCCCTCTTCCCCGATGCACTCTACCCTCATGCATCCCTCTTATCCTCTGAGTCTTCTGCAGAATGGCAAATGATGGATTTCGGGAGGATTTCTTTCCCTCAACAAACCAAAGACAGACAACAAAAAAAACACAAGTGGCCTAGAAATAATTCTGTCATACGGGCCACGGCTGGCTCGTCTGGTCATGTCTCAGGCAGATAAGCGCCTCAGAGGGCTTCCTGTCTGTGTTGTCTGTCAAAGTACAAAAAGGGTTCCAAGGTTATGACAACGCCAAATTTGTAATGGAGGCAAGTTGAAAAGAAAACAAAAGTCCAGGTCACGATGTGTTGTTTGTTTCCTCTTGAGCTTTCACAAACTCCATCTCTTTCCTTTTGGTTTGTTTTTACTTTACACAATCCCCGTCATCCAGCTCCAATCAAACCCCCCCAAATCATCTCTTTTGCCATCTCATCCTCCATCTTTCCTCACTTCCACTGAGCAAATATCTCTTTAATGATTGTGTGTGTGAGGTTGTCTAAAGTGCAAGTTTCAGGGTTATCTTTTCCATGGAAATTTCGCAGCGAATAAGGGGATAGACGAACAAAGCACAATTGGCTGGGGCTTAGCGTACTTTACATAATTGTTGCCTATAAATGCATTTCCAACGTGAGGGGTTTAAGCGTCTGATATGCTTAACGGAGAGAGAAAGAGGGCTGAGGCTGTTGCATGCCTTCCTGACGATTAAGATGGAGAGAAGGGGAAAGAAGCAGAGACAGAGGTAACTTGGGGAAACGGAAAGCAAGAGAGCCAACAAACTAGAAAATAGGTACACGAGCACTGTTCAACATGTATTGGCTGGCCTTCATTAAAGACTCATTCTGCTGGTATTAGGCTCTGATATAACACGTTCTTGTGTAACAGACAAATTTTCACAAATCTTTCAGGATGAGCGTACCCAATCAAACTGCATCCCTTAGAGTTCTTGTTTTCGACGGTTCAAAGCCACCAGATTCCATTGAAAGAAGCCGCGACTTTACTTTGCAGAACATCGGCGTTGCTGATCTATGTCTGTGTTGAGAATTATATATCTTTTTATGATGTTTCATGTCACACAAGTATTGTTTTGTATTGAGAAAAGGGCAATGTATTAGCTTTTCCTGATTTTAAAATAAACAGACAAACATGTCTCTGTAAGGATCTTTTTTTGTCATTTAATACACTTTACTGAACTGGTGTCAATGGCTAAAACATGGGGACATGCTTTGATTGGACACATTTGCTATTTGCTCTACATAACTCATCAGATGAGTTTTTGAAAATGTGCACGTTCTTTAAAAACAAAGATTATGTCTTGCAGTTACCAGCTGGTCTTACAAAAAGAGCTGCTCCTTAATCCAGTAAAATATCTTTAATTTGTTTTTCTCTTCTCAAACATTAAAATTATTTTTATCAAAATGTGTTTCATGGTATAAGGAGTATAGAGAGTACTACAAAGTCATTTCCTAACCACGACTATTAGGCTACGATGCTTAGATTGCTCCTGAAGCTTATTGCCTATTACAAAAAATGACTGACAAATGACATTTTTCATGGTGGTCTTGCTGTACTGTATTTGCTTGATTCAAAATTGAATTGGCTCGCTGGTGGAGACGGCCTGCTGCATGGACACCCCCCCCCCCCCCCCACCCACCCATACAATTAATATACAGCAATGAGTAAGATAACATTTGTTATGAATTGGCACTATACAAATAGAAATTGATTGATTGAATACCAAGCTCTCGATTGTTAATTCATTTAAGACACTACATTTGTGTCAATAACCAACGGGTGGAATCTGTGCCAGACCCTTGTCAATGCCTTTGCCTCCTGTGGTGGCTATTAGAGGCTCATAGGATCAATGCATGCTAATGCTTCTCGAAGAAAATGATAGAATTGCTAACAGTAAGGACAGGGCGTGATTTGCTCAGAATTGCTCAGTTTTGAAAGGAGTGCTGCCACTGACAAAAGCAGAGCTGCTCCTGTCGCCCTCATGCTGCCTCCACCTCCCACTGCAGCTCCTCTACACATTGATCAAGTGTCAGCTATGGAAGAGGGCCCAGCGGCTCAAGAGCTTCTGGAAGAGGTTATAAAGTTGGAGCCCATCCACCCTCCTGTCTTTAAATCCTAGAGGGCTGTCGGGGTTTGCTCTCCCATCCTGTGCTTGCTGCTTTGTCTGTTGAGCGTAAGCAAAATCATTCGTGTGAGAGTCCAGCTCCTCCTCTGGTTGGTCCTGGTCCAAATCCCAGCTGCTGCTGCTGCTGCCTGGCTCCTGGCCTCAGCACAGTCCAGATAAGAGGATTTTCCCCGGAAGCATTTTCCTACCTCTGTTGCCAGCTGCTGACTACGCTGAGGTGAGGTTGTCAAATGTAGTTTCACAGCAATGTCATGTCTCATCAGGGGGGTTGTAGTGTCTCTCATGCAGTTTTACTCTGTTTCTCTTTCGGCTGTTACAGCCTCAGAAGCAGCAGTGGAACAGCTTCACAGAGTGCAGGACAGGTCCAACCAGGGGCCCTTAACTTTGTCGTAGCTTCTCATGTGGGTATCAAGGATGGATTACTGAAAAGGCCTATAAGCCACAGGCACAGGTTCAAAGGACTACAGCCTCAGTTTATAATGTTGTTGGAAAATGTCAATGAAACGGTGCAAGAGGACCACGTTAAACAAAAATGATCATATGAACTACATGGACATGAGCAAATATACTACAAAGACCAAACTACTACAATTACAGTTAACAACTGTAAAACAAAATATACAAATCTATAATGATTAAATGCAATGAGCCACAAAAGAGTCATTAAAAAATATAAGCAGCTGCAACCTCTGATGTTGAAAAATAAAGCCCATGTGAAAGTGCAAAAGGCTGCAGTTCCTCAAGTGTCCACTTGATGCTGGCTTCAAAAGCCCTTCAAAAGTCTTATTAACAGCCATGGTAAAATGGCATTTTGTTGTAATGGCTAACTGGCAGATTACACTTTATCCATGTGTGCCGTATTCTGTTGTATGGCACCGTCTCTAGTCAATGCTCATTTCCACTGCTCGGGCCACAGGTCATCTCTGGAGCGGGACAGCAGTGCCAGTCTGCGCTACGCCAAGCCTACTCTTGCACTCGTCAAGCTGATCAGAGCAGATCTAACGGGACAGGAAGTCAGACAAGGGAACGCAAAGAGCATTCTGTCAATTTCAAAATAAAACACAATAAAGGGACACCAAGTTGTACTTACATCTCTTTATCAACATTATTTGGAAAGCGGTACTAAATGAACAACAAACCAACCTCAGCAAAGTAAAGTAACCTTTTGTTTGTACATTTTTCTGTTTATTTTCACATGATCTTTGTGTTTATCTTGATCATATGAACCACCTTTTCTAGCTGCTCATGACTGCGCTGAGCTCCCGCTTCAGAAATGGATCCAGGTTTGAGGGCAAGCCTTTGAAAAGAGCAAAACCACTGCAGAAATTGAGTGTCCACACACGGATGCTGTCGACAAGAGTTTAACATAATAAGTGGTGTGGCTGATCTTTCTGTAGCTGTTAGCAAGGAGGCTCAAGGCCCTTCTCAGCTCTAGCTGTTTTTCTGTTACAAGGTTGACTGAATGTTACTTTGAGACAGCATTTCTAATACGGCCACCGCCATCATTGGGCTTCAAAACTTTGATTCAGAAACCAATGGGTGATGTCATTGAGACTACATTCATGTCCCCTTCTCCTTCATGAGCCACAGCAGGAGAGGTCCAGACGTGCAGAAGCTGCTGCAGCCTGTTCAAGATAAGACACAATTGTTCCCTGTGCGGGCTAAAAGCATGAGACGATGTCTTGACAAACAAAACAGTCCAAACTTACTGCAATGCGGCCCTGTCACACACAATGTTTCCTAGTAAGTATGACTGTTGTTGCAACTTGTAAAACTCCTCTTTTCTTTTTAAAGGTCAGCAGTATTATCGCCATTGTTGGTTCATTGTTGGTTTTCAAAACCAGTTTGCATCACGGCCCGCCTCGTTGATGTGCTTCAACACAAACACAGCTTATTACCCCTGTCTCTGTCACTAACCACTAACCCGGGCTGACACTGATAACTACAACACAGACATACACAGAGCTCTGCCTGCAGCTGGAGATATATGTTTCACCCCCCATGTGGAGCAAGGCTTTACTTCATGTGTCTTTGACAATAAAGAGAGAAAGGAAAGTTAGCTTTCTTCAAAAGTTGGTGTGACAAAGACAGAACCATCATTAAAAATCCGATTCAAGCAACAAAAAAAAAGTGGAGCATAGATACTAGAATATCAAGCAAAGATGAGGGGATGGAACATCTGCTAAATAGGGCACAGATAAGTAAATGTGCAAGGATATGCAACCACCCTCAACCATCTGTGGGCGTTTGCCCTCCAGGACCCATGGCATCTCTCCCTGCCCAGAGGGCAATGCACTGAGCTGGGCAGAAGATAAAAACATCCACGGATGACGCTCCAGAGGCTGGCTGGGTGTGTGACTGAGTGGGCGAGAGCTGGGAGGGGCAACACTTAGATGAAGTTTAGTGGGGAAGAGATGGGAGAGAGAGAATGGGGATCAAGTGTAGATATGATGATGAGAACAGAAACATGGCAGGTGTAGAGAAGACAATTAGACTACATCATAGCCCTTAAAACTCAGTTATAGGCAATATACAAGCATCTTAAGTCGTATAAATAAAAAATAAAAATTTTAGGCAAATCAAAAGAAAGAGGGGGAAGTTCAGCTGAATAGGCTACTTGAATTAAAATACAATATGTATCATTTTATTAGAATTTTACACTAAAATATTTACATTGATTCAAATTGACTATATAATTTTTTGTTGAGTACTTACATTACCTCAAATTATTCCAACAGTTTTTAAAGCCAGAGAAATCCTTAAATTTACAGTTGTAATAAGACGCGCTTTTTCCTTGTCAGACTTTGTTGACTTGAAAAAGGTAAGCTTTTGCTACACATTTAGCTTTTTGTTTATTAAATCAATTCTTTAGTTTTGTCTTGGGCCCTCTTCGTTGTCTTTTTGTACTAACTGTGGCAAGTCCTATATGCTCCCTTTGACATTGCAATGTGTTTCTCAGAATAATATACTAATAAAGACGTTCAGTCAGAGCCAGACTAACCATTTTTCTGTTTCTGATCTTCCTGCTAAGCTCTTTTCTATGAACTTACATGAGATTCATATCAGTCTCTCTAATTATGAGCAAGAAATTCAAAACATTTCTTTAGACATATGTTAGTTTCCTTTTTTCCATTCCAGTGGCACAAGCTTAACGTCCCTATAAAAGTGTCTCATCAAGTATGGGGGCTGTCAGACTGCTGGCGATATATAAGTCATCATCTGCCTCCACTTTGAAGGTGCAGCCAAGCCAAAACAGCCTGCTGAGCGTCCTTAATGTATAGAGATGAATAATCAGACTGGAGCAAGGTTTAAAGGGAACACTTTGATCTGTAAGCACTGCCAAATGAGATGTTTGGAACATTCAGAAGCCATAAAGGATTTACAAATGTAAAGACAGCCGATATTTACCAGCCAGAGACACATCAGTCACTCTTAACTTGTTAAGTAGCAGAGGGTTATTTACGCAGGCAAGGTCAAACCCAAAGCTGAAAGGTCTGCTGAAAGAGAAAGCTGTAAATGAAATCTCTTTCATTTGAGGATAATGCTTCGAGCAAGGCTGTGGCCTTTAATAACAGATGCCACGACAGCTCTTGAATTACATTGGTTTCACTAAATGGTCTTGACGGGCAAAGTGGCAACCTGCCTCTACCTTTCTCTAATTACAATAACACATTGTGTTTATAAAAGAGAGACCACTGAAAGCTCAAGGAGAGCGAAGGTAAAAAAATATATTTTTAAGGCAATCATTCAAGATTTAATATGACAACTTATTAACCTATTATTGCTGTAACTATGAAGCAGTCGAAGGTTTTGACCTTATAATGTGACTGTTACTGTACATTTTGTTGTATACGACGCAATTAAATACACGTTTTTTCATCTAAAAAAGGGCTTTGTCCCATAGACTGGTGCAACAATTATACCAGATTAGACCTGCACACAAGCTAATATGATTGAAAACCATTGCTGGTGTATTAAAATGGACAGCGGTTCTCCGTGTCCTTCTGTTCAAATGAGTTGAAGCCAGAATACCTCCTCGACGGGGACTGACATGCTGATGTTATCTAGAGCCAAGACGTGCACAGGAGGAATCTAGCTGGTCGAATCGCAGAACTGACGCCGCAGCCCTTCCGCTAACCACCGCACACGCTAATCCTACCCATAAAACGTTCAAAATTTGTCAGGATGGTACAGTTCACAGCAGATATTTTGCAGCAGACACTCAAAGTTATGGAAAGTTAGTTGACTGTATTAATAGTTTTTGTGAAGTTCTCTCTAACTGTTCTCATTATGGAGGCAGGGTTTATGGCAGGACCTTTACTGCAGCCAGTCAGTATATAACAGACATAAACTGTCTGTTATAGACCGTTTTCAAATCCCTGATATGGTGAATAAAGGTCGGTCCGTTAGATCAATCAACACATGCCCCTTTTTTTTGCACTCTAACCTTCCCAATAGAAGATGACATATCAGACCGTTTTTGAAAGTCACCCAGCGCTTATTTCTCCCGTTTCATACTGTTTCCATTATGTCATGTTGAAAAGACCTTCCTAATATGTTCTAGGGAACTATTCCAAAACCTCCTGCTTTGCCTCTCAGGGCTGTTGAGTCAGTCATCCCTCCCATCCTGTTTCCATAGTATACCATCCATTCCGCTTCCTCTCCTTCCATCTTCCCTCCCCCTCAATCCACAGAGTCCATCAGTGTGTGAGTCAGTGTTTCAGAGCCGTGGGGAGTCGGGCAGCCTGTCTGCCACTTCATCACTGACCTTCCTCCTTCATCTCCTCCTCCTCCTACACTGTTTCTTTCCCATATGTCTCTGTTTTTGTTTCTGTACTTGCTCTTTTCTTGCTGTTTCCCATTGACCTCTCATGTCTTTTCTTCCTTTCGTTCCTCACTCTGTCTCTCTTCCCTGACCTTTTCTCTCCCCCACTCTTTTCTATATTTTTATAATTGACCTCTCGCTCTGCCTGATGGTCTCTGTCTCTCACCCTCGCTGTCTCCATCTCCCGTTTTCATGTTGATGATTGCAAAATTACTCCGACTTGTTCATTTTCATATAAAGTGTAGATCTGCACCCAAAGCATATTGGAGGAGAGATGGGATGTATTCCTCTGAGTTTTATTAGTGGATATTACAGAGATTGCAGAGCTTTATTGCAGAGAAGGTGAGGAAGGTAGCAGGTGAGGGGAGAGCATTGCTAGAAGCTATATGGAAGAGGAAACGTAAATGCATGAAAAAGACAAGTATATTGCTTAGATGCACATTGCTAGCATTTCAATGCATTTATAGCATTTAAATCTAGATTAAAATATACTTCACTTCTTCAACAACTTTGAAGTCATCATTCTTTGAGCTAATGAGTGGGGAAAAAAGGGGCTTTGGAGTTCCATGGATGATCGAGAAGGACAGGAAGTCAGACAATGAAACAACATTAAAACATCCGGTTTATTTTCAGAATTAAACATTGTGTTTTGACGCTTCAGCGCAATTACGTGTGTAAACCAAGCGGCAACCTCTGGTTTAAAAATTAAGCCAATGGAGTGCAAAAAAGTGCAACATCCGGCAGCTTGTCAAGTGTCCGCTTGAGGCTGGCTCCAGAAACACCAGAAGTCACATACACACCCCAGGTAAAAAATACTTTTTTTTACAGCATACATTAACATGTTTTACAGCCTGGTACAAAAAAACAGAATCGGTCTGATTAGTTATTGTCATAATACTGCTTGTATTATCTTGCGCCGTAATGGAGTGGACATGCAATGCACACATATCTGGTGAAAGTTCTTCGTAATTTTCAGTGACAGATTAAACAACAACAATTACAAAAAAAAATGCTTTTGCAGCAATGGAAACACACAATTAGGGTTGCTGTCTAATTGCAGTTTTACGGTACAGGACTTTGTGATGAGTCTGTTTCCTTTTTCTGTTGAGTAAGAATCTGATGACTGCACGACTAACAGCTCACAATTGGGCTTAAAACTGTACGAACTTCAAAATCATGGGCCTGAAGCTGTACAGTGTACACACAGCTGAAAACACCCTTCATTTAAAAGCTGCAGGAAAAATATTTTGTGATTCAAACTAGAAATCACCTGAAATGTGTTAAAATCAGCCTTGAAGGACCTCAACTCCTCTATTCTGTAACTGACATTGAAAAGTTTGACAGAGGACCTTAGCCTGTGTCAACAAAAGTCCATTCAAGTGCTGTGTGAAATAAACATGATAAGATCAGCTTTATTATACCCCAGGAGGAAAATTGTCTTCTTGGTCTACGAGACAGTTTTTCCCCCCAGAGGGACAGGACAACTTATCTCATGTCATCTCAGATCAAGATGCTTTTGAGGTTCGAGTCAGAGCTGGTAGGCAGCTGTGGATCAATAAAACCCTGTTATGTTTGAGAAACAGATTCATAGCTGCAGTCTGACGCTACAAGCTGCCTGCTTTGTACTTGCTGTTTGTGTGACAACTTTCAACCTGCTGTGCTGTTTAAACCTAATATGTGAGTGAACAGAATAAACATGAAAAAAAAGGCAACATATGAATAATCCACAGCAAACATGAAAATATGAATAAACTTCTGAATATCCGAGATCTGTTCAATAGGCAGTTTACACTGTGTAGTGAAGGGAATTCACCGAATAACCATTAAGAAAAACATACTTTTTTATGACGTGTTTCTTAACTGACTTTTCCCACTTTACAGAGCTTGACAGGCGCTTCATGCCATCAGTAATAATTTAGTCCCAATTTCAACATACTCCCTGTTCCGTCGGATGGCGCATGCCTTTACCTAACGGCCAACTTCCACCAGATGTGTGTTCGGTCCGTCTGCAATAGGTTTTCACTTTATTCAAAGTGCTTTCACTGGGCCCGCTGCACTGCGTCTCAGCTTCTATTTTTGACGGTTGCCGGGGCACGACACATTAATTTAGCACAGAAAAGAACAAGCAGGACAGGAAGTCAGACACCGAAACAACATTAAAACATCCGGTTAATTTTCAGAATAAAACACTCTGTTTTAACGGTTTAGAAAAATGACCATATGTGTGTTTATAAGGTTTATATAGAGTTTTATATTATATATTATATATATTATTATATATATTATTATATTATATTTTCACTGTCACGACTGAATCTGTAAAATTACCGTGGGAATTCCTTTGTCTCGGCCCTCTCTGCGCTGTCCGGCTGCATTCTCCGTGCGGACAGGCAATAAGATAAGATAATCCTTTATTCATCTCACAATGGAGAAATGTACAGTGTTACAGCAGCAAAGCAGGATAGCCAACAAAAGAAAAACACGCAGTGCACAATTAAATTATATAAAATTGTAAAAAATATAGATCAAATAGTTAAAAGAGCCAGCACTAATATCTGGTGGAAGTTCGGGGTTTAGAACTACAAGATCACGTGGGAATAACATTAATAACAATAATAATAATATAACAACATGGAGCTCATGGAGCTTTCTTCAAGATCAACCAATCAGATTTGGGCACAACCTCTCCCATCCAATCATCCTGCAGCAGCAAAAAGGCTAAAACAACTCTCTGTCTTCCGCAGCCCTTCTGTCTTTTCAGGCAACCGCTGTAACCCACCACCGCCACCCCAGGCACCTCCATTCCAGCTCAGCAGAGTCCAGATCAGGCTCGGATACCAATTCCTCATCGCAGCCTCCATTCATCTTCACCACCACCAGTGTCTAGACTCCATAGGGGGGTCTCCTAAACCTGATGTCGGCTTCATTACCTTCCGAGCGTGAAGTTGTCACGATGGAGTCTAATCCCCCAAAGACTTTGCACATTTGGAATTAATTGTTGCACATTTATTGTAAATAAATAATTGTTCATTCTCAATTAAGTCTCTCCTGATTGAAATGTTGCTTTGTCTTTCTGAGGATGCTTAGTTGTTCATTAGGTGTCTGTATTGCACAGTGCTATAACAAACATTTTAATATTTGCTAATAACACATTCAAAAACGTAAAAGAATTGGGAATCGATTTGTCCTTCACACATAATCATTAACATCATTATATTGTTTTGTTGTCCAGACCATGTCTCAGGCTTTATCTTAATAACCTTGTGCTGTAAATGTATTTCACTGAGCCTCCAGGAACAGTGCCAGAATGTGAGGTTCTTTTTGTGTAGTATAGACTAAGAATCATGTCCATTTATCTTCTCTTGTGTCTCAGAGAACTTGGGAAGAGAGAGAGGAAGCTGAAACTGCAACTGACTGCAAAAAATACATGGTGTAGGACACAAGTACATTTCCTTTATACTTTCTGATTTTGCAGAACCAATCCACAGGAAAACACAGGAACATTTCCGCAGTTATCCGAGGCTTTAGAAATAGCTATTCCTTGTGAAAGTGTATTTTAAGTAGTTTTGTTTGTAAATGTAAATAAATATCAGAAAATCTCGAGGTAAATCTAGGTGCTTTCTGACGAACACTTCTGGGGACTTTATGTAGAAGAACTATCCACGAGGGAGTTCCCTGAGGAATACACACCATGAGGACTTTTTTTTGTGAAATACATTTTGGTGTCTTCTTGGCTCATGTGGATGAAAGACACCAAATCCCAGAATGCACAGCATCGCAGGCCAGTCCCACTAAGGTCCTCTATATTTACAGACATATTTACGACAACTCATACGGCCGTTTCCTCAACTGATTCCGAGATTTCTTCCAGAAGTAATTGGCATCTTGCAAATTCCTGGCAGAAAACAGACTCTGTATGTGTCCGTAGGCAAAAAGTGAGAGCACCGAAACCCGGCTCCTCGTCCTCACCGCCACCGACAGGCAGGCCATATGACTAGGAGCTGCCGCAGCAGCCACAGGAGCCAAGCTAGCGGCGGCCGGCGGCCAGCGGGACTCAAGAACAGCTTGTCGGCAGCAGCTGTCGCTATATTGCGGTTTGTAGAGATAGCACAAGCACAAGACCTTCAAAATCCAAGCAATATGGCGGACGTTAAGTTTCGATTCTGGGAGTGAGGTCCTACCCACTGATCTGTGATAGGTCTGTAGCTTCAGTGGTCGAAAATATGTTCTGAGGGCCAGGACAAATGTGGGGACCGACGGTATCCGGCCAGCTAGCTGTACTCTGGGGACCCTGTTAGGACTCGGCACGAGAGTACGGACCCAAAAGCATGACTCCGGACACAGAAGCACAATCCAAACAGTTCTTTAATTGTGCAACAACAAAAAACACAATGCCAAAAAGGGCATTGGCAGCGAGTAACCAAAAAAAAATCGTCCAGGGAGAGACGTCAGCAAGTAAGCAGGCAGGCCAGAGAACGAAACACCGGACACTGAGGCAGAGACACAGAGGTAGAATTTTAGTAACGAGCAACACACGGGAGTAGTTCACACAGAACTATAACCAAAGATGAGAGCCAAACGAGGATAATACCACAGAGAAATATTGTATACTCAGGCGACGAGTGGTGAAAGGACTGGAGTAGATAAACTGTAGATGATGAGGTTGATTCTCTGCTCCTGGGCTGCCTGGGGAGAAAATCATGCCCACCTGCACTCACACACACAGCCATGCACACCTGACACGGGAGGAGAAACAGAGGGTTGAGACAGACAGAGGAAAACTAACAACATACATGAGGAAAGGAGGGGCTGCTAAGGGTGAACCATAACAGACCCCTTCTACACAGCGTCCATTTGGGAGGAAAAAAAAGCAGATGAATGGTGGAAGAGCGTTGTTTCAAACTTTAATGAGCAGTGGATGCAAAACTTCTGAATTAGTGATGTGAAAAGCAGTTCTTTTGAGTGTATTGAATCAGTAGAATCAATTCAGTAAAACGATTCGTTCAAAAGATTCGTTCACCGAATCGTTCTCCCGACTCCGTCCTTTTCTGTGCAGCAGCACAATCAGTCAGTACGTTCAGTACACGAATCGAATCACTGACTGACCAATGCCTTGGAGGCACAAAGTACGAGACATGAAAGGGAGAGGGAGGGTGGGCGTTAGCGACTTTTTGAACGAATCGTTCACCAACGACACATCACTAGTTGGGTCGGAACAAGTGGTTAATGTTCTTACTATAAACAAACTGCACCTAAACTTGAAAAATCGGACAGAGGCCCACCTTTTCAAGCGGTCTGAGTGTTGTGGTTTTGTGCGCACCAGCTTTCACATGAGCACAAACAAACCGCACTAACTAGTACCCAAATGTATCCAAATTTGTTTAGACGGAACCTAACATGTCAGATGTAAAAACGCCCTAAGATGAAGGCTATGGACGCATAGAAAAGTAATCTTTTAGCTCTTTCTGCCTGGAAGATTAATTTTTTTCACAGTAAAAGGAGCACAAAAACCTCAGCTGAAGTCAAGTTTCCAAGCTACCACAATGCCTTTTTTTTCAATTCTGAATATGAATTTGTTTTCTGAGAGAAAAGTCTCCATAAAGTCCCAACCTAGTAGAAAGAGCCATTCAAGGCCTCACAGGAACATATTAGCTGCACTTTATTGGTAATAAAGTAATGCAGAATGCAAAGACTGCAAATTGAAAAATGTACATCTTGTTGAAATGATTGAACTTGATACTATGCTGCTTTCCCCACTTAACTCCTTTTGGCTTGGACCCTAAATAACCTGTATTTTTTTTACCAAAACAAAAAAAAAACTCAACAGCAGAAAGTTGTTCTTTTCTCAGCCAACAATAACAATCAGCCAGGCAGAGTGAAGAGAACCTTTGGTGTAATCAATAAGTCTGCCAAACACTAATTCAACTGGTGGGACAGGAGAGAAGAACAGTGCCTCAGTGTTTGTGAGAGTGCAGATGCTGAGAGTGCAGAGTGTGTATTGTATGTATATGACAGGATGTTGTGTGTGTGTGTGTGTGTCTGTGAGCAGCTGTTTGGTAATCTTGTCCCATGAATTGCGGAGAAGTTATCTTTTCTGACAGAAGAAAGGCCCGGCAGAGGGAGAAGGTGTTCCAAATTCTAATCTCTCAAAGGTTTGTCGATAACGCTACTGGCGGTTGCACAGACTATTCTGCACACCGCTCCGTTGATTGGGTAAACTCAGGACTGGCCAGGATATGCTCTCTCTCTCTCTCTCTCTCTCTCTCTCTCTTGCACACTCCTCACTTTCTGTCTCTCCTTAATCATGATAGGGAAGGAAGGGCATGAAAAGGTTGTCTCTCTGGAAATATGAGTGCCATCCAGCATGTCAGGCTCTCTGCTGAATAATTCTCCATGTAGCTCTGCTCCTCACATGATATCGTGTTGTACAGTAGCTGCTCCTCTAGGAGGAGTCCCTTCTCTGTCCTTATAAATGACACATAGATCAAGCCAATAATCATGGTCACCTATTCACCTTTTTCAACAGTAATTTGGAATTTTATTGTACAAATAATTACACTAACAATAATTTATTTTAACATCATTTTTTTTTTTTTTTTTCTTGATTACAAATGGGCTCTTGCCTTTTTTGCCGTTATTGAAAGGGGCAATTGAAGAGTTTTTAGCAAATTTTAGGAGGTGGGTGGGGTAGGACAGGACATGCATTAAAGGACCAAGGTCAGATTCAAACCCACGGCAGCTGCAAAAGGACTATAACCTCTGTACATGGGACGGACAAAATAACCACTAGTCTACCCCGTGCCTCTTGGTTAATCACATATTTGATTGCACGATTGAAATTCCATTATCTCACATTTAAAAAAAAAAAAAAAAAAAAAAAAGCTTTTATTTTCATTTCCTTTTTTTCTGCTGTCTCAAGATGAGCGTGCTTGACTTGCTGTTTGAATTCAACCCTGCCTTTATTTTGAAAATAAAGTAAGGACTTCCTGGTCGATCGAAGGTTACAAAATGAACTCATACCACAAAAAATGAACTTGTAAAAGAACACAAACTTACGTCAAACAGCTCAAAGGAATGGTAACAAAGGTAAATGTTTGATGTCATTGTTCTCAACTGTCAAAACGGAGTGTTTTATTCTGAAAATAAACCAGATCTTGTAATGTTGTTTAGGTGTCTGACTTCCTGGCCTTTTCGGTCTGCTCTGTGTTAAATTTATGTGCCGTGCTCCAGCATTCAGCCAAAAAAGAGGCAAAGCAAATCTGCTGCAGACAGCATCAATCTATTTTTGGCTCTTCTTTGTCATGGATAAAAAGTCCCTAATATAATATAATGAACACTCCTGGAACAGGGTACAATTAGCCAAGAATTCACCCTGTATTTCCAGTGTTAGTTGCTAAAAGGTCAAATGATAATCCAGCCTTTTTCTGCTTTCTCAGCTTTATATCACCATATAATTATCCAAGGTATAGATGTAGAAGTCTGTGATCAGAGCTCTTACACAATGAATCAAGATTCAGAAATGCACATGTATAGGGACTTTGGCTCACAATGGTGAATGAAAAAAATGACAGATGGAGAACTGGAACTCAGGAACTGGTCAGTGCAGCATTCAAATGTGCAAGAACTGGGGGACCTTTCTGTAAAGTGCTAAAGATGCTTCTGAGTTTCATCTTTTTTCCACATCTGTAGGAGTTCAGCGATGAGCCATCTGCCCATAAACAAGTCACACAAAGCTTTTAGTCAGAATGCATTGGTATGATGGAAATGAAGGGTTATAGTCAGGTTAAAATATGCTTCCATCTGCACTTTGCAGATATTGAATGTGGGAGATAAGTTAAATTTCAAAGGTCCTACCTTCTTACTTACATAATGTAAAATCAGTAAGTCAGAACTCTGTGCAAAGCACTCGATCTGACAATGTTCTCTTCTAAATGGCAGGTGGGTGAGGGATACTGTTGGGGCAAGTTTATGACACCATACTTACTGCTTGAAAATGTGTCTTAAAGTGTAAGTGTTCGCACAGAAAGCTGGACTCTTGAATTTATGAAAAGGCGACATATTCCATGTTTGTAACGGGGGATTGAAATTAAAAAGTTTATGGAGCTTCAAAAACTTATGGTATGACTTGTCTTCAGATTAAAGGTAGAGTCAGTAGCAGTGTTTGTCGAAGTTCTTGAACACATCATTCATATGGGGCCTATCCTCCTGGGCACATCACCACGCGGCCCATCAACAACTTGCAGCATCACGATTCTATGCATGACCTGAAATGTCAAGTTATTTGCATTGGGTGACATTGCCCTGACACACCAAGTAGACATCAAAGAACTAGTGGCGACGAAGGCTGCCTGTGGCGTCGCCTCAAAAAAATCACTGCTGTGGCTCAGTGGTAGAGTGGGTTGTCATGTCATCAGTAGCTTTGTAGTTTGATTCCTGGTTCAATCCATGGCTCCTGCAGTCCATCCGGAAATGCCTTTGGGTACTGAACTATTGCTCCCCAAGGCTTAGCAATTAGGATGTGATGGACAGCTTGGCACTTGGCATAGCATCCTCTGCCAACAGTAAAATAATATGTATAAAAGTGACATGTTGTATAAAGGGTTTTAAGTGGTTGAAAACTTTAAAGATACTTTATAAAAGTATAAATAAATAAATACTTTATTTATGTAGTGCATTTATAATTTGCATTCCATCTAGTCTGAACACACCTTTAGAGCTCAATGGTACACTATTTGTTGGAGAATAACTTTGTTGGTTTGCAATGAAACTCAGCAAATATCTTTAATATACACCATCAACATTTATTTTGCATGTGCGTATTGTCATTCTACCAACAGAAGCTAACTGGTTTGGTGGCATGCATTTCAATAAAAGTCACAATAATGTCAACTTCCTGTTAGGTGTCCTCTGTCCTCTGTAAAATGCTGAATATAATTTTAAAACTAGGTCCAACATGGAGGATGTGGGAGCAGCACAAGGATTATCTGCTATTCCACTTTTGCATTAGAAAGGCAAGTAGCACCAATCAGCTTCAGCTACACAGAGCTTTTATTAAATATGATGGACATGGACACATTAAGACAATCATTGTGTCTACACAGTGATGATGTCAGGGGATTCAAACAGTTACAAAATCTAGGAAGAAAAAAAAGTTGACAGCAGTGTTTTCCTGCCTGGAGATGAGTTCCCCAAGAGACCATACCCAGCAGCAGAATTTAATTTGAGCAAATAGGACCAAGACAAATACACACACTAACACACACACTTAGGCACACAGGCTGTGAGCAGTGAATGTTGTGTAGACTTTTCAGAATGGGGATGGCAGGTCATTCTCTCCTTGGACTCCAGACAAAGCTTTTCCTTGGATACAAACATCCATTATCACCTGTGTGTCCCTGGTGTCCGGTGGCAGGGACGGAAGAGAACACAATAGAAAGCAGTAGCACGCTCACACAGACTGACAAACAATAGTACACAAACTTTGTCTCAGACAAATAATACGTGACTTTAAACAAAGTAAATCATGAGTAAGGGATGAAGATTCAGAAAAATCTCTTTCTATAAAGATTGGACTTTGAAAGATGATGATTCAAAAGGGTTGAGGCTTCAATAGCTTATTCTGATCTACTGTTTCTTTCACTGTTGGAGCAGAGGAGAAGCAGACATTTGAGGATGACAGTGGTCATTGAGGGAAATGCAGAATGTTAAGTCCAGAAACGTAACTGGGGGTGAGGTCAAGGGGTGCCTTCTATTTGATTAACTAGATGTTCTTATTTATTCAGCTCTACCTTCAGCTTTCGTATATGGCCTTATCCATTCTTTGCTGTTGTATTAAAAACATTCATGGAAGGGAAATGCGCAGCAACGTCAAGGGCTGATGAACAAAAATCATGAAACTACCAAACACAGTCTCTCTACACATATTGGGTTAGATTCCTATACGAATCCTCTAAAGAAAAAGAAAAAAACCCTGGCTGTAACTACTGTACTTGAGGAGGAAATTAACATTTCGCTAAAAAATATCACGCTGTAGAAAAATATATTGGACATTAGTGAATAAAAAGCTTAGAAATAACCTGTTGAAAACTTACAAAACAGAGAAAAACATCCTTAGAATTAAAAGTGTTGGTTTTGCAGTAAAAGAGCCCTAGAATCTTTGGAAAGTGAAAATGGATAAATAACAGACAACACCAAAAGAAATGAATGATTTAAAAAAAAAGAAGCTATTATTCACATCTGAACCACTAGATGATTTAACTATGGTTGCTACATTATCAAAGACTTTATTGATCTCCCCAAACAAGCGAGAAGTGGGAATCTGACTTGTGTATTTCTTTAGACAAAGACTAATGGTCTGATTTATGTCAAAACAGTAAATTTATTGTAAATGCTAGATTCACACTCATCAACTACAATTTTCTTCAAACGTTTTAGCTTACCCCACAGAAATGACACCGATATAACTAAACTATCTCAAAGCAGCGATTTAGATGTGGTGTTACTGAGGGCCTCATGCTGCACTGTACGTTGCGGTGTACTAGAATCACAGCTTTTTATGAACTATGTGCAGTACTGGCTAAAAATGTAGAAACACCAATACCAGACCAGACCCATAGATCTGCCTTCTTGGTAACATGGCAGGTCTGTATCTAAACAAAAGTTTCAGAAAATGAATTGATATAGCTCTTGTTGCTGCCAGAAAATGTATTGCTTCGACCTGGAAGTCAGAGTCCCAACTCTCCATCAATCAATCAATCAAGCACACTGTATTTCTATAGCACCTTTCATACAAATTTAAAGCAATTGAAAGTGCTTTACAGAGACTGCAAAACAAGAAAAAAAACATAAAATAGGGACAAAACATGGTATAAACAAAAAGTGCCAATAGCCTAGCGGTCATGACGCGTACCCTGTGGAAGGAGGCAATTATCCTCAGCATAGCAGCCATGGTTCAAATTAGGTTAAAATAAGTTAAAATGTTAAACATGAACAAAAATATAGTTAAGATAATTAAAGATAAAGCGTAATAAATACATTAATAAAATCTCTAAACATATTGACAAAAAATGAGTACTTAAATAGTTAAAGATAAATGATTAAAGACAAATAAAACATTAAAATCAATAAACAACATGATAAAAATTAAAGTATAAAACCCCTACATAAAAGCCAGATTGAATATGTATGTCTGTAGTCTACATTAAAAGGTCACATCTTATGCAGAATACACTTCACCATGTGTTTTTCTCTATGTGTCTGTAGCTTGTTCACAAAATGACATCAGATATGTTCATAGATAATCAATCAAGGGTTACCCTTTATAACGTGTGTGGCCAGAGACAGGCAGCAACGTTCACGATTTTTAGACAGATTTCATGAAACTCTAGGATTCATAGTTGATTGAAGACAAAACCTAAAAACTTCTTAAATTCATCATTGAATGTAGATCCTATATTTTCTCTGAATGAGTGAAATGTCAGGTTAGGGTCCGGTGTGGATTCTGTGTGATTCTTTTGCAGTCCTGTTTAGCGGCTATGAGGTCATGTGGAGGAATCTGTGGACCGAAACCCAAGATCAAAGATGTGAACTGGTACATCAGTTATTATTCCATATATGTTGGCTGCTCATTGTTTCATGTGCAAGGTTGTAGTCATTTTAATCCTAACACTGTTGTCACAAACTATTCCTATTTCTGCCGCAGTGTAATTAAAAACAGACTCTTGGATATGGTGTAAATTGGATGGATTAATAAACTGACGATAGAGGATTAACTGACAAATCTACACCACCACTGAGAAGGATCACACAATCCACCACATACACATCTATTATCCCTTTCACCCCTGTCCGTACATGTCACAGCGTGACATCTATGAGGTTATTAATCACAACCTGCCCTCCCCTCGGCCACTGTATCTTCTGGCAGACCTGACACCCATTACCGCGTAATTGCTAAGCTCCCATTAACATCTGTTACTGTCACAGTGTGCAATATTTATCCAGACGAGACCATCATGTTTAATCTTACCTCATTTACGCCCATCATCGTAAAGCTGTCATATGTCTTACATGTACCATGACCTTGAAGCAAAGTCAACTGACAGTGCATTTATCATATAAAAAGCTTGTGGCTTCAAAGCGGGAAAAACAGTCATCTTTTGCTACAATCAGAACTGTCATATCAACACACTAGGTTTTTTTGTTTTTTTTTACATAATGATGATTGATTGAATTTATATGGTGCCCTGTAAAAGTCACATATTATGCAAAATACACCATGTTTACCAACACTAACATGTGTCTCTAGTCTGTCTCCAAACACCGCAATTATAAGAAAGATCCAGAAAGTCTTTGTCCTGCTCCACTTTTCTGAAAGTCTTTGTCCTGCTCCACTTTTCTGAAAATGTGCATTCAAACAGGCTGTTTGGAGATTTTCCCTTCATGACATCACAGAGGGCAGTAACCCCTCCTCCTGGTGGGTGACACCCCCACAGCTAGGTGTTTGTTCTGCCCTCTGAGTCTGGCTTCTTACCGTATGCAATAGGTCATGGGGCAGGAAAGCCCAAGCCCTTCCGGAGAGGGGTGTGGTCAGATACAGCTAATTTGCATTTAAAGCTACAGACACAGAAATAGCCTTTTCTAAGCAGGGCTGAAGAGGGGTTTTATAGGCATGATAAAATACAGGATCAGGGTGGATTTTTACCAACAAACTTCACAGATATGTTTTGGGGAGCTATGAGGCATATCTAAACTAGTTGAAAATGAGGATAATATGTGACCTTTAAGGGACACATGGACGCTTTAAATGGTGGATTGACCAAACATAGAACACAACTCGAACAGAAAGCAAAAGGATGGGAGACCAATGGAGAGTCAGAATGTCTTTGAGAAGATTTTTGAATGAGGCATTGCAAATGTCTGAGGGGGTGGGGGCTGTGGCACTGAAAGCCCTGTCTCCATAGGTGTGGAGTCCGGTATTTAAGAGAGGTATTTAATCATGCTCTTTATATTATATCTTAAATTGTCCCAAGTGACATCATTCTCTACATGTGCTGCTTTTACTGACCTCACAGAAAAACAGATTATGTGAAGCAGTAGCTTCAACTCAACAAAAACTTAGTTATTATTGGAGGAACTTTTGCATGTTTCTGTGATAAAGGAACCCACAGTGGAAAACAAAGAGTGCCATTTTCTATGCTAAATATATTTTACACTCCACTTGGTCTCCATTTGGTTCATAGATCGTATAGTTTGTAATGTATTCAGCCTCTATTGTGTGAAAGAAACCACTTTTAATAGGCTGACCAAAACAAAAAGTTTGTTGACACTTTATCTTTCGACCAAGCAAAGTTTTTTTTTGTCCCTTGTCTTAATAATTGTTGAGCTCTAATGTGTTGGCAGCGACGTTTGTCTTTTTTCTGTTAAATAATATCCCCGTCTTTATTTGACTGAATGAGGAAACAGTCAGGAAATGGGAAGAGAGAGAAGAGCTGGAAATACAAAACACGTTTGAATTCTTAGCCACTTATTGGGCTATGGAGGAAAAGGCCGAACACATACAAATATTCAAACACTGTGTTCAGATGATTTACAATAGTAAAACAGGGTTTGCTTTTTGAGAAGTCTTAGTTTAAAAATGGTGGCACAAGGAAAGCATGTTTCATTTATTATGGATTAAGGTTATGGATTATGGTTATGGATAAAGCTATGGGTAATGTCAACTTTTTAGGGTTTATTTTGAGCAGACTTGAAAAATGTAATATGAGTTTCACTGTTTAAAACAAAGCTTCCACCCTGAATGGAGCAAGAAAGGGTAACTCGGAAAGAAAAAAAAAACCTTGCATCTCTGTGTGTAACAGATTACCGTCTCCATTGATGTGGATGTAAGCACGCGTTGCTGACAGTCTGCTGATACAAGCCCTGGTTATGGTAAAAAAAAGTCAGACTTACAGACTTTATTTACAGAAAATGTAATTTAAAGTCATAAAGACTTTTTTGCGTGTGACATCTCTCATAAATTCTGAAGCGCAGTTACCACCAGGTCCCATGAGATACTATTTCCTTCACTCTAACTGCATGTGGCTGTTAGTGCTGGTGTATGTGAATGAGACTATTTTTTACAGGTAGGCTGATTTCCATAGAAAGGGGCCAATTGTTCCCCTAATTACAGCTTTATGGATCATTTAAATACGCACAAACAGCGCCAACAGAAACACTGTTGGCACTGCAAGGCAGTTTATAGTAAGTATCAGCAAATATAGTATTGTTAAAGTAAAGTTAATTTATAACTGCACTTTTCACAGACAAAGGTCACAAAGTGCTTTAAATCAACAAAATACAACATACATAATAAAAACAGGAACAATTATCTCATGGGCCGGTATTATAAGATCCTGCTATGACAAGGAACAATAATTATCACAATTAAATGTTAAATGCTGTCTGTGTTGTTGTCAGAGCCGTGTTTACATCATGTTTACATGGCAAAACAGCCTTGTGTATAAAGCTGTTTTAGTTAACCTGGTTTAGTTAAAGAAGAATAACATAGCCTACTCATTGCTTATTTGGATGCCACCTAAGCGTCTTTAAATCACGGCCATTCTGTGTCAATTTATGTGCAATATGAAGCTATGAGTTAACCAAAGTGTGCTAACATTAGCCTGCTAACAAAACAATGCAGGCCACAGGCAATTGTAGCTTGCGCTTCACGGTGCTCAATTATAGAGGTGTCGCCAAACAGCAGTTTGTTTTGGTTTAATGCTGGTGCTCGAGGGTGACACCTACTGGATCAAACAGATGACATTATTCTTCCAAACTTGATGTGCCAAAAAATGCCACTTTACCCTCTTTACATCTGCAAAGACCAGACTGGTTTGTAATAGATTTAAAAAAAATCTATTTATCTATTTAGCTAAATGAAGACATACAACAGGCCACATTCCAGGCTAACATCACGTTATGAATACACCCAAAGGATTGATGAGCATTATTTGTTATCACACCCTTTATAATAGTTTGTAATTGTCCTGAAATGATACATATCATTATGATTTTTCTTTGGAAATAAGTGTTTTTGTCACCTCAGTATGTCTCTTGTAGTCATTATAAACACAATGACTAACAGATGTTCACTGATTAAAAGGTAGAAGGTGTCAAACTGGCACCAGTAGAAGTGTCAGTGCTGCATGTAGCGTTCTTGGCGAGCACATAATGTGTTTATTGTGAGTGTGTTGAATCGTGTGTCTGTTTTGAGCGTATATGTGTGTGTGTGTTTGCGTGAGATAAATGATTCATTAGCACCATGACAATCTGGACAATTGGTATCACTGTCGGGGAGCAGGGATTTGACACACTGAGTAGTAAGCCGGCGTGTTTACACGCAGATATGCTCTTGAACACAAGTATTTCCAACCACACCACTCGCTCTCTCTCCCTCACACACACACACACTCACACACACACACACACACACACACACACACACACACACACACACTCAAAAGCGGTTAAATGTGAGCAGGTGGAGGCAGAGGCCACATGCGTCTGGCTGGTTGACTGATGAGTTTGAGTGTGAATCAGACACATGTGACATATCCTTTAAGCCTCAGCCCGGGGTTTATGACTACTCTCTGTATGTGTGTTCTCAGGATGTTTGTATGTGACCATCACAGTGTGTATGACGGGGTAGGGTGATTGGATAGTACATGAATCGCCATGAAGGGAATAGGAAATTTGTTTGTTAGCATTACGCCCAGGCCTTCAGGAGAACCTCAGGGAAATAGAACAGTAGCCCACGCTGGCTGCATGGGCAGATGATGTCATTCCCTTCATACAACCAGCCAGACCTCCAGCTGTGTGCTGCTTCATTAAGCTTGACTGTGGATGGCTTTGGGCATCATTCACACAGCTTGAGAAGTTACCTGGAAGAGCAACAACAACCTAGAAACTCTACATCATAAAACACCAAGCCTATCTGATTCTTTTTGTAAGAAGAACAAAACACATCAAGAAAAAATGTGGCATTTGCTATTGTTGGGAGAAACATGGAAGCCTGCAGAGAAGAAACAATTTGGCTACTTAAGAGCATCATAAACGCTCACTTGTGCAAGTTTAACCCTTTAGACCACGGAGCAACAAAGAGCTAAGCAGTACTATGATTCACAATAGCACCTGTGAGCTGACACAAAGATAAGCACACTATGGACTTACACAAGAGTCAGAGAGAGCGTTAAAAAAGAGTAAAATGTTTCATGAAGTCCAAGGTTTGGTAAAAGGCAGGGCAAAAAAATAGGAATAGGTTAAAGGCTGGGATAAAATACAGAGATCAAACACACGGAGGCAATACAGCTCTATAGTGACCACCAATTTATTTGGCGGCTTTGGGTCCAGAAGTACATTTTCCCATTCAAATCCTCGGTTGACATTTCACATAATCCTTATATCAAAAGATTGACGCCAGGAACAAAGGCAACCTGCTACTCCTATACTCATGACTATAGTGAATTTGATTCAGCGCCAAAAGGGCACTGAAAAAGGCAAAGGTACAAGACTGCATAATAATAATAATAATAATAATACATTTTATTTAAGTGCTTTTCAGAGACTCAACGACACTGTACATTAGATAAAAAGACAGAAGGAACAGCACAGTAAGGACAGACTAACAGACATTGCAACATTACACATAAATCGTAACGACAACAACATAAAGGTACAGCTACAGAAAACAGAACACACATGACAATCATACATTAAAAGCTTGTTTAAAGAGGTGACTTTTGATCAGTGATTTTTGTACATAATTTTCATCTGGAGTCAAGGAACTACCAATCCCACAATCCTTTGCGAATGATATTGTATTTTCCTAAATGTAACTTTTGTAGTTTTTATAGTGTTTGAACTGTTTATACAAGTGTTGTACTATTTGACATTTGTATTGTGGAATATATAAATTACATACAGTATACTGCTACATAGCAAGGTTATTAGTACATTTCATGTTAGCTTACTAACTAGCTAGCCTAGTTAGTCCATTGTAGGGTGGGAAACTTCGACATGGTAACAAAACAAACAATCAACTGAGTGAACCTTATCAAGGGCACTAGTTACATTTTACAGCTTTTTCACAATTGCTTGCAAACTCAAAGTAAAAATCAGCTATTGAAACTGCATAACACACCATAAATGTCTTCCCTTTGATGTCCTCATTTAGGTCGACATGTTCCCTGAGACTTAACAAAACAGACATTTAACTTTTGACCCATGTGGTTCCACCTGTTTTGTTCAACAGCTCACACCGTAAATAACACAAATTTAAAATCAAACTCCTGCAGTCTGCAGAGTAAAGTAGGATAATTAACAATAATAATAACACAACATGAGTCATGCTATTATCTGTGGGTTTACATACTTGCTCTTCAGGAATAATTGTATCCTTCAAGCAAACATTTTTTACATGTTCTGAAGGGGTTGGGGGGCATAAAACACAGTGTTCAATGTATTGATGTGAAAAAATACAGCTGTGATGAACACAAATACTAATAAGAATTATTGTTATTGAAAGAAAAGGCCTGCCTGCAGTGGTTTTCTTGTGCTGCTACGATGTGTATACAAGTGTATTCCCAGTAAAGCTTTGGAAGAAAAACTCATTAGGACACTTCGGCTCTCTTTCACATGAGCACAATGAGAGTTAGAAACATGCAGTGACCAAGAGAAGGGTCACGTGTGCTTTAAGATACTGATATAGTATATATTAGATATAGTGACTGTCTAAACACACATGGAGAAAAGTGTGTTTATTATACCGGCAAGGTCAGGCGTAAACAAACTAACATGCTGAGGTTAATGCAGTCGCATATGTAGCTATCTGCAATGTCCAAAGGTTATAGCTCACTTAATCACATCTTCTTTGGAAAACAACATTCAGGTTGTTGTTTTTTTTCAACTGCTGTCATAAATAATTCACGAGACCATTCACAGACTGAATCTTGTATTAAACATATTTTGGGATCAGTTTTCAGCATGTGCAGATAATCAAACATAATAAGTCTTTAAGCTGGAGGAGCCATCTGTCTATGTATTTGTCTCACATTTAAAACTATGAATCTGAACCATAATTATTTGTTTGAATTAACCTTTGTGAGTGTTGGATATGGTGTCAGATTATGCACAATTGCACGCTCGCTGTCCACACTGCATCCGTTAACAGAAGCAGCAGGAGCAATTCAAGGTTAAATGTCTTGCCTAAGGACTCATGGGACATGTGGCTGCAGGAACTGGGGATTGAACCCCCAACCTTGTGGTTGAGAGGTGACTGACTACCAACTGAGCCACAGCTGCCCAAGTTGTTATAACAAAGACATCATCAACAACGTCAACTTTGCATTACATGTGACATAATTGACCGAATGACAACATTCATAAACATTCATAAAGCCTCCTTCATGTTAATGATAGTGTCATGTCAGTCTCATGCATACCCCTTCAAATCCAGTGATACCACAGCTTCTAAGTATTTCAGACATGTGGCAGCACACATGACAGGAATCTAAAAGGCCCAGTCATCCAGAGGGCTAACATTTGAATTCAGCTATTTAAAACTGAATGGTCCAGGTGGGAGTCTGAACCACATACCAGCTGCTGCGGAACAAAAATAAAAGAACAAAAAAATAATAATTAGCCCTCAAAGTTCCCAAACTTTCCTTTCTACGGATTAGATTGTGAGGGGATAATAAAAGTTGAAGCAGTTCCAAATGAAGCTCCTGGTAATCATTGTCACATACTTCCGGACCCCCAAAGCAGCTGCTGCAGGATAAATGTTACTCGTTCATTTTCCCCACCAACATCTCTCCACTTGGGGGACTTAAAAGTGTTCATGTTTAACAGCGACAAGCCTGCTGCTCCAAACTCAACAGTCTCCTGGCAGGAAAATGAATTGTGGATTATGTGTGTAAATCCTACAGAGAGGAATAACATTGCACCCACTTGGGGACAGTGCGGCATTAACCTTTGATAGAGCTTTCTCTGTCGGTCCGTTTGACTGACTGTCAGAGGTACTCTGAATTGAAGGCAGTGTATTGGTGTAAAGAGTTATTGCTCAACTGTTTAACACTGTTCGGCTGAAGTGTGGCACATAGTGATTGTTGTTGTATTTGGCCTTGAATCATATTGATTTTCAGGCTAATTTCAAAACTACCTGCAGAGCCAAGGCTTTGTTTTTTTCAGAGAAGATAAAACAAAGTTTTTCTTTTTCTCAACGCAATAATAAAAGTAAAAGTCTAAAACATAAACACAGCCAGGCAGGGCTGCAGTGTACCAGTTGGATTGAACAAAACAAGGTCGACTTTTTAGCCACTGGGGTTACCTCTTAAAATAAATGAGGATTTGAAAGATAAACAAATCAATTAAATTCAGCCTTTATTATCCACGAAGGGTCTCTTCTCTCTCCATTTTAAACACATATACATGTATTATAATGTTTATGTGATGACTATTTATTTCAGTTATTCTCATAAATGTTTACCTAAGCTTCATACAGGGTTGGGGGAGGAAAGGGAGCGGGTAAGACTGGAGGGACAAAGAAGATATGAGTTAATTATTTACTGAGATATGGAATTTGTCCTCCATTAATAAAAAATAAAAAACGTTTGATCACAAAAAAAAAAAGAAATATAGTATAGTGGACATTTTGTTATTGGCTTAAGGTCTGTAAAGTTTTGGTGTGAAACTGTAAAAAATATATATATATCCATGTATCCAAATGTCTCTGTAGCTGTTTTAATTATTTTGCATGCAATACCTATAAAACTGCCAAATAAATGAAACCTACAGTAGAAAAAAAAATGCCTTACTCAAGGAGACGTAAACAATCAGAGAAAAAGTGATTGCAGCACCAGTCAAGTACAACAATACTTCACGTTGAATCTTGTGATATAATATACTTACCACTGCAACACATTCAACAAATGGATGTGAGGGTAAAACACTGCCTTTAAAAAGCCAGTTTTCCTTTAGATTTAACAAGTTGCTTTATTTAAAAACAAATGGTCCTTTTTGTGATGCATCAAGATGCAAACCTTTCACTGAAACAACACCACTCGTCATCTTTCACTCTCTGTTTCCTGCCGTCTTTGTCTCTCTACCCTTTTTCTCAGTCATTTTAGCTGATTAGAGCAGTTAGAGTGGATAGTGGATATCTCTTTCTTCCCCTGAATTCTCTCTCTCTCTCTTCCTCTGGCCTTGATACTGCAATCCTTTCATCATCATCTTATTTCTTCTGAGTGGCTAATTAGGGTATTGGGAAATGTATGCTTTGTCATATTGCCCCCTATCTGAAATAAAAGGGAAAGAAGGAGGGACATTTGTCAGATAACTCACAAAGTTACTAAAATGAACCTGGTTTCATATAGAAGTCGACTTTGAACCTACTGATCAGATTTTATTCACGTTTTGTTCACAATATGAACCAACATAGATGTTGATGAAGTTATTTGGTATGAACAAACAATTATAAAACTGATATTATTATTATTAACATATCGCTTTTACACCGCATGTCGCAACTACCCATTAGCACCCATTCACAAACTGATGGCAAAGGCTGCTTTGTAAAGTGTCCATCAGTGTAATCTAATGCAGGTGCTCCTAAACTTTACCACCCCAAGTATATAGCATTAACCTCAGGCGGAACCCTTCTCTTGCTCTTCTTAAATTCCTTGGACATTATGATGGAAAAAATATCAACCTCGAGACCGAGAACACATTTGGTCACTTCACTGGGATTCTTACTTAATGTATTCAAATTTTAGATATCCAAGTGACATTCTGTGGTTGTGGTTCAGTGATGTTCAATCAGGTTTCCCAGAGGTCTGTTCTTTTTAGCAATGTTTCCATATAACGAGGAAGAAGGTAGCTAGTTTTCAGTGGTCCAAAATGTTCTTATACATCAGTGTCCCTCATAGCAGCTGCTTGATTCTGATTGGCTAGAGTTGTGTATTTTCCATTTTTTTACAGTGCAAGATCTTCATGAAAAAGAACATATTTCAATATGCAGTTATTTATAACATCTCAAAAGACACATTTCAGTTTCATTGTCACAAATAATGTTATATGTTTTTATTCTTGGTTTCTGCAACACCCAAGCTTTATCTGGTGACCCCTACTTTGAAAACACTGAACTAATGCATTCATACACGTTTACACACAGCCGTCGAAGCAGTGGGTGCAACTTGAGGTTTAGTGTCTTGCCCTAGGATATGTCGGACATGTGGCTGCAGGAGCTGGGGATCGAACCCATGAGATGACCGACTCGTCCACTAAACCACTGATCATTGCAGTTGTTATGTGCTAGCAATAAAGTACAGTGTCAGTTCTCCATGCAATTTATATTGTTCTGTTGGAATCGTGTGTATATTTTTTTAGTTAAAGAACACTAACGTGCAGTTTTCATAGCAATAGTAATGAAAGTGAGACACTGACAGCACATTAAATACTGCTTTGTGACACTGACTGTAGTTGTGGGTGGATCGTCCATTTTTGTGTCCTAAATGATGAAGGCCAGGGATAGTTTAACTTGCCCTTTGATGTCTGTGTTGTGAATCTAATCGTGAAGAGGAACCTCAGGGAAGAAGGTCAGTCTCAAAGCAATACATAAGTTCAAAGGGTCTTAAGTGGGTGCAATTAGCCACATCTGTCCTGACTGGCTTGCATTCCCAGGAAATCGAGGTCTTTCAAATTGAACTGAACATTAACCTCCCACTTCAATCGTCTCCTCACAGATATGCTCCTGTGTGACCTGAGACATACAGGCCATAATTCGCTTAAAAAAAGCTTTTACATCTACAGGTAGATGTCTGACTGTTCCTGAACTTTTTGAAACATAGCTTCACATGACATCACAATATTACCTGTATTCCTTGTGTAACACACCTGTGTATGCCCATGGAATTATGCTGGGCGAACCAGAGGAAGCTACTGTTGAAATGCGTTGTTCGCTCTCAATGAAGTGACAGTGAAGTAATTTGCAGTGAGCCATGGTTTAGGTTTTTTTTTTCACTGCATGTTCCTGCAACCAACTGGCACCTGAGAACGTAGTTTGGCTGTGCAAGGGGTACCCTGTTGGTCATTTACACTCATGACAAATTGAGAAACTCTGGATTGACATGCATTGTTAATGACTGCTAAATGCAGTGCTTTGTATGGTTTCCATGGCGAGGCTCAGAGTGGTCAGTTTATGAGAAGATATCCTGAAGATATCTTCACTAAAGGATTCAGGACTGAGACTTGTGACTTGTACTGTTACAAACAGTAGCCATCGAACAAACTAAAAATGTAAACAAGACAACATGGAGGGGCAGCAGAACCTAAAAGGCCACCTCTCAACTAATTTCAGCAAATACACCAGTTATTCAGTGATATCCGATGTGTTGGATTCCCATAAAAAGTTGTTTTATTTATAAACATCGCTCAAAAAGTAAGGACATTTGTGCATGGTAGATTATTTCTTTGTTGTAACAATGCTTCTTGGCAATACATTTTATACTGTTGGAAAGCCTGTTTATTTCCCTTTTCAATGGTGCCACATTTGTAAGGAACATGCCTTTGTGGGATGAGCAGCAGTGCTGAGTATGTGGGTTGCACCCATGAAAAACTTGCTAAATCTTCTCTGCCAATGCCACATGACAACCCTACATAATATAATACTATGAACACTGTGGAACAATGTATATCCTGCTTGGTACAAAGCAACTTGGTATAAAAAAAATATATATTTAAAATGATTGATTGCATGTAGGGGGGCCTCACACAATGAATAACAGGAGGATGATAATACACACTGGACAATATAATACACAATAGCTACATTTTAAAGTGACCAAGAAACTTATGCAGATTCCTTGCTCAATAAAAACATGCATAGTAGAGGCTGCAATATCAGCAACACAGTTATTACATTTAAAAGTAACCAACTTGCTAGTACAGGTTCTTTACTTATTAAAAACCTATAAGTATGTAAGTATACGCTGCTGAGATAGAAAGTGGTATGTAAAACATGCAATAACTGTATTTAAATTTTACCTGATTTACCTGATCAAGGATCAGTGCTGACAAGACTAATTAATTAAAATCAATGGAAAAAATGTAGTTGTTGGTGTTGCTTTTTAGATTGGGAGGAAGGTTATTCCATTCGTTGATGGCCTTATACAAAGTCAGTCAGTTTGGGATGTTGTAGTCACCTCTAGAACATTGGGAGGAGAGAGCGGGTGACATGCAGTAAAGGGCCGAGGTCAGATTTGAAACCACAGTCTCTGCAACAAGAAAGATTGCCGCTGCACATTCTGCTCACAACATAACCACTAGGCTATCCGCCGCCCACTTTGGTTAATATTTTTGTTGAATTTAAATATACTTCACATCATTTTCTTATATGTGGATCATTACATATTGAAGACATCTTCAAATACAATCACAGCCTTATAAAAGAAGAAACAATTACAGTTAACATTGCATTAAACACTCACTCTTACTCTCCTCCTTTTCTTTCCGTCTCTTGTCCTTCATCCCTCTGTTGATCAAGACTTACCTGGAATAATTAGACAAATATTTGGGGATATCTGCAGATGTAAACAGTGTATGTGTGGCTTCAATTTGGTGGGACAGTAACTATGCTCAATAACAAACACAATTATGTACCTGAACAGATGACTGCATATGCTGCTTATCATATGATAAACGAGATTAATATTTGGTAAGGTTATTTGAAGTATGTTTTTTTCAATAGTTTCCTTTCCTTTTCAGAGACAAGGACATTTCACTACTTCAAGCATTTGCATCACATCTTTAAAAACATCATTTTATTTTAACAAGCTTAGAGTGGAGCAGGTTGTCATATTGCAAAGGCTGGAATTATTGTTATTGTGATGAAACATTTTATACTAGCTGAAAGATGAAACTCCATAAGTCAGTTTCCTTTCCCCCCTTTTAGTGGTATGAAATGTAATGCAAGGGTAAAGGATTCTTTCTTTCTCTCTGCCTTTCAAAATACTGACTGCTGTGTTTGACAAGTAAACCATGCCTAAGTTTTCACAGACTTTTTTTCCAGGGGTGAAGTCAAAAAATGTATGAAATTCCCAAACGACTTTCTTTGACCTTGATGGAAAATATCAAGGCAAGTTGTGAAGGACAATCATGGGTGCTTAGGAATAGAGGCATCTAGAGAAGAAATATCAGTGGGCTCCAATTATGGCATTGATGGATGACATGACAGTGCTGTAGTCTAAAGCCTGATTTATACTCCTGCGTCTGAACTACGTTGTAGCATACACTGTAGGAGAGGGTAGCCCTGGATCTATGCAGAAGCCTTCGTACATAGCCTGACGTCAAATTGACGCTGAATGCAAACCCTGTGATTGGTCTACATTTCCCTCTCCTGACTTGCATGTAAAACATCAGTAAACCGGGTCTAATAATGAAGAGAATATAAATATGTTCTTTGTATCATGGCCCTCTGTGTGTTTAACATAGGCTTACAAGTAGCCTGAGCTCACAATACTATAGAATTGAACAGTCCATCAATGCCTTTCCAATGCTGTACATCCATCACCTCAGATGTCTCCTATCTTTTCTTCTTGGCAATAACTGCAGTATGATCAGTTGCTGCACAATATTTATCATCTCCAACTCCAACATAATGTGCTCCGATTCAGTCGCCATGGTTTCCTGCACACAAACAAGTAGAGAATGTGTTCGAGCCAGAAACTGCCAATATAACCAGCATGGAAATCACACTGCCAACTAGCGTTTGTAGGCAGAGTATTGCAGAGCAACATAGACACAGAAACATCCAAGTATGTAGTGCTCACAAAGGCATACAGCACTATAGTATACTGTATACATACTGTAGGTAACTACAGTGAGCTACAATGGAGATTTGGCACAGAAGAACCAGGCATAATGGAACATATAGCTACTTTGTAAGATGCAGGGAATCATCAAGTGGACCCAGATGAAATTCAAACTAAACAAATCCTAAAGCATCACTTGTCTCCTCACAGTTAAGATAAATTGGTAACTGGACTTGAGCTTGTGTAGCGCTTTTCTAGTCTTCTGACAACTCAAAGCTTTTTTAAACAGCACCGCAGGTCTCAACTACCCATTCACACTCTCATTCTCACACTGATGCAGAGGCTGCTATGTAAAGTGGCCATCAGTATAACTAATTCATTCATACACATTCACACACCGCCAACGAAGCAGCGGGAGCAACTTGGAGTTAAGTGTCTTTCCCAAGGATACACTGGACATGTGGCTGCAGAAGCTGGGGATCAAAACCCTGTCTTTAAGGTTGAGACACAACCGACTCTACCAACTGAGCAGAAGCCACTCAGGAGGGGAGCCACCAAGTTCTGCTTTGGCGAAGAGTCAGTTCAAATAGTGTCCAAGCAGCAAATCCAAACCAGGGACAAATGGACAAACTGAGGAACATCCACATGAACCTGCTGTTCTAGAAAGTAAATGTGTGTGCCCACAGCTTTGACTTCTCTTTTGGATAATGTAGCCACTCAGTTTCTTTTATTGTCCAAAGTCCTCTCACCAGTCTGAATAAAAGTCAATTTGTTCCCTATGATGGCTGTCTCTTGTTTGTGATTGATGATGAATGAATGAAAGTTGAAGTAAAATCAAACAGGCTCTTTCCTAGAGCCGTGCACCGTGTAGTTTTTTGTCGGGTGTCCAATTTTAAAGCCTCTGTGTTGTAGTAATCTTCAAGGAGGACCATTTTTTTGTTTGTTTTTTCTCACCAGAATGAGGCGGGTGACACAACTCATGAAAATCATAGTTCGGCCTTTCTGCCTTTAATGCTACCGGGGACAAATACAATGACTAGGTGATGGATAAATCAATGGAATGAAAGCCAACCGATTCTACTTCAAATGAGTCATTTGTTACGGATGCCATCAAAAGGATGCCTTTGTCTTAAATGGATGGAATGGCTTTAAAGATGTATTTTGTAAAATCACACTAAGAGAGGTTTAGTAAACTAGGAAAAACAAAACACTCTTTTTGTGTATATGCAGAATAAATTGGGAACTAATGGTTTGATTTATTTGCTATTTTTTTTTTTTTTTTTTTAACATTTCTCCACAATTCAAACTATAAATATGCCCACAGTTTCCCAATCAAAACCAAATGCTACATTATGCATGCTTTAGTGGCCTAATTTGTGCAACATGTGTCTGACAGCAGCTATGGAGAGGTGAATACATTCTGTACCACACATATCTAAGTGCCCACACAAACACAACTTATACATCATCACTATATATATAGTGCAGCCATTTATTTAGCATATACCCTCCTATTCTAATTCAGGGTCAACATCAGCCTGGAGCCATTTTCAGCTGGCGCTCGCTGGAGAGCATTAAAATAATAATGTAGACTTGTCATTGAATTGAACTGCTGAATGCAAACATGAGTCATATCATGCAGTTGAATAGGTACCTGTGTGTGAGTCACCGAGCATGACTGCTTGATTTACTGCGTGCATCTTATAATTAAATGGCCATACATTAGATTGGTTGTGTTGGTATAGGTGATGTTTGTGTGGGTTTTTGCATGTTGCTCCAATATTTACTTCAAAGCTGGTATACACCCAGTTACAGACACACAGACACAATGTGTATTTAAAAAAGGGTTTATTCCTCAGGTTAATGGGGGAAAAACATAGGCTAAAGGGTTTGGCCTAATTTGTCAACAACACAAATACATTTAAATAAAGCAAAACTAATAATAACTAGTTGCAACTATACCAACATACAATAGGTCTCTTGTAATTACAAGTAGGATATTACTTTGCAAATGTTTGGACCCTATTAAAATCCCACTTTGTTTTGTTGGTGCATACCTGAAACTTAAGATCAACATGCATCCTTATCCATCATAACAATATAAAAAATGCTATAAATAGAAAGGTATATGGTGAATGAAAAACTGTAGTAAATTATATTAGTTTTATTTCTGCATGGGCACTTCAACATGTTCAGTAAAGAATGGAATCACCTCACCTACACAAATCAGCCATAACATTATGACCACTGACAGGTTAAGTTATTAACGTGTATTATCTCTTAACAATGGCAAATAACTGGCAATAACTAGGCAAAAGGGCTCAGAGCATCTCACAAATCTGCAGCTCTTTCAGGTGGGTCTGCAGTGGTCAGTTCTTATCAAAAGTGGTCCAAAGAAGAAAATATGTCAAACAGGGTCCTGGGTGGAATAGGCTCATTGATCAGATGTGAGGTGGAGTCGATCTCAAATTTCGGAAAAATTTCATGTTGGCTTTGATAAAAATGTATCAAAACACACAGTGCATCACAGTTTGTTGTGTGAGGGGCTGGTAGACCTGTCATAGTGCCCATGCTGACCCCTGTCCACCACCAAAAGTGTCCATAAGGGGCAAGTGAGCATCAGAATAGAGCAACAACCTCCAAGTATTGACTTCCATGGTCCCAATTCACAAATTCCAATTTCCAACATCTTGTTTCAATTGAGCATGTGGGTTGCTTAGTGGCGACAGTAGTGTAGTGGTTGGTGCTTGCGCTCCATGTGCAAAGGCTATGGTCCTCCGGCGGCTGGGTCCGGGTTCAAATCCGGCCTGTGGCTCCTTTCCTGCATGTTATTCTCTGATTTCTGGCTCGGTCTACCGTCCTATCTCTAAATAAAAGTCCAAAAAGAAATAAAAATTGAAATGTCACAGACCTCTTTTCAAAGACGGGCATTTCCTTTGGACTTGTGTTTTTGCCTGTGCATTACCAATGTGGAATGTAGCTTTTGTTTTTCTTCCGACAGCTCTCTTTCTTTCTTCTTCTTTATTTCTTTGCCAATCCTGTCCAGTGGTACATTTACATGTTGATTACATTTACAACACAAACTAGCGAGGGGGTTGCCCACCAAAAGTTGCCATATCTGCTGACACACCCTGACATGAGATAAACTTCACCCGCAGCTGCTAAATCCTTATACTGTCTTTGTAAAAGTTTAGACTACTGTTTCAGTAATTTTATGCTGCCTGTGAGTGTTTGTTTAGTGTTTATGCTGATCGGAATAAACAACAACTTCTTAATGTGTTGACTTCAATGATGGATGAAAATGACATTTGATCTCTGTATTAAATGCAACTATTATTCTCAATGTTCACTCTGATTTTGAAAAAAGAAATCAACTATACAGAGCAAACAATCAACACTGAGTATGACTGCTGATTAGCATGCAGTGGGAGTGTTCACACATGCCTCCAGCATTGTTCCTAATCAGACAGCAGACAATACAGATGAGTTTGAATTCCTAGTAGAACAAGATAATGACAGATAACAGAATGAATCAAACTGTACTGACACCAATAATGATGAGCCCCATCCATTCCCTCTTTTTGTACATTCTTTTTTGCTATCTTTCCCTCCTCTTTTCTCCACTCATTTCTATCAGTTGTATCATATCTTTCACTTTACGTCTATCGCTCTGTCAACGAACAGACACTCTCTCTATTAGAACACGGCATTGATAAGAGGCAAACTAATTCTCAGTGGAACTCTAACAATGCTTTACAATAATGTCATGCACCAGACACCAGAACTGATTCATTTTTCTTCCCTCAGTGTTAATCCCCCATGACCAAAATGTTAATTTTTGCAGCGGGGACCCAAAAAAAAAAAAGAGAGGTTTTGTTTCAGTGTCTCATCCAAGACTTTTGAAATAAAGCCTAAATGTAGGGTGTTAATTTTGCAAGAGTTTTTCAAGATGACAGTTTTATTCACTTTGTCCTTCAGCTCATTTGACATCTATTTATGGTTTGTATGGGAAGTACACAAAGGTTATATGGAAGGGATGAAGAGTGAAAGAAAAAGACACGGTACAAGAAGCAACAAAGGCCGAAAAGAACCATTTTAAGAGAGTTTACAGCACAGTTAGAGGTAGGGTTGGTAATTTCCTCCAGATACACATTTTAAGATTATGGTTGAAATTGTCTATAGGTCCTGAAATAAATTAATAACTCATGTGCTCTGAAAAAGGAACAAAGAAAATCCATCATCTGTAGCAGTTGTAAGCCTGTAAAAACTTTGACCAATGTCTGCCATGAGGTACCAATCTGATGAACCAATCAGGCCTCCCTGTCTCCCTGCTTGTTCTCTACCCCTTGCGTGAACTAGCCCACACTCAAAGCGTGTCCCCGATGACATGCAGGAGGAGACTCGCCAAAGGCAATGTTATTGAGGTTGCTGAGTGGACTGGACGCACTCGTCATTGCAACGCAATTTTTCAGTACTCACATGAAATCACTCCGCCAGGATTTTTGAGCCTACTTTTTTGGTATCCTTTTTTGGGGGTGCCAATGGTACCAATCTGACCCTAAAGGGTCCCAAGCTTACTGTGTCCCTTTCTTCTTCTTCTTCTTCGTTGAACTTAAATAATAGCGGGCTTGACTGGGTTGGGCTGCTATGATGTCACACTATTACATAAATGACATGGCTATCTCCATCTGGCTTACACTCCGCTGAACAAATAAGGGTATGGTTGGCTGTGGAAACAGAAGCAAGATCAGGGTTGGTGGGATCAAACTGGACTGCTTGGTGGAAACGGGGCTATAGGTCTTTCTTCGCCCATGACTGTAGAGCAAACCCCCTCGGGCAGCCCTGCAGCATTCTGCCTGCCAGAAGGCTCCCAGAGAGCTCTCCAATCAGAAGAAAGTGGTCACATGCCTTAAATAGACAGCAGGTGAAAAGACACCATTTTAAGGCAGAAAAAAATAATGAATTTTTCAGTTAACCGTGCAGCATTACAGTTGTGAACACAAACTTATGACACCAATTTAAACAAGATTGCTCACGCTGTACGCTGTACGCTGTTGCTGTACAGCTATGCAAGTCAAAGGAATACTGGTAATTAACACAGGGTAACAAACAATGTGTCAGTTAATTATATGGTTCTAGTGCATAGGTGAAACCATGTAAAGGTGTTTAAAACAGAAGTGTTTAAGAGAAGGTACGTTCATGTGTCACAAGTGATATCCAGGTTACTTAATACAGATGAGCAATATGCATCATTTATGAAACTATAGCAGAAGTAGTTGGATACTCCAGACATTTATTTGATGTATGTGTTTGTGTATGTGGTTGTGTGGGAGACAGAAAAATAGATGACACAGATTGTTGCATAGTTCCTGAATAAGAAACTGACATGCATAGTCCTCCCACGTCTCTCTCTCTCTCTCTCTCTTCCCCCCCCCCCCCTTCTTTGAGCTTCTGTCTCTGTATCGGGGTGTGAGTCTTAAACAATACAGGCGAGCAGATGTGGCCCAGAAAATAAGACAGGAATTGAGTTTGTTCTGTTTTCACATACAGTACACAGCCATAAGTTATTCTTCTCAGAGGCCTATGCCAGATTCTCTGAGTTAAGAGACAGCTGGAGCATGTTCAGCTCTGCGAGGTATCCTCAAAATAGAGGGGGATATTCACATTGTGCTGCACTGTTGATGTGTTTTGCTGCATTACTCTTCCCTTAGAGGAAGGAAGTGTATGTAATAGTTGGGTGATTATGAATATTAGTATTGCTTTGTTTACACTTGACACAAATTGTCTACAATCAGCATGTCATTGTCATACCAGTCGGGGACTAATGGATGTTTTATCAGCAATAAGATTTCAAATGAGAAGCATATTTAACTCCCAAAGATGTTCTGAGAGGAGAAACAAAGAATAAATTACATTTTATACCACATCCTGTTGTGAATATCATTATGTTATTATCAGAATAACACTATTCTTAACTTGACTAAGGTAAGAATACCTTGACTCAGACTCAGGAGCCGTTTAGAATGACATCATAAAGCAGTACATTTGCTTGTTTAAGCACCGTTGCGGTCAAATCTCTTGTGGACCATACTCGAGTAAACATGACTTGTGCCCGAGACCACCTCTTCAAGGAGACTTGGGCACAGTATTCAAGTATGGTACATTTGTGTTCATACTGATCAAATGAACCAGACTTTGGGTTCAAGTGTACTCAGAACTCGGCTGGGGTTAGCCATGTTACCAGGTTGCATCTTGTTTGTCGTCTTTTGTTGTCTTTGTAGTGGCCCTGACTTAATCTTAGTTTCTGGCAACTTCAAAATATGTGAGGAAGGAACATAGGTGGATATAAAACAGTGAAATACAACAATTCATTTAGCAGACGCCTTCGTCCAAAGGCAAACATGTGAGAGTAAGCTGTTCAGCTATTCAGTTTGTTTTCTAGCTCCTTATCACACTAGTGATTGAAACAGTCAGAAATATATGATGGAAATTTATTTTATTTTTTTCACCATTAAATACAAAGTCAATTCAAAGATACATAGAGGCCAACATTCACAAGGTGATGTTGCAAAATTAATCAAACAAATACGTGTGTCCGGGTGAGTTTGAAATGTTCACCTCAAGTGAGAGATTGTCTCAAAGGCTGTATGGTTTTCAGATTTCCCTGATTTCCTGACATTGCATCAGCATTGGTCCATCTGTTCAAAATACAAGCAATTTCCCCATTTTTCTGCATGTCCTGCCTTCAAGACAGACCAGGTAATTTACAACATTTTGATATCTCGATCTTGAGTTTTTTTTTTCTTTTTTACCTCACTCGGTGTATTAAACAGAATCAAAGCAAAAATCTGTTCATAGGCCTGCTTTCATCTGTACTGCATACAGTGAAACTTCCACTGACAAGAAACAGATGGACATGCTCTCTCATGCTTAAAAAGAACATAGACAGTTGGAGTCCATCTGAGCTATTCTGGTATGTCACGAATACAAGTCTGACTTAGCTAAACAGTCCTAAAAACTGGGCATTGGTCAGCATTAGGTAGCTTAACCCTCTGGGGTCTATGATCGCGCAGGCGTGATCATGGAACGTGACGTCATCAAACCGCCGTTAAAAAAAACGACGCTCTGGTGACATCACGTGATCTGACCACCCAAAAGTGCAGACTTATACTTCCTCCCAGTTTTTATTTGACCTTCCTAGGTCATGTAAAACCGGAGATATGATAGTTTTAATTTCATGTAACAAAAATATTTTTACAAAATGGAAAAAGTGTTCCAATCAGCTGGTACCTGGAACCTGAAGTCAACCGTGGGGACTAGCCGCGGTGCTGATTCTGAGTGGAGGGAGCGAGTGAAGATGAGAGCGAAAGTGTTTGAGGAAAGAGAAGACAGAGTTTGACACGAATAAGAATAATAATAAGAAGAAGAAGAGTTTCGAGGTGAAAATGCATTCACTGAATGTCCATCAAGCCCTCGGGCTGTTTTACAAACTGGATGAGGCTGAGGGTGAGCCTATTTCTAGTTCATCATCTTACAAGGAGAGCACAGAGGATGAAGAGGTGACTGATCCGTCTTTTGTCGCCGTTGATGAGAGGTAAGGCAAACTTATCATGAATATTTATGGCTTTCGGACTGTTTATTGCTCTACTGTAAACTTTATAAACCTGTTTTATATGCATAAATAGCCTATATATAGGTCTATGTGCAGTGTTTCCAAACCCAAGTAGGCTATATTTACGACCTGTTATTATTTAATTTTTCATTTTTTCATAAATATGCTGCGAGAGATAGACCAGGGTAGAGAGAGAGCACGCGCAAAAGAGTGCAGGCGAGTGCAAGGACCTTATCGCGTTTTATGTACAGTCTATGGTTTATATGTGCCGCTACTTTTCCCTGCTCTTCTGTCTGCTGTCATGACTGTGATGTCGCGGGCCACGCTGAGACACACCAACATACACTGTACACACAGTGTAACTCATCGGATTTTATTCTATTAAGGAAAACGGCTATGCCCATATAAGGGTTGTGTCAGATTTGATTGACAGCTGTGCGCGCTGCATCTGTCTGTCAGGTCAGCAGGTCAGGAGGCTAACAGCTTGATCCGTCTGATTTCTCCTCTTTCTTACTTCGTTTGGAGAGTTTGTTTAACACATATCTGACAACATACATGGCTTGCTGTGCGGTTAACAGACCATCCAACAAGTTTATGCTTCAGTTTTTTTCGGTAAGTGATATAGTAGTGTTATATTTACTGCTTACTCATGTGTTTATATTTACGGACCTAGCTTGTTTAGCGTTAGCTTGTAAACCAGTCGGCTAACTGTATGCAGTGTAGCTCATTATTGACATTATTTATATTATTTACATTATTTACATTATTTAGAAATGTTTGTTGTTAAGATGTTGTTGTTGAAAATAATGAGTTTGTGTGATGTTAGAAGCTAAAGGTTCACCTCGGTGGTTAACCACAGACTGTAAATATGGTTATCTGACATTATGATGAATGTTATTATTAAAAAACAAACTTTGTGTAGTAATTATCCGTCAGTAACATAAACTAAACTGAACCTAATGTGCTGTGTAGGTTATAGAGGATGACATTAAAGTTACATGGTTGATGTAGTGTCTTAAGATTTGTGCAAACTGTTACCAAATTAAAAAAGAAAATCACTTTTTACGAGTTCAGGTAAATTTAATATGGTTATTAATATAGTTCTTAATCATTACAGATGCTCTTATAAAGAATATAGCAGTGAAAATATAAAATATAAATAACATATGGAATGAAAATAAGATATAAAGCAATAAGTATAAGAAATAGTTTGATGAATACAGCCATGTACTGAGCTCATGTTAATAATAAATGAGTTACTGTATGTTCTGTACTAAAGCACAGAGAGTTGGGACCTGTTAATGATTTAAATAATTCAGGTTATATTTGTTTCATGTTAAGATGAAGTACTATCCATAATAAATTGCTTAATTTTTCCTCACACAAAATCTGAGACAATTTGATGTGGAATATCATTGTGTGAGTGAGAGAGCTGAAAACAGCATGATTACAATAATGTTTATCTTCTTAACTTTGAATAGATGTTGATTACCTGAATACTGTACCTTTGTTGTCTGGGTAGTACACTGTTGAATTTATAAATGTAATCTTACACACAGATGAATACAGAAAAATAGATGAGAACAAACAAAATGATTTAATGAATAACTGATATTTTCTCTCTTTCTTTGCCATCCTGAAGACCCCTCACTAAAAGTCCATGTTCTCCTGGATCCATGTCACATGCTCGAGCTTTTTCTGAATGACTTTTCAACAGTTGAAGTTCTGCTGAGAGAAGATGGCCAGCAGATAAGACAGCAGTACATCAAGGAGCTCCACAGGCTTCAGGAGGAGGAGGGTTTGCACCTTGGAAGACTGTATTCATGCTGTTCAAATAAAACTAGATCTCCTCCAAACAATTTGCAATCAAACTGTTTTCTTCCCATTTTAAAACCCTTTGTCCAGTTTAGATGGGAGAAGTTGATATTATGTGATATTGATCTGGGAAGACTACATTTCTAATTCATTTTTAACTGTGTTTTTATTCCCAAGTTATTGATCTTATTTACTCTCCATGTATCTTGATTTAAGAATGGGGCTGTGTTTAAGGTCATCATTTTGCAATGACTCTGTTCCATCCCACTTTCAGAAGTATTTGGTAAAAAAAAAATGTCAAAAGAATAAAAAGTTGTGTAAAAGTAGACTTCCTTCCCTTAGCTATTGAGTTGAGCATTAATGCACATTTTAGTCTTGTCATTTCAAATCTGAAATGTATACTCATAAGTAGACATAATGGAGTGGATTTATATAGAAATATTTATTCAAACTGAAAAACAACATTCAAAAAGTCTATTTTTTACAGCAGAGATTAACATGTTTACAGCTTGGTACAAAACAAACAAATAGGTCTGATTAGCTCATGTCTCGATCGACACACACTGTACGGGGGGTGAATGTTTTGATGAAGGATAAGAGTTATTCACAATAAGGCGTGTAGCTGACCAGCTTGACAGGCGGGCGCGGTGTAACGGTTCGTCAAGAGGCTTAAAACACGTCTCAGCTCTCAGTCTGTGGGTGACATCACTCAGGCCATCCGGGGGAGACCTCCCTCACAGCAAGCTGTTGAAGAGAAGCAATTGAAGTCCACCCCAGAAGAACCAACAAATACAGATGTTGTTGAGGCTCAGTCTTCCTCTGTCTCTGCAGCTCTCTGGGCACCTCGATGGACCAGTCACCAATAATCCACACTGTGTCTATAAGAGAAATACAAAGGTGTTCAATTAATACCTCAGACAAGACAAAATGTACAGTTAACTACATGTGACAGCTCAGGCTGTTTTTTTTGTTATTAGCCACATCTGCAGGAATAATATTGAACAAGGTAGCTGCAACTCATAATAATAGATGCCAGTCTTAAACACTATTTTTTCTAATACTTAAAGTTTTTGGTGTGAAGCTGACGCTGTCCACAGACTTCATGACTTCACAGGTTCAATAGAAAACAAATGTCTTATAATAAATACTAAATAATTATTTTTCAATTGCCATGTTCACCCACCTCGCTGTTGACATCAGTAAATATAAGACACAGACATTCCTCTTTTTGTCAGAACAGTAACATGAACTGTATGCTTTGTAATATTGATTTCTTCTGGATGTCTCATATTTATTTACAGTCTATGGATAAAACTTTGCTAATGTATTTCTCTGCTAACTCTGACAAAGTCTAACTGCTCTGACAAATAACTAATAAACATAGTTGTATATTTAAAAAAGTGTAGTTTTAAGACTTTAATAAAATATTTGTGTTGAATATAATTCGTTTTAACTGTGTTGTAGAAAAGTTAAATGTTAACTTACTGTGTAGAGTTTTCTCAGGACGAGCAGGAATAGTTGATGATAGCAGCCTAGCTGTTAGCTATGCTGTCAAGTGGACTGCTAACATCGAGCTGAATGGGCGGAGTTAAGTCCCGCCGGTCCCGCCTTACTGCTGTTGCTAGGTTGATCCGAAGTTAGGTTGAGACTGCAAATCCAATATGGATGCGGCCGTCGATTGGACTCATTTGCTGCCTATGTAACAGACGGGTCAGGGTTCGTCCAGTAATATTTACAGTCTATGGTGCCAACTAAACTTTTTCACTGTCTGTTTTGCCTTCCAGGCTATTTCTATGTTTTATAATCAGTTTTTTCTGTAATTTAACTCCCCCTACTGTATAGGGTGGTTTTGCATCACTTCCGAACAGGAAGTAGGAAGTTTTAGTATGCACATGGTCTAGTAGAGGGCTAGAATTTGTGGCAGGAGCTCAAGAATAAATCCAGTGCCATTCAGTTGTTTCTCCAGCAGAGGCATTGCTTGTAAGTTGTTCAGATGTTTATTTAGGTTTTCACCTTAAGATATTGGAAAGTATTTTTGTTACATTATTACATTTGCATACATTAAGTAAATTAAGACACAGCTACAAGCATAAAAGTAGTTACCTTGTTTATTATTTTGATGATTACAAATTATCTTTGTATAAAGGACATCTTGTTAATTGTGTAGCTAGAACGCTACATCCTGACTCCCGTGTCGTTTTATATGGAGTTTGGCTGGCTGTCTAGTTGAAGTAACGGCACCTCAGCGAGGACAGTACACTGTCCATCATGTGCACATGATAAATGACCTGAGCAATCTCTAATTTTTACACATACTGTATTATTGTCATGCACGGACAGAGATGAGGAGCCTGTACCCTCTACAGTGAGGCATACCCAGAGAGGCTGTGGGAGAGTGCATGGGAGGAGGAGTCAGATGAGGTCCAGATCTCCACACGCGCAGCCACACCATCGCTTGGAGCCCTGGAGAACTGAAAATGACCCTGACCCTGTTCCACAAATTAGCCGGTTCACACTACGGAGTACACCAGGAGCCCAGGTGGACAGCCATGCAGCCTATTCACCTCTGCACCTGTTCCAGTTATGTTTCTCCCAAACCACAATGCAGACCCTCTGTAGAAACACCAATAGGTATGCTGCAGCCAGGAAATGGGAAAGAAGTATAAATGGGATGACATTGAAGTTGAGGAGCTCTACAAGTTCCTTGGACTACTCATTTACACGTCACTGGTGTCACTGCCGAGTATTGTGGATTATTGGAAGCAGAACAAGATAACATCTGTGCCATTTCCAGCAACCGTGATGTTGAGGGACAGATTCAGGGCTCTGCTGTGGAATATCCACCCCAGTGACCTTGGCCAACATAAGGTTTGGAGCCTGTGGCACATACAGGGATAACAGGAAAGGGTGTCCAAGAGAAAATCACCTCACCAAGAAATCAGAGAGGGGCATGTGAGATGGATCAGGGAGGACCCCAATTGTATGAAGTTTGAAATATTTGTATATAGTGTGATTACATCTCAATTTTACCTTTTATATGTTACATTTTTTATATGTCTGGAACTCTGGGAATACTAAGCACTGATGTAGCTGGTGTGTAATTTTGCACATAATTTGTTTTGAACAGTTGCAGCTAACAAGGAAAAAAACGCCAATAAATAAACATGTTTTTATGGGAAATATATTGTGTATAGTGTTATTATATTTCAATTTTACCCTTATATGTTCATATGTACAACCTATGCAATAATTTTCAAGTTCCAAAACGTTTCATTGAGCATGTTCGTTGCTTTTATTTCAATAAACATTTCAATTTGTCAACTCGGATTTGATGATATTTGTGTATTTTTGGGCCCAATGTGTGAATAAAGTAGGTTAAAGTGAAAAAATAATAGTCAGATCAGATAGTGCTGTAAAAAAGGGATACCAAACATGGGTATGGTAAACATGTTTTATGTGGTATATAAAGAAAAAATCAAAAGTTTTCAAAAACGGGCAAAATAGGCTCAGACCCCAGAGGGTTAAGGTAGCATACAGACAATTTAGACAAAATCCCAGCAGAGGGCAGTGAAAATAACTGAATGTGCACCATCTTCTAAACTTCTAAAACCAGTTACAAATGCATATAGTTTTGTGTCATATCTGTGGAGTGCTGGTTTGCAAGTTGTGTTGTACACAACTGACCCCACAGTCAAACTCAATGTCAAATATATTAAAAATGCAATCCCTTTTGGTTTTGATAAAGCTTATAGTTAGAGCTTGCTCAGGCTTGGACCAGCTCCTAGTTATGCTGCTATAGGCTTAGACTGCTGGGGGACCTGGCAAACTTAACTCTCTCTCTCTCTCTCTCTCTCTCTCTGTATGCATTCATATCATATTACTGCATGTCACTGACTGTAAATATTCATGTACCGATTCAGTAACTAACCATATATATTCCTTGGATTACCTCTGGATCGTTGCTGCAGACAGCCTGCTGCTGTGGATCTGCTCGACTCCAACTGCTACAAGTATTAATATCAGCCTTATGTTTATTATCATTGAACAAATCTTAGAGCTGCTCGCCTTAAACTGCTGTAATGAATATTTTCAGTCCTCCCCTATGTTTCCCATTGTAGTTGGTAGCTTTAATATTAGAATGATTAGTCTATATCACACTTATTTACTGCTAATACTATGGATACTTTTACCATTAGTATTGGCATTGTAGTCATAATATTTGTCTATTTCCTTATCGCTCTGTCCCTCCCTCTCTCCCCTCTTCAAACCCAACACAGTTTTTTCATTTTTATTTTGTATTTATCCTTTGTTTTAGCAGAGAGAACCCACTGAGACTGAGATCTCTTTTCCAAGGGTGCCCTGCAGCAATACAATAAAAGATAGAACAAAAAAGAAAAAAACACATATAAAACACAGTTTAAAATAATTACAAAGCCATTCTTAAACACACAATGATTCTGGCAAACCCATGCTCGGGTTAAAAAGTCACATTTTAAAACAGTTGCAAATACTTTCCATGAGCAGTAAAGAAATGTCTCTCTGAGTCATGACTGTCGACAATGAGTGAGAAGCGTGAGTCCTGCCAGTTGTAATATTGTCGGAGCTGTGTTTACATTATGTTTATAATAATAATAATAATAATACATTTTATTTAAAGGCGCCTTTCAAAACTCTCAAGGTCACCTTACAGAGCAGAGATAAAAAACAACAAAGTAACAACACAATGAACAATGAAAATGAAACAATGAAATTGTTTTATTTTTTATTATTAATTTTATATGGACTGGACGGCCTTATGTATAAAGCTGTTTTAGTCAAGGACTAGAGAAAAGTAGAATAACATAGAATACTCACTGCTTATTTGGATGTCACGTAAGTGTTTTTAGATTAAGGTCATTCCGTGTCAATTTATGTGCAATATGATGCTATAAGTTAACCAAAGTGTGCTAACATTAGCCTGCTAATCCAACAATGAAGGCCACAGGTAATTGCAGCTTGAGCAAGGGACAATTTTGTCCACCACTCTGTTTTGGTGTTGTTCTGGTGCTCAAAGGCGACATTTACTGGATCAGAAAGTTGCACATTCTTCCTTTATAGAGCTAGTGTGGAAGATGATGAATGTATAACAATCTAGAATGAAAATGTGAAGAACTGAGTGTTTGTACGTATGAAACTGTCTAGAGTGGCATGTGTACATGTGTACATTGTGCATGCGCCTGTGACTGTAGGAGTGAGTGTGTGTGTGTATGTGTATGGATACGTAAGCAGACGTTTGGGTCAACTGTAGCACGGATAAGCTAAATGTTTTTTGCACATTTGTAATTACTGTTTTTATATTGTTTTCGATGTATTGTCCATGCAGCAATTTCCCAGCATCCTAGACAAGTTTCTCCCTAGGGAGACGAATAAAGAAACCTTGACCTTGACCTTGTTCATTAATTACATTGAGAGTGTATGGCACTCATGGTGACGTTTATTGTCTACTTACACTAACACCAATATGTAACTCACCAACTGGCTGGATGACTCAGTGGCACAGTTATGCAATATTTATATGGGGACACGTTTTTCTCCAGCACCAATTCATACTGCATTCCATTCATATACAAGTTGAAAAACCTCTTTCCAGTTGTTCCCTCAGCTACAAAAACAAATGTCAGATATATCAGGAAAAAGCCAGCTGGAGAATAATACTGCTTGTTTGTCAGCTATATCAAGAATTCCACTCACCATACTGGAGTGACACAGGTGCATGTGGAGCTTATTGTGAATATCAATAGGGTATTATATAAATCCCATACTGCCTCCAGAAGACTGACAGGTCTTTGGGATGAAGCTTGTTGGCAGCAGAACACGGGAGTGTGTGTGTGTGTGTGTGTGTGTGTGTGTGTGTGTGTGTGTGTGTGTGTGTGTGTTTGAGTATGTGTGTCAGGAACAACACTTTCTGGTAATATTAAGTGTGGGAGTGTTTGTGTGTCTTGAACAGGGACGATGTTAGGGTGCTAAAGATTGTTTTTCTGCCTGTATCAGTTTGCAATATTTCTCGTGCTGCCAAAGAATATGTGTAGATGAATCACAGAGTGTATAGGTGTCAATTGGCAGAGCTTGTGCAGTTAATCTACGTGATTCACTCTTTCATGTTCATAAAATCCACTTGATGATCAATGATTCACTTTGTTATGAAGCAAAGTTTTGACCCACAACAGACTTGTTTTGTCTGTCATACAAGGGCCCTGTCTCTTATTAATCGTGAAAGCGGAACAAAGTTACTTATTCAAGTGTTGGCCTACACAATTTGGTTAAATTGGGTCTTTAGTCGAGGTCAACAAGTAGCAAGTCAGGTACCAAGTCAGGACCAACAAGTCAGAAGTCAAGGGAAAAAAGTCAGGAGTTCCAGAGTTGGATTGCCAGTCATAAGTGACAATTCTGGTCAAAATTAAAGACCATTGAAAACCAGTGAGGAATAAGAATAAGTCCCAAGGCAAGACCAACATGGCAAAAAAGTCCCAAATGAAGGTCCTAGCCTGACAAGGTCAAAGCAAAAGCCAACAAGTCACAGGATATGGTTTCATTGCAGTCAAGACTAATATGTCCCAAGTAAAGTCTAAAGTAGACACCAAAATGGCACAAGTCAAGACCCCAGTAATACCAACATGTCTTATGTCAAGTCTTGACTATATCTTAAAGTCAACAAGTCAACACGTCCAAATTTGTGAGTGAAAAAGTTGTTAGGTAGTGTTAAAGAATCTCAAGCTAAAGATCTGCACAAGATCATTGCATACAAGACAAGTCCAAAGTCAGTTCCAAGTTCCAAGTTAGCTTCCCAGTCTAGAGAATAAGTCGAGTCCCAAGTCAAGACCAACAAGTCCCAGGTCACTTTCTGAACCAAGGATTTTCAAATCATTATTTACTAGTAAGGACCACGACACAACAATATTTGTTTAAACATTCAGTGTAAATTTGTATGGTATATCGAGTCAGTTGTATGAATTTGTATGAGAGGGGTGAGAGATGGCCATCGTCTTTAAGGCCGGTCTAGGAGGTTGATCAGAGATCGGGCAAAGGGAAACTCAGAGTGGGGGTTCCGTCTCGGGCATTAGTCTACCCTGAACTGATTACGGCCCAGACTGTACCCGGAATAAGAGAGACATGTGCCAAGTTGAATAGAAAGGGATGAGGAAGGAGGGTGAATGGATGAGAACTGAGACAAACAGAGTGTGGTGAGGGGACCAGGTATAAGTAGGCTTGCCACGTAATTAAGCGATGGTTTACTGAACCTAAGTTAATACATTAACTTCATTGAATTAGATTACTTTAACAAGAGACATGCTACCAAATTGTTTAATGAATTCCTGAAATTAAGAAATGCTCTTTATCTAAATATTAATGGATGGGATGATTGAATTTAATCTGTCTTCTCCTCGCAGAATTTGTGACCTAACTAAAAAAAATATTTTTGAATTATAGAAGCTGGCCCTCTGTTCTTATGCCATTCACAACAATGTTGAAGTACGACATAAAATACTGTTTTTTATTAATCATGTTAATGTTGTTATACACAGGTTAATGGCTAGAAGAGGGAAAGCAAAGTACTTCCAAGTATTACTGCAAAGATATAAATGCCTTCTATTTCATTCATATATTGTTTTTTCCTATAGTGAATACACTTCAGCAGATAAGTGGATTTTTTCCCGTTGTTTTTTGCATCATGAAGGGAAGCATGTCCTCAAGCCACAGAGCAAGTAAAGCTGTCTCAGAGGTCTCCATAGGGACGTCTTCATCAATGTAACAATATTAGAAGGCCTCAAGGTCTTCAACTGGTCCAGAACGCTGCAGCTCGTGTACTGACCAGAACCAGGAAATGGGACCACATCACTCCTGTCCTGGCTTCTCTGCACTGGCTCCCCATACAGTCTAGAATAGGATTCAAGATCCTTCTTCTCACCTAAAAAGCTCTAAATGGCCAGGCACCATCTTATCTTAAGGAGCTACTAGTGCCGTACTGTCCCTCGAGAGCGTTGCGGTCCCGGAGTGCAGGCCTGCTGGTGGTACCTACAGTCTCCAAGTGTACTATGGGGGGTAAAGCCTTCAGTTATCGGGCTCCTCTCCTCTGGAACCGCCTTCCAGCCGGGGTCCGGGAGGCAGACACAGTCTGTATTTTTAAGAATAGACTTAAAACTTTCCTTTTTGATAAATCTTATAGTTAGTGCTGATGTAGACCAGCTCTTAGTTATGCTGCTATAGGCTTAGACTACCGGGGAAACTGGCACCTTGAGCTCCTCTCTCTCTCTCTCTCTCTCTCTCTCTCTCTCTCTCTCTCTCTGTGAATATACAGAACATCATATTACTGCATGTATCTATCTGTAAATCTCAGTAACTAACCACCTACTTTCCTGAGAGCTCTTGAGCTCTCTTAGGCTCCTCAAGACCGTTGGTTGACGGCCTGCCAGAACAAAAATGACAGCAGCAACCGCACAATGCATGTTCCTCCTCAATAGGAGAAAATTACAGCCTGGGCTTAATTTTCTTCTCAATAGAACTAAATAAGGAAAAAGTAGGTTTCTCTGAAGCGTACTCTGTGAACCTCCAACTATCCAACTTGCAGCATTTTCAAGCTGGTGAGTGAGTTACCTTAAGTATAAATTTAAACGTGCACTTTTTTGGTGCACAACTGCACTAGCAACCCCTCTAACACTGACACGTCAAATTCTAAAACAAAAACTTAAATATTAACAGTTCAGCAAATCCAAGATCAAGTAAAAAAGTCATCATACAACAGTGATACTCAGTTTTGTCTTCAATGAGAGCCACATTAGAAGGAGCAAAGTCAACAGGAGAGCAACTTTTACCACAATCCATCAAAAGCCAGCCAAGTCATTGAGCATTTCTGCATACTTGTTTGCAATCCAGTAACATACAATATGTAACAGAGCCAAGACAGTCCTAACTTAAAACAGGCATGCTTGGGTGATGGTGGCGCAGTGGTTGGTGCGTGTGCCCTATGTGTGGGGGCTATGTTCCTCCAGGTGGGCAGCCCAGGTTCAGGTTTGGCCTGTGGCTCCTTTCCCGCATGTCATTCCCTACTCTCTCTCTCCCTGATTTCCAACTCAATCCACTGTCCTATCTCTCTCCATTAAAGGCACAAAAGGCACAAAAATAAATCTTTAAAAAAACAAAACAGGTTAGCTTTAATACCTGGATGAGCAAAAGCAGGTATACATTACCTGACCTTTATGTTTTATTCATAGTTTGTTGTAACAATCATTCTCAGGCCTTTAAACTTGTATTGGAGAGCCAGTGATGGTTAAAAATATTGACTCATACGTGCATGTGTTCATAAAGAAAGGCATCACTTTTTTGCAAAAGTGATTTTAAAGTTGAAAAGTCTGCTGCAGTAGTGGCCAACATCTGATCTGAGTTCAAATTGTTGAATAGAACCTAGATTGTCTACAACTCAATTGTTTCATGTACCAGAGCAGCATGATTATAAGGGCAAAGCTGCATCAAAGAGTGAGTAAGGACACATCCATGTAGACGGGGATTTTCAGTAATAAAAAAAAAGAAAGTTCTAGAAGAAAAAGATGTTTGCTCCTTGTGCGTTCTCCAGTGTTTTTGTGTAGATCTTTGTTTGCTGCATGATTCTGTACTTTCGTAATCTATCACACATTTTTGTGTCTGTATGTCTGTAATGCAACTTCCTCTGATTAGAAATCGATTCATTTTTATTGACTGTGCATGTCACACAGTCTAGCATGTGACACATAACCAAACTAATGTTACTACTCAGGTGTGCAGTGTTGCCAGGTTGGTGACAGATTCCTCCCTTTTAGGAACATACATTTATTATAGTACACAGAAATATAATGTGAACTAATGCAAACTGTTCTGTGAATACATGTTACACATTTTATTATGTATTGGCTTAATTATCATATGATTATAAACTACCATACTAGCCACCAGTTAAAGCTTGGTGAACCGCATGAGGCTTGCAAGCCTTGCAATGATTAACACTGTCATAGAGGCTTTGAAATGTTACTCCTCTTGCTGAGAACAGTTGAGTAATTGGTGATCACATTGTTGTTAATGTCGAAGAAAAGGTTGCTTTTCTATTGTCTACTTAGTCAGAAATGTGACTTATCTCACTCACAGTAGGGGAACCCTGATAATGAAAGAGATAACCTGACTTGAGGAATGACTGTGTTCTGTTCTCAATGTGTGGCAACACACTTTTAACATCTCAGTTGTGACTTTTAATAACATGCCATTGCAGATGCATTTTGAGTGAACCTGTAGAAAACATGAAATATGAAAAGAAATCAATATTCAACTGACAAGGTAGCTGTAGCTTACTGCTTTATTCTACATGACTTTTAAACTAATCAGAAATGTCAAATTGAATTGTTATTCAGATTAAAGTGTAATGCAATTAATAAATAATATCCTTTCAACAAAATCAGCTTAAACGAAATCAGCTTAAACAAAAGGATGGCAGCTGATTGGACACGTCTGCTCCTTGCTCTGCATGTGGAGAAAATGGCCTCCTTTCTGTATAATAAAGCTACTCTAACAAAACAACCACTAGGAGTTGCTAAAACACTCATAAAGGCACTCAACAGCCTGAGGCAGGATAGACTGCATAGATCCACAAACAACAAGTAGCAGTCAGATGTTGAAGTTAAGTTTAAAAAAGTTAATAGAGTCATATAGTCAATAGTATTTATTTCATTTCCGTTTAATAACCATCATTAAAAGTGAGTAGTCATCTAAAGTGGGATGCCTATCACTCTGCAAGTTCCCACTGAACGGATACTTTGACAACTCCTCCCAACTGTGCCACATTCTCAAATCAAAGCAGTATGCAGCTACAGTGCATGGCCCTCAGAGCACAGAGCAATCGGCTGAACAGGTAAGAGTAATGGTGTGCTGGAAACCCATGTGCAGAGCGTATCAGTCATCATGCGGTGTTGTGTTGGTCCTCCATCAGAGAGATCTCTCGCTTCATTGCCTTTCAGTGCTCTGTTCCCATGGGGAGCATCAGCAGGGCAGCGGCCGGTCAGTGGATCACTGCTCTCCACTGACTTTCATTATTTCTTTCACAGATCCTCCCACCGTCTCTGCACCAATAGATCCCGCTGCTCTATGCAACAACAGTTGGGCTTTGATATGTCTCCTCTCCCCATGAAGGTTAGCTTGTAGTCTATTTTCAGGACATAATAGATTGCTGGACACACTATTATCCATACACTGGTATGCAAAATAATTGAACAAAATGAAATAATTTAAAAGACAGTTGGCATCAAATAGGCTAATTTTTTAAAATGTTTAGAGAACATATAAACCCGATAGTTAAATCTATCCATCATGTCAATGTTGCGTTGGGGACGGTAGGGAGGTAACTCTTAAGGCTTATCTTAGTATTAATTCATAATTAAAGATCACAATTTAACGCTCACCCATGGTCAAGGCAATTGTGCATTGACCAAAGAATGAAATCCCTGATATAAGTGCCATCATGAGTTTCTGCAGCAGGGTGGCCTTACGTAACTTCTAAACATATAGTAGTTGAAAGACCAGTGCTAAAATGAGCAACTATAGAGGTCTACAGGGGGGAAGACACAGATGTTTGGTGTCGCTCTTGATTTCCCCCTCTGCAAATGAAGAGCAGGTAAAAAAAAAAGCAGTAATATAGTTTAGGTTAAGTGATTTTTCAAACAAGCATCACATTAGTCGAACTGTCCCTAGATGTCAGTGTCTCTGAAATTATATATTATCTCTCTTTGGTCAAATCAGAAGTAGTTCCAGACCCGCCATCTTGAGGATCATTCAAAAGCTCTTACTACTGCTCGGAGGATGAAGGAGAGAGGAGGGACATCTGAGGAGAGATGAGCGAGGATACACCAGAGCAGCCTTCACAAAAATCTTTTACTGACAAACACAGCCCACTTATTGAATATCACTTATTGATTGGACGCTGCTGAGGTTGCTGCTTTCTCCGTGCATCTCCTTCTTTTGGAGGTTTTCTAGGTATGTCCAAATGGGACGAGACTCATGGGCTAGATCTGGAGCTCGCTGAAGGGATTATATATCCCGCCTTGCCAGGGTAAGCCTCCCAATCCCCCAGGAAGAGCTGTAGAGCACTGCTGAATTCTGAGTTATCTAGCCTGCTGCCAATGAATAAGACTTTGAGTGGATGGACATACAGGGTGCGTCCAAATTGCAAAGTGTCGATATTTGTTCCTACTTCGTCTGATTCATGTAGTGTGGAAGTGGCGTCATTAGCCCGCCTCATGTTATTGACACTCCAACTCAAATGTGATATGCACGATGACACTTCACACTGCATGTAAACAAGTTTACAACTTAACATTTCAAAGGTGTGTTTCCCGAACTGGCCACATCTATCCTTGTTTTTATTTTTTCATCCTTGTTTGTTTGAATTAATTTGATTTATTTTCGCACAGCATTGTGGGTGTTAAAATGCAACGAATTTCCTGAAAGGATGCATCCAAACCATACTACACAAGCCCCAGAAGTTAGCATCCATCGTGAAATGTTCAGTCCACTGAGGTGGGCCCAAAAATGACCACGACGGTTCAGTCTCCTGAAACCCCCTACTGAAAAGTTTACACTCCATACTGAACTGTGGCTTTTCAGAAAGGGCCACGGACATTAAGAAAGAAATAAAAACTCTATAAATCCTTATGTGGGTAAAGTAAATTGAGCTCCTAAATACAGCATTCCCTGTGCTGTTTGTCCCTTCTCCCCTACTGTATTGTCTCCAGATCTGCCCAGGTGAAGCTACTGAGGTGCACCTGGCCGCAGAGCTTAAAAGCCCAGTGGTGACTTCAGGAGGAGAGGCTCTTTGAGTTGGGACTGCTGTGTGGTGCTTCTCAGTCAGGGATTGTGTGTTGTCTTGTTGATTTAGTCCTTTTTTGACTTTTGTTACAGTTTGAGTTATTTTTGTGTCTCATTAAAAGCCCTTCCTTTTGACTTTGTTCAGGTGTTTTAGGTGCTTTATTGGGTCAAATTGTGGGTTGTTGTTCGCCCTATAGGGCCGCCTTACTGTATAGTGGGGCGTAACAATTCTGTTTTATTCATGCAACATGTGTTTCTGCTGTTTGAAACATCGCGCACGGTTCATGTTTCGTAAAAAAAGTTTTACTCCTCTATGTACAGGGCATAACAAAACCCTGTGTTTACAATAAAAACATTAAAAGATAATAACTCTTTAGTCTTCCTGTTTTTGCTTTCAGTGTCATATTCATGCACCATTACTCAAACTTTATCAATGGATTGGACCTGTGGCACACATTTCTTTTTTATTACTAGGTATATTTATTTCTCAAAAGCTTCTCTGCAGGAGCCGATCAAATTACAGCGCGGAGTGACAGGAAAGACTGCGCAAAACGTCAATTACATCTGACAAGCCATCCAACTAACAGCCTCACACCGCAGGCTGCCACACTCCAATGTGTCTCCAGTTCATTTCCGTTCTCTCTCATATTCATGAGTTACATTTGTGTTATGACTCCCTTGGACTTTTCAATGATTTTGTAAAAAATTAACTTATAACAGTGTGTTTGTCATTTGGAGATATGCAATGACGAGTGACAGAGGCATTGAAATAATGGGAAGTCGAGTAAAAAGAACACTTCCAAAAGAGAAGTGTTACTACAAACACATTTAGCGTACGTTATCCTACACAGAATGGTAATTAAGACTAGTTCATCTATAGGGAGATAAAAAAAGAAGGGGGGGTGTATTTGTTCAAGCATGGGTGACATGTTAGGCCTCCTTAAGCACAAGCCTCCATGAAACATACTGTCCTGAATCAACAAAACAAGGACGTGGTGACCCTGCAGTCCTGTTATAGTGGGCCAGGGAGGGCAAGCATGTGTCTGCTTTAATACATTTCTAAATGATGACAATCCTCTTTGAGCTAACCGAATACAACAGAGCAAGGCTAAGACAATGATCAGCATGTAGCAGCAGTGACCAGGCACATTACCCTGTTTTTTCCTCCAGGCTTTTTTGTGGCTAAATTCAGCAGACCGCAGTTTAGTACAATTCTAAAAACTCTTAAACGAGCTGCCATCTCTTTTGGCTTTTTTGCTGCAGGCGCCACCTGAAAAAGTCAAATGCTGTCTGAACGGGGAACCTTGATTTAAAGTCCTGAGGCAAACTGTATCCTTGTCTGGAATAGGCAGTTTCAAGCACAGTCTCCTGGGCTGCCGTGCTCGGCTGGTGGCTCCATTCTTTGTACTAATTTATACTTGTACTCAGCAAGCATTTCAAAAAAGGTGCCCTGCAGGTCAGCTTCAAACAAAATCAACATTTTTAGTAGGCTAAATAATGATTTTGGAAGATTAAAAAAAAAAAAAAAAAAAAAATTTGAGGAAGCTGCCCAGGGACAAACATGACAGAGGGCTCTCTCTGTCACAGAGATGTATCATTGAACTTTGAACTGTTTATGGCCAGACTTATGCAGATTTTATATTTCAAGCAGATATTTTCATTTCTTTCAGAAAAAAAAAAAAAATTATTGCCGTATGTGCACAAGGAAATAAGTTTGGATGGGGTTTATGTAACAGCTCCATGCAGGTCCCTCATACTCCTCCACTCCAAACTGGGAAAATCACAGGGTTGTTGTAATGTACTAGAGAGAAAGGACAGTGGATAGAGTCTGACATCAGTGAGAAGGAGAGTGGGAAATGACATGCAGCAAATGAGCCACAGGACTGTAGTCTCAGAATGTGGACCCACAAGTCCACCTTGTCACAGGAAATCAATTATTTAAAACTGTCATGTTATCGAATCCAGAGGAATCCGTAATTTTACAGTTGTAACTGGAGTGTCTTGTCAAGGCGGCTGCCATGACAGAGCTGCCATGAATGGCACAACAAGTTTATTGTTGCCGTGGAAACACCGGCTGTTACGTCAAAGACCGCTGCATAAGGACTAGGGAACTGCTACTGAAAGCTGCCGTATTGTTGCTGTTTGTGCTGCTCTGGTAAAAACATTATGTAAATTATAATTGGATAAATGAGCTCGCCTGTAAACATATTCTCTTCCTCAGGTCGGTTTTGCCAGTTCCTCTTCAATACGGTCTACTGGTAGTTCGTTTCATCAGGGGGACGGGGGGAGGGAGTAGCAGAGAGAATCACTCCAATTATTCCCAAAAAACCTCAATGTCATCTTGTGTTATTGTATTGATTGAGAGCCCCCTGACGGCAGAATCTAAATACTGTGCCTTTAAGGAAAGACACTACAGGTGAATAGGGTATAAAAATTAACTCACAGATATCAACATGACACTTCTCCAGTTTATTACCTATATCAAGGCAAATATTTTCAATATTACAAGTTTTCTGAAATGTTATGTTTAAATATGCAAATAAGGCATTATCTAATTAAATTATGTGCTAATCTGCATACATTTCCATCTGAGAAATCTGAACATTGGATAAATCCAGGTTCAAGATTATGTTTTCATTTTGTTGACATATTAAAGACACAGGTATTTACAGAGGGGATCTTGGTTTGAAATTGAACTTGTAGCCGATATTAGCAGCCACGTTTTACAACCTTTGTTTCTGCAGGACTCAGCACTGTGGAATTAACATCTTGGTTACTTTTTACCAATAAACAAAGTAACTGATTAATGTTTTAAGTCTCCCTCTCAGAAAAGCTCTGGAAGACAGGATATTATAAACTTTTACAACGCCTTGTATAAACAACCAAGCAAAAACAACGTGGACCTCTCTGGTAGACCTGGAATGGACATCTTGTCGGAGACTGAAACGGGACCAGTCGGCGGAGTTCATCTGAACCACCTCACAGTAAGAGCATTTGTTCCGCAGTGGGTTTGAGAGATTAGGTCGTGAGTCGTGTCTATTCAGAGCTCCTTTAAATACAAATAGAATCCCAAAATTTGCATATCAACTTTTTCTCCTTCGAGAATTTGCTGATTAAGTCATTCAAAATAATACCACGTTTTAGCCTGTTATTAAATATATAATGTCACCATACGTTATAATTGCATTATCCCGATCCCAAGAATCATATTCTTTATCTGTTTCATCGATATACTTCATTGTTTAGCTTACACTTAAAATTCTGAACTTTGTCTGTGTGTTTTCTGGTTTAAACATTTCTAGAACTTACTTCCTTCAAGATATGAAACTGACTCATTAATGAATTACTACAAGTTATATTAATTTCCTTACTTTGTAAGGTGGTGCTCCGAGGTTAAGGCGAGACACAGCAGGCTAAAACATCCATTTTTTATGTACTGGTCAATTTTGATTTTGTCCAAATTATACATTTATGTGTATATTTTAATACATTTTGTCTGATCGCGGCGTTAGATTTCTCGTCAATTTTCCCGAATGTTAGCATTCTAATGCGACATGCAGTATAACGGCTGTTCTCTGCTGCCCGTCATGACTGATATCTCTGTAAAGCTCTCTCTCTCCTGTACAACGCTATGTAACCCAAATAAGGACACTTCCTTTCTACCAGCAACCAATCGTGAAAGTTCAGAGGGGGGTTTAATGCTAAGAACATAATCTCATTGGCTTGTGTTTGGTTTCTGACAACGTGATGCGTTTCTGATAACGTGATGCGTGATCACGTGGTATGCTTTGACACTTCCTTGTTTATCTTTCCGCGGGACCTTTGAGGAATGAATGAAAATATCTTTGTGTAAATCAATGAAAAGAAAACAACAATTGTCACTTGCAAGGGGATGTAAAAGGAAAAATTGTGATGCATTACCCCGCAAAATGATCTCGGGTAGCGCTTCTGAACGTAAGCTGTCGATGGGAAACCGGGGGGGTGATTTAGATATTAAAGTAACGCGCATGCCACACAGCAGTGGCTGCTTGTTCATGTTGCGCGATTGAATGAGCTACTTTGTGATTTAATTTGTCCGAATTGTGCTGGGTCAGGGCTGAAAATAAATATAGATCCACAGAATCATGGGTTCTGTAGCAGTTTATTGCTCGAGTGCCGTGTGTGTGTGTGTGTGTGTGTGTGTGTGTGTGTGTGTGTGTGTGTGAGAGAGAGAGAGAGTACCGCAGGAGCGTGTAAACATACGCGACTTCAAGATGAGTCCAGGAACGATGTCCCGGTGCTGAACTTTTATAAATAACAGAATTTTTTATATATATATATATATATATATATATATATATCATCTTCTTACTGCTGATGCTGTGCTGAACTCTTAGAAATAACGGAATATCGAGTGGAACTTTTCAAAACGGGAGGGGTCGTCGTTGTATTTATGTCTGTGCGGGTTCGCAGATAAATTAAATAGATTGAAGTTGTTCGTTGAAAAAAAAAATTAATTTAGAGGGGAAAACACATTTGATATAAATACACAACTAATATTAAAATATACCCTAAAATAAGAGTAAAAAAAGACAATATGTCTGTAAATAGTCATTTCCAATAAGAATTTATAGAATTTTACAATACAAATCTTTAATGTCTGTCTTTTCTCAAAATGAGTTTTTTCTCATACTCTGAGACAGAAATCTCCACTTCAGTAGCACTTGCATACACCAAACTTTCCAGTTTTATTCCTATCTGTATTCTGAAGGTATTTACAGAGGGGTTTGTTGATATATCATTCATAGCCTGATTTATATAACAGTTTGTTCTATCCCCTCTGTAAATACCTGTGTCTTTAATATGTCAACAAAATGAAAAAATAATCTTGAACCTGGGTTTATCCAATTTTCAGATTTCTCAGCTGGAAATGTATGCAAATTAGCACATAATTTAATTAGATAATGCCTTATTTGCATATTTAAACATAACATTTCAGAAAACTTGTAATATTAAAAATATTTGCCTTGATATAAGTAATAAACTGGAGAAGTTTCATGTTGATATCTGTGAGTTAATTTGTTTACCCTATTCACCTGTAGTGTCTCGCCTTAAATAAAGATATAATATCTTAATAAATTAATTACGCTACAAACTATAACTTTATAATATATAGTTCACATTATCAATATGTTTACAATAATGGGTAAATATACCAACTTTTCAATTACTTTAAACTTTTCATATTTTTTGGAAGGCATCTCGCGACCCCTTATTGGTGGACCCCCAATTTGGGAACCACTCTATTAATGCACCTTGATACCATCACAGAGGCTGGCTTTTGAGCAGTAATAGGGGGTTGTTTTAATATAATTGTACTATAAATATTGTTTTTACTTGATAAAAGTCAGAAAAGGAGAAAGGAATGGTACATATGTCATCTCATCCACTCAGAGCTGCAGTCTCCTCTCCTCCGTACTAATTTCACACTGGCTGGACAGATACACAGAGTACAGGCTGACTCCTCCTACCTCGCAGCTCACTGACTGATGGGTGCAGGCTGGTTCATGTGTACTTTGTGTGTTTTTTCCCTGTGCATGTCATGATGACATATTGGTTTACACAGCTAAAGCAGTCTGTGATTTGTCTTTGTTGTCTGTGTCCCTGATTAGCTGGCATGTTGGTGACACGTTTTGTGTGATAATGTTGTGAAGCCCCTTGAGTGCTCTCAGAGCCTGTGTCCTCTTCCTCATGCCAGTGTAATTTTTTACGACAAAGACATGTCTTTAATAATTTTATGTGAGCTTGTTATAAAGTTCTCACATGAGCTCTCATGGCTGTATCAGTGGGTGTTGGTGTGTGAGAAAATGGTATAAGCAGACACGTTCTGTGTTTACTGTGACTAACAAACTGTGACCGGTGAACAAAACAAGCAGTACAGGAAGTGAAGGGCGGACATATATGTCACATGTGAGACAAATTACTTTGATGTGAACAATTTGAACCCCCTTCGGTATGAACTCTTAACTTCAGCGCATAGGTACAGAATGAGCAGGATGAGGGGGTGTCACGTCATTGTGTATATACCACGCAGCATTCAGCTGCTCAACAAGCTCTGATCATACAGTATAAACTTGGCACTATGTACTTTATTGAACTTTTTCAGACGATATACTTGATTAATCCTGCAAGAGGAAATATAATTCTAAACTCTGTGGATTGTGGCATTGCTCAAGAAGTGAACTGGCAATCGGCTTTTGGATACAAAAAGAAACTTTATAGTGAAGCTTGTGCCAAGTAAAATACTGGAACAGAGTCTGCTAATGTTAGTACCACTAGGATTTGTGGGGTGACCGATAGCAGCAGCCAGCCAGATCCATGATGAAGTCCAAAAGCAATCTAAGACCTCAGATATCCCCATCAGTGTCCGTTTCCCACAAGACTCGGATACTTACAAGACACAACGGCAAATATCCACAGTATGAGCTACTTCAGCTTCTCCAGGAGACATCGTCTTGATGATATATAAAGGGCGTCAAGTCAATACTGACTTTTACGTCACTTTTCTCTGGAATAGCTTTCACGGTATATAACACTACAGTTTTTCCTCCCAATAGCTGGCGGTTGTTTTTGAGGCCAGTTGTCTACTTGTAGTTAATACAAGTATTGGTGTTGTTTAGGTAGCATCAGTCTGCTGTCTCTTTGTGGTCGTCTGTCTCTGTGTCTCTCTCTCTCTACTTGCTAATTGCTAATAGCTGAGAATCTGGAGACTTTACAATCTATGATCATTGTGATAGGTGAAAATCTGGATACTCTTCTGTGCCACTTCTCACAGGTCCCCATCTGTTCCTTGGTCATTTCATCAACAGACCCGTGCCCTGTGACCATGGTGAGATACCCCATCAGGTAACCCATTCATGTGTTTTGTTGAGGAACTGAGTCTCAACCTCTTGTTTTGCAGTCACTTGATTGTCTATTACAAAGTTTGACATGAGTAACCTCCATTTTTAATTGCGGAGTGCCTAATCCCAACACATAATCACATACCCGTCTTCATGGCGTCTCGCTCAGTCATTGTGACTGGGTTTGTGTAAGTAGGAAGCTAAAGATAAAAATGTCATACATGCACTGGGATGGTTCTTGTGTGTACTACACATTTTAATCCTGCCAGCGACCCAGTGGAACATTTTACACTTACATTTATCTTGACTCTTCCTGAAGCAAAAAAGGTGTGACTATTGTGACATGTGACACAACAGCATCAGTTATATATTCATGAAATATATGGGCAACAATATTACTTTGACACAAAATCTCTGATTTATGATGGCATATTGTGGGGTGAGGAGCTCTTTGTTTAACCAGTTCATGGCCATAATGGGCTGCTGTTGGAAAGCTGTTAAGTGTTTGTTTTGTTGATGTAGCTGCTAAGTGCTAGTAGGTGGCACACATAAAATAAAAAAGTCTAAACTTCACTTTAAAACAAAATTGCACTAGTTAAGAGTAAAAGTTAAGTGAATATCTGGACAGTCCAAAGTGGGCTCTACATGTTTAAGTCAGTTTTATTCCTGTAATTTCACTGTGTGACTGTTAGTGTCCCACTGTGAAGTTATTCTCACAATGCTAGAATGATAACAAACCAGGCTATTGGGCTGTTCATATCCCATTTTTTTACTTTCAAACTGGTGAAATGAAAACCAGACAAACCACCCTGGGAATGCACAAAGATACCTAAGTGAGATGAAAGGAAATACCCACAGGAAGTGATGTTTGCTCAGAATTCTCATCCATCAGGCTATGCTTTCAATTACTGTTATGCTGCCCGCACAACACAAAGTTTGACTCTGCAAGGTGCCAAGCTGGATAATTCAAGGGGAACATATATACAGTACAAACTGTGTACCACACAGAGGAGAACTCTCTTCTTACCTTTCTAATTGTCATTCTAATTGTCTCTAATAGCTATTATCGTCACCGTTCCAATCTGATAGACTCCTTAAAAGACCTCATTACAGTTGGCATTTACTTCCAGAGGTGACTTGCATGTCAAAACCAAAATACTGTTTTGCTATGTAGGAGGTTTGTCAAATGTGGATCTGAATCCTTTTTATGTTAAACTAAGAGAACATGTAGAGATTTGACAGTAGAGGAACAACTACTTACGGGGCTCTTAATTATATACTCCTTAAGATGTGATCATGAATGCAATAATGCTCCAAAGATTTCCTGATCACGAAAAGGTTTTATCTTCCAACGATTTTCTTGTGATTTACTTGCAATTAATGGGAATGAAGTTTGCTGAAATATCAACATCATGATGCAGATTTGTAGAAAATTAAAATACAAGCTTTGTCCGTTCTGACATCAAGAGGAGATGAAAACATGTTCAATGAATGGAGGTCAGACGGATCCTTTCTGGTGATTTCCAGATAGTCAGTGGAAATAGTTAATTGAGAGTTGATTGGCTTCCGTGACACAGGGTCAAGCAGATTTATCACCCAGGATGAAATCAATCATAAAAGTGTTACAGACTTAGGGTCCAGATAAGATAGTACATCTGACAGCACAAAGCACTGTATAAAAACATACAAAATAAATACAATGCATGGTATGAAATCACTAAATAAATCAAAACAATGCCGTCAGAGGATACAACTGTATCAGTGTTTCCATATCTTGGATCGATAGCTTGTACTGTTGCATTGTCATGGCCAGGATCATTTCATTTTGTGAGTTATAGTGTTGTCACATAAATTGAAATGTTTAATCTTTATTTGATCTTTAGCTGCACTTTTATACAGGTTTCTCTTTAGAGACAAATTAATCTTCATTGGAATAATGCCGACGGGAGCCCATATGTCATCAGCAACTGTTTTTCCTTCATACACCAAAGCCTGCTGACACATATTTGGTCAATACAGCTGGGAATTCAAATGTAATACAAACGGTAACCAGAATACTTCTCATGCTGACAATCCAGTTCACTTAGAAAGATTCTTAAATGTATATGTACAATCTGTCAATAGAGATTAGTGATCACATAGCTGCAAGACCAGTGGCACTTTGGCTGAAGAGCTAATTAGCAGATGTTGCTAACATGTTAAATAAGAAGACGATACAGGTAAACTTACCTGCCAGACATCATAATTTCTGGAATTGTAACAGCAAGCATGTTAGTATGCCAAACAGAACCATTGAGCCGATTCAAATATTCTCTGTTCAAGTTTTTACTCTGATGTCATGGGAACACTTTGGCAAGTTGGATGTTAATACCAACAAAAGCAAAAACTGACATCCACACAATAAGCCTGTGTCTTGAATTTGATTTCACACAAAGACCTGCATGAAAATACCCCAAAATAGCCTGGAGCTAAGCTACATCTGTTTTGCATTTAGAAAAACTAATGGTCCCTATGGAAGCTGAATTTTAAATGTGAAATATTCTCAGTGTTTCTTTAGTTGAATTCATAAAAATAGCGAGCTTACTCCGGGTGCAAACAAACTGCCGATAGCAACATTTCACATAATTGTATATGTTTGAACAGTGAAAATGAAATAGATATGCCAAGTATTCATTTACAATTGAAAGTACAAACAAAAGAAAATATGCTAAGCCGATGTGTAAAGAACTCTACTAGCAGCCTTTTGCAAAAAAAACAAAAAAAACAATAGTCGGTTTAACACAAGTCTTTGAAAGGGCAAAATCCAATCACAGTTTGGGATTTTGGGGTGGCCAATTCGATTTCAAGCCATGGCAATCAGATGCCACCCCTGGCTCCCATCATGCCACTGTTCACAACGTACAGGCTGTCTACAGTATCATGGCCACCTGCACCATATCAAAATCCGACATCTTAAATTATGCTCTATGCTCTATGTAACATAGGAGAGACTTGGACCTTTGTAAGTATAAAAGGTTGTACCTGAGGCCAGAACATTATTCAAGTTCTTTAAGTCTACCATTTGTATCTTTGAGTGTGTGCTATTGTAATCTTCTCAGCCATGCTCATAAAGCTGAATGTACTCCCTCTCTGTTTACCACCATACTGTATAATTACCCTGGTAGTATATTCACACAGAATGAGCTGTGATGAGACTGAACACTGATGTTCACTCTAGCTAGCAGTGGCATGTACAATGCATTACTGCCTTGCTATAACAACTAACTCAGAAAGTCACAACTCAGACCCCTTGGTACTTATGTTAACCAAAGATGTATTTTTATTGCTTCCATCTCAATAAAAACCGCTGGTTGCACAAAGTCTTTCATAGTGCTCAATGACTTTGGGGGAACTTTTCTGCTAATCAGGAATAATGTCTGATAAAAAGTTGAAAAAGACACTCGTGTTGTCAGCCCTTGGTCTTTTAGTGGAAAAAGAAAGAAGAGGTGGAGGCGACAAATAAGGAGAAACAGCACTAATGGGGGAAAGCATGGATACTACAGCGGCATGCTCAAGGGGCTTTCCCGAAACCACTGTCGACAGCTTGAGTTAAATGAAACCTCTGAACAGCCAATCAGAGAGAGTCCTCTCACCAATCGTGCCGGCGCCAACCGACACTGATTCAACATGTCGATTTGGCCGAAAAAAGGTTGACGGGGGCCGACGGGTAGCGACGGAGCCAGAAACACCACAAAAACTAGGGCGACAATCACTCACAGACCGACGGCCGACAATCTTCTTGGTGTGTCAGGGCCTTAAAGGGGCAGATGCTTTGCTCCACTTTCAGATGCAAAACAAATACCAGCTTGCCAGAGGACGACAACTTTATGCGCTTGCTTGCTACTTAACATTATTAGCAATAGATAGTGGGAGTAAATGGTACACATTTTCTGGAGCTATAAGCAGCCGCAGTCCACTCTCAGTGAATCAGGTCCTGAGAGTGCACAGAAAAACGAAAGCTGTGGTTCAAGTGGAATTGCAGAATTAACTAATTTTAAGTAATTTCAATCAGATAATTCACCCAAACTTAATATAAAGTTATGCGCAGCATATATAGAAATGGTGCACATTCAAAAGCAAATGCAAACTACCACAACAAATGCAAAGGCTGAAACTCGATGCAAAGACACAAACACGCTGCAAAAGAAACAAAATTATGCAGTTTCATCCTTTGCATTTGTTGTGGTAGTTTGCATTTGCTTTTGAATGTGCAGCGTTTCTATATATGCTGCGCGTTTTTCTAAATGTATGTCGTTTCATCAGTTGCTGAGTGTTTGAGCCCTACCGGCCAAGTGACTCAAAAGAACATGTCAGGGAAAAGAAATGAAGTGAAATTGTCTTTTTTCTGACTTTGTAAGATTATCTACTATATGTGTATCGCCTTTGCCAAAAGGCTCCAGTAGTATTACATTTGGCTGTAAAAACGGTGCTCTCTTTGGCTTCTCCATCTGAATCTTATCTTATTAAAATAGATTTTCCCTGCCTCCAGAATAACTTTGCCTCCCAAAAATGTTTGTACGACTCAAACTCCAATCTGCATTTACACCACTGAGCTCAGCACCATGGACAAAGACTGAGAGTTTCAATGGTGCGCACTAGAGGAAGAGCTGTTCAGTCTAATGTACCAATTCAACATTAAAGACATGAAACCAAGTGTGAAAATCCTAATAATTACTTTCACTTTAAAAAAAATATGGGTGATGGTCAGTGGTTTCCCGGGGAAATAAGCATGCAATGAACTTGTAGTTTACAGAACGAGAAGGTCTGCTTGTAGGCTTCACAGCCATCTCCTCAGCGGGTCAGCGGGCACAGAGAGGTCTGATCTGGGAAAGACACTTTCTAGCAGCTGATGCAGAAATATCACATAAGAGGCTGAAGTGAGGAGTTACAAAAGCACAGGCATCAACGTGTTTTCTTATTCTGTAAGCTTCAGACACCAATAAAGAATATAGCTTTACCCAAAACTCATTCTCAGGGCACAGGGCTTATGAAGCTGTATAAAACTATAAGAACGCAGATTGCTAGGTAAAGGTATGGAACAACACAGACAAGCAATAAATAAGAAGAAAAACCAACATAAATAGGGCTTTAACACTTGCAGAAAACTCCTTAAAAACTGCTGATATTTCCAGGAGGAACTGTATGTGTGACCGCAAACAACCACATCTTTCGCTTGGAATTTAACCCAGAGTTTCTCCTGCCAGACCCCTAGTATTTCTTCCGCAGCAGGAGCCCCCCACCCCCACTCCTGTCTGGCTTAGTATCTCCGTCAGGTGCACATGACAGCCAGGGCAGGAGAATATCCGGAGCAGTCCTCCTAAAATTATCTTGATATTTTCGGGAGTGTATAAGGTAAAACGGCTAAAGTGTCTTCTATCTTTCCGTCTGTCAATTCGTCCATGCTGATATATAGATAGATGAAGAGTTCGGAGAGCTTGTCTTAGAGTGACAATAATAGGAGAATTATATCAGCCTGTTTAGACTCTGTAAGTGGTTTCTCTACTTTATAAATACCAGAACAAATGCAGCTTTATGTATTGCATCCATTAGACATGAAACTGCTGTGACATGTCAGCTGCTAAGGCACAGCAGAAGTTTGTCTGAATGCTGTTGGAAATGTTCAAATGTGAGGTGACAGAGTTTGTCTGAGTCACTCACTCTAACTCTAAGTGGGAGACATTTTTGCTAAAATACAAAATGTTGCGGGGATACTTTTCTTTTTCATCACTTGTCAGACCTATTGAGAGATAAAAATAAAAACAAAGCTACACAAATGAAAAACATGGATGCCGGCACTTATGTCTGCCAAAACAATTTAATCTGGCAAGATTTTAATTTTTCTGGGTAAGCATATCAGGTTTTAATCTCTGATTATAACTTAATTATGGGATGGATTGTTCCATAAAATTGAATCACATACCAATCCAAATTATACCAGAGGATGTTCGCAGTGCTCCATCAGTAGATCAGAATAGTTCTTTTTAATTAAAGCTGATGTTAAGACCTCTCCAGAGCTCCATTAATTAAAACTATACACCGACAGAGCTGTTTTTAAACAATTACTGCACTTTATTGGCTGGCTGACAAAACAGATTTAAAGACAAATCAGATGAGTTAGTTATTTCTGTACATTTTGTGATTATGTACTTCCCTCCTTCATGTGGAGATCTGTAAGTAAATAATGTATATAATACTCATCAAATGCAGTTTAAGAGGAAAAAGCCAATTCAGCTTGAAACAAAGAACCCAAAGGTGGAAGGTTCTCTTGAAAGCAACACCATGTGAGTGCTTCATCCAAAGTCAGAGGTATTTACTGTGACTGTGGCTACAGGATTTGTGTTTTTCAAGATTTTGATCCTTTATTTGCAGTTTGTGCTTCTTTTTTTGTGGTTCCATAGCAGTACTTCAGCTAAAAGCAACTACACCATATACATTGCAAAAGCAAGCAGCAATACTTTGTTTTCCTTGCAAAGTGTACCACTGCCCATTCGTATCCCTTATCTCAGGGGTTCCCAAACTTTTCACACCAAGACCCCTGAAATAAAGGCATTAGAGACTGGGGACCCCCACTGTTCCTGGAGGCGATTATTGCATATAACATTGCGTACAGACGGGCACACGCACTAATAAACCTATTCAAACACTTGCATTAGAGCTAGTGATGTGAAAAGCAGCTCTTTTCAGGGAATCAGTAGAAATCAGTTCAGTAAGGTGATTCGTTCAAAAGACTCGTTCACCGTATCGTTCACCGCATCATTCACCGTATCGTTCAGTACTTCTCCGCAGCTCTGCCTCTGAATCAGAATTTAATAAGCTGAAACACGGCCGAACGTTTAGTTCTGCTCGTGATCGTACTGAGAACAGCCGGTGGTGAATAATAAGCCAATGAGCTGAGAATTTAGTTGGATAAAGCTACAGTTTGCAAACTGAAAGCTGCTAAAACAATCATATTTTCCCCGACCGTTCCGTTCAGTACGTCCAGTGAACTACTGACTGAGTGAGAGGGAGAGAGAGACTCGGAGCTCCAGTTCAGTACGTTCAGTGAACGAATCACTGACTGACTGATGCCGTGGGAGAGAGAGAATCAGGACTCCTGCAGTACTACTGTTCAGTGAACGTGCAAGACTGCGAGTCACACACATACTACTAAAACAGTCAGCTGAGTGAAAGTAAGTTGGATATGAAAGCCGTTTGCAAACCGACAGCAGCTATAAAAAGCACATACATTTTCGCTTCACCTAAATGTTAAATAAAATATTTGCGACTTCCTCAATTTTCGAGACATGAGAGGGAGATAGAGGGGCTTGAGGGACACAGGGCTCCTGACCGACTCTGTCCTGTTTGTTCAGTCAGGACGTATCACTGACATGAAAGGGAGATGGAGGGTGGTCTTGAATGACTTGAGAGAGTGACACGAGATGGGAGAGAGGAGAGCGCAACCGAATTGGAGAAATGAACGACTATTTTCAGTACGTGATTCAGTTCAGTTCGTTCACCCAGATGATTTGTTCTTTTTGAACAAATCTTTCACGAACAACACATCACCAATTAGAGCAACACATACAGTAAGAACACAACAGCCTGAATACCCCAAAAAAATATTTTAGTAATTTATTGAAAGACAGGCTAGAAGCAGAATAAAAATAATCTCCATGTAGGGTCTGTAGCACAGAGTGGACATACAGACAAACAGGTGTGTGTTTGTGTGTTTAGGTGAACCGATACATTGTTGCTGTCATGTGCAAACTTACATTTTAGGGATTCTTTACACATTGTTTTCATTTAGGCACATATCTCAGTTAATGACTATGGTTTTATTTAAAATGTAACTACTATTTTTACAACAATGGGTAATATATATCAAATTTTGATTAATCTAAAATTCGAGTTTTTGGAAGGCATCTTGCAACCCCCATCTTATATTCTCGCAACCCCCACTTTGGGAAACACCTAAAACCTGTGATGATCCCAGCTGTTATTGGGCGAGAGGCGGGGTACACCCTGGACTGGTCACCAGTCATTCTGAAAAAAAAAAGAAGTATAGGTTATGGAAATGTTGTAGTCACTCTTGATAGTGATGGATGATGCAAACGTGTTATTTGGTAAAAAAATAAAATAAAATAAAAATAGCGCCACTCCATCCCCATAATAAATCAGATTTAGTAGCTGAAATAAATCTAATGTTCAAACTTGATTATGCATGCTGACAAAGTGTATGCGCTCGATAAAGTGGGCTCTTGAGATTTGCACTGGGAGCCTGAAAACAAATACATTTAATAGAGTAAACATGGTAATTATAGTAAGGAGTCAATGGTGCAGGTCATGGAAGGGAAATCATTTTGGATGAGGATATATTGTTCAGAGAATCGGGATCACTTAATGGATGCATTCTGCATCAGGCTCAGACCTAATGCACATGTCACAAATGAAAAACAGTCAAAAGTCCAATTGTTTTCAAGCCAGTTGTAATAGAAGGAAGTAGAGTATGTGTCGATAAAGATATACACGTAGCTTTGTAAATTAAACCCAATTAAATAAAGCAGTTTACACTGACAAGACTGAGAAATGGGACCACATGGCGGCAGCAGGATTGCAACCTGAGCACCCTCTGCATCACATAACTGTGTGAATAAATGTCAACTTCCTCTGATATAGTGACATGGTGAAGCTGTTCTCCGTAGTGCACAGTCAACAAACATCTGCTGAATGGCTTCTCTGCAAAGTCAGACACAGAGGGGGAAGACAGATGAAAAATGACGAGGCAGACAGAGATGGAGAAAGTGATGAGATGGGAGGGGATCATTTCCCATCCACACACACGCACACAAACAGAGCTGGGCCTGATCACACTGCATGGATTCGAAAGGAGCTCTTCATCACCTCTGTTGTCTAAGCCTACAAAGCTTGGGATTGAATATTGCTAGTGAATCATGATGAGCAGCAATGTGACTATGAGCTGTCAGTAACACAATTCTTTCTTGTGCAGGCCAAAAAAAGACTAACATGGGATTGCAAAATAATAATGGATCAAAAGTTGACAGAAAATTGAGGGCACTGTGATGGTCTATAGAAGATGCTATGCTTGACCTTGGTGGAAAGCCATTCACCATTTCTCTCTCAACCCTTACTTTTTATCTCCATTGTCAATTTACATAGAAGGCTTTAAAAAGCAAATTCAATGTTACAAGAAAGTTGACATGGTGGTCTTTTTTGTATCCATCCCACAATAAGTGAACATTTGACCAAAGTTGTTCTAAAGAACAGGATGCCCATAGTTAGGACTTTCAAACTGAAATACATGTGCCACACCTTAAAAGGCAACAATCCTATGGTCAGGACACCATAAGACTACACTGCAAACCCCATGTACGGAGGCTATTTCTCTAAGCGGACGGGCCTGTGTTGAGTCCGACCTGTGTCTTCCCACACTTCATTTCCCACTCTCTCTCTGTCTGCACGATTTCTGACTCTACCCACTGTCCTGTCTCATATAACAAAGACAATATAAAAGGCCCAAAACAATCCTGTGGTCTGCTGCACTGTGGAAGAAAAAAAATGATGGCTAGGTTAATTTAGAGCGTCTTTTGATTTCTGTCTGAAGCTTCTTCCCTTCAATCAAACCAAGTGTGCTGAGACATGAATCGTTTTCTTCTTTTGTGAACATGTTTGGCTTTTTAATCTGAGCAACACACAAATTGTGCCATTTGTGTTTAATGTGAATTTTGTTAACCAGCAATCTGACATGATGCCATTGGAAAGATAAAGCCCAAAATGACAACAGAGATAATCTGCCTCCAAGAAACACCAACAGAGAGACTTATCAATAAGTTAGACTTAGACTTAGACTTTCTTTATTGTCATTCAAACTTGTACTTTACAGTGCAGATAAGAACAACATTTTGTTGGATTTGGCTTGTTGTAGTGCAGGATAAAAACAGCAGCAAGTATTTACATAGAAAAATAAGGTGCAGATATAAATAGATATAAAAAGAAAAGTTATGTATAAAATTACTATACAGATAAATATATTGGGTAACACTTTATATTAAGGTGCTTGTAATAAGCACTAATAACAGGTAATAAGTCACTTATAAGACCTTATTAGATTCTTATTAACACAAATAAGACTATATAAGTGTTAATATAGGCATAATTAACACATTTATTATGTCTTATAAGACACTTATAGGCTCTTATTAGATATGTACTAACACTTTATATACCGTCATAAACATTAATAAGATGTTTATTAACATTAATAAGACTTCACGAGTGTTAACTAAACTATAAATTAATTTATACTTGGCTTGTAAGATATTAATTAACACAAATAAACTTGTTTATAGACCACTTATCATCGTTCATAAGCTGTTTATTGACATTAATAAGACTTTATTAGGTTCATATTAATGCTTTATAAAGGGTAATAAATACTTTATTATGCACTTATTAAGCGTTAATAAAGCTCCTCTGCAGGTACTGGATCTAAAGTGGGAACACTACTTATAAAGATTAATAAATACTTTATTATGCACTTATTAAGAGTTAAGAGTTAATAAAGCTCCTCTGCAGGTACTGGATCTAAAGTGGGAACTCTACTTATAAAGCTTAATAAATACTTTCTTATGTACTTATTAACAGTTCAGTGGGAACAGGGTCCAACTTTCAAGTAAATGCAGAAACAAAAAGGAGGTCTATTGAACTTCCACTCAAACAGTTTTTGAATTTTTTTTTTATTATCTTTAACATTAACTGTAAACAACATTATGAAAACATTTGGTGTGTCATAGCTACCAACATATCTGATCAAATTCAGGGGAAAAGCATAGTTGATTTTAACCCATGTTACTGTAAATAAAGTGCTGAAAGTGGACAAACATCAGAAGACTAGGACACCTGGAGCCCAAGGTCTGAATACCAGTCAAGAGACGCATACAGGAATACATTTTCAAACTTTGTATTTAAGGAACACAAATATTGCAGGTCAAGATTACAATACACAATTTACTAATGCAATTAACAACTAATTTAATAAAGTGTGCACATGAAATAAAACAAGCATTTGACGTGTCTAATCCCAGTGTTTTTCATTGGGGTTCAATCCAGGTGTGTGTTTTGGTTTAATCTGTGCTTCTGTGCTCTATGAAGTAGCGAAGGAAGTTCTTCCTTAGAAGAAACAGTCTTCTTAATCCCACTTGAGGTCTCGAAGGTTGGGCTCACTATCCAGTTAACTGCTCACAGTTCCATGGTGGATGCTCTTGTTGGTGGATGGTCTTCTGGATGAGCCCAAAATCCGCATTTTACCAAAACCTGATTTACAGACAGGTCACACCACCCCTATAAAGATAAACATGCATGTCAGCATCAACACAGGCGTCATCTCAATTTAAGCACTTAACATTTAACACCAAGTGTTAATATAATATCTGTTTTTATTCACAATTTTCCATTAGGTCCGTTGTACTACAAAAAAGGATAAAGATTTTCTTCATCAATTTACTGTTGAGCTTTTTATTGATAAGACAATATAGGACACTTTACTGTAATAACTGTACTATGAAACACTGAAGTTCTGTGAGAGACTCCACAAAAGAGAGTGAAATTAACAAAAGAGGAAAAACTTTAATCATAACTTGCATTAAACTATTCCTTACTCATTTACATACATACTGTGGCTAAGCTAAGCTACTTTCACCCTTCATGGTGTCAAACTTTTGCTCTTACATTTCACAAAAAGCCTGAATAAATACTACATTTTTCACAACACAAAAGCTAACTGATTAGCATTGGCATATTATATTTAACATGTATCTTGTTAGCATCGCGGCTAACGCTAATTGCACAGGACTTTCAGTCCTGTGCAATTAGTGTGAAAGTAGCTTAGCGTCGTTCCAGGCTTTCAGCATTACACGTACCTCACTGGTCATCCAGGGTTTCTCGTTGGCCCATGTGGAGATGTTCTTGATCACACTAACATCCTCCATGCACTTCTGAATGTATGCAGACACAGACTCGGCATACTCCTCAACACACGTGTGATGATTGCCCGTAGCAGTTGCCTTGAACATGTCCCAGTCTGTGCATTCAAAGCAGTCCTGTAATGCTTCCATATCTCCCTCAGGCCAGGCCCTCACCTGCTTCACTGTGGGTTTTTTCCTGATCAGCAGGGGCTTGTATGCAGGAATTAGCATCACAGAGAGATGGTCTGAGGAGCCAAGGTGGGGGCGGGGTGCAGCCTTGAATGCCTTTTTGATGTTGCTGTAGGCCAGGTCCAGCATGCTCCCACCCCTGGTTGCAAAATCCACATATTGATGGAAATGAGGAAAAACAGTTTTCATGTTGGCCTGATTAAAGTCCCCTGCCACAATGAAAACTCCCCCTAGATGTGTAGATTGCAGTTCACTGATGGAGCGGTATAAAACATTCAGGGCTTCTCTGGTGTTTGCACTGGGAGGAATGTACACTGCTGTGAAGATCATAACAGTGAATTCCCGGGGTAAATAAAAGGGCCTGCATTTTATAGTCAGTAGTTTTACATCAGGAGAGCAGTGACTTGAGACTAGCTCACCATTGTTGCACCAGTCGTTGTTGGTGTATATGCAAACACCGCCGCCTCTAGATTTACCAGTGAGAGAGCTGCTCCTATCCGACCGAAATAATGTTAGCCTTTCTGCTTCCAGTCACACCGCTTCCGTCTCCTCCGCTGGCGTACACCGCTGGAACGAGGCTCCGCTGCTTCACAGGCCGCTGGATGTAGCCGGCAAAGTATTCCAAGGCTACGTAGAAGGTCCCGAGTGGTCGCATCTACCAGTCTTAAACTGTTTAATTTACCTAAAACTAAAATTGCCCGGTGGTCATATACTACTTTAGAGTAACTACGCTGCAGGTTCACGGTGAAATTATCAGAACTGACTGGGTTATTTGCCATTGTATTCCTGTTGCTATCACGAGCCACTGCAGCCACAGCCGAGCAGGGCGCTGCCATCTTGAAGTTACTAGTTACATTTTGTTTTCGTTTGTCACGATTGGATTTTTATATCGGAATTGAGCTGTTATGAAGTACCAAGAAAGTTTCCCAGAAGAACCATATATTAAATTAGCTGAATCCCTGTTCCTTGGCAGCTCCACCGTACTGTTTTTTTGATATTTTTGATGCCGGGCTATAGACTTGTGTTTTTCCTTTCTTTGTCTTTTAAATCTTCTTTTCAGTAAGTCCTCTGACTCATAAAAACTGGTGTTTTGTGTTGACCTTCTGATGTAAAAGGAAAGATTCAGATTGTGAAATTGCCAAAACTGAGTAAGGTTAAGGCAACAGAACTATGCAATTTGGCATCTCAAATGTCATACATGCTATGAACATGGCATAACATTATTTAAGAGGGGTCATAGCCATTATTTGGTTGGAAACTTTGTCTCCTGCGGCAAAGTCCTGTGTATTTTGACATATCCATTGTAATCCAATCACCATTTTGAGCTCTCTGTCAATTAATTTAGGTATTTTCTGCTGCTGGAGCTACAATTTCCAGTAGACTTGAAATATGATCATATTTTTGATTCTGATTTTTTTGATGGATTTATGTCAGAAGTTGTTGTATTTGTATGCAGATTGTATGCATCCCAACTGTATCCTATAGCAAATGATGCACAAACTCTTTAGGTCAACCAGTGAGAAGTGCACACTAGAAACCCTTTCCTCTTTTTTTCACATTTCATTTTGAGCTGTATACCTGGCCATCATCCTAAAGGTAATGAAATAAAAAAAATAATATTGAAACAATCACAATAATAATCTCTCAGGTTAAATTGTATAAAATATTTGTCAAAAGGAAGCAAATAATACTGATGTTATACCAATTATCTTCTACTAGTCCACATAATAAGAGATTACACAGGAAGAGGAAGATAATTGAGTTCAGACACAAGTGCATAGTGTAGAATCTTTAAATTAAATTCCATTTGATATACTCTGTTGGTGCATGCGTACAGTGGGGAGACTGGCAGACTCCTGGCAGAGGCTTTTTGTAAATAATTTTCTCTTACTCTTTATTTTACCCTTTTCCAATGCAAATTAAAACATTGGTATAGGGGACAGCCCCCTAATGCAGCATTATATGTCCATTTTATAATTTTAAAATATATTACAGAAACTTTCTATTTCAGCTACAATAACTGGTATGAACGGTACAGAAACGCTCTCCAGTACATTAACATGCAAACTTAAATCTCTACCACCTCCAGACAAACACACCGACTCTGCTGTCAATCCAGTAACTGCTAACCATAATAAATGACTCACTAACAAGAGGCTGAAGCTACAGTGTCAATACACAACACCTGTTCTATTAGTAACAGAGTCAATACATGACTCCTGTGACAACATGCCCCACACCAGTCCTTAGGTTTTCCAATTTCAATGCTGTACCAGTAACATTGAAAAGATTCCAGCCTGCTCTCTGGACTGAACAAGTTTCATGACAGCAGAGCAAATGAAACCCACAAAATTGTAGCTTTTTTCAGCTGTGTTAAACCAACAATACTGTAACATTTCCCATTCCTTCTTGGCTTTATTCAGAGTAGAGCCTTTTTATTAAAGCAGTTTATCTGAACTTGATGACTGGACATGAAAAATGTTCTCTTCTCTTTTAATGACCACCCATACCTTCTACACTTCAACAGCCCCTTTTTCCCACCTTGTTTCAGTCACCCTCCCTTTCGATCTTTTCTTTCATCAATGCTGCTCTTCCATTCATCATTGCTCTTGTCTCCAGCTGTTGCTGACTCAGCAGATCTACAGATGCCTCTTTAGATCCCTTTGGAGATGAAACTCAGACACTTCACAGACAGCTGCAATTAACTCACTGACAGTGTGTGCATCATTGTAGCTGGACAGGAGGGGATGGGCCTAATCTTAAATTTAGTACACAGTTATGAATTGCCTGTAAATCTGTGAGTCTATATTTAATTGATTGATTAGCTTAAAGCAATAATAATGTTCCCTTATTTATAAATCAATGTTTTTAAGATAATCCCCAATTAGTGACTTAACTAACTACTTTTAATAAAACATGAGACTAACAATGCAACCATACCTGGAAGAAATTAAAGCCAGAACTAACCAATTGAGCAGGTGGTTAAAAAGAAGCAATTTTTTTTTTAATGAAACAAGTAATTAGACTGTTTATTTATTCAGCTACACAATAAAAAATATGAATAACTTGACATGGGGACAGATGGTGTTTTCTATCTTTACAAAGGAGCAAGATGTAACCCTGACACCTAGTGTTTAAAATGGGTACTGCAGTGCAAATTCAAAACATTGAGGAGAGCTGTCTCTCTCCCGCCCCCTCCTCCCTAGAGCTGATGTGCATGCAGGTTATCGTGTCGCGGAGCCTGAAGCTTCACTTTATCTCCTTTATCTCTTGATCTCCAGTATTTATCCTCGACAACGATTCTGCTCGTGAATCTTAGTAGAAAAATGCAGAGGCTTTTGAGGTTGGGTAGAACCAGTTATATCTGAACCAGTTGGAATGGCAGCTTCCATCATTGTTGGTTTGCCGTTTGTCTGCAAAAACTGAGGGTTGTCCAGAACTGCTGATGGGGTGTCTCTGGTCGAAACAAAAACAGACCATTCTGCACCAGAATTGAAATTTAAAAGGACACACTGGCTGCTGCGTTGTTGACAGATAAGCCAGCACTTCAACATAGCATGTTTCCTTAAAGGCAGGGGTGGTAATTTTCCCCAGATGCACTTTTTAATATTTTGGTTGAAATTGTCTTTAGGTCCTGACAGTAGTTATTATTTAATGTGCTCTGAGAAAGGCACAAAGAAAATATGTCATCTGTAGCAGATGTAAGCCTGTAAAAACTTTGACCAATGTCTGCCACGAGGTACCATTTTGATGAACCAATCAGGCCTCTCTGTCTCCCTGCTCACTCTCTACCCCTTGGGAAGCCTGCATTTCACATTAACCTACCAAAGGAGAACACACACCAATATGTTAATGCAGATCTGAAGTATAGTTATGTCTTTTGTAAAGTGACAACAGAACCTGAAACTAACCCCCAGGATTAAAAAGAGTATTTCTGATTCTAATGTATCTGTGTATCTAATGTATGTAGAGCTTGAGTCAAGATAAAATTAAGCATTTTTAAACACCCAGTGTTTCAGGAACACAGAGGGATATTTTACATTCACATTTGTTTCAGCTTAAACCAGCTGATACCACTTCAAACGAATCAGTCTTTCCTTGGCTTGAATGCCATGTTACCAAGTGTGCTTACATTGTGTTTCAGCGTGCCTGATAGCTCAGCTGTCAGTCAAACACACACACAACAGCCTGCTTGTTTAAAAGCTTCCAGGAGAAATTATCCTTTTGGATAGATATCCAAAGATTGTTCTAATCTTTCAAAAACCAAATGTATTAACTGTAATGGTTTAAAAAGTCACTTTAACAGTTATTTTATGCATTGAAAGAGAACATCTGTGCCCTTGACATCTTTCCTGTATTGTTACTTTTTCTCGAGGGTTTCGAAATGCCCTTACCCCTGCTGTTTCTCTAACAATGTGGCCCCCGGTCAGTTAACCATACGGTTTGTCAGGCAGGTTAAAGCGATCGCCCCTGGAGAACCACAAAGTATTTAACTAACAATGTGACCCTGCTCTGTTGGCCATAAGGTTTTCTGAAGCAGCTAGAGTTGTCATCTGTCAGGGGACGATGCACCCGCCAAGCCAGCATCTGTCCCTCTGACGCACATACACAAACACACAACGTGTAGAAACTCTCTCCCACATGGCCATCGATTCTCATTACCATGTTGCAAAAAATAAAGGTCTTATATATAAAGTGCTTTCCTGTTTGTGGAGCAGTTTATAAAGACATGTATTTTCATTATAATTCATAGCAGTGTGGTGATGGAGGCGTCCGTTTAAGCTAAGAGTTCAAGACAGAGTTACAGAAATCCCTGAAGGGCAGTTAGAAACTTTTCTGTATAAAGACTTCGTCAAGGTTGATCCCCAAAGAAAAAACAATGTTCAGACCTTTCTGAGTGGTACGTTACTCAAACTCTTTGCCAGTTTGGGTGTGATTGTGTACTTTTTATTTCTCTAGAGGTCAATCTACGGAGGTAATGCATGCGTTTAAGACAGAGCCATGAAAACTCCCCTGGTCAATGCAGTCTGGAACTAATCACATCCATAGTGTGTCCATGACCTTGGAGAGCCTCAGGATTGTATTTCTTGACTGTAGGGCTTTTCATTTATACCAAAATGTTATCTCTCTCAACTCTTATTTAATGGTAGCTTGGTCACTTGGTCAGTTTTTCTTTCAACTGTAAGGTTTCACAATAAAATTAGCAATTGTCAATCAAATAATTAGAAATAAGGTTTGCTGGAAAACATTTCATACTTTGGAGACAAGAACAAAAAATAAACCACAGGTTTGCACAGTTAAACAAAATTAACTTTGTTGACCGTTACTCCATCAACAAATATGTTAACTTTGTTAGCAATTTATTTCATTTTTAACTAACTGAAGTTAATGTTAACGTTAACACATCAGCTTTCTGCAATGTCAAAAGATTAGACAGAGTTGTTAACCCAAGAGTATTGAAAATAGAATAATAAAATAATAGAAACTTTTGGGATACTTCCCCACTGTCTTTACTTGCAGTGCTCTGGAAGTTGGTCTAAACTCCATGTAGGTCGAGCAGGATTTCACAGTAAAAGCGTCCAGGGCAGAGACAGGCATTTTGGCTTGTTTTTCACTAAGCTCTCTGAAGTACAGGTGGCTCTATGCTCTTGCAGTTGTCAACTGTGCTCATCTTACCATAGAGCACAGTTTCAATGTTTTGTGAAACCAAATTTACCAGAAGGCAAAGATTTTGATACCTGTTTTTAAAAAAACTGCAAAATTTAACAATGAACCTCAATAGTCATTGTTTGAAGTGGTGGTCCACTGAAAAAAACCTTAACTTGAAAGAGAGGAAAGGCTCCATTCGTGTTCATGCAACGCATCACAAAAACAGTAAAACTAACAGTCCATGTTGACTTTGTTTCGGCCCTACTTAGATTAGTTTTCTAATCCCAACAAAGCACCCCACTGCCTCCCAAAAATCAGTTAATGCAGGTTTAACAGCCTGATTCAAACTATTGTTTTACTTAAGTGTAAATTGCGCATTTACACAGAAATCCTATAATGATGGAATATCACCATACCAGACTCTGTGCTCTACGTCCACTAAAAAGGAACAGACAGTATCACTGCACTGTCAGATTATCTGATCACTCATGTTCTATAATTTGTTGGAGATAATGTTGAAAAACCAACAAGTGCTGGGCCAAACTGTGAGAAAGGTTTGTATTTAAATGAATAATAATAATAATAATAATAATACAATTCAAGTTTACTGCAATAATGTCCATGCCTAAATGAGTACTTTCCTATATTCCAAAAACTGTATGTGTGTGTGTGTGATGGCTTTGTAAAACACACTCTCTCTTCCAAGCTGTCGTTAGGCAGATGTCTGCTGACTCTGTTTGATGTGAGCCCAATGTCTCTTCATCCGCTTGAGTTGACACTAAAGTTATTTTCATATTATAATGATTCTAGTAAAGTGTATGTGTTTGCACATTTGTTTGTGTGTGTGTGTGTGTGTGTGTGTGTGTGTGTGTGTGTGTGTGTGTGTGTGTGTGTGTGTGCATGCGCGTGTGTGTGCGTGCGTGTGTGTGTGCGTGCGTGCGTGCTTGCATGCGTGTGTGAAGGGTAAGAAACAATTTTGCCCCGGCTTTTAAGTATCATTTACCAACAAGCTGTTTCCCTACAAATCTCAGTGTTTTTATGAAAATATGCAGAGTTTAGTGTAGCTGCAACGTCTCTACCCAGCTCCTCTGCTGTCTGCATGTTGCAAGGGCGTGCTGACACACACACACACACACACACACACACACACACACACACACACACACACAAACAGGAACATCAGCCATCACGTGCACAGTCCGTGATCTGTACCGACCAAGTATTTATAGTTGGGAATACACGTGATTCGGTTCGACGTACAGTACAGCTTATATTACTTGTGCTAAATGTTCCCTTTAGTGCTTTTTGTTAGTTAAGTTCAGTCATAATGGTCTTGTTATTTTATTATAAGAACAATGCTAAATGAAATCATTCAAAATTTTGATTCATGTAAATTTAATAGATTTTTACTCTGTCAAATGATGCATTTCATTTGGTGAAGAGAGATAACTTGTTTAGGACTCGGGGTTCAAAGTTTAGGACTTTGGACTTGACTCGGGACTTGCGACCAAAGAGTGAGACGTACTTGTGACTTACAAAGCAATGACTTTGTCTCATCTCTGCCTTTGTCACAGTAAGATAAGCTACTGATTTCTGATGCAGACTTTTTAAAGCCCATCGGTGGTGCCTCATCCATTCGTTAAACCTTGTAACAGGCAAAGAGCTGGAGCTGAGGCAGGTCTTTAGCCTCCTGGCTAACAGCTACAACACTACTGCCTGTCGGTCAGCTGAGCCATGTCACTAACTTTGCATAAATTTTATTCTTCATGAAATCACAACAGATAAGTAAAAAAGGAAAAACATCCCATACAGTGTGTGCGAATAAAGAAAGAAGCTTTTCAGACCAAATTTGTTTTTTGAACCACACTGTAAACATGTTTCTGCTGCAGGTTTAGGAATAGTGTAATAATAAATCTCTGTTAGGGTGTATTATTTATTCCTTTTCCTTTTTCCCTTATGCTTTTCATTGAAGGGCCAAGCAGTCAATCAGTTGGGTTTTGACAGGTTTTCCTGTGCAGGCTTTTATAAAACATTGTAACTAAATAAAATAATGGGAAAAAAAACTAATGCAGAATAAATTAAATGCTTTTTATTATTCTTTCATATTTGTCAATATATGTTGATTTCTTTATTCACTTCCTTATACTCTAAAGATTGTTTTTCTTTTTACAGCACCCCTGTGTATTCATTATTAAAAACTGTGGTTAAAAAACAACAATGCATGATACCTCTGCAACAGTACACACTGAAAACAAGCAGGGTGTAACTTTAATGACATACATGAGTTTGTCGATCCATATATAGGCTGTGAGGGGTTAGAAGTTCAAGCTCCATTTGTTAAATGAGTCAATATCAGCCAGCCCCTACATTAACCTCACCTATGCTGTAACCTCACTTTTCTACAAGCTACAACGTGCCCTTCATGGAGTCAAAGATCAGTTTAACTAGGAGAGAGGTCGGTTTGTATAAAGGTTTTCTGTTAATTATTTAAGAGTATAGAAAATAACCTGTTTAAAGGAAACAGGTTTGAAAATGAAATCTTAAGCACAGAATAAGCAGACAAAAAAGAATGTTTGAGGATTGACTAAACCTATTTTATATATAATTATTTTCTTGAGTACTTACCTTACCTTTAATATTTCCAACACTTATCAAATCCAGAGAAATCCTTTATTTTATAGTTGTAACAGGACATGTCTTGTCGTGGCAGCCGCCATGACAGACACAACATTCTTATCGTTGCCGTGGAAACACTGGCTGTTACGTCAAATACTGCTGCATAAGACGGCAGGAACAGTTACTGAAAGCTGCTATACTGTTGCTGTATGTGCTGCTGTGGCAAAAAACGTCATATAAATGATAGGCCTACTATACATTAGCTCGTCGGTAAACATATTCTCTTCCTCAGATCTGTTTCGCCTGTTTGTCTTGTCTACAGTCAACAACTTTTCAACAGGTGGTTTGTTAGTGTTTTGATTGAGAGCCCCCTGGTGGCGGAATTGACATACTGTGCCTTTAAAGAAATGAGTGGACTTCGGAGGAACTGCAGGTATTTGCACTTGTGCATTATCATAATTTAATACGCCAGAGGTTGCTGCTTTAGGAATGACATGCAGGAAAGTGAGAAGAATTGAACCTGACCGGTTTGAGGACCAGAGGACACACGCCCTAACTGCCATGCAACGAGCAAGTTCCTAGAAATTTCTAAACTTCTTAAAAACGTATATCTTTTTGAAAGCATTTTGGATTTTATCTAATGAATAGTTATCACATTTTATCTCAGTAAGGCATGCTTGCCTTTGTTTTCAAGATTCTAAATAATTACAAAAATAACGTAAATATTTTGTCTTTTTTTGTAGGATTAAGTATAATTAAATGGAAACCCTGTTGAGGATTTAAGGCACTAAAATTTACTCATACCCTGTGTACAGCACATGAAGCACTAAAAAGAGGCACATACAACACAATTACAGACACAAGAGAAAAATATTTTTCAATGCTTCATGATTGCACCTTTCATATTTTTGACACTTTGGTGAGTTAAAATGTTCAAAGGAGCAATGAGAATAGCACAGCTGTCACACTAATACCCCTTTTTTTATCAAGATAATGTACAGAAAACACAAAGTCCATGACCCTGGAATTCTTTGAGCCCACTGAAACCTCACTAAAAAGTACAAATCCATCTTTCTGAAGTCAAGCCATTTATATCCTTCCAAAGTTTGGATTCTTTTTACCTCGGTTATTCGAACATTCCGTTTTCATTTCAGGTTTTGAGTTTGAGGTATTGGACAGTCAGTCACCAAAATAATCATCTTAGTGCTGTTCTGCCTCTTTCAGAATACAGACTAGTAAGATTTAATACGAAAGAAACAAACCTGAGGGCATTTGTTATACCTGTGTGAAGTAAATGAGGCATCCACAAGCTTTTCAGAGCAGCTTATTGCTTTTGTATGGCAACAATTCAGGATGGATTTTCCCATATTATGCCCTTTTTGGGGTTTGTATATTTAATCTATGTACCTACTTTTGTACGTTCACAATAGCTAAAGTCTGAAAAAAGTGTCTGTTTTCATGTACTGCTCCTCCTTGCTCCCTCTCCGCTCTGAGTCTGTCAGCTACGCTCTGCTGAGCCGACACTGTTAGACCCCACGTGGGCCAAGTCTGCTCTGATTGGTCTGCCGATCCACTCTGGCGTTATTGGTTGCTCAGCACACGTCTCGGAAATGAGCTGCAGGGCTTGCCACAACGAGCCAATGGACTTAGATCAGTGATCTCACACTGACAATGACGTCAGACTGACACATTTTTATCGAGGGGGGGGTAGAACCGAGCGCTACATGCGGCTAATGCTACAGCTAACAGGAGGAGGTAGGAGAAGCCGCGTTTCCGCAGACTTTGAATTTTTGCATTAAACATGCACAGGACACTTGGAAAACACACTAAAGGGCATATAAAACTAGAAAAAGCATAATATGGGACCTTTAAGCTATAGATATATTTAACATTGGTCTTTTAAATTATGTTTACGAAGGGTATTTGAGGAAAAAAACTTTCCGCAAGCAAATTTCAAGCATTTAATGAAGCACTCCTGGCATCAGGCAGAATTATTTATCAAATTTGATCATTTCTACAAAAGGTCTTATTACAATATTCATTATTTGGCTTCATTCCCAGACCAATGACCACACTCAAGTCATACGGCAGGTTTGTAAATACTGAACAAATATATCAAAGAATCCCCTATCTGCCACTTAAAGACACCTCCAAACATCTCTTCATCCGTTAGACAAAAGGTGTTGCATTTACCCTGCGATGTCCTGCATGTACACAATGCAGCATGTATCACACTGCAAAGATTTGTTATCACAGTTGTTCCAGTTAAACAAGAGAACTAATCACAGCTACACATAGGGTCTATGTCTGGAAAAAAGATGATTATAAGTAAGTCTGACCCTTTTTGGCCTTTCACTCTCTGTACCATTGCAATCCATCTCAACAGAAAATGAGTTCTGTCGTCATTTGTGAGAAGCAATCAGGCCTGGCCAGCCTTATCCACACATTGCATCATGTCTTTGTTGTGGTCTGAGATGCCCCCAGCTGGCAGCCAACATTGACTACACTGTTACACTGTTGGTGTTAATATGGGATGATGAAAGGTGGAAGGGGAAAGTGTGTTTCTTACATCTTATTAGAAACTATATATGCATATTTTTGCTCAGTTAATTTACCTTTTAAAGTTGAATTTTACACGAGTTTGGACTAGGGAAACAAACTTACCCAACGTAGCTACAATTATAGGATACTAACAACATTGGTAATCTTCCAACAATGCTGTTGTGCCATTTTGAACCAGAACAAACTCTGGCCAGTGCTTGTGTAGCTGGACCATAGGCCATCAATTACCTATACATACTGACATTTCCAAATGAACACCGTGACAAAGCCGAAAAACAGGTGGTGGTTAAAAAAACAAAAACAAAAGAAGGTTAAAAATCATAGGGATAATTGGGAGAATTAAGGGACCCTAACCCCCAATTCACAAATACTCTGTGCGCGCCGCGGTCCGTCAGCGCCGCGCACTACGTTGTACTTAGCTGCCACTCGAATCAATCATTGTGTTCACACAGGGCGCCGCGGGATCTTGTAGTTCTCCTGTGATGTGTAATGGGTGCGCTCCACTGCGCTGACCTCCCATAAACGGATCCAGTGTGAATGGGGGCTAAAGCCCTGGATATTATTTAATTAGCCCCGAATATAATTTTTTTGAAAAAAATAAAAATAAAAATAATTCAACTTTCCGACAGTCCTTGAGCCCCTCGTTTACCGCACGACAACAGAGCAACAAAATCTCCGTATTCAACCGTGGAATTTCCGAGTGTCTCTGAACGCACCGCTGTCAAATTTACCGTCACAGCCTAGGTCACAGCAGAGAAATGGCAGTTCTGTTCTGTCCTGTGAGGTGAGTAGACATGTTTATCCAGCAATCTACCAACTGTGAAACACAACTTTTAGTTGTTTCAACTGTTAAACTATTATTTATGAACATGATATCTGATATGAGTTTACACATCCGAGAAAATACAGCCTCTATGCACCGTTAGCCTACTGGTACTATATTGTCAGCTAAAGTAACGATGCTAACTGCTGGTCAGCCGTTAATACTAACCTTAGCTGTGTAAACTGAGTGACAACGAACAGTTTTTCCCATTAAATAATAAACGTTAACCTACCACTAGTTACCCTAATATGATTGTTGAGCTGTAAAATGTAACATGTTTTTAACCATTAGCAGTTTTTAGTTAGAGAATACATTTTAACTCTGTTACTCAGATGCCTGTGTCTGGCTATGTTTATAACTAGCAGCTTTTAGCCAACATTAAGGTAAGTAAGGCGAATATAACGGCCTTCTTTCCACCATAAACGTTATTAAAAACTGAACTGAACTCCTGCCACTGCTAGACTGTAATGTTTAAATCGATCTAAAACTAAAATCAAATAAGCTAAAACATCATTTTTGTTAAGTAACTACACGGCCGAGTTTCGCGGGGTTGGTAAACGTTTCCATGGTAACAGCGGGCTCCGCCAATCGAAGACGTCGCTGTGACGCTTTCGAATCGTGGGTAGTGTAGTTCTTCTCCCGGAGATCGCGAAAAAACAATGTTTTTCATAAAAACAAAGTTGATATAATGCGGACCAATGTCATGTAAAGGAGCATATAGCATCGATACACTCTGAGGTAGCTGGTGGTGAGTGTAGTTTGGATGGTTATGATATCATGGCTAATAATCAAATCCTCTATGGGGAAAATGAATGGGATTCTTACTTCCAGAACCAGACTGTTGAGCCCTATTACGTTTCATGCTGGACTACCCACAGTAATTCTGCGCTGCCACACAGCGGCGCCACAGGACCAGAATTAGCATAGCTATCTATAGATGGAGCATGAACGGTAGACAGATGCCGCCATCTTGGGAAGGTGATTTCTGACCTTCTCTGATCAATGGAGGCAGACGTTTATGAGTGATATTTATCTTCATAACTCACTTAATTATCAACCAATTTTCAAGCTGTTTGGTTGGTTTCAAACGGTAGACATGTATTCACGATAAGGGATAATTTGTTAAATTAAAAATGTAAGTTTTCCTACCAAAATAGAGTTTTATATACCACAATGCTTCATTGTAAGCCTATGTAGACTATAAACATTATCCTATAAGCCTGGTTTCTGTCTACATATGATGAAGCATTCTCTCTCTCTCTCTCTCTCTCTCTCTCTCTCTCTCTCTCTATATATATATATATGTGTGTGTGTGTGTAGCCTATATATTAATAGCCTAATAATATATTATTATCTCAGGCTCATTAATATAGGCTAATATTAAGCACCGGGGAACCATTTGTATTGCAGTCCCTCAATTATATATTGGGAAGTGTTTGTAACTGAAATTAGTTAACTGATAGCTATGTTGTTTCATCTTCTAGACAGAGAGAACATCCAGCTTCTGCCCTTGATTGAGAATTGTAACGTTATCTGCTGTAGAGTCCCAACCCCCTGGGACCTGCAACAACAACAATATGTCACAAAGAAGGATTTCATCGTTTTTGTTCCAAAGGTGGTTGGCAGCCAAAGAGGTAATGGGAATAGAAGGGATTCTTGTTTAAGTCTTTAAGCATATTATGGCACATCTTTTATTTTTTCAGGTATGATAGCAGATAGGGATGCAGTCAGGGTTCATGCAGGAGACCAAAGGGACGACAGCGCAAGTTCAGAGATAAGTCAGCATACAGAGAGCAGCTGTCAGTGATGCTGCTGACCAGAGTGAGGACAGTGCAAGTTCAGGTACCTGTAGGCATGTGGGGAGTATCTATACCAATAGCCCTAGTCCAGCATTTTATAATATTCAGCACTGTATCCCAGTATACAGCCCTGCCAGGGCCCATTCATTGCAAGTTGTGGATATGACAGCAGAGTTTTATTTAATCATGTAAAAAGAAAATCATCATATGAACTCTGTCTTTGGAACTAGTGGGAGAAGGAGGCCATAGCTTTATTTCTCTCTTTTCCCCTTTTTGGCAATACAGATGGCTCAGGGTCAGGGAGGACAGGGAACCTGTTAGGAAAGAATGATTTAGGGACATGAGAAACAGGCCCAAAGCAACCCAGACTGGACCAGTACCCCTCCACTAGTTTTGGAACGCAGCAACGGTCTTTCTAGAAGAAATAGTTTGACTCTTTTGACTGGCTGGAGTATTCCATGAGCCAAAATTCTTCATATTGTTTCTCATGCAAGCTCTTTGGGAAACACAACCCTAGAGCCAGCAAAGATGCCTCCTCAGCACCGAGGGCTTTAAGAACTGGAAAAGGGCCTTGGATAGCTACCGAGAGCATGAGGCAAGTGCTGTCCACAAGTCGTCTGTCTTGGCCTGGAAGAATTACAGAACTACGCTAACAGAAGACCATGTTGTCGACCAAATGAGGTCGTGGGAAATTCTGGTCAGATCAGTGAAAGGAGAGAATACCTGCGGCGCATTGTGGCTGTCATTAGCCTTTAAGGGAAACAAGGCATTGCTTTCCGTGGTCATGATGAAACGCAACTTGGTCATGGTGGTCATGATGAAACGCAACTTTTTAAGTTATGAAGCTCCTTGAAACCTTTGACCCCTTCCTCCAAAACTACCAGGCCCCTTGTCATTCAACCTATCTATCTCTTGCCTCGCAGAACAGTATGATTGAATGTTGTGCTGATGAAGTGACTGCAACCATAGTAAAAGAGATCAAGGAATCGAAAATGTATGCAGTGATGGCTGATGAGGCAAGAGATGGCCATGTTGAACAGCTTGCTGTATGTGTGCACTATGTTACAGCTGACCGCACAGTGAGAGAGTGCCTCCTTGAACTTGTCAACCTTAAGGGATTAAATGCACAGTCAATCACTGATTCAATTGAACAAGTATTGGAGTCAAATGGCCTTAATGACCTCCTGTGTGTCGCTCAAGCTTACGATGGAGCATCTGTTATGAGTGGTTCAGTCAGTAGAGTTCAAGCTCGCTTTCGTGAGAAACATCCAGAAGCCGTGTACATACACTGCTATGCTCATGAGCTGAACTTGGTTCTCTGCCACACGTGGAGGGCTGTTCCAGAAGCCAGTGACCTGTTTGAAACATTGGAGAGTGTCAACTGTTTCTTCAGTGTATCCATCGTGAATAGTCAGAAATTCTCTGATGTCCAGATGCTCATGTCTACATGCTGGTCATGTTCAGGAGTATGCTGTCAACTACAGAGGGGCTGCACGTGTACCTTCAAAAGGATTCTGTGGACTTGGCCCAAGCAACACTCTTCAAAGATGCAGTCCTTAAAACACTGAAATCAATGCGAATCGATGAAATGGCAGACAAGCTTTACAATGAAGCAAAAGCCATCTGTGATGCCAACAACATATCTGAGAGTCACAGTGGTCGCTGGCACAAGCAGAGGCTAATGGAGGACTTTACAGTAAAGATAAAGATAAAGATAAAGATAATAATAAACTTTATTGAACCCCCATGGGGAACATTTGTGCATTACAGCAACTCCAGAAAACAGGGGACGGGACTATAATTATTAAAAATAAAAATAGAAGTTAAAATTAAATCAAACACATTTACATCAGTTAAATAAAAAAAATACAATAATGGAAAATTACACGGTAACTACACAGGGAAGGGATATTGTTATAAAAACACACACACGCAGTGTGTAGCTTGAGGTGGTGATGCTGTTAAAGAGTCTGATTAAACAGTCTGACGTCAGATGGGATGAACGACCTGTGGTAGCGCTCTGTCTTGCAGGGTGGGTGTCTGAGTCTGCTGCTGAAGGAGCTGCTCAGGGCCCCCACAGTGTCATGCAGGGGGTGAGAGGAGTTGTCCATGATGGATGTCAGTTTCACTAATGTCCTCCTCTCACCCACCTCCTCTACAGAGTCCAGAGGACAGTCCAAGACAGAACTGGCCCTCCTGACCAGTCTGTTCAGTCTCTTCCTGTCTCTCTCTGTGCTCCCTCCTCCCCAGCAGACCATTTCATAGAAAAGTGCAGACGCCACTACAGTGTCACAAAAAGTCCTTAACAGAGTCCTGCACACTCCAAAGGACCTCAGTCATCTCAGCAGGTGTAGTCAACATTGGCCCTTCTTGTACAGGACATCGGTGTTGTGTGACCAGTCCAGTTTATTGTTGAGGTGAACACCCAGGTATTTGTACGTCTCCACCCTCTCAATGTCCAAGCCCTGGATGTTCCCCGGTGCAGCCTGGGGTGACTTCCTGCGGAAGTCAATCACCATCTCCTTTGTCTTGCTGGCGTTGAGCTGAAGGTGGTTGAGCTCACTCCAGTCGACAAAGTCCATGATGACCTGCCTGTACTCCTGTTTGCTCCCCTTAGACACACACCCCATGTTGGCTGTGTCATCTGAGAAATTCTGCAGGTGGCAGCTCCCAGAGTTGTAACAGAAGTCCGAGGTGTACAGGGTAAAGAGAAAAGGGGAGAGAACTGTCCCCTGCGGGGCCCCTGTACTGCAGACCACCATGTCAGACTCATAGTCCTGAAGCCTCACCTACTGTGGTCTGTTGGTGAGGTAGTCCGTTGTCCATGCAGCCAGGTGACAGTCCACTCCCGCCCCCTCTAGCTTCCCCCTGAGCAGTGCAGGCTGGATGGTGTTAAAGGCACTGGAGAAGTCAAAGAACATGACCCTCACAGTGCTGCCTGTGTTCTCTAGGTGAGTCCAGGATCTCTGCAGCAAGTAGATGACGGCATCATCCACCCCGATGTTCAGCTGGTAGGCGAACTGCAGAGGATCCAGATTTGAAGTCACCAGAGGGCGGAGGTTGTTGAGGACGATCCTCTCCATGGTCTTCATCAGGTGAGAGGTGAGGGTGTGACATGTTAAAAAGGAATGCACTTACAGTTAAGAATAAAACAGAGAGTTCATGATCTGTTACAGGGTTAAATAATTGATTGTGGATAAAAAAACATTGCATAGTCACAAGAAGTTATATAGAGAGTGATTAAAAAGTATAAAGAAGTTAAAATGCTTAAATATCAGTTTTATGTTAAAAGAAAAGGTTAAAGATGCTGAAATATTTAATAGACATGATGTAGTTCATTCGTTATTGTTAAAAGTAAGATTTGTTGATGTGTATCTGTGATCTACTGACTTGTCTGAGTTAGATTATCTGGGAGCGATTGCTTTTGTCTCCGCCCACATACCAGGAGAAATCGCTGTGTTTTCCTCATTACACTAAACGCTCTTGATGAGTAAACACACATGAATCACTCTCGTGATTATTTCTCTCCTTATTCAGGTATGTTTATAAGTCATAAACACAGCTAACATGTCCAATATAACTTACTAACAAGTAAAGAGTTTCATGACTAAGTAATTTCAATGTGTGAGTAAGTTTAATGTTAAGTTTCAGAACAGTAAGTTTGCTAGTATATGAGCCCGTGCTCAGAGCCACAGCACAACCCGTAGCTGCACCGCAGCGTGTTCTGTGTGTAGTCCTTTGTGTAGTCTTCTGTTTCACAGGAGTGAGGATGTGTTTAAGTTGTTTCATTGTCTTATGTGGTTGGACTCATGCACTTCTATTAGCTCAATATGAGTTTAAGACATATATTTGATGCTTAAAAGAAATGTGAGGAAAAGATTTATTGCAGGAAAATACTGTTTGTTATTGTTTGGAGAAGGAAAAGGTGTATATCCTACCTCCACCTCTATTCATTCTGAAATGTGAAAGATGTTGTAAATGTGTACTTTTGTACATTGTTATATTTCTGTAAACATGTAATTCATTACACTAAACGCTCTTAATGAGGAAACACAACTGTATCACTCTCGTGATTATTTCTCTCCTTATTCAGGGGTGTAACAAGGGCCACAGGTCTGAAGTGGTTAGGCTCCCTGGGGTGAGATGTCTTTGGGACTGGCACCACGCAGGACATCTTCCACAGAGTCGGGACCCTCTCCAGTCTCAGGCTCAGGTTGAAGATGTGCAGAAGAACCTCACAGAGCTGGTCTGCACAGTCCTTCAGGAGTCTGGAGCTGATGCTGTCGGGACCTGTGGCCTTCCTTGCCTTGATCTTCCTCAGCTGGCTTCTCACCTGATCAGCTGTTATGGAGAGGCCGGAGGAGGAGGAGGAGGAGGAGAGGGCTGTTGAGGGGGGTGGCAGGGTACTCAGATGGAGTGTCTGAGAAGCGGGCTGGTCTGCGTTCTGGTGGGTGGGGGTGGGGTTGGGAGCAGAATCAAATCTATTGAAGAACAGATTCAGTTCATTTGCCCACTCCCTGTCTCCTGCTTCAGGGCCCCTCCCATGCCTTCTGCTGTGACCTGAGATGTTATTCAGGCCCCTCCAGACTTCTCTTGCATTTTTATGTTGTAAGCTGGCTTTCCCCTCCTTGATTTTTTTCTTGAGCTCCTTCTGCACCCTCCTCAGCTCCTCTCTATCTCCAGCTCTAAAAGCCCTCCTCTTTTCATTGAGCAGGGTTTTCAGCTCAGGGGTCACCCAGGGTTTGTTGTTGGAGAAACACTGTATTTTTTTGGTGGGTACAGTGTTCTCAACACAGAAGTTTATGTAGTCTGTGATGCAGTGTGGGCTGCACAGCACCTCCCAGTCAGTGGTGTCAAAGCAGTCCTGCAGCGCCTCAGTGGCCTCCTTAGACCACTTCTTCACATACCTGGTTGTGGGGGGTTGTTTTTTCACCATAGGTATGTAAATGGGATGCAGTCTCACCAGGTTGTGGGGGGGGGGGGGGGAGGGGGGTGATGATCTGTATGCATCCTTGGTGTTTGCATACAGTAAGTCCAAAGTTTTATTGTCCCTGGTATAGCAGTCAACATACTGAGTGAAAGTAGGGAGAGTGGCAGACAGGGAAGCGTGATTAAAGTCTCCTGAGATGAGAATAAGAGACTGAGGGTGTGATGTTTGTAGCTGAGACACTACACTGTGGATGAGTTCACAGGCTGCAGCAGCGTCTGCCGGTAATATGGCCGAATGCCTACAGCCAGCAGCTCCACATCCTTAGTGCAGCGCTGTTCTTTAACGGTGACGTGCCCAGAGTTACACCACCTCTCATTCACATACATTGCTATTCCCTCGCCTTTCTTCTTACCGCTCTCCCTTGTGCACCGGTCCGCTCTGACGAGGTGAAAGCCGTCCAGAGTTACGAGCGTGTCCGGAGTGAGTTCATTCAGCCATGTCTCCGTGAACTGCATGATGCTACACTCTCGGTACTCCCTCTGAAGCCGGGTGAGCGCCGTCAGCTCCTCCATCTTATTAGGGAGAGATCTTACATTCCCCATAATTAAAGACGGCATGGATGGTTTGTACCGTCTTTTCTTTTCCCGACACTTCACTCCGGCTCTGCATCCCCTTCTCTTCCTCCGTAGTTCTGCGGGGATGTCCGGTCTTTCGGCTGGATGTAACTGAGGTTGGCACAGCGCACTCAACTGTTCACGGGTGTAAACAATGGAGCTGTGACTGAATGGGTCTCCCGAGGAAGTTTTAAGTAGTCCACAGAGAATGAAAAACAGCACCAATACTCCAAAAGCAAACAAAAAGCAAACAAAGACAATACATGTAGAGTAACAGTTAATAGTACAGAGACATATTGTACAAGATAAATGAACTAAGAAAAACAATATGTAAAGTATAGAGTAAAAGTTAAGAGATGCATACTGTACAAGACTAATGTACAAGGAGAAACAATTTGTAAAGTGTAAAGTTAAGACAGAGACATACTGTACAAGAAAATAAATTGAACGAAGAAAAACATGTAAAGAGTACATACTGTACATGACACGAGATGTATGAATGCAGAAAGACAAGACTTTAAAAAGGAAAGAAGACATTGTATACTATTGTATTGCCCTGATTTTGTGTTCTTAGTTACGTTCTGTGTAAGGATATGAGAAAAGCAATTTAACTCATTAAATGTACGAAGTAAAACAATATGTAAAGTGTAAAAGTTAAGGCAAAGACCAGAAACATACTGTACACGATAAATGTACGAGGAAAAACAATAGGTAAAGTGGAGAGTAACGGTTAAGACAGAGACACACTGTACAAGATAAGAAATGAATGAAGAAAAACATGTAAAGAATACATACATGACAGTGTGACTCATTAAACATCTCAATGTTTACTTTTGCTGAATGTTTACTGTTGGTGTTTCGTGAATGAGGCACTTTTGGGTTCGGGCAAAGGGAAGTTTGTGAAAATTGGTATTTTTACCATTGGTATTTATTGGTATATTTACTGGTAACCATGGAATGCATTAATTCAATTTAGTCTAGAAGTGATGAAATGATTCTAGTCACTAATGGTAGTTAGTTATTTGTTGTCCCATGTGCTTTACACTAGAAAGAAACATGGGGATTCCAGGAGCATCTCAAAATAAAGTAGCCTAGTCCTTCTAGATAGTCCTTCTGGCAAGAGAATAAACGGTTTAAAAACATAACCAGACTGTTTACCACCTCAAGTGAATTAACCTATCCTATCCCCCGTCAGATCCATATAGGTAATGTAAGGTCTGTCTCACTTGTATTCATTTTACTCTGAAATAACTTGAATGGAACTTTATATGTCTGGGGATAAGCAGCACAGCAGTCAGGTAGTTATTTAAAGCTATAATAAACTGCATATTTTGTTTATTTAGGTAAAGCATTATGAAATTTTTTGCATGCGCGATAAAGCATACAAAAAAATTTGACGCGCGCGCATTTGCCTTTTCCCTCTGGGCTAAGCCCCAGATGTTTCAGAAACCTACAAACGCCCCTGGATTCCCCCCTTCCAACGAAAGTCAGTAAAGGCCCGACTATCTGATGTTCCAAAGATTATCTTGCCAGATTCTCCTGTGGTGTGAGGTGTGTTAAGAGTGTAATGTTGCTTTAAGTTTGATTATTTCATAATTTAATTTATGATCGAAAATATGCACCCCCATATGTTATCATGAGTCGATTTAACTTAAACTCAATGTTGACGTGTGCAGTTGAGGGTTCCATGTTGTGGCTTTTGCATGGACTTCCCAGCCCCAGTGTTAATTTAAAACAAGAACAATTTGCAAATGTCAGAATTCATTTAAAAAACACAAAGACTGCAAGGTGCCCTGATCTTGCATAAGTGTATAATCCTATAGGTGATCATCACATCCTGGGTTCAAATGAATAACTATCTATCTGTCTTTCCTTGTGATCGACCCTGTCGTGTTCAATCCAATAAAGCAGAGATATCATAAAAAGTCATATCTGGGAAAACTATGACAGTTCAGTTTATTTGTATACTGGTTCAAGGTAAAAAGGGTATAAGATGGCATCCTTGGACCAAAGACCATCACAGAGATGAGAAATGACCTCAGGGAAATGGACTATACAGAGAGTAACACATGAGATGTGCACTCACTCTTATGAACACACTCACACATACACACAGACACTACACAAAAGTGGGCAACACACCCGACTTGCAAAGAAATAAATCCTGAATTGACTCAGACACATACTGATTCTGGCAAAGGGGCTGCGTGAATGCACTGACTTGAAGCCACACACTCACTGACACACACACACACACACACATACACAAACACATAAACTTTAAGGACACAAGCACACTCAGACACTTCCTCAATTTGAGGCTCCATCAGGGGTGAAAGAGAATTTAATGGCATCACTTGTGAAGTTGCCCTCAGTAAAAAAAAAAAAAGACAGAAACTTTTGTCTGAGTTCATCTGAGGGACAGTGTCTGCTGAGAGTTTAAAGAGGCCAGTTTGTGGCTGGCAGGTCAGTCTTTAGAATATATTTTGAATCAACACTGATATTCCCATATGGGGAAGGAAAATGAGTCACTTGATGTCCTTGTTTATTTAGTATGCATGTGTGGTTGATTGAGGATGAGTCAGTCATTGGACACCTTTTTGTTTAGACATTTGAAAGTAGGACAAAATAAGTAAATATCGACCTTTAAGTCTTGTTCTGGAAAGATGCTGGTTTCTGTCTAGCCCATCAAAAATGATACATCATGTGTCATGATGTGGTCTTGTTTATAGTATTGTATTTTAGTTTAGATTTCCTTCCTGTTTTAGTTCTCCTTCTTCCCTGGTGTTGCTTGTTTCCCTTGTGTGTTTCTTTATCTTAAAGAGGACATATTATACCCATTTTCTACCTTTTCAAACAGTCCCCTGTGGTTCTAAATGAAACATTTGTGCTGTGCTTTGGTCAAAATATAACATGAATCAAGCACCAGAGGAGGTTTGTGACCCTATATAAACCAGCTCTCTCAGAACGCTCCGTTTTGGTGTTTGTGTCTCTTTAAATGCAATGAGCCCCCCCGAGTGTTCCTGGTAGACATCACTCCTTTGTAGCAAGACAAAAAATGTCAGACCTGCACAAAAGTTTTGTTCTAGGCTGGGGGTGGAGTCCATGGGTGGAGATACATCACAAGCTCAGCAAATTTGAAATGGAGCATTTTTCTGTGTTGTAAGACTTATGCAGGCTACAAACAAAGGACTGGATGAGTTTATTTCACATTTTGTGGGTCGGTAGACACTCAGGTTACCCAAATATATGTTCAAAAACACTGTAAAAGTGGATTTTTCATAATATGTCCCCTTTAAAGTTTCCTAGTTAAGTCTTTAGTGTTTCCTGTTTTTATTTTGTAATTTCTTATCCATGTGTTTCTCTGTTCTAGTGTGGATTGGTATATTCTTGAGTTATTTGTGTTTCTTTAGTGTTTCCTGATTTATGGTGTAGTTCTTGTCACCAGTGTTTCTTGTCTTGTCTTTCTTCTTGCCTCTGTGTGCATTTCCCTACAGTTTTGATTGTCCTCATTGTCTTCACCTGTGTTGTTAGTTTCACCTGTGTTTGATTACCCCAGTGTATTACGTCTCAGGGTGGATTTGGACTGCCCCTCCTATCCCCTTTCATTACTATCCTCTTTATAGTTTGTGTACTTTACACCTGCACATGAAGATCAACCTGCAGTCTGCTTAAAACCAAAAGGACAATTTCTACAGGCAAAAAGTTTTGATAGCCTAAAGAATTTTTTATTTGTTTTGACTAATAATTTGTTAATGACCTCTGTATTTTGTCCTAAGAACACCGATAAATATTTATTAGGTTCTAAATTACTGGGTAAAAAAGACATGACATTTTCCAAACATGAAGATCATTTATGATCTTTTTGAAACTTTATGAATGTAAATAATGATGAATGTAAAATGTGTTTCTGACAGAAAGACTCCATCTGCATCAGAGGGGCAAACAGTCTGAGTGATCATGTAAAGAAAATATAGCCTACCTGTTATAATTATGAAGGAATCGTTTATGATATTTTGGTTTTAACACTTCATATTAACAGACTTTTTGCTTGATGGTGAATCAGAAAACAAATCAGATATAAAGTCAGGAGTGATCGGCCTCCATTATATTAATTTTATAGAACTAATACTTCATATTTCGTTGTTAATCTTCATGTCAAAAACTTTTTTAATCCCAGCTCATGACTGACTCTTTACAAATGTTTAGTCTGTTTAAATGTCCGACGGTCCGTTTAACGTCTTTTTCATGTCCGTCTTTTCTCCGTTATTAAATTCCGCTGATGTTTTTAAGTTTCACTGAAGTCTGACCCTCTGCAGTGTCCAATAAATGAGTGATATTCGATAAGGGGGTGGGTCTGTCAGTTAAAAGACTACCGAAAAGTCAGTTCTTGTGTATCCTCGGTCATCGCTCCTCAGATCTCCCTCCTTTCAGTTACAAGAGCTTTGGGACGTTCCTTAACATGACGGGTCTAGAACTACTTCCAGTTCAGCCGAGGACCGAGGGGACAGCATTTAAGAGAACTGAGATGCAGGGAGAATTTCCTCCCAAAGTGTTCGTGAGGAGCGGCTGATTGGTCAATTGGGCGCACTTGGGGTCTCATTTTTAAATATATTATATATCACGATTAGGGTTGCCACCTTCCAAGCAGAAAAATAAAGGACACCCCACAGCGGGGTGTAACGCAGTAGGGGCCTGACCACCACTGGCCCAACGGTGGGGTGGGGCACCAGTTGTGGTGAATCATGATTTAAAACGTTGTCTTAATGAATTAAGAGTCATGCTTAACGTTTTAAGTGCTTTATTAACACTTTTTTCCAGAAATAATTTATAAATGCAAAACTTCAGTGTAAAGGCAGATACAGTAATGTATGCACAATTAAATGCACCTAACACGACTTCAGCAGATGCTTACTACTAGCTAGGCCTATCTAATTTACAACTTAACTTCAAATACAGTTATTAATTTAACATTAATTCATTAACAAAGTATTATTGAAGTGCTTTTGAGACTACTGTAACATAGAGGGGAGCAGTAAGATGACAGATTTTTTATTAAATAAACAGTACGAATTTAATAGTATTTTTATTCATTTATTCTGTCCTTCTGTCTGTCGTTTTTGTTGTTTTCTCATGAAATCATGAATGATACTATTAATATGGTTTTGAACTATTTTCTTATTGTATTAATTAAGTGTCTACTGTCGATCTATTGATGTTGTATTGATGATATCTTGCCCAGGCCATAGTGTGAATACAGATTTGGATAAAATAAATGTAATCTTCTTGTTTTATGTACTGAAAAATGTTCACACTATCCAAACTATACTGGAATAACCTATCTATAAACATCGGAGAAAATATATTAAGTAAGCCTACAATCGTTTCCTTTACATTATATTCATTTTCACTGACACTGTCAAGCCAGGCATTACTTTCTACTCACGTCTGTATTTCTGCATCCGTTTACATTTCAATGGTGCACGGTGCGGGTATCAGAGGCAGCTGCAGACATGTTTAATTGTTTGCCCGATTTTTTCGTGGGAAACTCCGTCTGCTCTGTGACTAATTATGAGGATATGCAGTATATGCCTAATGATCGTGTCAGAGATGCCCCGACTTAATGTCCACACTTGAATTATTTACACAATAAATAAGTGCAGGTAATGAATATGTGCTGAGGAACGAGAAGGTGAAATGTTTGAAGCCATCGCCGTGTCTCTGTGCGCTCTGTTCGTCTTGCAGATCAGTAATTTTTATTAAAACTAAAAATCACACTTTATGATAAATGCCCGATATTGAAAGATATTAATGAACACTGGTGGGTCTATGGTTTTTGTGTAAGTTAAATTCTGAATTCTACACCAGGCATTACAATAAAGGCTTTATATGCAATTTTTTGATCCAGCAGATGTTGCCCTTGAGCACCAGCATGAAACCAAAACAACTCGCGCTGCATTGTTGTGTTAGCATGCTAATGCTAGCGATCTTTATTATGCTCGTATCTTCACACTGCATGTTAATTTACCCGAAATGACCGTGATCTATAAATGCTTACGTGACATTCAAATAAGCAGTGAGTACAGTATGTTATTCTTCTTTTCTCTAGTCCCTCCATTAAGCAACTTTTATGCGCGAGGGGATGAGCCGGCCGGCCGTCCGGGCCATGTAAACAAAGTTAAGATAGGACTCGGAAAACTCGGAAAGCATCACAGACGGTGGAACTCGGGGTTACACAAATTGTCATGACTCACAGAGTTATTGATTTCTATTGCATTTAAGTGTGAAAAATCGCATATAAAGCCTTTAATGTACAGTCCGGTACTGATGAAATGTGTGATACAGTATATTATCATATTGAAGTTACTTATTGTAGTTTAAAGTTACGTAATGATTGTGATGAAATGGATCTGTCAGTAAAGTTTGATAGGCCCATTTATAAGGTTTTAGCAGGTCAGGTTTGTTTTTATAGATCACACACTTTGTTTTTCAAATAGTTTCAGGCCCCATTTTGTGAGTACGCAACGGTTATAAATGAGGCCCCTGGTCAGGATACAGTATTGCAGCAGTAGTACAGAGACGAGTCACACATGTCGAAGAGGAACTATGAACTTTCTTCAACCTTCTAAATGTGTGGCTGGTGACAGTATAAAAGTTGTTCATGGCGGCCTCACTGTGGGTACGCTTGTTTAGTTGTGTAACTTTAGCATAGTGTGCATGTGGAAATGTGAACAACCAACGCCACTGCACTCTCCACCTTCTATTCACCAAAAAAACAAATATCTGAACTCAGTAACAAAGGAGGGAGCCAGCAGCTCATGGGAGCTGAAGATTGTGTTCATTGGACCACTGTAGAAAGATGCCTTCACCAAGGTCCAAATCTATGTCCGAGCAACAACCAAGTGAGCATTGTTGTGTCACTCACCTCTTGTTTGCAGGAGAGCTCAGTTATTTTCCTTTCAGTATTGCTATGTTGCGCTATAACACATCCAACCACAAACTGCCAATTTTATGCATTTTTGTGGCAGACTTAGGGGCATGGCATTTATTGTTAATATTAAATGTCATATATTATGCCTCCCTTTCAAGTTTTAAATAACTCTCAGCTGCTTAAAACATGTCTGTAAGGTTTCTTGCCAAAAATCCACTCTGATCCTGTATTTTAGTATGCCTATGAACCCCTCTATTTCAGCCCTGCTCAGAACAGGCTGATTTTGTGTCTGTAGCTTTAAATGCAAGTGAGCTGTGATTGACTACGCCCCTCTCTGTAAGGGGATGTTGCACCATGCTATATTGTTTACAGTGGTTGTTTACAGGTTGACTCAGAGGGAACAACTAACACCTAGTTGTGGGAGTGGTCCCCATCTGGGGGAGGGGTTACTTCTCTTTGTGATGTCACAAATCTCCAAACATTTTCTGAAATGTGGAGCAGGCAAAAAAAAAGGAAAAGATGGACTTTTCTCATAATTGGGGGTTTGTAGACAGACTACAGACACATTAGTGTTGGAAAAACATGTTTACGTGTATTTAGCATAATATATGACCTTTAATGTTGCCTTGCTGGCTTATATTCAGCTCAATTTAGTTATATTTGAATCACTGCACCAAAAGTCTCAAGCTGATTTGTTTTATCAGCTGTTTCCTTAATGAAACAATATTGTGGGTTACAATCACTCTTTCCTGCAAATGTTTTATCTTTTACCAAAATAGCAAAATATGATAGACAGCATAGTAAGCTTAACCCTCTGGGATCTATGATCGCGCTGGCGTGATCACGTCACGTGATGTCATCAAAGCGCCAAAAAAAAATAAAAGCAGCGCTTTGATGAAGTCACGTGATCTGATCACACAAATGTGCAGACTCGAAACTTTCTCCCAGTTTTTATTTGACGTTCCTAGGTCATGTAAAACTGGAGATATGATAGTTTTAATATATTTAGTCCACATACATTTTTTTGAGATTTAGGGCGGTCATTGCATTTTTCTTTGTCATTTCTTTGTCATTTTTGTCATAAAACGAACGGAAAAGTGTTGAATCTGCAGGCTCTGTTCAACAGAATTGATTTACCTAAACAAGAGGACAGGCCAATAGCATGCATTGCTTTGTATCTTGTGGTTTTTGACAACCAATCTGAACGACGAGGAAACAAAGAGCTTGTCCCCGCCTCCCTGCTTGAAACGGCTCGTCATGTTGATCCGGTGCTTCTCTCTGTAACAGCGGCAAAACTTTACAAGATAAGTAATACTAATGCCAGAAAACAGAAACATAAAACCTCCACGCATCAAAATGCAACGACGATTGAACATCCATCAAGTCCACGACCTATTTTATCAACTTGGAGGAGAGGAAGATTCTGGCAACTCCTCCTCAGCTCCAGAAAGTGAGGATAGCGACGAAGCTAACATCGATCCTCCAAGAAAGGTAAGTCAAACTTTTGTTGTGTTATTTCCAAGTGTATTATGGGTTATTAGTATAAATATTATATTATTGCTTTGTTGAACATTGCATTTAGTCGAACTATAGACTTTCTTTTTTACAGAAGATATGTAGGTAAACGCACAGAGGTGCTCGCACGCACGAACACACAGTCACACTGACACACACACACAAACACACACACCTTTGAATCCCATGACATTTGAGCAAATATGCATTTTGCCTTTTAGTGTCTTCAGTAGCGGTCCTGCACCACTGCTGCCTCTATGCAGGGGAAACACTGGGAGTGATGTCAAAGATAAATAAATACAGGCATATTGTCTGTGATCTTGAAGTATTTATTAATATAATTTGCATGGAAACATCAAGTGTCTGAAAAACTGTGATGTCCAAGTTACAGTCTATATTAGCCATTTTTTTTTACATCCACACAGAGGAAGATGACCAGCTGAGGACTGCAACAGCTATCCCAACCAGCAGTGGTGAACCTGTGGAGGATATTGACATCCTCCAGGAGAGGTGAGACACATGGCTTTGGTGTTTCTATAAGTTTTGTTATGGATTAATATCCTCATTTTATCATTACTTTGCTGAAATAAATTTTACAGTTGAAACATTGCCTTTACTCAAATCAAAGACGGTCTCTCTATTTTACTTTTTCTTTGTAGAAATGGGTAATTCAAGTGTTTATTTAGTAATTGCTCTCTGTTCTGGGAGGGGGGGGGATACTGTAGAATGTTCTGATGGAAAAATTGTTGCTTTGGTGGAAATGTTTTGTTGTTTCGCTATTTTGTTATTTTACTATGAAATGTCTTTGCTCAGTGCTCTCTTTGTAAACCAGCTTTTAACATTTTACATCCACAGAGATGAAGATGACCAGCCTAGGGACCCAACAATCTATGTTGATCCTGTGAGGGGTCTTCAGTGGAGATCCATTTCTCCTACAACGAGTGCAAAGCGTCGTCGAGAAAGATCTGCAACAGCTCAGGCATCACAGCCAGACCACTCACACACACACACACTGTTGAACTCCATGCCAAATTTCAGCCTCCTATGGCGAAAATATTATATTTCAATTTATTTTCCCATGTCTTATAACCTGAAATCAACCTGAAATCAACCCAAGACTGAATCAAGACTCACAGGACATGAATGAAAACCCCCACTCTTCCCGTTTACTGATAACAAAAGCCATACATGTGATTAACTTTGAAAGACACTTTACATCGGAATGTAAAGAACAGGACGTCATAAAAAAACAATAAGCCTTTAATCCAAGTTGGCGAACCAGACCACTTGGGTACGTGCGAACGAATCTCTGAATAAACAAACCCAGGAAGACAGCCGTCTGCCGAGTTAATCAACACGGCAGGGGAAGCTTTTGATGTGATCTGGACTATCTCAAATGGACTTAATAGCTTTTAGACCCGTTGAACAAACTGCCTTAACCAACGTAATCCATTTCTGTTATAAAAGAATTTCGGTTCAATCCCTGAATCGGATATAGGTATCCATGACATCAAGACTAACACTTTCATGCAAGTTAGATTCCGCTACAATCATTTATGACGAACTTAGATATTGGAAAACTAAATCACATTACCTGATAGACTCTACTTGAATCTTACGTGGAGCACTACTGCCCCCTAGTGGCAAGAGCGCTGTACCAACCTGAGTTTCAGGACGGAGGAAGTACGATAGGTACTGTATGTGATTTAGTTCAAGTTATAAATTTGGTATTTTAAGATATGACTTTATACCCGTCATACTATATTAATGTGTTTTGTTGTGAATGTTGAATGGTATAATGCTGATTTCATTCCCATACAGGCGGAAATCATCTAACTGTCTTCAGGTTGGACGTAATGTCTATTTCATTGCATAATTGTCTGAAATGTTTAATGTCGGAAATAATCCTACATACGAATATTGACATGGTGATGTTCATATGATCAAAGTTCTTATTTATGCTCTTAATAAGTAAAGAAGTCGGAGTGGATTAAATTTAAAGTTAAAAATCGGAGGCGGGTTAGATATTAGGCCCCGCCCCCTCGTAAAGTCATCCTCAGGATAAGTAGCTCGTCTCTCAGGAGCTCAGGGCTTTTTCCTCGCTTTTTTTTTTGTTCGCTTTTTTCCTCTCGTCATTTTTTTTCTCTTCTTGTAAATTTTATTCTGAAACTATTTCTTCCCCCTTTTAGATGTCTCTCGTGAATTATTTTTTCGAACCACGTTGTTTCTTCAAGTTTTGCCGACGCAAAACTCATTGAATTTAAGTCCGGATTCGCAGGACCTGCAGAACTCGAATCCAACTTAAACCAACCCTGATTCTTCACGCACGCATTCTAAGGCTTTTTCTTACAGCCTAAGATTTAGTGCTGCTTTCTTTTCTTTTTGAAGTATTGCTCATTCATCTCCCAGAACATTATTTTCTCTATCCTCACCCTTGACTACAAGTGACCATTCAAGTCAAGTGAGAATCAACGAGCGTCGATCCTGACGAACGTTAATTAAGACTCTTTGAGCCGCTGAGAGAAGGACCCCCGGATAACCGCTTGGACCGCTGTGTTTTTCTTCAAACCCATCTCATTGTCGACTCCGACCAGACCTGCTACGGCGGTTATCGTGGGCCACCGGCATTCCTGAGCTGAAAGAAATCAACGGGAAGTCTTGGTACCACTCGGCGGAGTTCAATTGAACACTACGCATAAATAAGGAAGCGTTCTGATTATGAGATTGGGGTGTTGAGTCAAGCTTGTGGTATCCGAGTCAAAGCCTCAGAGTCAACTTCATCAAATTTATTAAGTTCCCTTTTTATTTTTATTTCTCAAAATCCCACTTTGTTAAATCCCTCAAACAATATAGTTAAACTCCAAACTTGACATAAGGATCTCACCATGACAATCTAAACCATTCAATGTTATTGTTATTCAAGTTATATCACTGTTGTAATTATACTGATATTACCTTTGCATTTCCTTTATATTCTTCTGTTCATCATTTTTCTTTATTAAACTTTCATATAAAATTTCAGTACTTTGTCTGTGTAATTTTATGGTTTTTACTACTTGAGAATTCATCCCAATGATATGAGACAGATTTATAGATTCATTAATTACTACAAGTAATATTAGTTTCCTTACTTAACAAGGATGGTGCCTCGAGTTATGTATATTAGATATTAAAAAGTAGATACGCTACACTTACCTACATTGTAAATGCTGTCATGCTTTTTATTATTCATCAACCAACATGTGTGACAAGGTTAGACAGACTTGTGTTTGTTTTCTCTCATGTTTTTGTTGTTTGAAATGTGTTTGATTGATAAAATACAAAAAACGCCTATGGACAAACCTGCTTTTTTTGTAAATATTTGAATACCAAATGTCCTTTATATATTTCCATTTATTATTTTGATAATTATTATTATTATTTTAGCTTTGTCACTGCTCAAAACAGTTCCCAGGAGCAGTTTTGAGTAGTGGCAGGGACTTTTTGGAGCAGTGGCATAGCTAGAATACAAAAAAGGCCTATGTACAAGCCTACTGTTTTTGTAAAAATTTGAATCAATTCTTGTTCTTTTCCAAATTTTATTTTTATATTTCAATTTGTATACATTTGAAGTTCATTTTTATCAAGTTCCTCCAGCACTCTGTGTTTTTTAGAATAAAAAAGTAATCAATTAAAAAACAAATTCTCTATTTTTAGTGTGTGTTTGAGTCCTGTGTGTTGATACAGTATCTCTAGGTGACTAAGGAATGGTCAAATCATAAAGGTGAGGTTGTGCTGAAAAAAATGATACCAGGCACTGACATGATAAACATTTTTGATGTAGTCAGATATAAGTAAAATGACAATTATAGCGAAACGGTCAAAACAGCCTCAGACCTCAGAGGGTTAAAGCATTTTAAAAAATTAAGATATCATGTAAGCTGTCACAAAAAAATACACATTTATGTCAGCATATTCATTTTGTGTTTTTGTACGTGTGTGAAGAAGATGATTGCTATACCAGTATTTCACTTTTTACAGAAGATCGAGCACTCAAAATGTGGCTTACTCTGTTGGGCTAAGATCTAGGTAAAATAAATACTTGGCTTACAAACCATTTTCTCTCATTCTACATGACAGCTTGCAAGCCCTGGCAGAAAGAACATTGTCTATTGTATTCAGCCATGACAAGCTATGTGAAAACTGTGTGTTGACCAATCTCTATTATTTACCGTTCTGTTGGTTCACATGGTGTGTAGGTTTTTGGTGGTGCAAGCTGTTGGTTCTGGTTGGCATCAGCAGCAGTCGCTGTTTGGTGTTATGATCGAGAATCCCTTTTTTATTTTTTTACCACTGATGTGGGTAGGTAGATATGTTAAGCAAGGTTAATGTGCTGTTCAAAGTTACCATTCGTGAGAACAAGAATTGAATGGTGCTTCAATTATAAAAACTTAACTAAAGCAAAATGCGAGATAAATCCAAAAAAGCTGACATTTTCTTAATTTTTGAGCAGCTAAAGAGATTTCATTTATTTTCATTTGTTTAGCATATTTCATGCAAATGTAAATTCAATGTGCTTTATAGAGACTGTGCTGAACATATGATGAGCAAGCACAAGGCAGCTGGGGCAAGCAAAATGTACCTTTACTGCAGAAAGAGAGAATGAATAGAGTCAAAGAAGTAGATAGACAAATGGACAGACAGAAGGGTGGGTATATACGGTATCAAACTGTTTTCCTCTTCAATTATGCTGAGAAAATATATTCAAAAAGATCAAAGTCTTGGCTATCAAAACCTGTAATGGGCCACCCTCCCAGTGATTTATTTTTTCCTAAAATACCATTTTCTGCAGCTCAAGACTTTTGTCAACTCTGTCAGACAAACAAAAAGTTACAGTATTTTAAAATAAAACCTCGAGAAAATGTTTAATACATTTATTTTTATTAAAAACAACATTATTTAATAAACTGTACTATCCCAAAGTTTGGTTTCTTTTGATTCTACAAATAAATCTATCTGACAAAGGTGACACCTCAATGACGGAGTTGGCATCATATAAAGACCTCAGACTATATAATATCCATCCATTAAAATTACGTGTTTAAAGGAAGAATATGCAATTTTTTGATCCATCAGTTGTCGCCCTTGAGCACCAGCATGAAACCAAAACAACTCGCGCCCCTTTGTAGTGTTAGCATGCTAATGCTAGCGATCTTTAGTAAAATATCGTAATAGAAAATGAATTAAACAAGGGACATGGAAATTGACAAATTTTGAAAAAAAAAGTATTAAATTACTCCATTAAAGAAAATGGAGTTACATCACACCTGTCAGACGGATGCATTTTACGGAGTTGACACAAATGTTATATTTTTTTCATTTAACAGCATATCGGCATATCGGAGGGTTGCCAGTTCAAGTCCAGAAATTGGCCTGGAAGCTGGAGAGGTGCCTGGGCACTGCCGAGGCAGCCCCCTCACTCTGAGACCTCTTCATTAGTGCATGTCCATAGGATCCTGTTTGTGTATTTCGGCCTTTGTTTGTGTAGCATGTTTACTAGACAGAGTGTAAAAATGAATTTCCCCTCGCGGGATCAATGGAGTATAAATTATAATTATGATATATGTGGTAAGTTGCCATTTCAGTTTTTTAAGTTTCTCAGAGTTCTGATTTTAGACAAGGGTCCTTTAGTTGTAGCTCACCTCTTTTTAGGCCTGATTGTTTTCTGACGGAGTTGAGAAAAATCTGGGACACATTTTAACTGGTCAAAATGTTAATTAAAAAATACATTTTAATATATAGATGACTATAATAGTACATTTTTACACCTATTGTATCAGTCAGTTTTGTAGTTTTGTAGCAGGTAAAATACCTGTAATAATTGTTCTGGCATCTCGAGGAGCCTAAGAGAGCTCAAGAGCTCTCAGGAAAGTAGGTGGTTAGTGACTGAGATTTCCAGATAGATACATGCAGTAATATGATGTACTGTATATGCAGAGAGACAGAGAGAGAGAGAGATAGAGAGAGAGAGAGAGAGAGAGGAGCTCAAGGTGCCAGTTCCCCCGGTAGTCTAAGCCTATAGCAGCATAACTAAGAGCTGGTCTATACCAGCACCAGCCCTAACTATAAGAGTTAACAAAAAAGAAAGTTTTAAGTCTATTCTTAAAAATACAGACTGTGTCTGAAGACGATTCCAGAGGAGAGGAGCCCGATAACTGAAGGCTTTACCTCCCATAGTACACTTTACCTCGAGAACATTACGGTCCCAGCATTCTGGGACCGTAATGTTCTCGAGGTACAGTACGGCACTAGTAGCTCCTTAAGATAAGATGGTGCCTGGCCATTTAGAGCTTTGTAAGTGAGAAGAAGGATCTTCAGTTCTATTCTAGACTGTATAGGGAGCCAGTGCAGAGAAGCCAACACAGGAGTAATGTGGTCCCTTTTCCTAGTTCTAGTCAGTACACGAGCTGCAGCATTCTGGACTAGTTGAAGAGTCTTTAGAGACTTACCAAAGCACCCTGACAAAAGACAATTACAATATTCCAATCTGGAGGTAACAAATGCATGAACTAGTTTTTCTGCATCATTTTGCAACAGGATATTCCTGATCTTGGATATATTACGAAGGTGAAAATAGGCTGTTCTTGAAATGTGCCTGATGTGAGAGCTAAAGGACATATCTTGATCAAATAGAACTCCTAGATTCCTAACAGTGGTGCTAGATGCCAGGCTGATGTCATTAAGGACAGTCAAATCACTAGAAAAAGTCTCTTTGAGGTTTTTAGGGCCTAACACAATAACTTCAGTCTTGTCTGAGTTAAGTAGCAAAACAATTCTGGTCATCCAGGTCCTAATGTCCTTAAGGCATGTTTCTAGCTTACATAACTGACTGGTGCCATCAGGCTTTATTGATACATAAAGCTGAGTATCATCTGCATAACAATGAAACTGTATGGAGTGTTTCCTCAGAATATTTCCAAGAGGAAGCATATATAATGTAAAGATAATTGGAGAATCTGGCCCTCCTTGGTGTTACTGGCCTGGCTGTACATCTAAATGAGGTCTGCCACCATGACAAACAGGCCAGGTCCTCCCTGTGCAGTCAGGATGCTGATGAGGATCATCTGTCACTGTGTGGCCCCCTTTGCTGGCCCTGCGAGCTTCTTGGTGATCTATAAAAATACACCCCAAAATGAAAAAGGTTGTGAACTAAATACTTCTAATTGTATTTATTTACATGATGTTAAGTAATTTGAGATACTATTACCTTAGTACCATTTTCAAAATAGACCAAACAACTGAAGTGATTCTGGCCTTGATGTGATCCATTATGGTCATGATGTCCTTCGCATACACTCTCATGAGTCATCTGTTGGTAGGTACAGCTACAGGCTCTGGAGGCTCTTGACAGACCACAGGGAGGAGGCAAGGACATGCCATAAAATCTGCACACATGACAAAGTACTTAGGCAGGTGCTGCTGCCACCCCTCACTATGATTCTCCCAACAGCTTACTTGTGTGTCAGGATGATGCGGAACTCTGACCAGTGCACTTCCGACAGTTAAAACAATGGATCCTTTATCATCGGAAAAAAAGAACACATAAGGTCAGAGTGACCTAAAGGACTGCCATCTCTTCATGTCATGGACTATTTACTTGAATAACCTCTAAATGTTGATAGAATATTGCAAAACACTAAGTGGGAAAAAGTGCTTGCCAAAGGCAAGAACCTGTATCTACAGCCATTGAAAACATAAACCATCAAGGAAGTCGCTCTTACTCATTTGGCAAAGGCACTAGATGCTTTGTGCCCTCCCACAATGAGTGTTGGCAGGTTTTCTAAGGACCAATCGCATGAAAAAATTTCTGGACAAGAGGGAAAAATGTGAATTGGAATTCTGATTTTAATTTGTTCATGTTAAAAAAGGTATGCCGAGTGGTCTATGTCTAGATGCTTTGTGCCCTCCCAGAGTGTTTTTTGGGCGTCTTGGCTCACTAGTTTTCACTGCTTTCTTTAGCCTTAAACAGAAAAGCAAGCCTCACACGTACAAGCCCCGTCCATGAAAACTAACAGCAGAGTGGCGCAGCGGAAGCGTGCTGGGCCCATAACCCAGAGGTCAATGGATCGAAACCATCCTCTGCTAATTGATGTCCATCTTTATTGGTCTGTGGTGTGTCCTTTGGATCAGTCTGACCTTATGTGCCAAGGGTAGCTCGCGCAACCTTCAGATTCCCCATAATTGAGCAAACATCTGCAAGTATCCAGCACATTGGCCTCCCCAATAGCACCAGGTCTTCTCAAAAGGTAGTGTGGCCGAGTGGTCTAAGGTGCTGGATTAAGGCTCCAGTCTCTCAGGAGGCGTGGGTTCAAATCCCACCACTGCCATCTGACAAGTACAACTGTATCCTTGCATATTTATGTGTGATAACCTAATTACATAAATAACCTCCAAAAGTTGATGCAAAACACTGAGTGGGAAAAAGTGCTTGCCAAAGGCAAGAACCTGTATCTACATCCATTTAAAACATTAACAAGGACTGCCATAAAACATTGACAAGGACTGCCATCTCTTCATGTCATCTAAATGTTGATAAAATGTTGCAAAACACTGAGTGGGAAAAAGTGCTTGCCAAAGGCAAGAACCTGTATCTACAGCCATTGCAAACATGAACCATCAAGGAAGTCGCTCTTACTCATTTGGCAAAGGCACTAGATGCTATGTGCCCTCCCAGAGTGTTTTTTGGGCGTCTTGGCTCACTAGTTTTCACTGCTTTCTTTAGCCTTAAACAGAAAAGGAAGCCTCACACGTACAAGCCCAGTCCATGAAAACTAACAGCAGAGTGGCGCAGCGGAAGCGTGCTGGGCCCATAACCCAGAGGTCGATGGATCGACACCATCCTCTGCTAATTGATGTCCATCTTTATTGGTCTGTGGTGTGTCCTTTGGATCAGTCTGACCTTATGTGCCAAGGGTAGCTAGCGCAAACTTCAGATTCCCCATAATTGAGCAAACATCTGCAAGTATCCAGCACATTGGCCTCCCAAATAGCATCAGGTCTTCTCAAAAGGTAGTGTGGCCGAGTGGTCTAAGGCGCTGGATTAAGGCTCCAGTCTCTCAGGAGGCGTGGGTTCAAATTCCACCACTGCCATCTGACAAGTACAACTGTATCCTTGCACATTTATGTGTGATAGCCTATTTACATAAATAACCTCCAAATGTTGATGCAAAACACTGAGTGGGAAAAAGTGCTTGCCAAAGGCAAGAACCTGTATCTACATCCATTTAAAACATTAACAAGGACTGCCATAAAACATTGACAAGGACTGCCATCTCTTCATGTCATCTAAATGTTGATAAAATGTTGCAAAACACTGAGTGGGAAAAAGTGCTTGACCAAGGCAAGAACCTGTATCTACAGCCATTGCAAACATGAACCATCAAGGAAGTCGCTCTTACTCATTTGGCAAAGGCACTAGATGCTATGTGCCCTCCCAGAGTGTTTTTTGGGTGTCTTGGCTCACTAGTTTTCACTGCTTTCTTTAGCCTTAAACAGAAAAGCAAGCCTCACACGTACAAGCCCAGTCCATAAAATCTAAGAGCAGAGTGGCGCAGCGGAAGGGTGCTGGGCCCATAACCCAGAGGTCGATTGATCGAAACCATCCTCTGCTAATTGATGTCCGTCTTTATTGGTCTGTGGTGTGTCCTTCGGATCAGTCTGACCTTATGTGCCAAGGGTAGATCGCGCAACCTTCAGATTCCCCATAATTGAGCAAACATCTGCAAGTATCCAGCACATTGGCCTCCCCAATAGCACCACATCTTCCTGAAAGGTAGTGTGGCCAAGTGGTCTAAGGCTCCAGTCTCTCAGGAGGCGTCGGTTCAAATCCCACCACTGCCATTTGACAAGGACAACTGTGTCCTCACATATTTGTGTGTGATAGACTATTTACATAAATAACCTCCAAATGTTGATGCAAAACACTGAGTGGGAAAAAGTGCTTGCCAAAGGCAAGAACCTGTATCTACATCCATTTAAAACATTAACAAGGCCTGCCATCACTGCCATAAAACATTGACAAGGACTGCCATCTCTTCATGTCATCTAAATGTTGATAAAATGTTGCAAAACACTGAGTGGGAAAAAGTGCTTGACCAAGGCAAGAACCTGTATCTACAGCCATTGAAAACATGAACCATCAAGGAAGTCGCTCTTACTCATTTGGCAAAGGCACTAGATGCTATGTGCCCTCCCAGAGTGTTTTTTGGGTGTCTTGGCTCACTAGTTTTCACTGCTTTCTTTAGCCTTAAACAGAAAAGCAAGCCTCACACGTACAAGCCCAGTCCATGAAAACTAAGAGCAGAGTGGCGCAGCGGAAGCGTGCTGGGCCCATAACCCAGAGGTCGATGGATGGAAACCATCCTCTGCTAATTGATGTCCATCTTTATTGGTCTGTGGTGTGTCCTTTGGATCAGTCTGACCTTATGTGCCAAGGGTAGCTCGCGCAACCTTCAGATTCCCCATAATTGAGCAAACATCTGCAAGTATCCAGCACATTGGCCTCCCCAATAGCACCAGATCTTCTCAAAAGGTAGTGCGGCTGAGTGGTCTAAGGCTCCAGTCTCTCAGGAGGCGTGGGTTCAAATCCCACCACTGCCATTTGACAAGGACAACTGTGTCCTCACATATTTGTGTGTGATAGACTATTTACATAAATAACCTCCAAATGTTGATGCAAAACACTGAGTGGGAAAAAGTGCTTGCCAAAGGCAAGAACCTGTATCTACATCCATTTGTAACATTAAGAAGGACTGCCATCACTGCCATAAAACATTGACAAGGACTGCCATCTCTTCATGTCATCTAAATGTTGATAAAATGTTGCAAAACACTGAGTGGGAAAAAGTGCTTGCCAAAGGCAAGAACCTGTATCTACAGCCATTGAAAACATGAACCATCAAGGAAGTCGCTCTTACTCATTTGGCAAAGGCACTAGATGCTATGTGCCCTCCCAGAGTGGTTTTTGGGCGTCTTGGCTCACTAGTTTTCACTGCTTTCTTTAGCCTTAAACAGAAAAGCAAGCCTCACACGTACAAGCCCAGTCCATGAAAACTAACAGCAGAGTGGCGCAGCGGAAGCGTGCTGGGCCCATAACCCAGAGGTCGATGGATGGAAACCATCCTCTGCTAATTGATGTCCATCTTTATTGGTCTGTGGTGTGTCCTTTGGATCAGTCTCACCTTATGTGCCAAGGGTAGCTCGCACAACCTTCAGATTCCCCATAATTGAGCAAACATCTGCAAGTATCCAGCACATTGGCCTCCCCAATAGCACCAGATCTTCTCAAAAGGTAGTGTGGCTGAGTGGTCTAAGGCTCCAGTCTCTCAGGAGGTGTGGGTTCAAATCCCACCACTGCCATTTGACAAGGACAACTGTGTCCTTGCATATTTGTGTGTGATAGCCTATTTACATAAATAACCTCCAAATGTTGATGCAAAACACTGAGTGGGAAAAAGTGCTTGCCAAAGGCAAGAACCTGTATCTACATCCATTTAAAACATTAAGAAGGACTGCCATCACTGCCATAAAACATTGACAAGGACTGCCATCTCTTCATGTCATCTAAATGTTGATAAAATGTTGCAAAACACTGAGTGGGAAAAAGTGCTTGCCAAAGGCAAGAACCTGTATCTACAGCCATTGAAAACATGAACCATCAAGGAAGTCGCTCTAACCCATTTGGCAAAGGCACTAGATGCTATGTGCCCTCCCAGAGTGTTTTTTGGGCATCTTGGATCACTAGTTTTCACCGCTTTCTTTATCCTTGAAAAGAAAAGGAAGCCTCACACGTACAAGCCCAGTCCATGAAAGCTAACAGCAGAGTGGCGCAGCAGAAGCGTGCTGGGCCCATAACCCAGAGGTCGATGGATCTAAACCATCCTCTGCTAATTGATGTCCATATTTATTGGTCTGTGGTGTGTCCTTTGGATCAGTCTGACCTTATGTGCCAAGGGTAGCTCGCGCAACCTTCAGATTCCCCATAATTGAGCAAACATCTGCAAGTATCCAGCACATTGGCCTCCCCAATAGCACCAAGTCTTTTAGAAAGGTAGTGTGGCAGAGTGGTCTAAGGCGCTGGATTAAGGCTCCAGTCTCTCAGGAGGCGTGGGTTTAAATTCCACCACTGCCATCTGACAAGTACAACTGTATCCTTGCATATTTATGTGTGATAGCCTATTTACATAAATAACCTCCAAATGTTGATGCAAAACACTGAGTGGGAAAAAGTGCTTGCCAAAGGCAAGAACCTGTATCTAAATCCATTTAAAACATTAACAAGGACTGCCATCACTGCCATAAAACATTGGCAAGGACTGCCATCTCTTCATGTCATCTAAATGTTGATAAAATGTTGCAAAACACTGAGTGGGAAAAAGTGCTTGACAAAGGCAAGAACCTGTATCTACAGCCATTGAAAACATGAACCATCAAGGAAGTCGCTCTTACTCATTTGGCAAAGGCACTAGATGCTATGTGCCCTCCCAGAGTGTTTTTTGGGCGTCTTGGCTCACTAGTTTTCACTGCTTTCTTCAGTCTGACCTTATGTGCCAAGGGTAGCTCGCGCAACCTTCAGATTCCCCATAATTGAGCAAACATCTGCAAGCACATTGGCCTCCCCAATAGCACCACGTCTTCCTGAAAGGTAGTGTGGCCGAGTGGTCTAAGGCGCTGGATTTAGGCTCCAGTCTCTCAGGAGGCGTGGGTTCAAATCCCACCACTGCCATTTGACAAGGACAACTGTGTCCTCACATATTTGTGTGTGATAGACTATTTACATAAATAACCTCCAAATGTTGATGCAAAACACTGAGTGGGAAAAAGTGCTTGCCAAAGGCAAGAACCTGTATCTACATCCATTTAAAACATTAACAAGGACTGCCATCACTGCCATAAAACATTGACAAGGACTGCCATCTCTTCATGTCATCTAAATGTTGATAAAATGTTGCAAAACACTGAGTGGGAAAAAGTGCTTGACCAAGGCAAGAACCTGTATCTACAGCCATTGAAAACATGAACCATCAAGGAAGACCAAGGCAAGAACCTGTATCTACAGCCATTGAAAACATGAACCATCAAGGAAGTCGCTCTAACTCATTTGGCAAAGGCACCAGATGCTATGTGCCCTCCCAGAGTGGTTTTTGGGCGTCTTGGCTCACTAGTTTTCACTGCTTTCTTCAGTCTGACCTTATGTGCCAAGGGTAGCTCGCGCAACCTTCAGATTCCCCATAATTGAGCAAACATCTGCAAGTATCCAGCACATTGGCCTCCCCAATAGCACCACATCTTCCTGAAAGGTAGTGTGGCCGAGTGGTCTAAGGCGCTGGATTTAGGCTCCAGTCTCTCAGGAGGCGTGGGTTCAAATCCCACCACTGCCATTTGACAAGGACAACTGTGTCCTCACATATTTGTGTGTGATAGACTATTTACATAAATAACCTCCAACCTCCAAATGTTGATGCAAAACACTGAGTTGGAAAAAGTGCTTGCCAAAGGCAAGAACCTGTATCTACATCCATTTAAAACATTAAGAAGGACTGCCATCACTGCCATAAAACATTGACAAGGACTGCCATCTCTTCATGTCATCTAAATGTTGATAAAATGTTGCAAAACACTGAATGGGAAAAAGTGCTTGCCAAAGGCAAGAACCTGTATCGACAGCCATTGAAAACATGAACCATCAAGGAAGTCGCTCTTACTCATTTGGCAAAGGCACTAGATGCTATGTGCCCTCCCAGAGTGTTTTTTGGGCGTCTTGGCTCACTAGTTTTCACTGCTTTCTTTAGCCTTAAACAGAAAAGCAAGCCTCACACGTACAAGCCCAGTCCATGAAAACTAAGAGCAGAGTGGCGCAGCGGAAGCATGCTGGGCCCATAACCCAGAGGTCGATGGATCAAAACCATCCTCTGCTAATTGATGTCCATCTTTATTGGTCTGTGGTGTGTCCTTTGGATCAGTCTGACCTTATGTGCCAAGGGTAGATCGCGCAACCTTCAGATTCCCCATAATTGAGCAAACATCTGCAAGTATCCAGCACATTGGCCTCCCCAATAGCGCCACATCTTCCTGAAAGGTAGTGTGGCAAAGTGGTCTAAGGCTCCAGTCTTTCAGGAGGCGTGGGTTCAAATCCCACCACTGCCATTTGACAAGGACAACTGTGTCCTCACATATTTGTGTGTGATAGACTGTTTACATAAATAACCTCCAAATGTTGATGCAAAACACTGAGTGGGAAAAAGTGCTTGCCAAAGGCAAGAACCTGTATCTACATCCATTTAAAACATTAACAAGGACTGCCATCACTGCCATAAAACATTGACAAGGACTGCCATCTCTTCATGTCATCTAAATGTTGATAAAATGTTGCAAAACACTGAGTGGGAAAAAGTGCTTGACCAAGGCAAGAACCTGTATCTACAGCCATTGCAAACATGAACCATCAAGGAAGTCGCTCTTACTCATTTGGCAAAGGCACTAGATGCTATGTGCCCTCCCAGAGTGTTTTTTGGGTGTCTTGGCTCACTAGTTTTCACTGCTTTCTTTAGCCTTAAACAGAAAAGCAAGCCTCACACGTACAAGCCCAGTCCATAAAAACTAAGAGCAGAGTGGCGCAGCGGAAGCGTGCTGGGCCCATAACCCAGAGGTCGATTGATCGAAACCATCCTCTGCTAATTGATGTCCGTCTTTATTGGTCTGTGGTGTGTCCTTTGGATCAGTCTGACCTTATGTGCCAAGGGTAGATCGCGCAACCTTCAGATTCCCCATAATTGAGCAAACATCTGCAAGTATCCAGCACATTGGCCTCCCCAATAGCACCACATCTTCCTGAAAGGTAGTGTGGCCAAGTGGTCTAAGGCTCCAGTCTCTCAGGAGGCGTGGGTTCAAATCCCACCACTGCCATTTGACAAGGACAACTGTGTCCTCACATATTTGTGTGTGATGGACTATTTACATAAATTATCTCCAAATGTTGATGCAAAACACTGAGTGGGAAAAAGTGCTTGCCAAAGGCAAGAACCTGTATCTACAGCCATTGAAAACATGAATCATCAAGGAAGTCGCTCTTACTCATTTGGCAAAGGCACTAGATGCTATGTGCCCTCCCAGAGTGTTTTTTGGGCGTCTTGGCTCACTAGTTTTCACTGCTTTCTTCAGTCTGACCTTATGTGCCAAGGGTAGCTCGCGCAACCTTCAGATTCCCCATAATTGAGCAAACATCTGCAAGTATCCAGCACATTGGCCTCCCCAATAGCACCAGATCTTCTCAAAAGGTAGTGTGGCTGAGTGGTCTAAGGCTCCAGTCTCTTAGGAGGCATGGGTTCAAATCCCACCACAGCCATTTGACAAGGACAACTGTGTCCTTGCATATTTGTGTGTGATAGCCTATTTACATAAATAACCTCCAAATGTTGATGCAAAACACTGAGTGGGAAAAAGTGCTTGCCAAAGGCAAGAACCTGTATCTACAGCCATTGAAAACATGAATCATCAAGGAAGTCGCTCTTACTCATTTGGCAAAGGCACTAGATGCTATGTGCCCTCCCAGAGTGTTTTTTGGGCGTCTTGGCTCACTAGTTTTCACTGCTTTCTTCAGTCTGACCTTATGTGCCAAGGGTAGCTCGCGCAACCTTCAGATTCCCCATAATTGAGCAAACATCTGCAAGTATCCAGCACATTGGCCTCCCCAATAGCACCAGATCTTCTCAAAAGGTAGTGTGGCTGAGTGGTCTAAGGCTCTAGTCTCTCAGGAGGCATGGGTTCAAATCCCACCACAGCCATTTGACAAGGACAACTGTGTCCTTGCATATTTGTGTGTGATAGCCTATTTACATAAATAACCTCCAAATGTTGATGCAAAACACTGAGTGGGAAAAAGTGCTTGCCAAAGGCAAGAACCTGTATCTACATCCATTTAAAACATTATGAAGGACTGCCATCACTGCCATAAAACATTGACAAGGACTGCCATCTCTTCATGTCATCTAAATGTTGATAAAATGTTGCAAAACACTGAGTGGGAAAAAGTATCTAGCACATTGGCCTCCCCAATAGCACCAGGTCTTCTCAAAAGGTAGTGTGGCTGAGTGGTCTAAGGCTCCAGTCTCTCAGAAGGCGTGGGTTCAAATCCCACCACTGCCATTTGACAAGGACAACTGTGTCCTCACATATTTGTGTGTGATAGACTATTTACATAAATAACCTCCAAATGTTGATGCAAAACACTGAGTGGGAAAAAGTGCTTGCCAAAGGCAAGAACCTGTATCTACATCCATTTAAAACATTAAGAAGGACTGCCATCACTGCCATAAAACATTGACAAGGACTGCCATCTCTTCATGTCATCTAAATGTTGATAAAATGTTGCAAAACACTGAGTGGGAAAAAGTGCTTGCCAAAGGCAAGAACCTGTATCTACAGCCATTGAAAACATGAACCATCAAGGAAGTCGCTCTTACTCATTTGGCAAAGGCACTAGATGCTATGTGCCCTCCCAGAGTGGTTTTTGGGCGTCTTGGCTCACTAGTTTTCACTGCTTTCTTCAGTCTGACCTTATGTGCCAAGGGTAGCTCGCGCAACCTTCAGATTCCCCATAATTGAGCAAACATCTGCAAGTATCCAGCACATTGGCCTCCCACATAGCACCAGGTCTTCTCAAAAGGTAGTGTGGCCGAGTGGTCTAAGGCGCTGGATTAAGGCTTCAGTCTCTCAGGAGGCGTGGGTTCAAATCCCACCACTGCCATTTGACAAGGACAACTGTGTCCTCACATACTTGTGTGTGATAGACTATTTACATAAATTATCTCCAAATGTTGATGCAAAACACTGAGTGGGAAAAAGTGCTTGCCAAAGGCAAGAACCTGTATCTACATCCATTTAAAACATTAACAAGGACTGCCATCACTGCCATAAAACATTGAAAAGGACTGCCTTCTCTTCATGTCATGTAAATGTTGATAAAATGTTGCAAAACACTGAGTGGGAAAAAGTGCTTGCCAAAGGCAAGAACCTGTATCTACAGCCATTGAAAACATGAATCATCAAGGAAGTCACTCTTACTCATTTGGCAAAGGCACTAGATGCTATGTGCCCTCCCAGAGTGTTTTTTGGGCGTCTTGGCTCACTAGTTTTCACTGCTTTCTTTAGCCTTAAACAGAACAGCAAGCCTCACACGTACAAGCCCAGTCCATAAAACCTAAGAGCAGAGTGGCGCAGCGGAAGCGTGCTGGGCCCATAACCCAGAGGTCGATGGATCGAAACCATCCTCTGCTAATTGATGTCCATCTTTATTGGTCTGTGGTGTGTCCTTTGGATCAGTCTGACCTTATGTGCCAAGGGTAGATCGCGCAACCTTCAGATTCCCCATAATTGAGCAAACATCTGCAAGTATCCAGCACATTGGCCTCCCCAATAGCACCACATCTTCCTGAAAGGTAGTGTGGCTGAGTGGTCTAAGGCTCCAGTCTCTCAGGAGGCATGGGTTCAAATCCCACCACTGCCATTTGACAAGGACAACTGTGTCCTCACATATTTGTGTGTGATCGACTATTTACATAAATAACCTCCAAATGTTGATGCAAAACACTGAGTGGGAAAAAGTGCTTGCCAAAGGCAAGAACCTGTATCTACATCCATTTAAAACATTAACAAGGACTGCCATCACTGCCATAAAACATTGACAAGCACTGCCATCTCTTCATGTCATCTAAATGTTGATAAAATGTTGCAAAACACTGAGTGGGAAAAAGTGCTTGACCAAGGCAAGAACCTGTATCTACAGCCATTGAAAACATGAACCATCAAGGAAGTCGCTCTTACTCATTTGGCAAAGGCACTAGATGCTATGTGCCCTCCCAGAGTGGTTTTTGGGCGTCTTGGCTCACTAGTTTTCACTGCTTTCTTTAGCCTTAAACAGAAAAGCAAGCCTCACACGTACAAGCCCAGTCCATGAAAACTAACAGCAGAGTGGCGCAGCGGAAGCGTGCTGGGCCCATAACCCAGAGGTCGATGGATCGAAACCATCCTCTGCTAATTGATGTCCATCTTTATTGGTCTGTGGTGTGTCCTTTGGATCAGTCTCACCTGATGTGCCAAGGGTAGCTCGCACAACCTTCAGATTCCCCATAATTGAGCAAACATCTGCAAGTATCCAGCACATTGGCCTCCCCAATAGCACCAGATCTTCTCAAAAGGTAGTGTGGCTGAGTGGTCTAAGGCTCCAGTCTCTCAGGAGGCGTGGGTTCAAATCCCACCACAGCCATTTGACAAGGACAACTGTGTCCTTGCATATTTGTGTGTGATAGCCTATTTACATAAATAACCTCCAAATGTTGATGCAAAACACTGAGTGGGAAAAAGTGCTTGCCAAAGGCAAGAACCTGTATCTACATCCATTTAAAACATTATGAAGGACTGCCATCACTGCCATAAAACATTGACAAGGACTGCCATCTCTTCATGTCATCTAAATGTTGATAAAATGTTGCAAAACACTGAGTGGGAAAAAGTATCTAGCACATTGGCCTCCCCAATAGCACCAGGTCTTCTCAAAAGGTAGTGTGGCTGAGTGGTCTAAGGCTCCAGCCTCTCAGGAGGCATGGGTTCAAATCCCACCACTGCCATTTGACAAGGACAACTGTGTCCTCACATATTTCTGTGTGATAGACTATTTACATAAATAACCTCCAAATGTTGATGCAAAACACTGAGTGGGAAAAAGTGCTTGCCAAAGGCAAGAACCTGTATCTACATCCATTTAAAACATTAAGAAGGACTGCCATCACTGCCATAAAACATTGACAAGGACTGCCATCTCTTCATGTCATCTAAATGTTGATAAAATGTTGCAAAACACTGAGTGGGAAAAGTGCTTGACAAAGGCAAGAACCTGTATCTACAGCCATTGAAAACATGAACCATCAAGGAAGTCGCTCTTACTCATTTGGCAAAGGCACTAGATGCTATGTGCCCTCCCAGAGTGTTTTTTGGGCGTCTTGGCTCACTAGTTTTCACTGCTTTCTTTAGCCTTAAACAGAACAGCAAGCCTCACACGTACAAGCCCAGTCCATAAAACCTAAGAGCAGAGTGGCGCAGCGGAAGCGTGCTGGGCCCATAACCCAGAGGTCGATGGATCGAAACCATCCTCTGCTAATTGATGTCCATCTTTATTGGTCTGTGGTGTGTCCTTTGGATCAGTCTGACCTTATGTGCCAAGGGTAGATCGCGCAACCTTCAGATTCCCCATAATTGAGCAAACATCTGCAAGTATCCAGCACATTGGCCTCCCCAATAGCACCACATCTTCCTGAAAGGTAGTGTGGCTGAGTGGTCTAAGGCTCCAGTCTCTCAGGAGGCGTGGGTTCAAATCCCACCACTGCCATTTGACAAGGACAACTGTGTCCTCACATATTTGTGTGTGATCGACTATTTACATAAATAACCTCCAAATGTTGATGCAAAACACTGAGTGGGAAAAAGTGCTTGCCAAAGGCAAGAACCTGTATCTACATCCATTTAAAACATTAACAAGGACTGCCATCACTGCCATAAAACATTGACAAGCACTGCCATCTCTTCATGTCATCTAAATGTTGATAAAATGTTGCAAAACACTGAGTGGGAAAAAGTGCTTGACCAAGGCAAGAACCTGTATCTACAGCCATTGAAAACATGAACCATCAAGGAAGTCGCTCTTACTCATTTGGCAAAGGCACTAGATGCTATGTGCCCTCCCAGAGTGGTTTTTGGGCGTCTTGGCTCACTAGTTTTCACTGCTTTCTTTAGCCTTAAACAGAAAAGCAAGCCTCACACGTACAAGCCCAGTCCATGAAAACTAACAGCAGAGTGGCGCAGCGGAAGCGTGCTGGGCCCATAACCCAGAGGTCGATGGATCGAAACCATCCTCTGCTAATTGATGTCCATCTTTATTGGTCTGTGGTGTGTCCTTTGGATCAGTCTCACCTGATGTGCCAAGGGTAGCTCGCACAACCTTCAGATTCCCCATAATTGAGCAAACATCTGCAAGTATCCAGCACATTGGCCTCCCCAATAGCACCAGATCTTCTCAAAAGGTAGTGTGGCTGAGTGGTCTAAGGCTCCAGTCTCTCAGGAGGCGTGGGTTCAAATCCCACCACAGCCATTTGACAAGGACAACTGTGTCCTTGCATATTTGTGTGTGATAGCCTATTTACATAAATAACCTCCAAATGTTGATGCAAAACACTGAGTGGGAAAAAGTGCTTGCCAAAGGCAAGAACCTGTATCTACATCCATTTAAAACATTATGAAGGACTGCCATCACTGCCATAAAACATTGACAAGGACTGCCATCTCTTCATGTCATCTAAATGTTGATAAAATGTTGCAAAACACTGAGTGGGAAAAAGTATCTAGCACATTGGCCTCCCCAATAGCACCAGGTCTTCTCAAAAGGTAGTGTGGCTGAGTGGTCTAAGGCTCCAGCCTCTCAGGAGGCATGGGTTCAAATCCCACCACTGCCATTTGACAAGGACAACTGTGTCCTCACATATTTCTGTGTGATAGACTATTTACATAAATAACCTCCAAATGTTGATGCAAAACACTGAGTGGGAAAAAGTGCTTGCCAAAGGCAAGAACCTGTATCTACATCCATTTAAAACATTAAGAAGGACTGCCATCACTGCCATAAAACATTGACAAGGACTGCCATCTCTTCATGTCATCTAAATGTTGATAAAATGTTGCAAAACACTGAGTGGGAAAAGTGCTTGACAAAGGCAAGAACCTGTATCTACAGCCATTGAAAACATGAACCATCAAGGAAGTCGCTCTTACTCATTTGGCAAAGGCACTAGATGCTATGTGCCCTCCCAGAGTGGTTTTTGGGAGTCTTGGCTCACTAGTTTTCACTGCTTTCTTCAGTCTGACCTTATGTGCCAAGGGTAGCTCGCGCAACCTTCAGATTCCCCATAATTGAGCAAACATCTGCAAGTATCCAGCACATTGGCCTCCCCAATAGCACCACGTTTTCCTGAAAGGTAGTGTGGCCGAGTGGTCTAAGGCGCTGGATTTAGGCTCCAGTCTCTCAGGAGGCGTGGGTTCAAATCCCACCACTGCCATTTGACAAGGACAACTGTGTCCTCACATATTTGTGTGTGATAGACTATTTACATAAATAACCTCCAAATGTTGATGCAAAACACTGAGTGGGAAAAAGTGCTTGCCAAAGGCAAGAACCTTTATCTACATCCATTTAAAACATTAACAAGGACTGCCATCACTGCCATAAAACATTGACAAGGACTGCCATCTCTTCATGTCATCTAAATGTTGATAAAATGTTGCAAAACACTGAGTGGGAAAAAGTGCTTGACCAAGGCAAGAACCTGTATCTACAGCCATTGAAAACATGAACCATCAAGGAAGTCGCTCTTACTCATTTGGCAAAGGCACTAGATGCTATGTGCCCTCCCAGAGTGGTTTTTGGGCGTCTTGGCTCACTAGTTTTCACTGCTTTCTTCAGTCTGACCTTATGTGCCAAGGGTAGCTCGCGCAACCTTCAGATTCCCCATAATTGAGCAAACATCTGCAAGTATCCAGCACATTGGCCTCCCCAATAGCACCAGGTCTTCTCAAAAGGTAGTGTGGCTGAGTGGTCTAAGGCTCCAGCCTCTCAGGAGGCGTGGGTTCAAATCCCACCACTGCCATTTGACAAGGACAACTGTGTCCTCACATATTTGTGTGTGATGGACTATTTACATAAATTATCTCCAAATGTTGATGCAAAACACTGAGTGGGAAAAAGTGCTTGCCAAAGGCAAGAACTTGTATCTACAGCCATTGAAAACATGAATCATCAAGGAAGTCGCTCTTACTCATTTGGCAAAGGCACTAGATGCTATGTGCCCTCCCAGAGTGTTTTTTGGGCGTCTTGGCTCACTAGTTTTCACTGCTTTCTTCAGTCTGACCTTATGTGCCAAGGGTAGCTCGCGCAACCTTCAGATTCCCCATAATTGAGCAAACATCTGCAAGTATCCAGCACATTGGCCTCCCACATAGCACCAGGTCTTCTCAAAAGGTAGTGTGGCCGAGTGGTCTAGTTTTCACTGCTTTCTTTAGCCTTAAACAGAAAAGCAAGCCTCACACGTACAAGCCCAGTCCATGAAAACTAAGAGCAGAGTGGCGCAGCGGAAGCGTGCTGGGCCCATAACCCAGAGGTCGATGGATCGAAACCATCCTCTGCTAATTGATGTCCATCTTTATTGGTCTGTGGTGTGTCCTTTGGATCAGTCTGACCTTATGTGCCAAGGGTAGCTCACGCAACCTTCAGATTCCCCATAATTGAGCAGACATCTGCAAGTATCCAGCACATTGGCCTCCCCAATAGCACCACATCTTCCTGAAAGGTAGTGTGGCCAAGTGGTCTAAGGCTCCAGTCTCTCAGGAGGCGTGGGTTCAAATCCCACCACTGCCATTTGACAAGGACAACTGTGTCCTCACATATTTGTGTGTGATAGACTATTTACATAAATAACCTCCAAATGTTGATGCAAAACACTGAGTGGGAAAAAGTGCTTGCCAAAGGCAAGAACCTGTATCTACATCCATTTAAAACATTAACAAGGACTGCCATCACTGCCATAAAACATTGACAAGGACTGCCATCTCTTCATGTCATCTAAATGTTGATAAAATGTTGCAAAACACTGAGTGGGAAAAAGTGCTTGACCAAGGCAAGAACCTGTATCTACAGCCATTGCAAACATGAACCATCAAGGAAGTCGCTCTTACTCATTTGGCAAAGGCACTAGATGCTATGTGCCCTCCCAGAGTGTTTTTTGGGTGTCTTGGCTCACTAGTTTTCACTGCTTTCTTTAGCCTTAAACAGAAAAGCAAGCCTCACACGTACAAGCCCAGTCCATGAAAACTAACAGCAGAGTGGCGCAGCGGAAGCGTGCTGGGCCCATAACCCAGAGGTCGATGGATCGAAACCATCCTCTGCTAATTGATGTCCATCTTTATTGGTCTGTGGTGTGTCCTTTGGATCAGTCTGACCTTATGTGCCAAGGGTAGATCGCGCAACCTTCAGATTCCCCATAATTGAGCAAACATCTGCAAGTATCCAGCACATTGGCCTCCCCAATAGCACCACATCTTCCTGAAAGGTAGTGTGGCCAAGTGGTCTAAGGCTCCAGTCTCTCAGGAGGCGTGGGTTCAAATCCCACCACTGCCATTTGACAAGGACAACTGTGTCCTCACATATTTGTGTGTGATAGACTATTTACATAAATAACCTCCAAATGTTGATGCAAAACACTGAGTGGGAAAAAGTGCTTGCCAAAGGCAAGAACCTGTATCTACATCCATTTAAAACATTAACAAGGACTGCCATCACTGCCATAAAACATTGACAAGGACTGCCATCTCTTCATGTCATCTAAATGTTGATAAAATGTTGCAAAACACTGAGTGGGAAAAAGTGCTTGCCCAAGGCAAGAACCTGTATCTACAGCCATTGCAAACATGAACCATCAAGGAAGTCGCTCTTACTCATTTGGCAAAGGCACTAGATGCTATGTGCCCTCCCAGAGTGTTTTTTGGGTGTCTTGGCTCACTAGTTTTCACTGCTTTCTTTAGCCTTAAACAGAAAAGCAAGCCTCACACGTACAAGCCCAGTCCACGAAAACTAACAGCAGAGTGGCGCAGCGGAAGCGTGCTGGGCCCATAACCCAGAGGTCGATGGATCGAAACCATCCTCTGCTAATTGATGTCCATCTTTATTGGTCTGTGGTGTGTCCTTTGGATCAGTCTGACCTTATGTGCCAAGGGTAGATCGCGCAACCTTCAGATTCCCCATAATTGAGCAAACATCTGCAAGTATCCAGCACATTGACCTCCCCAATAGCACCACATCTTCCTGAAAGGTAGTGTGGCCAAGTGGTCTAAGGCTCCAGTCTCTCAGGAGGCGTGGGTTCAAATCCCACCACTGCCATTTGACAAGGACAACTGTGTCCTCACATATTTGTGTGTGATAGACTATTTACATAAATAACCTCCAAATGTTGATGCAAAACACTGAGTGGGAAAAAGTGCTTGCCAAAGGCAAGAACCTGTATCTACATCCATTTAAAACATTAACAAGGACTGCCATCACTGCCATAATACATTGACAAGGACTGCCATCTCTTCATGTCATCTAAATGTTGATAAAATGTTGCAAAACACTGAGTGGGAAAAAGTGCTTGACCAAGGCAAGAACCTGTATCTACAGCCATTGCAAACATGAACCATCAAGGAAGTCGCTCTTACTCATTTGGCAAAGGCACTAGATGCTATGTGCCCTCCCAGAGTGTTTTTTGGGTGTCTTGGCTCACTAGTTTTCACTGCTTTCTTTAGCCTTAAACAGAAAAGCAAGCCTCACACGTACAAGCCCAGTCCATGAAAACTAACAGCAGAGTGGCGCAGCGGAAGCGTGCTGGGCCCATAACCCAGAGGTCGATGGATCGAAACCATCCTCTGCTAATTGATGTCCATCTTTATTGGTCTGTGGTTTGTCCTTTGGATCAGTCTGACCTTATGTGCCAAGGGTAGATCGCGCAACCTTCAGATTCCCCATAATTGAGCAAACATCTGCAAGTATCCAGCACATTGGCCTCCCCAATAGCACCACATCTTCCTGAAAGGTAGTGTGGCCAAGTGGTCTAAGGCTCCAGTCTCTCAGGAGGCGTGGGTTCAAATCCCACCACTGCCATTTGACAAGGACAACTGTGTCCTCACATATTTGTGTGTGATAGACTATTTACATAAATAACCTCCAAATGTTGATGCAAAACACTGAGTGGGAAAAAGTGCTTGCCAAAGGCAAGAACCTGTATCTACATCCATTTAAAACATTAACAAGGACTGCCATCACTGCCATAAAACATTGACAAGGACTGCCATCTCTTCATGTCATCTAAATGTTGATAAAATGTTGCAAAACACTGAGTGGGAAAAAGTGCTTGACCAAGGCAAGAACCTGTATCTACAGCCATTGCAAACATGAACCATCAAGGAAGTCGCTCTTACTCATTTGGCAAAGGCACTAGATGCTATGTGCCCTCCCAGAGTGTTTTTTGGGTCTCTTGGCTCACTAGTTTTCACTGCTTTCTTTAGCCTTAAACAGAAAAGCAAGCCTCACACGTACAAGCCCAGTCCATGAAAACTAACAGCAGAGTGGCGCAGCGGAAGCGTGCTGGGCCCATAACCCAGAGGTCGATGGATCGAAACCATCCTCTGCTAATTGATGTCCATCTTTATTGGTCTGTGGTGTGTCCTTTGGATCAGTCTGACCTTATGTGCCAAGGGTAGCTCACGCAACCTTCAGATTCCCCATAATTGAGCAGACATCTGCAAGTATCCAGCACATTGGCCTCCCCAATAGCACCACATCTTCCTGAAAGGTAGTGTGGCCAAGTGGTCTAAGGCTTCAGTCTCTCAGGAGGCGTGGGTTCAAATCCCACCACTGCCATTTGACAAGGACAACTGTGTCCTCACATATTTGTGTGTGATAGACTATTTACATAAATAACCTCCAAATGTTGATGCAAAACACTGAGTGGGAAAAAGTGCTTGCCAAAGGCAAGAACCTGTATCTACATCCATTTAAAACATTAACAAGGACTGCCATCACTGCCATAAAACATTGACAAGGACTGCCATCTCTTCATGTCATCTAAATGTTGATAAAATGTTGCAAAACACTGAGTGGGAAAAAGTGCTTGACCAAGGCAAGAACCTGTATCTACAGCCATTGCAAACATGAACCATCAAGGAAGTCGCTCTTACTCATTTGGCAAAGGCACTAGATGCTATGTGCCCTCCCAGAGTGTTTTTTGGGTGTCTTGGCTCACTAGTTTTCACTGCTTTCTTTAGCCTTAAACAGAAAAGCAAGCCTCACACGTACAAGCCCAGTCCATGAAAACTAACAGCAGAGTGGCGCAGCGGAAGCGTGCTGGGCCCATAACCCAGAGGTCGATGGATCGAAACCATCCTCTGCTAATTGATGTCCATCTTTATTGGTCTGTGGTGTGTCCTTTGGATCAGTCTGACCTTATGTGCCAAGGGTAGATCGCGCAACCTTCAGATTCCCCATAATTGAGCAAACATCTGCAAGTATCCAGCACATTGGCCTCCCCAATAGCACCACATCTTCCTGAAAGGTAGTGTGGCCAAGTGGTCTAAGGCTCCAGTCTCTCAGGAGGTGTGGGTTCAAATCCCACCACTGCCATTTGACAAGGACAACTGTGTCCTCACATATTTGTGTGTGATAGACTATTTACATAAATAACCTCCAAATGTTGATGCAAAACACTGAGTGGGAAAAAGTGCTTGCCAAAGGCAAGAACCTGTATCTACATCCATTTAAAACATTAACAAGGACTGCCATCACTGCCATAAAACATTGACAAGGACTGCCATCTCTTCATGTCATCTAAATGTTGATAAAATGTTGCAAAACACTGAGTGGGAAAAAGTGCTTGACCAAGGCAAGAACCTGTATCTACAGCCATTGCAAACATGAACCATCAAGGAAGTCGCTCTTACTCATTTGGCAAAGGCACTAGATGCTATGTGCCCTCCCAGAGTGTTTTTTGGGTGTCTTGGCTCACTAGTTTTCACTGCTTTCTTTAGCCTTAAACAGAAAAGCAAGCCTCACACGTACAAGCCCAGTCCATGAAAACTGACAGCAGAGTGGCGCAGCGGAAGCGTGCTGGGCCCATAACCCAGAGGTCGATGGATCGAAACCATCCTCTGCTAATTGATGTCCATCTTTATTGGTCTGTGGTGTGTCCTTTGGATCAGTCTGACCTTATGTGCCAAGGGTAGATCGCGCAACCTTCAGATTCCCCATAATTGAGCAAACATCTGCAAGTATCCAGCACATTGACCTCCCCAATAGCACCACATCTTCCTGAAAGGTAGTGTGGCCAAGTGGTCTAAGGCTCCAGTCTCTCAGGAGGCGTGGGTTCAAATCCCACCACTGCCATTTGACAAGGACAACTGTGTCCTCACATATTTGTGTGTGATAGACTATTTACATAAATAACCTCCAAATGTTGATGCAAAACACTGAGTGGGAAAAAGTGCTTGCCAAAGGCAAGAACCTGTATCTACATCCATTTAAAACATTAACAAGGACTGCCATCACTGCCATAATACATTGACAAGGACTGCCATCTCTTCATGTCATCTAAATGTTGATAAAATGTTGCAAAACACTGAGTGGGAAAAAGTGCTTGACCAAGGCAAGAACCTGTATCTACAGCCATTGCAAACATGAACCATCAAGGAAGTCGCTCTTACTCATTTGGCAAAGGCACTAGATGCTATGTGCCCTCCCAGAGTGTTTTTTGGGTGTCTTGGCTCACTAGTTTTCACTGCTTTCTTTAGCCTTAAACAGAAAAGCAAGCCTCACACGTACAAGCCCAGTCCATGAAAACTAACAGCAGAGTGGCGCAGCGGAAGCGTGCTGGGCCCATAACCCAGAGGTCGATGGATCGAAACCATCCTCTGCTAATTGATGTCCATCTTTATTGGTCTGTGGTTTGTCCTTTGGATCAGTCTGACCTTATGTGCCAAGGGTAGATCGCGCAACCTTCAGATTCCCCATAATTGAGCAAACATCTGCAAGTATCCAGCACATTGGCCTCCCCAATAGCACCACATCTTCCTGAAAGGTAGTGTGGCCAAGTGGTCTAAGGCTCCAGTCTCTCAGGAGGCATGGGTTCAAATCCCACCACTGCCATTTGACAAGGACAACTGTGTCCTCACATATTTGTGTGTGATAGACTATTTACATAAATAACCTCCAAATGTTGATGCAAAACACTGAGTGGGAAAAAGTGCTTGCCAAAGGCAAGAACCTGTATCTACATCCATTTAAAACATTAACAAGGACTGCCATCACTGCCATAAAACATTGACAAGGACTGCCATCTCTTCATGTCATCTAAATGTTGATAAAATGTTGCAAAACACTGAGTGGGAAAAAGTGCTTGACCAAGGCAAGAACCTGTATCTACAGCCATTGCAAACATGAACCATCAAGGAAGTCGCTCTTACTCATTTGGCAAAGGCACTAGATGCTATGTGCCCTCCCAGAGTGTTTTTTGGGTCTCTTGGCTCACTAGTTTTCACTGCTTTCTTTAGCCTTAAACAGAAAAGCAAGCCTCACACGTACAAGCCCAGTCCATGAAAACTAACAGCAGAGTGGCGCAGCGGAAGCGTGCTGGGCCCATAACCCAGAGGTCGATGGATCGAAACCATCCTCTGCTAATTGATGTCCATCTTTATTGGTCTGTGGTGTGTCCTTTGGATCAGTCTGACCTTATGTGCCAAGGGTAGCTCACGCAACCTTCAGATTCCCCATAATTGAGCAGACATCTGCAAGTATCCAGCACATTGGCCTCCCCAATAGCACCACATCTTCCTGAAAGGTAGTGTGGCCAAGTGGTCTAAGGCTTCAGTCTCTCAGGAGGCGTGGGTTCAAATCCCACCACTGCCATTTGACAAGGACAACTGTGTCCTCACATATTTGTGTGTGATAGACTATTTACATAAATAACCTCCAAATGTTGATGCAAAACACTGAGTGGGAAAAAGTGCTTGCCAAAGGCAAGAACCTGTATCTACATCCATTTAAAACATTAACAAGGACTGCCATCACTGCCATAAAACATTGACAAGGACTGCCATCTCTTCATGTCATCTAAATGTTGATAAAATGTTGCAAAACACTGAGTGGGAAAAAGTGCTTGACCAAGGCAAGAACCTGTATCTACAGCCATTGCAAACATGAACCATCAAGGAAGTCGCTCTTACTCATTTGGCAAAGGCACTAGATGCTATGTGCCCTCCCAGAGTGTTTTTTGGGTGTCTTGGCTCACTAGTTTTCACTGCTTTCTTTAGCCTTAAACAGAAAAGCAAGCCTCACACGTACAAGCCCAGTCCATGAAAACTAACAGCAGAGTGGCGCAGCGGAAGCGTGCTGGGCCCATAACCCAGAGGTCGATGGATCGAAACCATCCTCTGCTAATTGATGTCCATCTTTATTGGTCTGTGGTGTGTCCTTTGGATCAGTCTGACCTTATGTGCCAAGGGTAGATCGCGCAACCTTCAGATTCCCCATAATTGAGCAAACATCTGCAAGTATCCAGCACATTGGCCTCCCCAATAGCACCACATCTTCCTGAAAGGTAGTGTGGCCAAGTGGTCTAAGGCTCCAGTCTCTCAGGAGGTGTGGGTTCAAATCCCACCACTGCCATTTGACAAGGACAACTGTGTCCTCACATATTTGTGTGTGATAGACTATTTACATAAATAACCTCCAAATGTTGATGCAAAACACTGAGTGGGAAAAAGTGCTTGCCAAAGGCAAGAACCTGTATCTACATCCATTTAAAACATTAACAAGGACTGCCATCACTGCCATAAAACATTGACAAGGACTGCCATCTCTTCATGTCATCTAAATGTTGATAAAATGTTGCAAAACACTGAGTGGGAAAAAGTGCTTGACCAAGGCAAGAACCTGTATCTACAGCCATTGCAAACATGAACCATCAAGGAAGTCGCTCTTACTCATTTGGCAAAGGCACTAGATGCTATGTGCCCTCCCAGAGTGTTTTTTGGGTGTCTTGGCTCACTAGTTTTCACTGCTTTCTTTAGCCTTAAACAGAAAAGCAAGCCTCACACGTACAAGCCCAGTCCATGAAAACTGACAGCAGAGTGGCGCAGCGGAAGCGTGCTGGGCCCATAACCCAGAGGTCGATGGATCGAAACCATCCTCTGCTAATTGATGTCCATCTTTATTGGTCTGTGGTGTGTCCTTTGGATCAGTCTGACCTTATGTGCCAAGGGTAGATCGCGCAACCTTCAGATTCCCCATAATTGAGCAAACATCTGCAAGTATCCAGCACATTGGCCTCCCCAATAGCACCACATCTTCCTGAAAGGTAGTGTGGCCAAGTGGTCTAAGGCTCCAGTCTCTCAGGAGGCGTGGGTTCAAATCCCACCACTGCCATTTGACAAGGACAACTGTGTCCTCACATATTTGTGTGTGATAGACTATTTACATAAATAACCTCCAAATGTTGATGCAAAACACTGAGTGGGAAAAAGTGCTTGCCAAAGGCAAGAACCTGTATCTACATCCATTTAAAACATTAACAAGGACTGCCATCACTGCCATAATACATTGACAAGGACTGCCATCTCTTCATGTCATCTAAATGTTGATAAAATGTTGCAAAACACTGAGTGGGAAAAAGTGCTTGACCAAGGCAAGAACCTGTATCTACAGCCATTGCAAACATGAACCATCAAGGAAGTCGCTCTTACTCATTTGGCAAAGGCACTAGATGCTATGTGCCCTCCCAGAGTGTTTTTTGGGTGTCTTGGCTCACTAGTTTTCACTGCTTTCTTTAGCCTTAAACAGAAAAGCAAGCCTCACACGTACAAGCCCAGTCCATGAAAACTAAGAGCAGAGTGGCGCAGCGGAAGCGTGCTGGGCCCATAACCCAGAGGTCGATGGATCGAAACCATCCTCTGCTAATTGATGTCCATCTTTATTGGTCTGTGGTTTGTCCTTTGGATCAGTCTGACCTTATGTGCCAAGGGTAGATCGCGCAACCTTCAGATTCCCCATAATTGAGCAAACATCTGCAAGTATCCAGCACATTGGCCTCCCCAATAGCACCACATCTTCCTGAAAGGTAGTGTGGCCAAGTGGTCTAAGGCTCCAGTCTCTCAGGAGGCGTGGGTTCAAATCCCACCACTGCCATTTGACAAGGACAACTGTGTCCTCACATATTTCTGTGTGATAGACTATTTACATAAATAACCTCCAAATGTTGATGCAAAACACTGAGTGGGAAAAAGTGCTTGCCAAAGGCAAGAACCTGTATCTACATCCATTTAAAACATTAACAAGGACTGCCATCACTGCCATAATACATTGACAAGGACTGCCATCTCTTCATGTCATCTAAATGTTGATAAAATGTTGCAAAACACTGAGTGGGAAAAAGTGCTTGACCAAGGCAAGAACCTGTATCTACAGCCATTGCAAACATGAACCATCAAGGAAGTCGCTCTTACTCATTTGGCAAAGGCACTAGATGCTATGTGCCCTCCCAGAGTGTTTTTTGGGTGTCTTGGCTCACTAGTTTTCACTGCTTTCTTTAGCCTTAAACAGAAAAGCAAGCCTCACACGTACAAGCCCAGTCCATGAAAACTAAGAGCAGAGTGGCGCAGCGGAAGCGTGCTGGGCCCATAACCCAGAGGTCGATGGATCGAAACCATCCTCTGCTAATTGATGTCCATCTTTATTGGTCTGTGGTTTGTCCTTTGGATCAGTCTGACCTTATGTGCCAAGGGTAGATCGCGCAACCTTCAGATTCCCCATAATTGAGCAAACATCTGCAAGTATCCAGCACATTGGCCTCCCCAATAGCACCACATCTTCCTGAAAGGTAGTGTGGCCAAGTGGTCTAAGGCTCCAGTCTCTCAGGAGGCGTGGGTTCAAATCCCACCACTGCCATTTGACAAGGACAACTGTGTCCTCACATATTTGTGTGTGATAGACTATTTACATAAATAACCTCCAAATGTTGATGCAAAACACTGAGTGGGAAAAAGTGCTTGCCAAAGGCAAGAACCTGTATCTACATCCATTTAAAACATTAACAAGGACTGCCATCACTGCCATAAAACATTGACAAGGACTGCCATCTCTTCATGTCATCTAAATGTTGATAAAATGTTGCAAAACACTGAGTGGGAAAAAGTGCTTGACCAAGGCAAGAACCTGTATCTACAGCCATTGCAAACATGAACCATCAAGGAAGTCGCTCTTACTCATTTGGCAAAGGCACTAGATGCTATGTGCCCTCCCAGAGTGTTTTTTGGGTCTCTTGGCTCACTAGTTTTCACTGCTTTCTTTAGCCTTAAACAGAAAAGCAAGCCTCACACGTACAAGCCCAGTCCATGAAAACTAACAGCAGAGTGGCGCAGCGGAAGCGTGCTGGGCCCATAACCCAGAGGTCGATGGCTCGAAACCATCCTCTGCTAATTGATGTCCATCTTTATTGGTCTGTGGTGTGTCCTTTGGATCAGTCTGACCTTATGTGCCAAGGGTAGCTCACGCAACCTTCAGATTCCCCATAATTGAGCAGACATCTGCAAGTATCCAGCACATTGGCCTCCCCAATAGCACCACATCTTCCTGACAGGTAGTGTGGCCAAGTGGTCTAAGGCTCCAGTCTCTCAGGAGGCGTGGGTTCAAATCCCACCACTGCCATTTGACAAGGACAACTGTGTCCTCACATATTTGTGTGTGATAGACTATTTACATAAATAACCTCCAAATGTTGATGCAAAACACTGAGTGGGAAAAAGTGCTTGCCAAAGGCAAGAACCTGTATCTACATCCATTTAAAACATTAACAAGGACTGCCATCACTGCCATAAAACATTGACAAGGACTGCCATCTCTTCATGTCATCTAAATGTTGATAAAATGTTGCAAAACACTGAGTGGGAAAAAGTGCTTGACCAAGGCAAGAACCTGTATCTACAGCCATTGCAAACATGAACCATCAAGGAAGTCGCTCTTACTCATTTGGCAAAGGCACTAGATGCTATGTGCCCTCCCAGAGTGTTTTTTGGGTGTCTTGGCTCACTAGTTTTCACTGCTTTCTTTAGCCTTAAACAGAAAAGCAAGCCTCACACGTACAAGCCCAGTCCATGAAAACTAACAGCAGAGTGGGGCAGCGGAAGCGTGCTGGGCCCATAACCCAGAGGTCGATGGATCGAAACCATCCTCTGCTAATTGATGTCCATCTTTATTGGTCTGTGGTGTGTCCTTTGGATCAGTCTGACCTTATGTGCCAAGGGTAGATCGCGCAACCTTCAGATTCCCCATAATTGAGCAAACATCTGCAAGTATCCAGCACATTGGCCTCCCCAATAGCACCACATCTTCCTGAAAGGTAGTGTGGCCAAGTGGTCTAAGGCTCCAGTCTCTCAGGAGGCGTGGGTTCAAATCCCACCACTGCCATTTGACAAGGACAACTGTGTCCTCACATATTTGTGTGTGATAGACTATTTACATAAATAACCTCCAAATGTTGATGCAAAACACTGAGTGGGAAAAAGTGCTTGCCAAAGGCAAGAACCTGTATCTACATCCATTTAAAACATTAACAAGGACTGCCATCACTGCCATAAAACATTGACAAGGACTGCCATCTCTTCATGTCATCTAAATGTTGATAAAATGTTGCAAAACACTGAGTGGGAAAAAGTGCTTGCCCAAGGCAAGAACCTGTATCTACAGCCATTGCAAACATGAACCATCAAGGAAGTCGCTCTTACTCATTTGGCAAAGGCACTAGATGCTATGTGCCCTCCCAGAGTGTTTTTTGGGTGTCTTGGCTCACTAGTTTTCACTGCTTTCTTTAGCCTTAAACAGAAAAGCAAGCCTCACACGTACAAGCCCAGTCCATGAAAACTAACAGCAGAGTGGCGCAGCGGAAGCGTGCTGGGCCCATAACCCAGAGGTCGATGGATCGAAACCATCCTCTGCTAATTGATGTCCATCTTTATTGGTCTGTGGTGTGTCCTTTGGATCAGTCTGACCTTATGTGCCAAGGGTAGATCGCGCAACCTTCAGATTCCCCATAATTGAGCAAACATCTGCAAGTATCCAGCACATTGGCCTCCCCAATAGCACCACATCTTCCTGAAAGGTAGTGTGGCCAAGTGGTCTAAGGCTCCAGTCTCTCAGGAGGCGTGGGTTCAAATCCCACCACTGCCATTTGACAAGGACAACTGTGTCCTCACATATTTGTGTGTGATAGACTATTTACATAAATAACCTCCAAATGTTGATGCAAAACACTGAGTGGGAAAAAGTGCTTGCCAAAGGCAAGAACCTGTATCTACATCCATTTAAAACATTAACAAGGACTGCCATCACTGCCATAAAACATTGACAAGGACTGCCATCTCTTCATGTCATCTAAATGTTGCAAAACACTGAGTGGGAAAAAGTGCTTGACCAAGGCAAGAACCTGTATCTACAGCCATTGCAAACATGAACCATCAAGGAAGTCGCTCTTACTCATTTGGCAAAGGCACTAGATGCTATGTGCCCTCCCAGAGTGTTTTTTGGGTGTCTTGGCTCACTAGTTTTCACTGCTTTCTTTAGCCTTAAACAGAAAAGCAAGCCTCACACGTACAAGCCCAGTCCATGAAAACTAAGAGCAGAGTGGCGCAGCGGAAGCGTGCTGGGCCCATAACCCAGAGGTCGATGGATCGAAACCATCCTCTGCTAATTGATGTCCATCTTTATTGGTCTGTGGTGTGTCCTTTGGATCAGTCTGACCTTATGTGCCAAGGGTAGCTCACGCAACCTTCAGATTCCCCATAATTGAGCAGACATCTGCAAGTATCCAGCACATTGGCCTCCCCAGTCTCTCAGGAGGCGTGGGTTCAAATCCCACCACTGCCATTTGACAAGGACAACTGTGTCCTCACATATTTGTGTGTGATAGACTATTTACATAAATAACCTCCAAATGTTGTTGCAAAACACTGAGTGGGAAAAAGTGCTTGACCAAGGCAAGAACCTGTATCTACAGCCATTGCAAACATGAACCATCAAGGAAGTCGCTCTTACTCATTTGGCAAAGGCACTAGATGCTATGTGCCCTCCCAGAGTGTTTTTTGGGTGTCTTGGCTCACTAGTTTTCACTGCTTTCTTTAGCCTTAAACAGAAAAGCAAGCCTCACACGTACAAGCCCAGTCCATGAAAACTAAGAGCAGAGTGGCGCAGCGGAAGCGTGCTGGGCCCATAACCCAGAGGTCGATGGATCAAAACCATCCTCTGCTAATTGATGTCCATCTTTATTGGTCTGTGGTGTGTCCTTTGGATCAGTCTGACCTTATGTGCCAAGGGTAGATCGCGCAACCTTCAGATTCCCCATAATTGAGCAAACATCTGCAAGTATCCAGCACATTGGCCTCCCCAATAGCACCACATCTTCCTGAAAGGTAGTGTGGCCAAGTGGTCTAAGGCTCCAGTCTCTCAGGAGGCGTGGGTTCAAATCCCACCACTGCCATTTGACAAGGACAACTGTGTCCTCACATATTTGTGTGTGATAGACTATTTACATAAATAACCTCCAAATGTTGATGCAAAACACTGAGTGGGAAAAAGTGCTTGCCAAAGGCAAGAACCTGTATCTACATCCATTTAAAACATTAACAAGGACTGCCATCACTGCCATAAAACATTGACAAGGACTGCCATCTCTTCATGTCATCTAAATGTTGATAAAATGTTGCAAAACACTGAGTGGGAAAAAGTGCTTGACCAAGGCAAGAACCTGTATCTACAGCCATTGCAAACATGAACCATCAAGGAAGTCGCTCTTACTCATTTGGCAAAGGCACTAGATGCTATGTGCCCTCCCAGAGTATTTTTTGGGTGTCTTGGCTCACTAGTTTTCACTGCTTTCTTTAGCCTTAAACAGAAAAGCAAGCCTCACACGTACAAGCCCAGTACATGAAAACTAACAGTAGAGTGGCGCAGCGGAAGCGTGCTGGGCCCATAACCCAGAGGTCAATGGATCGAAACCATCCTCTGCTAATTGATGTCCATCTTTATTGGTCTGTGGTGTGTCCTTTGGATCAGTCTGACCTTATGTGCCAAGGGTAGCTCACGCAACCTTCAGATTCCCCATAATTGAGCAGACATCTGCAAGTATCCAGCACATTGGCCTCCCCAATAGCACCACATCTTCCTGAAAGGTAGTGTGGCCAAGTGGTCTAAGGCTCCAGTCTCTCAGGAGGCGTGGGTTCAAATCCCACCACTGCCATTTGACAAGGACAACTGTGTCCTCACATATTTGTGTGTGATAGACTATTTACATAAATAACCTCCAAATGTTGATGCAAAACACTGAGTGGGAAAAAGTGCTTGCCAAAGGCAAGAACCTGTATCTACATCCATTTAAAACATTAACAAGGACTGCCATCACTGCCATAAAACATTGACAAGGACTGCCATCTCTTCATGTCATCTAAATGTTGATAAAATGTTGCAAAACACTGAGTGGGAAAAAGTGCTTGACCAAGGCAAGAACCTGTATCTACAGCCATTGCAAACATGAACCATCAAGGAAGTCGCTCTTACTCATTTGGCAAAGGCACTAGATGCTATGTGCCCTCCCAGAGTGTTTTTTGGGTCTCTTGGCTCACTAGTTTTCACTGCTTTCTTTAGCCTTAAACAGAAAAGCAAGCCTCACACGTACAAGCCCAGTCCATGAAAACTAACAGCAGAGTGGCGCAGCGGAAGCGTGCTGGGCCCATAACCCAGAGGTCGATGGATCGAAACCATCCTCTGCTAATTGATGTCCATCTTTATTGGTCTGTGGTGTGTCCTTTGGATCAGTCTGACCTTATGTGCCAAGGGTAGCTCACGCAACCTTCAGATTCCCCATAATTGAGCAGACATCTGCAAGTATCCAGCACATTGGCCTCCCCAATAGCACCACATCTTCCTGAAAGGTAGTGTGGCCAAGTGGTCTAAGGCTCCAGTCTCTCAGGAGGCGTGGGTTCAAATCCCACCACTGCCATTTGACAAGGACAACTGTGTCCTCACATATTTGTGTGTGATAGACTATTTACATAAATAACCTCCAAATGTTGATGCAAAACACTGAGTGGGAAAAAGTGCTTGCCAAAGGCGAGAACCTGTATCTACATCCATTTAAAACATTAACAAGGACTGCCATCACTGCCATAATACATTGACAAGGACTGCCATCTCTTCATGTCATCTAAATGTTGATAAAATGTTGCAAAACACTGAGTGGGAAAAAGTGCTTGCCAAAGGCAAGAACCTGTATCTACAGCTATTGCAAACATGAACCATCAAGGAAGTCGCTCTTACTCATTTGGCAAAGGCACTAGATGCTATGTGCCCTCCCAGAGTGTTTTTTGGGTGTCTTGGCTCACTAGTTTTCACTGCTTTCTTTAGCCTTAAACAGAAAAGCAAGCCTCACACGTACAAGCCCAGTCCATGAAAACTAACAGCAGAGTGGCGCAGCGGAAGCGTGCTGGGCCCATAACCCAGAGGTTGATGGATCGAAACCATCCTCTGCTAATTGATGTCCATCTTTATTGGTCTGTGGTGTGTCCTTTGGATCAGTCTGACCTTATGTGCCAAGGGTAGCTCACGCAACCTTCAGATTCCCCATAATTGAGCAGACATCTGCAAGTATCCAGCACATTGGCCTCCCCAATAGCACCACATCTTCCTGAAAGGTAGTGTGGCCAAGTGGTCTAAGGCTCCAGTCTCTCAGGAGGTGTGGGTTCAAATCCCACCACTGCCATTTGACAAGAACAACTGTGTCCTCACATATTTGTGTGTGATAGACTATTTACATAAATAACCTCCAAATGTTGATGCAAAACACTGAGTGGGAAAAAGTGCTTGCCAAAGGCAAGAACCTGTATCTACATCCATTTAAAACATTAACAAGGACTGCCATCACTGCCATAAAACATTGACAAGGACTGCCATCTCTTCATGTCATCTAAATGTTGATAAAATGTTGCAAAACACTGAGTGGGAAAAAGTGCTTGACCAAGGCAAGAACCTGTATCTACAGCCATTGCAAACATGAACCATCAAGGAAGTCGCTCTTACTCATTTGGCAAAGGCACTAGATGCTATGTGCCCTCCCAGAGTATTTTTTGGGTGTCTTGGCTCACTAGTTTTCACTGCTTTCTTTAGCCTTAAACAGAAAAGCAAGCCTCACACGTACAAGCCCAGTACATGAAAACTAACAGTAGAGTGGCGCAGCGGAAGCGTGCTGGGCCCATAACCCAGAGGTCAATGGATCGAAACCATCCTCTGCTAATTGATGTCCATCTTTATTGGTCTGTGGTGTGTCCTTTGGATCAGTCTGACCTTATGTGCCAAGGGTAGCTCACGCAACCTTCAGATTCCCCATAATTGAGCAGACATCTGCAAGTATCCAGCACATCGGCCTCCCCAGTCTCTCAGGAGGCGTGGGTTCAAATCCCACCACTGCCATTTGACAAGGACAACTGTGTCCTCACATATTTGTGTGTGATAGACTATTTACATAAATAACCTCCAAATGTTGATGCAAAACACTGAGTGGGAAAAAGTGCTTGCCAAAGGCAAGAACCTGTATCTACATCCATTTAAAACATTAACAAGGACTGCCATCACTGCCATAAAACATTGACAAGGACTGCCATCTCTTCATGTCATCTAAATGTTGATAAAATGTTGCAAAACACTGAGTGGGAAAAAGTGCTTGACCAAGGCAAGAACCTGTATCTACAGCCATTGCAAACATGAACCATCAAGGAAGTCGCTCTTACTCATTTGGCAAAGGCACTAGATGCTATGTGCCCTCCCAGAGTGTTTTTTGGGTGTCTTGGCTCACTAGTTTTCACTGCTTTCTTTAGCCTTAAACAGAAAAGCAAGCCTCACACGTACAAGCCCAGTACATGAAAACTAACAGTAGAGTGGCGCAGCGGAAGCGTGCTGGGCCCATAACCCAGAGGTCAATGGATCGAAACCATCCTCTGCTAATTGATGTCCATCTTTATTGGTCTGTGGTGTGTCCTTTGGATCAGTCTGACCTTATGTGCCAAGGGTAGCTCACGCAACCTTCAGATTCCCCATAATTGAGCAGACATCTGCAAGTATCCAGCACATTGGCCTCCCCAGTCTCTCAGGAGGCGTGGGTTCAAATCCCACCACTGCCATTTGACAAGGACAACTGTGTCCTCACATATTTGTGTGTGATAGACTATTTACATAAATAACCTCCAAATGTTGATGCAAAACACTGAGTGGGAAAAAGTGCTTGACCAAGGCAAGAACCTGTATCTACAGCCATTGCAAACATGAACCATCAAGGAAGTCGCTCTTACTCATTTGGCAAAGGCACTAGATGCTATGTGCCCTCCCAGAGTGTTTTTTGGGTGTCTTGGCTCACTAGTTTTCACTGCTTTCTTTAGCCTTAAACAGAAAAGCAAGCCTCACACGTAGAAGCCCAGTACATGAAAACTAACAGTAGAGTGGCGCAGCGGAAGCGTGCTGGGCCCATAACCCAGAGGTCGATGGATCGAAACCATCCTCTGCTAATTGATGTCCATCTTTATTGGTCTGTGGTGTGTCCTTTGGATCAGTCTGACCTTATGTGCCAAGGGTAGATCGCGCAACCTTCAGATTCCCCATAATTGAGCAAACATCTGCAAGTATCCAGCACATTGGCCTCCCCAATAGCACCAAATCTTCCTGAAAGGTAGTGTGGCCGAGTGGTCTAAGGCTCCAGTCTCTCAGGAGGCATGGGTTCAAATCCCACCACTGCCATTTGACAAGGACAACTGTGTCCTCACATATTTGTGTGTGATAGACTATTTACATAAATAACCTCCAAATGTTGATGCAAAACACTGAGTGGGAAAAAGTGCTTGCCAAAGGCAAGAACCTGTATCTACATCCATTTAAAACATTAACAAGGACTGCCATCACTGCCATAATACATTGACAAGGACTGCCATCTCTTCATGTCATCTAAATGTTGATAAAATGTTGCAAAACACTGAGTGGGAAAAAGTGCTTGACCAAGGCAAGAACCTGTATCTACAGCCATTGCAAACATGAACCATCAAGGAAGTCGCTCTTACTCATTTGGCAAAGGCACTAGATGCTATGTGCCCTCCCAGAGTGTTTTTTGGGTGTCTTGGCTCACTAGTTTTCACTGCTTTCTTTAGCCTTAAACAGAAAAGCAAGCCTCACACGTACAAGCCCAGTCCATGAAAACTAACAGCAGAGTGGCGCAGCGGAAGCGTGCTGGGCCCATAACCCAGAGGTCGATGGATCGAAACCATCCTCTGCTAATTGATGTCCATCTTTATTGGTCTGTGGTGTGTCCTTTGGATCAGTCTGAGCTTATGTGCCAAGGGTTGCTCACGCAACCTTCAGATTCCCCATAATTGAGCAGACATCTGCAAGTATCCAGCACATTGGCCTCCCCAATAGCACCACGTCTTCCTGAAAGGTAGTGTGGCCGAGTGGTCTAAGGCGCTGGATTTAGGCTCCAGTCTCTCAGGAGGCGTGGGTTCAAATCCCACCACTGCCATTTGACAAGGACAACTGTGTCCTCACATATTTGTGTGTGATAGACTATTTAAATAACCTCCAAATGTTGATGCAAAACACTGAGTGGGAAAAAGTGCTTGCCAAAGGCAAGAACCTGTATCTACATCCATTTAAAACATTAACAAGGACTGCCATCACTGCCATAATACATTGACAAGGACTGCCATCTCTTCATGTCATCTAAATGTTGATAAAATGTTGCAAAACACTGAGTGGGAAAAAGTGCTTGACCAAGGCAAGAACCTGTATCTACAGCCATTGAAAACATGAATCATCAAGGAAGTCGCTCTTACTCATTTGGCAAAGGCACTAGATGCTATGTGCCCTCCCAGAGTGTTTTTTGGGTGTCTTGGCTCACTAGTTTTCACTGCTTTCTTTAGCCTTAAACAGAAAAGCAAGCCTCACACGTACAAGCCCAGTCCATGAAAACTAACAGCAGAGTGGCGCAGCGGAAGCGTGCTGGGCCCATAACCCAGAGGTCGATGGATCGAAACCATCCTCTGCTAATTGATGTCCATCTTTATTGGTCTGTGGTGTGTCCTTTGGATCAGTCTGACCTTATGTGCCAAGGGTAGCTCACGCAACCTTCAGATTCCCCATAATTGAGCAGACATCTGCAAGTATCCAGCACATTGGCCTCCCCAAAAGCACCACGTCTTCCTGAAAGGTAGTGTGGCCGAGTGGTCTAAGGCGCTGGATTTAGGCTCCAGTCTCTCAGGAGGCGTGGGTTCAAATCCCACCACTGCCATTTGACAAGGACAACTGTGTCCTCACATATTTGTGTGTGATAGACTATTTACATAAATAACCTCCAAATGTTGATGCAAAACACTGAGTGGGAAAAAGTGCTTGCCAAGGCAAGAACCTGTATCTACAGCCATTGAAAACATGAATCATCAAGGAAGTCGCTCTTACTCATTTGGCAAAGGCACTAGATGCTATGTGCCCTCCCAGAGTGTTTTTTGGGTGTCTTGGCTCACTAGTTTTCACTGCTTTCTTTAGCCTTAAACAGAAAAGCAAGCCTCACACGTACAAGCCCAGTCCATGAAAACTAACAGCAGAGTGGCGCAGCGGAAGTGTGCTGGGCCCATAACCCAGAGGTCGATGGATCGAAACCATCCTCTGCTAATTGATGTCCATCTTTATTGGTCTGTGGTGTGTCCTTTGGATCAGTCTGACCTTATGTGCCAAGGGTAGCTCACGCAACCTTCAGATTCCCCATAATTGAGCAGACATCTGCAAGTATCCAGCACATTGGCCTCCCCAAAAGCACCACGTCTTCCTGAAAGGTAGTGTGGCCGAGTGGTCTAAGGCGCTGGATTTAGGCTCCAGTCTCTCAGGAGGCGTGGGTTCAAATCCCACCACTGCCATTTGACAAGGACAACTGTGTCCTCACATATTTGTGTGTGATAGACTATTTACATAAATAACCTCCAAATGTTGATGCAAAACACTGAGTGGGAAAAAGTGCTTGCCAAAGGCAAGAACCTGTATCTACATCCATTTAAAACATTAACAAGGACTGCCATCACTGCCATAAAACATTGACAAGGACTGCCATCTCTTCATGTCATCTAAATGTTGATAAAATGTTGCAAAACACTGAGTGGGAAAAAGTGCTTGACCAAGGCAAGAACCTGTATCTACAGCCATTGAAAACATGAATCATCAAGGAAGTCGCTCTTACTCATTTGGCAAAGGCACTAGATGCTATGTGCCCTCTCAGAGTGTTTTTTGGGTGTCTTGGCTCACTAGTTTTCACTGCTTTCTTTAGCCTTAAACAGAAAAGCAAGCCTCACACGTACAAGCCCAGTCCATGAAAACTAAGAGCAGAGTGGCGCAGCGGAAGCGTGCTGGGCCCATAACCCAGAGGTCGATGGATCGAAACCATCCTCTGCTAATTGATGTCCATCTTTATTGGTCTGTGGTGTGTCCTTTGGATCAGTCTGACCTTATGTGCCAAGGGTAGCTCACGCAACCTTCAGATTCCCCATAATTGAGCAGACATCTGCAAGTATCCAGCACATTGGCCTCCCCAATAGCACCACATCTTCCTGAAAGGTAGTGTGGCCAAGTGGTCTAAGGCTCCAGTCTCTCAGGAGGCGTGGGTTCAAATCCCACCACTGCCATTTGACAAGAACAACTGTGTCCTCACATATTTGTGTGTGATAGACTATTTACATAAATAACCTCCAAATGTTGATGCAAAACACTGAGTGGGAAAAAGTGCTTGCCAAAGGCAAGAACCTGTATCTACATCCATTTAAAACATTAACAAGGACTGCCATCACTGCCATAAAACATTGACAAGGACTGCCATCTCTTCATGTCATCTAAATGTTGATAAAATGTTGCAAAACACTGAGTGGGAAAAAGTGCTTGACCAAGGCAAGAACCTGTATCTACAGCCATTGCAAACATGAACCATCAAGGAAGTCGCTCTTACTCATTTGGCAAAGGCACTAGATGCTATGTGCCCTCCCAGAGTATTTTTTGGGTGTCTTGGCTCACTAGTTTTCACTGCTTTCTTTAGCCTTAAACAGAAAAGCAAGCCTCACACGTACAAGCCCAGTACATGAAAACTAACAGTAGAGTGGCGCAGCGGAAGCGTGCTGGGCCCATAACCCAGAGGTCAATGGATCGAAACCATCCTCTGCTAATTGATGTCCATCTTTATTGGTCTGTGGTGTGTCCTTTGGATCAGTCTGACCTTATGTGCCAAGGGTAGCTCACGCAACCTTCAGATTCCCCATAATTGAGCAGACATCTGCAAGTATCCAGCACATTGGCCTCCCCAGTCTCTCAGGAGGCGTGGGTTCAAATCCCACCACTGCCATTTGACAAGGACAACTGTGTCCTCACATATTTGTGTGTGATAGACTATTTACATAAATAACCTCCAAATGTTGATGCAAAACACTGAGTGGGAAAAAGTGCTTGCCAAAGGCAAGAACCTGTATCTACATCCATTTAAAACATTAACAAGGACTGCCATCACTGCCATAAAACATTGACAAGGACTGCCATCTCTTCATGTCATCTAAATGTTGATAAAATGTTGCAAAACACTGAGTGGGAAAAAGTGCTTGACCAAGGCAAGAACCTGTATCTACAGCCATTGCAAACATGAACCATCAAGGAAGTCGCTCTTACTCATTTGGCAAAGGCACTAGATGCTATGTGCCCTCCCAGAGTGTTTTTTGGGTGTCTTGGCTCACTAGTTTTCACTGCTTTCTTTAGCCTTAAACAGAAAAGCAAGCCTCACACGTACAAGCCCAGTACATGAAAACTAACAGTAGAGTGGCGCAGCGGAACCGTGCTGGGCCCATAACCCAGAGGTCAATGGATCGAAACCATCCTCTGCTAATTGATGTCCATCTTTATTGGTCTGTGGTGTGTCCTTTGGATCAGTCTGACCTTATGTGCCAAGGGTAGCTCACGCAACCTTCAGATTCCCCATAATTGAGCAGACATCTGCAAGTATCCAGCACATTGGCCTCCCCAGTCTCTCAGGAGGCGTGGGTTCAAATCCCACCACTGCCATTTGACAAGGACAACTGTGTCCTCACATATTTGTGTGTGATAGACTATTTACATAAATAACCTCCAAATGTTGATGCAAAACACTGAGTGGGAAAAAGTGCTTGCCAAAGGCAAGAACCTGTATCTACATCCATTTAAAACATTAACAAGGACTGCCATCACTGCCATAAAACATTGACAAGGACTGCCATCTCTTCATGTCATCTAAATGTTGATAAAATGTTGCAAAACACTGAGTGGGAAAAAGTGCTTGACCAAGGCAAGAACCTGTATCTACAGCCATTGAAAACATGAATCATCAAGGAAGTCGCTCTTACTCATTTGGCAAAGGCACTAGATGCTATGTGCCCTCTCAGAGTGTTTTTTGGGTGTCTTGGCTCACTAGTTTTCACTGCTTTCTTTAGCCTTAAACAGAAAAGCAAGCCTCACACGTACAAGCCCAGTCCATGAAAACTAACAGCAGAGTGGCGCAGCGGAAGCGTGCTGGGCCCATAACCCAGAGGTCGATGGATCGAAACCATCCTCTTCTAATTGATGTCCATCTTTATTGGTCTGTGGTGTGTCCTTTGGATCAGTCTGACCTTATGTGCCAAGGGTAGCTCGCGCAACCTTCAGATTCCCCATAATTGAGCAAACATCTGCAAGTATCCAGCACATTGGCCTCCCCAATAGCACCACATCTTCCTGAAAGATAGTGTGGCCGAGTGGTCAAAGGCGCTGGATTTAGGCTCCAGTCTCTCAGGAGGTGTGGGTTCAAATCCCACCACTGCCATTTGACAAGGACAACTGTGTCCTCACATATTTGTGTGTGATAGACTATTTACATAAATAACCTCCAAATGTTGATGCAAAACACTGAGTGGGAAAAAGTGCTTGCCAAAGGCAAGAACCTGTATCTACATCCATTTAAAACATTAACAAGGACTGCCATCACTGCCATAAAACATTGACAAGGACTGCCATCTCTTCATGTCATCTAAATGTTGATAAAATGTTGCAAAACACTGAGTGGGAAAAAGTGCTTGACCAAGGCAAGAACCTGTATCTACAGCCATTGAAAACATGAATCATCAAGGAAGTCGCTCTTACTCATTTGGCAAAGGCACTAGATGCTATGTGCCCTCTCAGAGTGTTTTTTGGGTGTCTTGGCTCACTAGTTTTCACTGCTTTCTTTAGCCTTAAACAGAAAAGCAAGCCTCACACGTACAAGCCCAGTCCATGAAAACTAAGAGCAGAGTGGCGCAGCGGAAGCGTGCTGGGCCCATAACCCAGAGGTCGATGGATCGAAACCATCCTCTGCTAATTGATGTCCATCTTTATTGGTCTGTGGTGTGTCCTTTGGATCAGTCTGACCTTATGTGCCAAGGGTAGCTCGCGCAACCTTCAGATTCCCCATAATTGAGCAAACATCTGCAAGTATCCAGCACATTGGCCTCCCCAATAGCACCACATCTTCCTGAAAGATAGTGTGGCCGAGTGGTCAAAGGCGCTGGATTTAGGCTCCAGTCTCTCAGGAGGCGTTGGTTCAAATCCCTCCACTGCCATTTGACAAGGACAACTGTGTCCTCACATATTTGTGTGTGATAGACTATTTACATAAATAACCTCCAAATGTTGATGCAAAACACTGAGTGGGAAAAAGTGCTTGCCAAAGGCAAGAACCTGTATCTACATCCATTTAAAACATTAACAAGGACTGCCATCACTGCCATAAAACATTGGCAAGGAATGCCATCTCTTCATGTCATCTAAATGTTGATAAAATGTTGCAAAACACTGAGTGGGAATAGTGCTTGACAAAGGCAAGAACCTGTATCTACAGCCATTGCAAACATGAACCATCAAGGAAGTCGCTCTTACTCATTTGGCAAAGGCACTAGATGCTATGTGCCCTCCCAGAGTGTTTTTTGGGCGTCTTGGCTCACTAGTTTTCACTGCTTTCTTCAGTCTGACCTTATGTGCCAAGGGTAGCTCGCGCAACCTTCAGATTCCCCGTAATTGAGCAAACATCTGCAAGTATCCAGCACATTGGCCTCCCACATAGCACCAGGACTTCTCAAAAGGTAGTGTGGCCGAGTGGTCTAAGGCGCTGGATTAAGGCTCCAGTCTCTCAGGAGGCGTGGGTTCAAATCCCACCACTGCCATTTGACAAGGACAACTGTGTCCTCACATATTTGTGTGTGATAGACTATTTACATAAATTATCTCCAAATGTTGATGCAAAACACTGAGTGGGAAAAAGTGCTTGCCAAAGGCAAGAACCTGTATCTACATCCATTTAAAACATTAACAAGGACTGCCATCACTGCCATAAAACATTGACAAGGACTGCCATCTCTTCATGTCATGTAAATGTTGATAAAATGTTGCAAAACACTGAGTGGGAAAAAGTGCTTGCCAAAGGCAAGAACCTGTATCTACAGCCATTGAAAACATGAATCATCAAGGAAGTCGCTCTTACTCATTTGGCAAAGGCACTAGATGCTATGTGCCCTCCCAGAGTGTTTTTTGGGCGTCTTGGCTCACTAGTTTTCACTGCTTTCTTTAGCCTTAAACAGAAAAGCAAGCCTCACACGTACAAGCCCAGTCCATGAAAACTAAGAGCAGAGTGGCGCAGCGGAAGCGTGCTGGGCCCATAACCCAGAGGTCGATGGATAGAAACCATCCTCTGCTAATTGATGTCCATCTTTATTGGTCTGTGGTGTGTCCTTTGGATCAGTCTGACCTTATGTGCCAAGGGTAGATCGCGCAACCTTCAGATTCCCCATAATTGAGCAAACATCTGCAAGTATCCAGCACATTGGCCTCCCACATAGCACCAGGTCTTCCTGAAAGGTAGTGTGGCCAAGTTGTCTAATGCTCCAGTCTCTCAGGAGGCGTGGGTTCAAATCCCACCACTGCCATTTGACAAGGACAACTGTGTCCTCACATATTTGTGTGTGATAGACTATTTACATAAATAACCTCCAAATGTTGATGCAAAACACTGAGTGGGAAAAAGTGCTTGCCAAAGGCAAGAACCTGTATCTACATCCGTTTAAAACATTAACAAGGACTGCCATCACTGCCATAAAACATAGACAAGGACTGCCATCTCTTCATGTCATCTAAATGTTGATAAAATGTTGCAAAACACTGAGTGGGAAAAAGTGCTTGACCAAGGCAAGAACCTGTATCTACAGCCATTGAAAACATGAACCATCAAGGAAGTCGCTCTTACTCATTTGGCAAAGGCACTAGATGCTATGTGCCCTCTCAGAGTGTTTTTTGGGTGTCTTGGCTCACTAGTTTTCACTGCTTTCTTTAGCCTTAAACAGAAAAGCAAGCCTCACACGTACAAGCCCAGTCCCTGAAAACTAACAGCGGAGTGGCGCAGCGGAAGCGTGCTGGGCCCATAACCCAGAGGTCGATGGATAGAAACCATCCTCTGCTAATTGATGTCCATCTTTATTGGTCTGTGGTGTGTCCTTTGGATCAGTCTGACCTTATGTTCCAAGGGTAGATCGCGCAACCTTCAGATTCCCCATAATTGAGCAAACATCTGCAAGTATCCAGCACATTGGCCTCCCCAATAGCACCACATCTTCCTGAAAGGTAGTGTGGCCGAGTGGTCTAAGGCTCCAGTCTCTCAGGAGGCGTGGGTTCAAATCCCACCACTGCCATTTGACAAGGACAACTGTGTCCTCACATATTTGTGTGTGATAGACTATTTACATAAATAACCTCCAAATGTTGATGCAAAACACTGAGTGGGAAAAAGTGCTTGCCAAAGGCAAGAACCTGTATCTACATCCATTTAAAACATTAACAAGGACTGCCATCACTGCCATAAAACATTGACAAGGACTGCCATCTCTTCATGTCATCTAAATGTTGATAAAATGTTGCAAAACACTGAGTGGGAAAAAGTGCTTGACCAAGGCAAGAACCTGTATCTACAGCCATTGCAAACATGAACCATCAAGGAAGTCGCTCTTACTCATTTGGCAAAGGCACTAGATGCTATGTGCCCTCCCAGAGTGTTTTTTGGGTGTCTTGGCTCACTAGTTTTCACTGCTTTCTTTAGCCTTAAACAGAAAAGCAAGCCTCACACGTACAAGCCCAGTACATGAAAACTAACAGTAGAGTGGCGCAGCGGAACCGTGCTGGGCCCATAACCCAGAGGTCAATGGATCGAAACCATCCTCTGCTAATTGATGTCCATCTTTATTGGTCTGTGGTGTGTCCTTTGGATCAGTCTGACCTTATGTGCCAAGGGTAGCTCACGCAACCTTCAGATTCCCCATAATTGAGCAGACATCTGCAAGTATCCAGCACATTGGCCTCCCCAGTCTCTCAGGAGGCGTGGGTTCAAATCCCACCACTGCCATTTGACAAGGACAACTGTGTCCTCACATATTTGTGTGTGATAGACTATTTACATAAATAACCTCCAAATGTTGATGCAAAACACTGAGTGGGAAAAAGTGCTTGCCAAAGGCAAGAACCTGTATCTACATCCATTTAAAACATTAACAAGGACTGCCATCACTGCCATAAAACATTGACAAGGACTGCCATCTCTTCATGTCATCTAAATGTTGATAAAATGTTGCAAAACACTGAGTGGGAAAAAGTGCTTGACCAAGGCAAGAACCTGTATCTACAGCCATTGAAAACATGAATCATCAAGGAAGTCGCTCTTACTCATTTGGCAAAGGCACTAGATGCTATGTGCCCTCTCAGAGTGTTTTTTGGGTGTCTTGGCTCACTAGTTTTCACTGCTTTCTTTAGCCTTAAACAGAAAAGCAAGCCTCACACGTACAAGCCCAGTCCATGAAAACTAACAGCAGAGTGGCGCAGCGGAAGCGTGCTGGGCCCATAACCCAGAGGTCGATGGATCGAAACCATCCTCTTCTAATTGATGTCCATCTTTATTGGTCTGTGGTGTGTCCTTTGGATCAGTCTGACCTTATGTGCCAAGGGTAGCTCGCGCAACCTTCAGATTCCCCATAATTGAGCAAACATCTGCAAGTATCCAGCACATTGGCCTCCCCAATAGCACCACATCTTCCTGAAAGATAGTGTGGCCGAGTGGTCAAAGGCGCTGGATTTAGGCTCCAGTCTCTCAGGAGGTGTGGGTTCAAATCCCACCACTGCCATTTGACAAGGACAACTGTGTCCTCACATATTTGTGTGTGATAGACTATTTACATAAATAACCTCCAAATGTTGATGCAAAACACTGAGTGGGAAAAAGTGCTTGCCAAAGGCAAGAACCTGTATCTACATCCATTTAAAACATTAACAAGGACTGCCATCACTGCCATAAAACATTGACAAGGACTGCCATCTCTTCATGTCATCTAAATGTTGATAAAATGTTGCAAAACACTGAGTGGGAAAAAGTGCTTGACCAAGGCAAGAACCTGTATCTACAGCCATTGAAAACATGAATCATCAAGGAAGTCGCTCTTACTCATTTGGCAAAGGCACTAGATGCTATGTGCCCTCTCAGAGTGTTTTTTGGGTGTCTTGGCTCACTAGTTTTCACTGCTTTCTTTAGCCTTAAACAGAAAAGCAAGCCTCACACGTACAAGCCCAGTCCATGAAAACTAACAGCAGAGTGGCGCAGCGGAAGCGTGCTGGGCCCATAACCCAGAGGTCGATGGATCGAAACCATCCTCTTCTAATTGATGTCCATCTTTATTGGTCTGTGGTGTGTCCTTTGGATCAGTCTGACCTTATGTGCCAAGGGTAGCTCGCGCAACCTTCAGATTCCCCATAATTGAGCAAACATCTGCAAGTATCCAGCACATTGGCCTCCCCAATAGCACCACATCTTCCTGAAAGATAGTGTGGCCGAGTGGTCAAAGGCGCTGGATTTAGGCTCCAGTCTCTCAGGAGGTGTGGGTTCAAATCCCACCACTGCCATTTGACAAGGACAACTGTGTCCTCACATATTTGTGTGTGATAGACTATTTACATAAATAACCTCCAAATGTTGATGCAAAACACTGAGTGGGAAAAAGTGCTTGCCAAAGGCAAGAACCTGTATCTACATCCATTTAAAACATTAACAAGGACTGCCATCACTGCCATAAAACATTGACAAGGACTGCCATCTCTTCATGTCATCTAAATGTTGATAAAATGTTGCAAAACACTGAGTGGGAAAAAGTGCTTGACCAAGGCAAGAACCTGTATCTACAGCCATTGAAAACATGAATCATCAAGGAAGTCGCTCTTACTCATTTGGCAAAGGCACTAGATGCTATGTGCCCTCTCAGAGTGTTTTTTGGGTGTCTTGGCTCACTAGTTTTCACTGCTTTCTTTAGCCTTAAACAGAAAAGCAAGCCTCACACGTACAAGCCCAGTCCATGAAAACTAAGAGCAGAGTGGCGCAGCGGAAGCGTGCTGGGCCCATAACCCAGAGGTCGATGGATCGAAACCATCCTCTGCTAATTGATGTCCATCTTTATTGGTCTGTGGTGTGTCCTTTGGATCAGTCTGACCTTATGTGCCAAGGGTAGCTCGCGCAACCTTCAGATTCCCCATAATTGAGCAAACATCTGCAAGTATCCAGCACATTGGCCTCCCCAATAGCACCACATCTTCCTGAAAGATAGTGTGGCCGAGTGGTCAAAGGCGCTGGATTTAGGCTCCAGTCTCTCAGGAGGCGTTGGTTCAAATCCCTCCACTGCCATTTGACAAGGACAACTGTGTCCTCACATATTTGTGTGTGATAGACTATTTACATAAATAACCTCCAAATGTTGATGCAAAACACTGAGTGGGAAAAAGTGCTTGCCAAAGGCAAGAACCTGTATCTACATCCATTTAAAACATTAACAAGGACTGCCATCACTGCCATAAAACATTGGCAAGGAATGCCATCTCTTCATGTCATCTAAATGTTGATAAAATGTTGCAAAACACTGAGTGGGAATAGTGCTTGACAAAGGCAAGAACCTGTATCTACAGCCATTGCAAACATGAACCATCAAGGAAGTCGCTCTTACTCATTTGGCAAAGGCACTAGATGCTATGTGCCCTCCCAGAGTGTTTTTTGGGCGTCTTGGCTCACTAGTTTTCACTGCTTTCTTCAGTCTGACCTTATGTGCCAAGGGTAGCTCGCGCAACCTTCAGATTCCCCGTAATTGAGCAAACATCTGCAAGTATCCAGCACATTGGCCTCCCACATAGCACCAGGACTTCTCAAAAGGTAGTGTGGCCGAGTGGTCTAAGGCGCTGGATTAAGGCTCCAGTCTCTCAGGAGGCGTGGGTTCAAATCCCACCACTGCCATTTGACAAGGACAACTGTGTCCTCACATATTTGTGTGTGATAGACTATTTACATAAATTATCTCCAAATGTTGATGCAAAACACTGAGTGGGAAAAAGTGCTTGCCAAAGGCAAGAACCTGTATCTACATCCATTTAAAACATTAACAAGGACTGCCATCACTGCCATAAAACATTGACAAGGACTGCCATCTCTTCATGTCATGTAAATGTTGATAAAATGTTGCAAAACACTGAGTGGGAAAAAGTGCTTGCCAAAGGCAAGAACCTGTATCTACAGCCATTGAAAACATGAATCATCAAGGAAGTCGCTCTTACTCATTTGGCAAAGGCACTAGATGCTATGTGCCCTCCCAGAGTGTTTTTTGGGCGTCTTGGCTCACTAGTTTTCACTGCTTTCTTTAGCCTTAAACAGAAAAGCAAGCCTCACACGTACAAGCCCAGTCCATGAAAACTAAGAGCAGAGTGGCGCAGCGGAAGCGTGCTGGGCCCATAACCCAGAGGTCGATGGATAGAAACCATCCTCTGCTAATTGATGTCCATCTTTATTGGTCTGTGGTGTGTCCTTTGGATCAGTCTGACCTTATGTGCCAAGGGTAGATCGCGCAACCTTCAGATTCCCCATAATTGAGCAAACATCTGCAAGTATCCAGCACATTGGCCTCCCACATAGCACCAGGTCTTCCTGAAAGGTAGTGTGGCCAAGTTGTCTAATGCTCCAGTCTCTCAGGAGGCGTGGGTTCAAATCCCACCACTGCCATTTGACAAGGACAACTGTGTCCTCACATATTTGTGTGTGATAGACTATTTACATAAATAACCTCCAAATGTTGATGCAAAACACTGAGTGGGAAAAAGTGCTTGCCAAAGGCAAGAACCTGTATCTACATCCGTTTAAAACATTAACAAGGACTGCCATCACTGCCATAAAACATAGACAAGGACTGCCATCTCTTCATGTCATCTAAATGTTGATAAAATGTTGCAAAACACTGAGTGGGAAAAAGTGCTTGACCAAGGCAAGAACCTGTATCTACAGCCATTGAAAACATGAACCATCAAGGAAGTCGCTCTTACTCATTTGGCAAAGGCACTAGATGCTATGTGCCCTCTCAGAGTGTTTTTTGGGTGTCTTGGCTCACTAGTTTTCACTGCTTTCTTTAGCCTTAAACAGAAAAGCAAGCCTCACACGTACAAGCCCAGTCCCTGAAAACTAACAGCGGAGTGGCGCAGCGGAAGCGTGCTGGGCCCATAACCCAGAGGTCGATGGATAGAAACCATCCTCTGCTAATTGATGTCCATCTTTATTGGTCTGTGGTGTGTCCTTTGGATCAGTCTGACCTTATGTTCCAAGGGTAGATCGCGCAACCTTCAGATTCCCCATAATTGAGCAAACATCTGCAAGTATCCAGCACATTGGCCTCCCCAATAGCACCACATCTTCCTGAAAGGTAGTGTGGCCGAGTGGTCTAAGGCTCCAGTCTCTCAGGAGGCGTGGGTTCAAATCCCACCACTGCCATTTGACAAGGACAACTGTGTCCTCACATATTTGTGTGTGATAGACTATTTACATAAATAACCTCCAAATGTTGATGCAAAACACTGAGTGGGAAAAAGTGCTTGCCAAAGGCAAGAACCTGTATCTACATCCATTTAAAACATTAACAAGGACTGCCATCACTGCCATAAAACATTGGCAAGGAATGCCATCTCTTCATGTCATCTAAATGTTGATAAAATGTTGCAAAACACTGAGTGGGAATAGTGCTTGACAAAGGCAAGAACCTGTATCTACAGCCATTGCAAACATGAACCATCAAGGAAGTCGCTCTTACTCATTTGGCAAAGGCACTAGATGCTATGTGCCCTCCCAGAGTGTTTTTTGGGCGTCTTGGCTCACTAGTTTTCACTGCTTTCTTCAGTCTGACCTTATGTGCCAAGGGTAGCTCGCGCAACCTTCAGATTCCCCATAATTGAGCAAACATCTGCAAGTATCCAGCACATTGGCCTCCCACATAGCACCAGGTCTTCTCAAAAGGTAGTGTGGCCGAGTGGTCTAAGGCGCTGGATTAAGGCTCCAGTCTCTCAGGAGGCGTTGGTTCAAATCCCTCCACTGCCATTTGACAAGGACAACTGTGTCCTCACATATTTGTGTGTGATAGACTATTTACATAAATAACCTCCAAATGTTGATGCAAAACACTGAGTGGGAAAAAGTGCTTGCCAAAGGCAAGAACCTGTATCTACATCCATTTAAAACATTAACAAGGACTGCCATCACTGCCATAAAACATAGACAAGGACTGCCATCTCTTCATGTCATCTAAATGTTGATAAAATGTTGCAAAACACTGAGTGGGAAAAAGTGCTTGACCAAGGCAAGAACCTGTATCTACAGCCATTGAAAACATGAATCATCAAGGAAGTCGCTCTTACTCATTTGGCAAAGGCACTAGATGCTATGTGCCCTCTCAGAGTGTTTTTTGGGTGTCTTGGCTCACTAGTTTTCACTGCTTTCTTTAGCCTTAAACAGAAAAGCAAGCCTCACACGTACAAGCCCAGTCCATGAAAACTAAGAGCAGAGTGGCGCAGCGGAAGCGTGCTGGGCCCATAACCCAGAGGTCGATGGATCGAAACCATCCTCTGCTAATTGATGTCCATCTTTATTGGTCTGTGGTGTGTCCTTTGGATCAGTCTGACCTTATGTGCCAAGGGTTGCTCACGCAACCTTCAGATTCCCCATAATTGAGCAGACATCTGCAAGTATCCAGCACATTGGCCTCCCCAATAGCACCACGTCTTCCTGAAAGGTAGTGTGGCCGAGTGGTCTAAGGCGCTGGATTTAGGCTCCAGTCTCTCAGGAGGCGTGGGTTCAAATCCCACCACTGCCATTTGACAAGGACAACTGTGTCCTCACATATTTGTGTGTGATAGACTATTTACATAAATAACCTCCAAATGTTGATGCAAAACACTGAGTGGGAAAAAGTGCTTGCCAAAGGCAAGAACCTGTATCTACATCCATTTAAAACATTAACAAGGACTGCCATCACTGCCATAAAACATTGACAAGGACTGCCATCTCTTCATGTCATCTAAATGTTGATAAAATGTTGCAAAACACTGAGTGGGAAAAAGTGCTTGACCAAGGCAAGAACCTGTATCTACAGCCATTGAAAACATGAATCATCAAGGAAGTCGCTCTTACTCATTTGGCAAAGGCACTAGATGCTATGTGCCCTCTCAGAGTGTTTTTTGGGTGTCTTGGCTCACTAGTTTTCACTGCTTTCTTTAGCCTTAAACAGAAAAGCAAGCCTCACACGTACAAGCCCAGTCCATGAAAACTAAGAGCAGAGTGGCGCAGCGGAAGCGTGCTGGGCCCATAACCCAGAGGTCGATGGATCGAAACCATCCTCTGCTAATTGATGTCCATCTTTATTGGTCTGTGGTGTGTCCTTTGGATCAGTCTGACCTTATGTGCCAAGGGTAGCTCGCGCAACCTTCAGATTCCCCATAATTGAGCAAACATCTGCAAGTATCCAGCACATTGGCCTCCCCAATAGCACCACATCTTCCTGAAAGATAGTGTGGCCGAGTGGTCAAAGGCGCTGGATTTAGGCTCCAGTCTCTCAGGAGGCGTGGGTTCAAATCCCTCCACTGCCATTTGACAAGGACAACTGTGTCCTCACATATTTGTGTGATAGACTATTTACATAAATAACCTCCAAATGTTGATGCAAAACACTGAGTGGGAAAAAGTGCTTGCCAAAGGCAAGAACCTGTATCTACATCCATTTAAAACATTAACAAGGACTGCCATCACTGCCATAAAACATTGGCAAGGAATGCCATCTCTTCATGTCATCTAAATGTTGATAAAATGTTGCAAAACACTGAGTGGGAAAAAGTGCTTGGCAAAGGCAAGAACCTGTATATACAGCTATTGCAAACATGAACCATCAAGGAAGTCGCTCTTACTCATTTGGCAAAGGCACTAGATGCTATGTGCCCTCCCAGAGTGTTTTTTGGGCGTCTTGGCTCACTAGTTTTCACTGCTTTCTTCAGTCTGACCTTATGTGCCAAGGGTAGCTCGCGCAACCTTCAGATTCCCCATAATTGAGCAAACATCTGCAAGTATCCAGCACATTGGCCTCCCACATAGCACCAGGTCTTCTCAAAAGGTAGTGTGGCCGAGTGGTCTAAGGCGCTGGATTAAGGCTCCAGTCTCTCAGGAGGCGTGGGTTCAAATCCCACCACTGCCATTTGACAAGGACAACTGTGTCCTCACATATTTGTGTGTGATAGACTATTTACATAAATAACCTCCAAATGTTGATGCAAAACACTGAGTGGGAAAAAGTGCTTGCCAAAGGCAAGAACCTGTATCTACATCCATTTAAAACATTAACAAGGACTGCCATCACTGCCATAATACATTGACAAGGACTGCCATCTCTTCATGTCATCTAAATGTTGATAAAATGTTGCAAAACACTGAGTGGGAAAAAGTGCTTGACCAAGGCAAGAACCTGTATCTACAGCCATTGCAAACATGAACCATCAAGGAAGTCGCTCTTACTCATTTGGCAAAGGCACTAGATGCTATGTGCCCTCCCAGAGTGTTTTTTGGGTGTCTTGGCTCACTAGTTTTCACTGCTTTCTTTAGCCTTAAACAGAAAAGCAAGCCTCACACGTACAAGCCCAGTCCATGAAAACTAACAGCAGAGTGGCGCAGCGGAAGCGTGCTGGGCCCATAACCCAGAGGTCGATGGATCGAAACCATCCTCTGCTAATTGATGTCCATCTTTATTGGTCTGTGGTGTGTCCTTTGGATCAGTCTGACCTTATGTGCCAAGGGTTGCTCACGCAACCTTCAGATTCCCCATAATTGAGCAGACATCTGCAAGTATCCAGCACATTGGCCTCCCCAATAGCACCACGTCTTCCTGAAAGGTAGTGTGGCCGAGTGGTCTAAGGCGCTGGATTTAGGCTCCAGTCTCTCAGGAGGCGTGGGTTCAAATCCCACCACTGCCATTTGACAAGGACAACTGTGTCCTCACATATTTGTGTGTGATAGACTATTTACATAAATAACCTCCAAATGTTGATGCAAAACACTGAGTGGGAAAAAGTGCTTGCCAAAGGCAAGAACCTGTATCTACATCCATTTAAAACATTAACAAGGACTGCCATCACTGCCATAATACATTGACAAGGACTGCCATCTCTTCATGTCATCTAAATGTTGATAAAATGTTGCAAAACACTGAGTGGGAAAAAGTGCTTGACCAAGGCAAGAACCTGTATCTACAGCCATTGAAAACATGAATCATCAAGGAAGTCGCTCTTACTCATTTGGCAAAGGCACTAGATGCTATGTGCCTTCCCAGAGTGTTTTTTGGGTGTCTTGGCTCACTAGTTTTCACTGCTTTCTTTAGCCTTAAACAGAAAAGCAAGCCTCACACGTACAAGCCCAGTCCATGAAAACTAAGAGCAGAGTGGCGCAGCGGAAGCGTGCTGGGCCCATAACCCAGAGGTCGATGGATATAAACCATCCTCTGCTAATTGATGTCCATCTTTATTGGTCTGTGGTGTGTCCTTTGGATCAGTCTGACCTTATGTGCCAAGGGTAGATCGCGCAACCTTCAGATTCCCCATAATTGAGCAAACATCTGCAAGTATCCAGCACATTGGCCTCCCCGATAGCACCACATCTTCCTGAAAGGTAGTGTGGCCAAGTGGTCAAAGGAACCATCATGAACCATCAAGGAAGTCGCTCTTACTCATTTGGCAAAGGCACTAGATGCTATGTGCCCTCCCAGAGTGTTTTTTGGGTGTCTTGGCTCACTAGTTTTCACTGCTTTCTTTAGCCTTAAACAGAAAAGCAAGCCTCACACGTACAAGCCCAGTCCATGAAAACTAACAGCAGAGTGGCGCAGCGGAAGCGTGCTGGGCCCATAACCCAGAGGTCGATGGATCGAAACCATCCTCTGCTAATTGATGTCCATCTTTATTGGTCTGTGGTGTGTCCTTTGGATCAGTCTGACCTTATGTGCCAAGGGTAGCTCACGCAACCTTCAGATTCCCCATAATTGAGCAGACATCTGCAAGTATCCAGCACATTGGCCTCCCCAAAAGCACCACGTCTTCCTGAAAGTTAGTGTGGCAGAGTGGTCTAAGGCGCTGGATTTAGGCTCCAGTCTCTCAGGAGGCGTGGGTTCAAATCCCACCACTGCCATTTGACAAGGACAACTGTGTCCTCACATATTTGTGTGTGATAGACTATTTACATAAATAACCTCCAAATGTTGATGCAAAACACTGAGTGGGAAAAAGTGCTTGCCAAAGGCGAGAACCTGTATCTACATCCATTTAAAACATTAACAAGGACTGCCATCACTGCCATAAAACATTGACAAGGACTGCCATCTCTTCATGTCATCTAAATGTTGATAAAATGTTGCAAAACACTGAGTGGGAAAAAGTGCTTGACCAAGGCAAGAACCTGTATCTACAGCCATTGCAAACATGAACCATCAAGGAAGTCGCTCTTACTCATTTGGCAAAGGCACTAGATGCTATGTGCCCTCCCAGAGTGTTTTTTGGGTGTCTTGGCTCACTAGTTTTCACTGCTTTCCTTAGCCTTAAACAGAAAAGCAAGCCTCACACGTACAAGCCCAGTCCATGAAAACTAACAGCAGAGTGGCGCAGCGGAAGCGTGCTGGGCCCATAACCCAGAGGTCAATGGATCGAAACCATCCTCTGCTAATTGATGTCCATCTTTATTGGTCTGTGGTGTGTCCTTTGGATCAGTCTGACCTTATGTGCCAAGGGTAGATCGCGCAACCTTCAGATTCCCCATAATTGAGCAGACATCTGCAAGTATCCAGCACATTGGCCTCCCCAATAGCACCACATCTTCCTGAAAGGTAGTGTGGCCGAGTGGTCTAAGGCTCCAGTCTCTCAGGAGGCATGGGTTCAAATCCCACCACTGCCATTTGACAAGGACAACTGTGTCCTCACATATTTGTGTGTGATAGACTATTTACATAAATAACCTCCAAATGTTGATGCAAAACACTGAGTGGGAAAAAGTGCTTGCCAAAGGCAAGAACCTGTATCTACATCCATTTAAAACATTAACAAGGACTGCCATCACTGCCATAAAACATTGACAAGGACTGCCATCTCTTCATGTCATCTAAATGTTGATAAAATGTTGCAAAACACTGAGTGGGAGAAAGTGCTTGACCAAGGCAAGAACCTGTATCTACAGCCATTGAAAACATGAATCATCAAGGAAGTCGCTCTTACTCATTTGGCAAAGGCACTAGATGCTATGTGCCCTCTCAGAGTGTTTTTTGGGTGTCTTGGCTCACTAGTTTTCACTGCTTTCTTTAGCCTTAAACAGAAAAGCAAGCCTCACACGTACAAGCCCAGTCCATGAAAACTAAGAGCAGAGTGGCGCAGCGGAAGCGTGCTGGGCCCATAACCCAGAGGTCGATGGATCGAAACCATCCTCTGCTAATTGATGTCCATCTTTATTGGTCTGTGGTGTGTCCTTTGGATCAGTCTGACCTTATGTGCCAAGGGTAGCTCGCGCAACCTTCAGATTCCCCATAATTGAGCAAACATCTGCAAGTATCCAGCACATTGGCCTCCCCAATAGCACCACATCTTCCTGAAAGATAGTGTGGCCGAGTGGTCAAAGGCGCTGGATTTAGACTCCAGTCTCTCAGGAGGCATGGGTTCAAATCCCTCCACTGCCATTTGACAAGGACAACTGTGTCCTCACATATTTGTGTGTGATAGACTATTTACATAAATAACCTCCAAATGTTGATGCAAAACACTGAGTGGGAAAAAGTGCTTGCCAAAGGCAAGAACCTGTATCTACATCCATTTAAAACATTAACAAGGACTGCCATCACTGACATAATACATTGACAAGGACTGCCATCTCTTCATGTTGATAAAATGTTGCAAAACACTGAGTGGGAAAAAGTGCTTGCCAAAGGCAAGAACCTGTATCTACAGCCATTGCAAACATGAACCATCAAGGAAGTCGCTCTTACTCATTTGGCAAAGGCACTAGATGCTATGTGCCCTCCCAGAGTGTTTTTTGGGTGTCTTGGCTCACTAGTTTTCACTGCTTTCTTTAGCCTTAAACAGAAAAGCAAGCCTCACACGTACAAGCCCAGTCCATGTAAACTAAGAGCAGAGTGGCGCAGCGGAAGCGTGCTGGGCCCATAACCCAGAGGTCGATGGATCGAAACCATCCTCTGCTAATTGATGTCCATCTTTATTGGTCTGTGGTGTGTCCTTTGGATCAGTCTGACCTTATGTGCCAAGGGTAGATCGCGCAACCTTCAGATTCCCCATAATTGAGCAGACATCTGCAAGTATCCAGCACATTGGCCTCCCCAATAGCACCACATCTTCCTGAAAGGTAGTGTGGCCGAGTGGTCTAAGGCTCCAGTCTCTCAGGAGGCATGGGTTCAAATCCCACCACTGCCATTTGACAAGGACAACTGTGTCCTCACATATTTGTGTGTGATAGACTATTTACATAAATAACCTCCAAATGTTGATGCAAAACACTGAGTGGGAAAAAGTGCTTGCCAAAGGCAAGAAACTGTATCTACATCCATTTAAAACATTAACAAGGACTGCCATCACTGCCATAAAACATTGACAAGGACTGCCATCTCTTCATGTCATCTAAATGTTGATAAAATGTTGCAAAACACTGAGTGGGAAAAAGTGCTTGACCAAGGCAAGAACCTGTATCTACAGCCATTGAAAACATGAATCATCAAGGAAGTCGCTCTTACTCATTTGGCAAAGGCACTAGATGCTATGTGCCCTCTCAGAGTGTTTTTTGGGTGTCTTGGCTCACTAGTTTTCACTGCTTTCTTTAGCCTTAAACAGAAAAGCAAGCCTCACACGTACAAGCCCAGTCCATGAAAACTAAGAGCAGAGTGGCGCAGCGGAAGCGTGCTGGGCCCATAACCCAGAGGTCGATGGATCGAAACCATCCTCTGCTAATTGATGTCCATCTTTATTGGTCTGTGGTGTGTCCTTTGGATCAGTCTGACCTTATGTGCCAAGGGTAGCTCGCGCAACCTTCAGATTCCCCATAATTGAGCAAACATCTGCAAGTATCCAGCACATTGGCCTCCCCAATAGCACCACATCTTCCTGAAAGATAGTGTGGCCGAGTGGTCAAAGGCGCTGGATTTAGACTCCAGTCTCTCAGGAGGCGTGGGTTCAAATCCCTCCACTGCCATTTGACAAGGACAACTGTGTCCTCACATATTTGTGTGTGATAGACTATTTACATAAATAACCTCCAAATGTTGATGCAAAACACTGAGTGGGAAAAAGTGCTTGCCAAAGGCAAGAACCTGTATCTACATCCATTTAAAACATTAACAAGGACTGCCATCACTGCCATAAAACATTGGCAAGGAATGCCATCTCTTCATGTCATCTAAATGTTGATAAAATGTTGCAAAACACTGAGTGGGAATAGTGCTTGACAAAGGCAAGAACCTGTATCTACAGCCATTGCAAACATGAACCATCAAGGAAGTCGCTCTTACTCATTTGGCAAAGGCACTAGATGCTATGTGCCCTCCCAGAGTGTTTTTTGGGCGTCTTGGCTCACTAGTTTTCACTGCTTTCTTCAGTCTGACCTTATGTGCCAAGGGTAGCTCGCGCAACCTTCAGATTCCCCATAATTGAGCAAACATCTGCAAGTATCCAGCACATTGGCCTCCCACATAGCACCAGGTCTTCTCAAAAGGTAGTGTGGCCGAGTGGTCTAAGGCGCTGGATTAAGGCTCCAGTCTCTCAGGAGGCGTGGGTTCAAATCCCACCACTGCCATTTGACAAGGACAACTGTGTCCTCACATATTTGTGTGTGATAGACTATTTACATAAATTATCTCCAAATGTTGATGCAAAACACTGAGTGGGAAAAAGTGCTTGCCAAAGGCAAGAACCTGTATCTACATCCATTTAAAACATTAACAAGGACTGCCATCACTGCCATAAAACATTGACAAGGACTGCCATCTCTTCATGTCATGTAAATGTTGATAAAATGTTGCAAAACACTGAGTGGGAAAAAGTGCTTGCCAAAGGCAAGAACCTGTATCTACAGCCATTGAAAACATGAATCATCAAGGAAGTCGCTCTTACTCATTTGTCAAAGGCACTAGATGCTATGTGCCCTCCCAGAGTGTTTTTTGGGCGTCTTGGCTCACTAGTTTTCACTGCTTTCTTTAGCCTTAAACAGAAAAGCAAGCCTCACACGTACAAGCCCAGTCCATGAAAACTAAGAGCAGAGTGGCGCAGCGGAAGCGTGCTGGGCCCATAACCCAGAGGTCGATGGATAGAAACCATCCTCTGCTAATTGATGTCCATCTTTATTGGTCTGTGGTGTGTCCTTTGGATCAGTCTGACCTTATGTGCCAAGGGTAGATCGCGCAACCTTCAGATTCCCCATAATTGAGCAAACATCTGCAAGTATCCAGCACATTGGCCTCCCCGATAGCACCACATCTTCCTGAAAGGTAGTGTGGCCAAGTGGTCAAAGGAACCATCATGAACCATCAAGGAAGTCGCTCTTACTCATTTGGCAAAGGCACTAGATCCTTTGGATCAGTCTGACCTTATGTGCCAAGGGTAGATCGCGCAACCTTCAGATTCCCCATAATTGAGCAAACATCTGCAAGTATCCAGCACATTGGCCTCCCCAATAGCACCACATCTTCCTGAAAGGTAGTGTGGCCAAGTGGTCTAAGGCTCCAGTCTCTCAGGAGGCGTGGGTTCAAATCCCACCACTGCCATTTGACAAGGACAACTGTGTCCTCACATATTTGTGTGTGATAGACTATTTACATAAATAACCTCCAAATGTTGATGCAAAACACTGAGTGGGAAAAAGTGCTTGCCAAAGGCAAGAACCTGTATCTACATCCATTTAAAACATTAACAAGGACTGCCATCACTGCCATAAAACATTGGCAAGGAATGCCATCTCTTCATGTCATCTAAATGTTGATAAAATGTTGCAAAACACTGAGTGGGAAAAAGTGCTTGCCAAAGGCAAGAACCTGTATCTACATCCGTTTAAAACATTAACAAGGACTGCCATCACTGCCATAAAACATAGACAAGGACTGCCATCTCTTCATGTCATCTAAATGTTGATAAAATGTTGCAAAACACTGAGTGGGAAAAAGTGCTTGACCAAGGCAAGAACCTGTATCTACAGCCATTGCAAACATGAACCATCAAGGAAGTCGCTCTTACTCATTTGGCAAAGGCACTAGATGCTATGTGCCCTCTCAGAGTGTTTTTTGGGTGTCTTGGCTCACTAGTTTTCACTGCTTTCTTTAGCCTTAAACAGAAAAGCAAGCCTCACACGTACAAGCCCAGTCCATGAAAACTAACAGCAGAGTGGCGCAGCGGAAGCGTGCTGGGCCCATAACCCAGAGGTCGATGGATAGAAACCATCCTCTGCTAATTGATGTCCATCTTTATTGGTCTGTGGTGTGTCCTTTGGATCAGTCTGACCTTATGTTCCAAGGGTAGATCGCGCAACCTTCAGATTCCCCATAATTGAGCAAACATCTGCAAGTATCCAGCACATTGGCGGCCCCAATAGCACCACATCTTCCTGAAAGGTAGTGTGGCCAAGTGGTCAAAGGAACCATCATGAACCATCAAGGAAGTCGCTCTTACTCATTTGGCAAAGGCACTAGATGCTATGTGCCCTCTCAGAGTGTTTTTTGGGTGTCTTGGCTCACTAGTTTTCATTGCTTTCTTTAGCCTTAAACAGAAAAGCAAGCCTCACACGTACAAGCCCAGTCCCTGAAAACTAACAGCGGAGTGGCGCAGCGGAAGCGTGCTGGGCCCATAACCCAGAGGTCGATGGATAGAAACCATCCTCTGCTAATTGATGTCCATCTTTATTGGTCTGTGGTGTGTCCTTTGGATCAGTCTGACCTTATGTGCCAAGGGTAGATCGCGCAACCTTCAGATTCCCCATAATTGAGCAAACATCTGCAAGTATCCAGCACATTGGCCTCCCCAATAGCACCACATCTTCCTGAAAGGTAGTGTGGCCGAGTGGTCTAAGGCTCCAGTCTCTCAGGAGGCGTGGGTTCAAATCCCACCACTGCCATTTGACAAGGACAACTGTGTCCTCACATATTTGTGTGTGATAGACTATTTACATAAATAACCTCCAAATGTTGATGCAAAACACTGAGTGGGAAAAAGTGCTTGCCAAAGGCAAGAACCTGTATCTACATCCATTTAAAACATTAACAAGGACTGCCATCACTGCCATAAAACATTGGCAAGGAATGCCATCTCTTCATGTCATCTAAATGTTGATAAAATGTTGCAAAACACTGAGTGGGAATAGTGCTTGACAAAGGCAAGAACCTGTATCTACAGCCATTGCAAACATGAACCATCAAGGAAGTCGCTCTTACTCATTTGGCAAAGGCACTAGATGCTATGTGCCCTCCCAGAGTGTTTTTTGGGCGTCTTGGCTCACTAGTTTTCACTGCTTTCTTCAGTCTGACCTTATGTGCCAAGGGTAGCTCGCGCAACCTTCAGATTCCCCATAATTGAGCAAACATCTGCAAGTATCCAGCACATTGGCCTCCCCAATAGCACCACGTCTTCCTGAAAGGTAGTGTGGCCGAGTGGTCTAAGGCGCTGGATTTAGGCTCCAGTCTCTCAGGAGGCGTGGGTTCAAATCCCACCACTGCCATTTGACAAGGACAACTGTGTCCTCACATATTTGTGTGTGATAGACTATTTACATAAATAACCTCCAAATGTTGATGCAAAACACTGAGTGGGAAAAAGTGCTTGCCAAAGGCAAGAACCTGTATCTACATCCATTTAAAACATTAACAAGGACTGCCATCACTGCCATAAAACATTGACAAGGACTGCCATCTCTTCATGTCATCTAAATGTTGATAAAATGTTGCAAAACACTGAGTGGGAAAAAGTGCTTGACCAAGGCAAGAACCTGTATCTACAGCCATTGAAAACATGAATCATCAAGGAAGTCGCTCTTACTCATTTGGCAAAGGCACTAGATGCTATGTGCCCTCTCAGAGTGTTTTTTGGGTGTCTTGGCTCACTAGTTTTCACTGCTTTCTTTAGCCTTAAACAGAAAAGCAAGCCTCACATGTACAAGCCCAGTCCATGAAAACTAAGAGCAGAGTGGCGCAGCGGAAGCGTGCTGGGCCCATAACCCAGAGGTCGATGGATCGAAACCATCCTCTGCTAATTGATGTCCATCTTTATTGGTCTGTGGTGTGTCCTTTGGATCAGTCTGACCTTATGTGCCAAGGGTAGCTCGCGCAACCTTCAGATTCCCCATAATTGAGCAAACATCTGCAAGTATCCAGCACATTGGCCTCCCCAATAGCACCACATCTTCCTGAAAGATAGTGTGGCCGAGTGGTCAAAGGCGCTGGATTTAGGCTCCAGTCTCTCAGGAGGCGTGGGTTCAAATCCCTCCACTGCCATTTGACAAGGACAACTGTGTCCTCACATATTTGTGTGATAGACTATTTACATAAATAACCTCCAAATGTTGATGCAAAACACTGAGTGGGAAAAAGTGCTTGCCAAAGGCAAGAACCTGTATCTACATCCATTTAAAACATTAACAAGGACTGCCATCACTGCCATAAAACATTGGCAAGGAATGCCATCTCTTCATGTCATCTAAATGTTGATAAAATGTTGCAAAACACTGAGTGGGAAAAAGTGCTTGGCAAAGGCAAGAACCTGTATATACAGCTATTGCAAACATGAACCATCAAGGAAGTCGCTCTTACTCATTTGGCAAAGGCACTAGATGCTATGTGCCCTCCCAGAGTGTTTTTTGGGCGTCTTGGCTCACTAGTTTTCACTGCTTTCTTCAGTCTGACCTTATGTGCCAAGGGTAGCTCGCGCAACCTTCAGATTCCCCATAATTGAGCAAACATCTGCAAGTATCCAGCACATTGGCCTCCCACATAGCACCAGGTCTTCTCAAAAGGTAGTGTGGCCGAGTGGTCTAAGGCGCTGGATTAAGGCTCCAGTCTCTCAGGAGGCGTGGGTTCAAATCCCACCACTGCCATTTGACAAGGACAACTGTGTCCTCACATATTTGTGTGTGATAGACTATTTACATAAATAACCTCCAAATGTTGATGCAAAACACTGAGTGGGAAAAAGTGCTTGCCAAAGGCAAGAACCTGTATCTACATCCATTTAAAACATTAACAAGGACTGCCATCACTGCCATAATACATTGACAAGGACTGCCATCTCTTCATGTCATCTAAATGTTGATAAAATGTTGCAAAACACTGAGTGGGAAAAAGTGCTTGACCAAGGCAAGAACCTGTATCTACAGCCATTGCAAACATGAACCATCAAGGAAGTCGCTCTTACTCATTTGGCAAAGGCACTAGATGCTATGTGCCCTCCCAGAGTGTTTTTTGGGTGTCTTGGCTCACTAGTTTTCACTGCTTTCTTTAGCCTTAAACAGAAAAGCAAGCCTCACACGTACAAGCCCAGTCCATGAAAACTAACAGCAGAGTGGCGCAGCGGAAGCGTGCTGGGCCCATAACCCAGAGGTCGATGGATCGAAACCATCCTCTGCTAATTGATGTCCATCTTTATTGGTCTGTGGTGTGTCCTTTGGATCAGTCTGACCTTATGTGCCAAGGGTTGCTCACGCAACCTTCAGATTCCCCATAATTGAGCAGACATCTGCAAGTATCCAGCACATTGGCCTCCCCAATAGCACCACGTCTTCCTGAAAGGTAGTGTGGCCGAGTGGTCTAAGGCGCTGGATTTAGGCTCCAGTCTCTCAGGAGGCGTGGGTTCAAATCCCACCACTGCCATTTGACAAGGACAACTGTGTCCTCACATATTTGTGTGTGATAGACTATTTACATAAATAACCTCCAAATGTTGATGCAAAACACTGAGTGGGAAAAAGTGCTTGCCAAAGGCAAGAACCTGTATCTACATCCATTTAAAACATTAACAAGGACTGCCATCACTGCCATAATACATTGACAAGGACTGCCATCTCTTCATGTCATCTAAATGTTGATAAAATGTTGCAAAACACTGAGTGGGAAAAAGTGCTTGACCAAGGCAAGAACCTGTATCTACAGCCATTGAAAACATGAATCATCAAGGAAGTCGCTCTTACTCATTTGGCAAAGGCACTAGATGCTATGTGCCTTCCCAGAGTGTTTTTTGGGTGTCTTGGCTCACTAGTTTTCACTGCTTTCTTTAGCCTTAAACAGAAAAGCAAGCCTCACACGTACAAGCCCAGTCCATGAAAACTAAGAGCAGAGTGGCGCAGCGGAAGCGTGCTGGGCCCATAACCCAGAGGTCGATGGATATAAACCATCCTCTGCTAATTGATGTCCATCTTTATTGGTCTGTGGTGTGTCCTTTGGATCAGTCTGACCTTATGTGCCAAGGGTAGATCGCGCAACCTTCAGATTCCCCATAATTGAGCAAACATCTGCAAGTATCCAGCACATTGGCCTCCCCGATAGCACCACATCTTCCTGAAAGGTAGTGTGGCCAAGTGGTCAAAGGAACCATCATGAACCATCAAGGAAGTCGCTCTTACTCATTTGGCAAAGGCACTAGATGCTATGTGCCCTCCCAGAGTGTTTTTTGGGTGTCTTGGCTCACTAGTTTTCACTGCTTTCTTTAGCCTTAAACAGAAAAGCAAGCCTCACACGTACAAGCCCAGTCCATGAAAACTAACAGCAGAGTGGCGCAGCGGAAGCGTGCTGGGCCCATAACCCAGAGGTCGATGGATCGAAACCATCCTCTGCTAATTGATGTCCATCTTTATTGGTCTGTGGTGTGTCCTTTGGATCAGTCTGACCTTATGTGCCAAGGGTAGCTCACGCAACCTTCAGATTCCCCATAATTGAGCAGACATCTGCAAGTATCCAGCACATTGGCCTCCCCAAAAGCACCACGTCTTCCTGAAAGTTAGTGTGGCAGAGTGGTCTAAGGCGCTGGATTTAGGCTCCAGTCTCTCAGGAGGCGTGGGTTCAAATCCCACCACTGCCATTTGACAAGGACAACTGTGTCCTCACATATTTGTGTGTGATAGACTATTTACATAAATAACCTCCAAATGTTGATGCAAAACACTGAGTGGGAAAAAGTGCTTGCCAAAGGCGAGAACCTGTATCTACATCCATTTAAAACATTAACAAGGACTGCCATCACTGCCATAAAACATTGACAAGGACTGCCATCTCTTCATGTCATCTAAATGTTGATAAAATGTTGCAAAACACTGAGTGGGAAAAAGTGCTTGACCAAGGCAAGAACCTGTATCTACAGCCATTGCAAACATGAACCATCAAGGAAGTCGCTCTTACTCATTTGGCAAAGGCACTAGATGCTATGTGCCCTCCCAGAGTGTTTTTTGGGTGTCTTGGCTCACTAGTTTTCACTGCTTTCCTTAGCCTTAAACAGAAAAGCAAGCCTCACACGTACAAGCCCAGTCCATGAAAACTAACAGCAGAGTGGCGCAGCGGAAGCGTGCTGGGCCCATAACCCAGAGGTCGATGGATCGAAACCATCCTCTGCTAATTGATGTCCATCTTTATTGGTCTGTGGTGTGTCCTTTGGATCAGTCTGACCTTATGTGCCAAGGGTAGATCGCGCAACCTTCAGATTCCCCATAATTGAGCAGACATCTGCAAGTATCCAGCACATTGGCCTCCCCAATAGCACCACATCTTCCTGAAAGGTAGTGTGGCCGAGTGGTCTAAGGCTCCAGTCTCTCAGGAGGCATGGGTTCAAATCCCACCACTGCCATTTGACAAGGACAACTGTGTCCTCACATATTTGTGTGTGATAGACTATTTACATAAATAACCTCCAAATGTTGATGCAAAACACTGAGTGGGAAAAAGTGCTTGCCAAAGGCGAGAACCTGTATCTACATCCATTTAAAACATTAACAAGGACTGCCATCACTGCCATAAAACATTGACAAGGACTGCCATCTCTTCATGTCATCTAAATGTTGATAAAATGTTGCAAAACACTGAGTGGGAAAAAGTGCTTGCCAAAGGCAAGAACCTGTATCTACAGCCATTGCAAACATGAACCATCAAGGAAGTCGCTCTTACTCATTTGGCAAAGGCACTAGATGCTATGTGCCCTCCCAGAGTGTTTTTTGGGCGTCTTGGCTCAATAGTTTTCACTGCTTTCTTTAGCCTTAAACAGAAAAGCAAGCCTCACACGTACAAGCCCAGTCCATGAAAACTAAGAGCAGAGTGGCGCAGCGGAAGCGTGCTGGGCCCATAACCCAGAGGTCGATGGATCGAAACCATCCTCTGCTAATTGATGTCCATCTTTATTGGTCTGTGGTGTGTCCTTTGGATCAGTCTGACCTTATGTGCCAAGGGTAGATCGCGCAACCTTCAGATTCCCCATAATTGAGCAAACATCTGCAAGTATCCAGCACATTGGCCTCCCCAATAGCACCACATCTTCCTGAAAGGTAGTGTGGCCAAGTGGTCTAAGGCTCCAGTCTCTCAGGAGGCGTGGGTTCAAATCCCACCACTGCCATTTGACAAGGACAACTGTGTCCTCACATATTTGTGTGTGATAGACTATTTACATAAATAACCTCCAAATGTTGATGCAAAACACTGAGTGGGAAAAAGTGCTTGCCAAAGGCGAGAACCTGTATCTACATCCATTTAAAACATTAACAAGGACTGCCATCACTGCCATAAAACATTGACAAGGACTGCCATCTCTTCATGTCATCTAAATGTTGATAAAATGTTGCAAAACACTGAGTGGGAAAAAGTGCTTGCCAAAGGCAAGAACCTGTATCGACAGCCATTGAAAACATGAACCATCAAGGAAGTCGCTCTTACTCATTTGGCAAAGGCACTAGATGCTATGTGCCCTCCCAGAGTGTTTTTTGGGCGTCTTGGCTCACTAGTTTTCACTGCTTTCTTCAGTCTGACCTTGTGTGCCAAGGGTAGCTCGCGCAACCTTCAGATTCCCCATAATTGAGCAAACATCTGCAAGTATCCAGCACATTGGCCTCCCACATAGCACCAGGTCTTCTCAAAAGGTAGTGTGGCCGAGTGGTCTAAGGCGCTGGATTAAGGCTCCAGTCTCTCAGGAGGCGTTGGTTCAAATCCCACCACTGCCATTTGACAAGGACAACTGTGTCCTCACATATTTGTGTGTGATAGACTATTTACATAAATAACCTCCAAATGTTGATGCAAAACACTGAGTGGGAAAAAGTGCTTGCCAAAGGCGAGAACCTGTATCTACATCCATTTAAAACATTAACAAGGACTGCCATCACTGCCATAAAACATTGACAAGGACTGCCATCTCTTCATGTCATCTAAATGTTGATAAAATGTTGCAAAACACTGAGTGGGAAAAAGTGCTTGCCAAAGGCAAGAACCTGTATCTACAGCCATTGCAAACATGAACCATCAAGGAAGTCGCTCTTACTCATTTGGCAAAGGCACTAGATGCTATGTGCCCTCTCAGAGTGTTTTTTGGGTGTCTTGGCTCACTAGTTTTCACTGCTTTCTTTAGCCTTAAACAGAAAAGCAAGCCTCACACGTACAAGCCCAGTCTATGAAAACTAAGAGCAGAGTGGCGCAGCGGAAGCGTGCTGGGCCCATAACCCAGAGGTCGATGGATCGAAACCATCCTCTGCTAATTGATGTCCATCTTTATTGGTCTGTGGTGTGTCCTTTGGATCAGTCTGACCTTATGTGCCAAGGGTAGATCGCGCAACCTTCAGATTCCCCATAATTGAGCAAACATCTGCAAGTATCCAGCACATTGGCCTCCCCAATAGCACCACATCTTCCTGAAAGGTAGTGTGGCCAAGTGGTCAAAGGAACCATCATGAACCATCAAGGAAGTCGCTCTTACTCATTTGGCAAAGGCACTAGATGCTATGTGCCCTCCCAGAGTGTTTTTTGGGCGTCTTGGCTCACTAGTTTTCACTGCTTTCTTCAGTCTGACCTTATGTGCCAAGGGTAGCTCGCGCAACCTTCAGATTCCCCATAATTGAGCAAACATCTGCAAGTATCCAGCACATTGGCCTCCCACATAGCACCAGGTCTTCTCAAAAGGTAGTGTGGCCGAGTGGTCTAAGGCGCTGGATTAAGGCTCCAGTCTCTCAGGGGGCGTGGGTTCAAATCCCACCACTGCCATTTGACAAGGACAACTGTGTCCTCACATATTTGTGTGTGATAGACTATTTACATAAATAACCTCCAAATGTTGATGCAAAACACTGAGTGGGAAAAAGTGCTTGCCAAAGGCAAGAACCTGTATCTACATCCATTTAAAACATTAACAAGGACTGCCATCACTGCCATAAAACATTGACAAGGACTGCCATCTCTTCATGTCATCTAAATGTTGATAAAATGTTGCAAAACACTGAGTGGGAAAAAGTGCTTGCCAAAGGCAAGAACCTGTATCTACAGCCATTGCAAACATGAACCATCAAGGAAGTCGCTCTTACTCATTTGGCAAAGGCACTAGATGCTATGTGCCCTCCCAGAGTGTTTTTTGGGCGTCTTGGCTCAATAGTTTTCACTGCTTTCTTTAGCCTTAAACAGAAAAGCAAGCCTCACACGTACAAGCCCAGTCCATGAAAACTAAGAGCAGAGTGGCGCAGCGGAAGCGTGCTGGGCCCATAACCCAGAGGTCGATGGATCGAAACCATCCTCTGCTAATTGATGTCCATCTTTATTGGTCTGTGGTGTGTCCTTTGGATCAGTCTGACCTTATGTGCCAAGGGTAGATCGCGCAACCTTCAGATTCCCCATAATTGAGCAAACATCTGCAAGTATCCAGCACATTGGCCTCCCCAATAGCAACACATCTTCCTGAAAGGTAGTGTGGCCAAGTGGTCTAAGGCTCCAGTCTCTCAGGAGGCGTGGGTTCAAATCCCACCACTGCCATTTGACAAGGACAACTGTGTCCTCACATATTTGTGTGTGATAGACTATTTACATAAATAACCTCCAAATGTTGATGCAAAACACTGAGTGGGAAAAAGTGCTTGCCAAAGGCGAGAACCTGTATCTACATCCATTTAAAACATTAACAAGGACTGCCATCACTGCCATAAAACATTGACAAGGACTGCCATCTCTTCATGTCATCTAAATGTTGATAAAATGTTGCAAAACACTGAGTGGGAAAAAGTGCTTGCCAAAGGCAAGAACCTGTATCTACATCCGTTTAAAACATTAACAAGGACTGCCATCACTGCCATAAAACATAGACAAGGACTGCCATCTCTTCATGTCATCTAAATGTTGATAAAATGTTGCAAAACACTGAGTGGGAAAAAGTGCTTGACCAAGGCAAGAACCTGTATCTACAGCCATTGCAAACATGAACCATCAAGGAAGTCGCTCTTACTCATTTGGCAAAGGCACTAGATGCTATGTGCCCTCTCAGAGTGTTTTTTGGGTGTCTTGGCTCACTAGTTTTCACTGCTTTCTTTAGCCTTAAACAGAAAAGCAAGCCTCACACGTACAAGCCCAGTCCATGAAAACTAACAGCAGAGTGGCGCAGCGGAAGCGTGCTGGGCCCATAACCCAGAGGTCGATGGATAGAAACCATCCTCTGCTAATTGATGTCCATCTTTATTGGTCTGTGGTGTGTCCTTTGGATCAGTCTGACCTTATGTTCCAAGGGTAGATCGCGCAACCTTCAGATTCCCCATAATTGAGCAAACATCTGCAAGTATCCAGCACATTGGCCTCCCCAATAGCACCACATCTTCCTGAAAGGTAGTGTGGCCGAGTGGTCTAAGGCTCCAGTCTCTCAGGAGGCGTGGGTTCAAATCCCACCACTGCCATTTGACAAGGACAACTGTGTCCTCACATATTTGTGTGTGATAGACTATTTACATAAATAACCTCCAAATGTTGATGCAAAACACTGAGTGGGAAAAAGTGCTTGCCAAAGTCAAGAACCTGTATCTACATCCATTTAAAACATTAACAAGGACTGCCATCACTGCCATAATACATTGACAAGGACTGCCATCTCTTCATGTCATCTAAATGTTGATAAAATGTTGCAAAACACTGAGTGGGAAAAAGTGCTTGCCAAAGGCAAGAACCTGTATCTACAGCCATTGCAAACATGAACCATCAAGGAAGTCGCTCTTACTCATTTGGCAAAGGCACTAGATGCTATGTGCCCTCCCAGAGTGTTTTTTGGGCATCTTGGCTCACTAGTTTTCACTGCTTTCTTCAGTCTGACCTTATGTGCCAAGGGTAGCTCGCGCAACCTTCAGATTCCCCATAATTGAGCAAACATCTGCAAGTATCCAGCACATTGGCCTCCCACATAGCACCAGGACTTCTCAAAAGGTAGTGTGGCCGAGTGGTCTAAGGCGCTGGATTTAGGCTCCAGTCTCTCAGGAGGCGTGGGTTCAAATCCCACCACTGCCATTTGACAAGGACAACTGTGTCCTCACATATTTGTGTGTGATAGACTATTTACATAAATTATCTCCAAATGTTGATGCAAAACACTGAGTGGGAAAAAGTGCTTGCCAAAGGCAAGAACCTGTATCTACATCCATTTAAAACATTAACAAGGACTGCCATCACTGCCATAAAACATTGACAAGGACTGCCATCTCTTCATGTCATGTAAATGTTGATAAAATGTTGCAAAACACTGAGTGGGAAAAAGTGCTTGCCAAAGGCAAGAACCTGTATCTACAGCCATTGAAAACATGAATCATCAAGGAAGTCGCTCTTACTCATTTGGCAAAGGCACTAGATGCTATGTGCCCTCCCAGAGTGTTTTTTGGGCGTCTTGGCTCACTAGTTTTCACTGCTTTCTTTAGCCTTAAACAGAAAAGCAAGCCTCACACATACAAGCCCAGTCCATGAAAACTAACAGCAGAGTGGCGCAGCGGAAGCGTGCTGGGCCCATAACCCAGAGGTCGATGGATAGAAACCATCCTCTGCTAATTGATGTCCATCTTTATTGGTCTGTGGTGTGTCCTTTGGATCAGTCTGACCTTATGTTCCAAGGGTAGATCGCGCAACCTTCAGATTCCCCATAATTGAGCAAACATCTGCAAGTATCCAGCACATTGGCCTCCCCAATAGCACCACATCTTCCTGAAAGGTAGTGTGGCCGAGTGGTCTAAGGCTCCAGTCTCTCAGGAGGCGTGGGTTCAAATCCCACCACTGCCATTTGACAAGGACAACTGTGTCCTCACATATTTGTGTGTGATAGACTATTTACATAAATAACCTCCAAATGTTGATGCAAAACACTGAGTGGGAAAAAGTGCTTGCCAAAGTCAAGAACCTGTATCTACATCCATTTAAAACATTAACAAGGACTGCCATCACTGCCATAATACATTGACAAGGACTGCCATCTCTTCATGTCATCTAAATGTTGATAAAATGTTGCAAAACACTGAGTGGGAAAAAGTGCTTGCCAAAGGCAAGAACCTGTATCTACAGCCATTGCAAACATGAACCATCAAGGAAGTCGCTCTTACTCATTTGGCAAAGGGACTAGATGCTATGTGCCCTCCCAGAGTGTTTTTTGGGCGTCTTGGCTCACTAGTTTTCACTGCTTTCTTCAGTCTGACCTTATGTGCCAAGGGTAGCTCGCGCAACCTTCAGATTCCCCATAATTGAGCAAACATCTGCAAGTATCCAGCACATTGGCCTCCCACATAGCACCAGGTCTTCTCAAAAGGTAGTGTGGCCGAGTGGTCTAAGGCGCTGGATTAAGGCTCCAGTCTCTCAGGAGGCGTGGGTTCAAATCCCACCACTGCCATTTGACAAGGACAACTGTGTCCTCACATATTTGTGTGTGATAGACTATTTACATAAATTATCTCCAAATGTTGATGCAAAACACTGAGTGGGAAAAAGTGCTTGCCAAAGGCAAGAACCTGTATCTACATCCATTTAAAACATTAACAAGGACTGCCATCACTGCCATAAAACATTGACAAGGACTGCCATCTCTTCATGTCATGTAAATGTTGATAAAATGTTGCAAAACACTGAGTGGGAAAAAGTGCTTGCCAAAGGCAAGAACCTGTATCTACAGCCATTGAAAACATGAATCATCAAGGAAGTCGCTCTTACTCATTTGGCAAAGGCACTAGATGCTATGTGCCCTCCCAGAGTGTTTTTTGGGCGTCTTGGCTCACTAGTTTTCACTGCTTTCTTTAGCCTTAAACAGAAAAGCAAGCCTCACACGTACAAGCCCAGTCCATGAAAACTAAGAGCAGAGTGGCGCAGCGGAAGCGTGCTGGGCCCATAACCCAGAGGTCGATGGATCGAAACCATCCTCTGCTAATTGATGTCCATCTTTATTGGTCTGTGGTGTGTCCTTTGGATCAGTCTGACCTTATGTGCCAAGGGTAGATCGCGCAACCTTCAGATTCCCCATAATTGAGCAAACATCTGCAAGTATCCAGCACATTGGCCGCCCCAATAGCACCACATCTTCCTGAAAGGTAGTGTGGCCAAGTGGTCAAAGGAACCATCATGAACCATCAAGGAAGTCGCTCTTACTCATTTGGCAAAGGCACTAGATGCTATGTGCCCTCCCAGAGTGTTTTTTGGGTGTCTTGGCTCACTAGTTTTCACTGCTTTCTTTAGCCTTAAACAGAAAAGCAAGCCTCACACGTACAAGCCCAGTCCATGAAAACTAACAGCAGAGTGGCGCAGCGGAAGCGTGCTGGGCCCATAACCCAGAGGTCGATGGATGGAAACCATCCTCTGCTAATTGATGTCCATCTTTATTGGTCTGTGGTGTGTCCTTTGGATCAGTCTGACCTTATGTGCCAAGGGTAGCTCACGCAACCTTCAGATTCCCCATAATTGAGCAGACATCTGCAAGTATCCAGCACATTGGCCTCCCCAAAAGCACCACCTCTTCCTGAAAGGTAGTGTGGCCGAGTGGTCTAAGGCGCTGGATTTAGGCTCCAGTCTCTCAGGAGGCGTGGGTTCAAATCCCACCACTGCCATTTGACAAGGACAACTGTGTCCTCACATATTTGTGTGTGATAGACTATTTACATAAATTATCTCCAAATGTTGATGCAAAACACTGAGTGGGAAAAAGTGCTTGCCAAAGGCAAGAACCTGTATCTACATCCATTTAAAACATTAACAAGGACTGCCATCACTGCCATAAAACATTGACAAGGACTGCCATCTCTTCATGTCATGTAAATGTTGATAAAATGTTGCAAAACACTGAGTGGGAAAAAGTGCTTGCCAAAGGCAAGAACCTGTATCTACAGCCATTGAAAACATGAATCATCAAGGAAGTCGCTCTTACTCATTTGGCAAAGGCACTAGATGCTATGTGCCCTCCCAGAGTGTTTTTTGGGCGTCTTGGCTCACTAGTTTTCACTGCTTTCTTTAGCCTTAAACAGAAAAGCAAGCCTCACACGTACAAGCCCAGTCCATGAAAACTAAGAGCAGAGTGGCGCAGCGGAAGCGTGCTGGGCCCATAACCCAGAGGTCGATGGATCAAAACCATCCTCTGCTAATTGATGTCCATCTTTATTGGTCTGTGGTGTGTCCTTTGGATCAGTCTGACCTTATGTGCCAAGGGTAGATCGCGCAACCTTCAGATTCCCCATAATTGAGCAAACATCTGCAAGTATCCAGCACATTGGCCGCCCCAATAGCACCACATCTTCCTGAAAGGTAGTGTGGCCAAGTGGTCAAAGGAACCATCATGAACCATCAAGGAAGTCGCTCTTACTCATTTGGCAAAGGCACTAGATGCTATGTGCCCTCCCAGAGTGTTTTTTGGGTGTCTTGGCTCACTAGTTTTCACTGCTTTCTTTAGCCTTAAACAGAAAAGCAAGCCTCACACGTACAAGCCCAGTCCATGAAAACTAACAGCAGAGTGGCGCAGCGGAAGCGTGCTGGGCCCATAACCCAGAGGTCGATGGATGGAAACCATCCTCTGCTAATTGATGTCCATCTTTATTGGTCTGTGGTGTGTCCTTTGGATCAGTCTGACCTTATGTGCCAAGGGTAGCTCACGCAACCTTCAGATTCCCCATAATTGAGCAGACATCTGCAAGTATCCAGCACATTGGCCTCCCCAAAAGCACCACGTCTTCCTGAAAGGTAGTGTGGCCGAGTGGTCTAAGGCGCTGGATTTAGGCTCCAGTCTCTCAGGAGGCGTGGGTTCAAATCCCACCACTGCCATTTGACAAGGACAACTGTGTCCTCACATATTTGTGTGTGATAGACTATTTACATAAATTATCTCCAAATGTTGATGCAAAACACTGAGTGGGAAAAAGTGCTTGCCAAAGGCAAGAACCTGTATCTACATCCATTTAAAACATTAACAAGGACTGCCATCACTGCCATAAAACATTGACAAGGACTGCCATCTCTTCATGTCATGTAAATGTTGATAAAATGTTGCAAAACACTGAGTGGGAAAAAGTGCTTGCCAAAGGCAAGAACCTGTATCTACAGCCATTGAAAACATGAATCATCAAGGAAGTCGCTCTTACTCATTTGGCAAAGGCACTAGATGCTATGTGCCCTCCCAGAGTGTTTTTTGGGCGTCTTGGCTCACTAGTTTTCACTGCTTTCTTTAGCCTTAAACAGAAAAGCAAGCCTCACACGTACAAGCCCAGTCCATGAAAACTAAGAGCAGAGTGGCGCAGCGGAAGCGTGCTGGGCCCATAACCCAGAGGTCGATGGATGGAAACCATCCTCTGCTAATTGATGTCCATCTTTATTGGTCTGTGGTGTGTCCTTTGGATCAGTCTGACCTTATGTGCCAAGGGTAGATCGCGCAACCTTCAGATTCCCCATAATTGAGCAAACATCTGCAAGTATCCAGCACATTGGCCTCCCCAATAGCACCACATCTTCCTGAAAGGTAGTGTGGCCAAGTGGTCTAAGGCTCCAGTCTCTCAGGAGGCATGGGTTCAAATCCCACCACTGCCATTTGACAAGGACAACTGTGTCCTCACATATTTGTGTGTGATAGACTATTTACATAAATAACCTCCAAATGTTGATGCAAAACACTGAGTGGGAAAAAGTGCTTGCCAAAGGCAAGAACCTGTATCTACATCCATTTAAAACATTAACAAGGACTGCCATCACTGCCATAAAACATTGACAAGGACTGCCATCTCTTCATGTCATCTAAATGTTGATAAAATGTTGCAAAACACTGAGTGGGAAAAAGTGCTTGACCAAGGCAAGAACCTGTATCTACAGCCATTGAAAACATGAATCATCAAGGAAGTCGCTCTTACTCATTTGGCAAAGGCACTAGATGCTATGTGCCCTCTCAGAGTGTTTTTTGGGTGTCTTGGCTCACTAGTTTTCACTGCTTTCTTTAGCCTTAAACAGAAAAGCAAGCCTCACACGTACAAGCCCAGTCCATGAAAACTAAGAGCAGAGTGGCGCAGCGGAAGCGTGCTGGGCCCATAACCCAGAGGTCGATGGATCGAAACCATCCTCTGCTAATTGATGTCCATCTTTATTGGTCTGTGGTGTGTCCTTTGGATCAGTCTGACCTTATGTGCCAAGGGTAGCTCGCGCAACCTTCAGATTCCCCATAATTTAGCAAACATCTGCAAGTATCCAGCACATTGGCCTCCCCAATAGCACCACATCTTCCTGAAAGATAGTGTGGCCGAGTGGTCAAAGGCGCTGGATTTAGACTCCAGTCTCTCAGGAGGCGTGGGTTCAAATCCCTCCACTGCCATTTGACAAGGACAACTGTGTCCTCACATATTTGTGTGTGATAGACTATTTACATAAATAACCTCCAAATGTTGATGCAAAACACTGAGTGGGAAAAAGTGCTTGCCAAAGGCAAGAACCTGTATCTACATCCATTTAAAACATTAACAAGGACTGCCATCACTGCCATAAAACATTGGCAAGGAATGCCATCTCTTCATGTCATCTAAATGTTGATAAAATGTTGCAAAACACTGAGTGGGAATAGTGCTTGACAAAGGCAAGAACCTGTATCTACAGCCATTGCAAACATGAACCATCAAGGAAGTCGCTCTTACTCATTTGGCAAAGGCACTAGATGCTATGTGCCCTCCCAGAGTGTTTTTTGGGCGTCTTGGCTCACTAGTTTTCACTGCTTTCTTCAGTCTGACCTTATGTGCCAAGGGTAGCTCGCGCAACCTTCAGATTCCCCATAATTGAGCAAACATCTGCATGTATCCAGCACATTGGCCTCCCACATAGCACCATGTCTTCTCAAAAGGTAGTGTGGCCGAGTGGTCTAAGGCGCTGGATTAAGGCTCCAGTCTCTCAGGAGGCGTGGGTTCAAATCCCACCACTGCCATTTGACAAGGACAACTGCTTCCTCACATATTTGTGTGTGATAGACTATTTACATAAATTATCTCCAAATGTTGATGCAAAACACTGAGTGGGAAAAAGTGCTTGCCAAAGGCAAGAACCTGTATCTACATCCATTTAAAACATTAACAAGGACTGCCATCACTGCCATAAAACATTGACAAGGACTGCCATCTCTTCATGTCATGTAAATGTTGATAAAATGTTGCAAAACACTGAGTGGGAAAAAGTGCTTGCCAAAGGCAAGAACCTGTATCTACAGCCATTGAAAACATGAATCATCAAGGAAGTCGCTCTTACTCATTTGGCAAAGGCACTAGATGCTATGTGCCCTCCCAGAGTGTTTTTTGGGCGTCTTGGCTCACTAGTTTTCACTGCTTTCTTTAGCCTTAAACAGAAAAGCAAGCCTCACACGTACAAGCCCAGTCCATGAAAACTAAGAGCAGAGTGGGGCAGCGGAAGCGTGCTGGGCCCATAACCCAGAGGTCGATGGATCGAAACCATCCTCTGCTAATTGATGTCCATCTTTATTGGTCTGTGGTGTGTCCTTTGGATCAGTCTGACCTTATGTGCCAAGGGTAGATCGCGCAACCTTCAGATTCCCCATAATTGAGCAAACATCTGCAAGTATCCAGCACATTGGCCTCCCCAATAGCACCACATCTTCCTGAAAGGTAGTGTGGCCAAGTGGTCAAAGGAACCATCATGAACCATCAAGGAAGTCGCTCTTACTCATTTGGCAAAGGCACTAGATGCTATGTGCCCTCCCAGAGTGTTTTTTGGGTGTCTTGGCTCACTAGTTTTCACTGCTTTCTTTAGCCTTAAACAGAAAAGCAAGCCTCACACGTACAAGCCCAGTCCATGAAAACTAACAGCAGAGTGGCGCAGCGGAAGCGTGCTGGGCCCATAACCCAGAGGTCGATGGATGGAAACCATCCTCTGCTAATTGATGTCCATCTTTATTGGTCTGTGGTGTGTCCTTTGGATCAGTCTGACCTTATGTGCCAAGGGTAGCTCACGCAACCTTCAGATTCCCCATAATTGAGCAGACATCTGCAAGTATCCAGCACATTGGCCTCCCCAAAAGCACCACGTCTTCCTGAAAGGTAGTGTGGCCGAGTGGTCTAAGGCGCTGGATTTAGGCTCCAGTCTCTCAGGAGGCGTGGGTTCAAATCCCACCACTGCCATTTGACAAGGACAACTGTGTCCTCACATATTTGTGTGTGATAGACTATTTACATAAATTATCTCCAAATGTTGATGCAAAACACTGAGTGGGAAAAAGTGCTTGCCAAAGGCAAGAACCTGTATCTACATCCATTTAAAACATTAACAAGGACTGCCATCACTGCCATAAAACATTGACAAGGACTGCCATCTCTTCATGTCATGTAAATGTTGATAAAATGTTGCAAAACACTGAGTGGGAAAAAGTGCTTGCCAAAGGCAAGAACCTGTATCTACAGCCATTGAAAACATGAATCATCAAGGAAGTCGCTCTTACTCATTTGGCAAAGGCACTAGATGCTATGTGCCCTCCCAGAGTGTTTTTTGGGCGTCTTGGCTCACTAGTTTTCACTGCTTTCTTTAGCCTTAAACAGAAAAGCAAGCCTCACACGTACAAGCCCAGTCCATGAAAACTAAGAGCAGAGTGGCGCAGCGGAAGCGTGCTGGGCCCATAACCCAGAGGTCGATGGATGGAAACCATCCTCTGCTAATTGATGTCCATCTTTATTGGTCTGTGGTGTGTCCTTTGGATCAGTCTGACCTTATGTGCCAAGGGTAGATCGCGCAACCTTCAGATTCCCCATAATTGAGCAAACATCTGCAAGTATCCAGCACATTGGCCTCCCCAATAGCACCACATCTTCCTGAAAGGTAGTGTGGCCAAGTGGTCTAAGGCTCCAGTCTCTCAGGAGGCATGGGTTCAAATCCCACCACTGCCATTTGACAAGGACAACTGTGTCCTCACATATTTGTGTGTGATAGACTATTTACATAAATAACCTCCAAATGTTGATGCAAAACACTGAGTGGGAAAAAGTGCTTGCCAAAGGCGAGAACCTGTATCTACATCCATTTAAAACATTAACAAGGACTGCCATCACTGCCATAAAACATTGACAAGGACTGCCATCTCTTCATGTCATCTAAATGTTGATAAAATGTTGCAAAACACTGAGTGGGAAAAAGTGCTTGCCAAAGGCAAGAACCTGTATCTACAGCCATTGCAAACATGAACCATCAAGGAAGTCGCTCTTACTCATTTGGCAAAGGCACTAGATGCTATGTGCCCTCTCAGAGTGTTTTTTGGGTGTCTTGGCTCACTAGTTTTCACTGCTTTCTTTAGCCTTAAACAGAAAAGCAAGCCTCACACGTACAAGCCCAGTCCATGAAAACTAAGAGCAGAGTGGCGCAGCAGAAGCGTGCTGGGCCCATAACCCAGAGGTCGATGGATCGAAACCATCCTCTGCTAATTGATGTCCATCTTTATTGGTCTGTGGTGTGTCCTTTGGATCAGTCTGACCTTATGTGCCAAGGGTAGATCGCGCAACCTTCAGATTCCCCATAATTGAGCAAACATCTGCAAGTATCCAGCACATTGGCCTCCCCAATAGCACCACATCTTCCTGAAAGGTAGTGTGGCCAAGTGGTCTAAGGCTCCAGTCTCTCAGGAGGCGTGGGTTCAAATCCCACCACTGCCATTTGACAAGGACAACTGTGTCCTCACATATTTGTGTGTGATAGACTATTTACATAAATAACCTCCAAATGTTGATGCAAAACACTGAGTGGGAAAAAGTGCTTGCCAAAGGCGAGAACCTGTATCTACATCCATTTAAAACATTAACAAGGACTGCCATCACTGCCATAAAACATTGACAAGGACTGCCATCTCTTCATGTCATCTAAATGTTGATAAAATGTTGCAAAACACTGAGTGGGAAAAAGTGCTTGCCAAAGGCAAGAACCTGTATCGACAGCCATTGAAAACATGAACCATCAAGGAAGTCGCTCTTACTCATTTGGCAAAGGCACTAGATGCTATGTGCCCTCCCAGAGTGTTTTTTGGGCGTCTTGGCTCACTAGTTTTCACTGCTTTCTTCAGTCTGACCTTGTGTGCCAAGGGTAGCTCGCGCAACCTTCAGATTCCCCATAATTGAGCAAACATCTGCAAGTATCCAGCACATTGGCCTCCCACATAGCACCAGGTCTTCTCAAAAGGTAGTGTGGCCGAGTGGTCTAAGGCGCTGGATTAAGGCTCCAGTCTCTCAGGAGGCGTGGGTTCAAATCCCACCACTGCCATTTGACAAGGACAACTGTGTCCTCACATATTTGTGTGTGATAGACTATTTACATAAATAACCTCCAAATGTTGATGCAAAACACTGAGTGGGAAAAAGTGCTTGCCAAAGGCGAGAACCTGTATCTACATCCATTTAAAACATTAACAAGGACTGCCATCACTGCCATAAAACATTGACAAGGACTGCCATCTCTTCATGTCATCTAAATGTTGATAAAATGTTGCAAAACACTGAGTGGGAAAAAGTGCTTGCCAAAGGCAAGAACCTGTATCTACAGCCATTGCAAACATGAACCATCAAGGAAGTCGCTCTTACTCATTTGGCAAAGGCACTAGATGCTATGTGCCCTCTCAGAGTGTTTTTTGGGTGTCTTGGCTCACTAGTTTTCACTGCTTTCTTTAGCCTTAAACAGAAAAGCAAGCCTCACACGTACAAGCCCAGTCTATGAAAACTAAGAGCAGAGTGGCGCAGCGGAAGCGTGCTGGGCCCATAACCCAGAGGTCGATGGATCGAAACCATCCTCTGCTAATTGATGTCCATCTTTATTGGTCTGTGGTGTGTCCTTTGGATCAGTCTGACCTTATGTGCCAAGGGTAGATCGCGCAACCTTCAGATTCCCCATAATTGAGCAAACATCTGCAAGTATCCAGCACATTGGCCTCCCCAATAGCACCACATCTTCCTGAAAGGTAGTGTGGCCAAGTGGTCAAAGGAACCATCATGAACCATCAAGGAAGTCGCTCTTACTCATTTGGCAAAGGCACTAGATGCTATGTGCCCTCCCAGAGTGTTTTTTGGGCGTCTTGGCTCACTAGTTTTCACTGCTTTCTTCAGTCTGACCTTATGTGCCAAGGGTAGCTCGCGCAACCTTCAGATTCCCCATAATTGAGCAAACATCTGCAAGTATCCAGCACATTGGCCTCCCACATAGCACCAGGTCTTCTCAAAAGGTAGTGTGGCCGAGTGGTCTAAGGCGCTGGATTAAGGCTCCAGTCTCTCAGGGGGCGTGGGTTCAAATCCCACCACTGCCATTTGACAAGGACAACTGTGTCCTCACATATTTGTGTGTGATAGACTATTTACATAAATAACCTCCAAATGTTGATGCAAAACACTGAGTGGGAAAAAGTGCTTGCCAAAGGCAAGAACCTGTATCTACATCCATTTAAAACATTAACAAGGACTGCCATAAAACATTGGCAAGGAATGCCATCTCTTCATGTCATCTAAATGTTGATAAAATGTTGCAAAACACTGAGTGGGAAAAAGTGCTTGCCAAAGGCAAGAACCTGTATCTACAGCCATTGAAAACATGAATCATCAAGGAAGTCGCTCTTACTCATTTGGCAAAGGCACTAGATGCTATGTGCCCTCCCAGAGTGTTTTTTGGGCATCTTGGCTCACTAGTTTTCACTGCTTTCTTTAGCCTTAAACAGAAAAGCAAGCCTCACACGTACAAGCCCAGTCCATGAAAACTAAGAGCAGAGTGGCGCAGCGGAAGCGTGCTGGGCCCATAACCCAGAGGTCGATGGATGGAAACCATCCTCTGCTAATTGATGTCCATCTTTATTGGTCTGTGGTGTGTCCTTTAGATCAGTCTGACCTAATGTGCCAAGGGTAGATCGCGCAACCTTCAGATTCCCCATAATTGAGCAAACATCTGCAAGTATCCAGCACATTGGCCTCCCCAATAGCACCACATCTTCCTGAAAGGTAGTGTGGCCAAGTGGTCAAAGGAACCATCATGAACCATCAAGGAAGTCGCTCTTACTCATTTGGCAAAGGCACTAGATGCTATGTGCCCTCCCAGAGTGTTTTTTGGGTGTCTTGGCTCACTAGTTTTCACTGCTTTCTTTAGCCTTAAACAGAAAAGCAAGCCTCACACGTACAAGCCCAGTCCATGAAAACTAACAGCAGAGTGGCGCAGCGGAAGCGTGCTGGGCCCATAACCCAGAGGTCGATGGATCGAAACCATCCTCTGCTAATTGATGTCCATCTTTATTGGTCTGTGGTGTGTCCTTTGGATCAGTCTGACCTTATGTGCCAAGGGTAGATCGCGCAACCTTCAGATTCCCCATAATTGAGCAAACATCTGCAAGTATCCAGCACATTGGCCTCCCCAATAGCACCACATCTTCCTGAAAGGTAGTGTGGCCAAGTGGTCTAAGGCTCCAGTCTCTCAGGAGGCATGGGTTCAAATCCCACCACTGCCATTTGACAAGGACAACTGTGTCCTCACATATTTGTGTGTGATAGACTATTTACATAAATAACCTCCAAATGTTGATGCAAAACACTGAGTGGGAAAAAGTGCTTGCCAAAGGCGAGAACCTGTATCTACATCCATTTAAAACATTAACAAGGACTGCCATCACTGCCATAAAACATTGACAAGGACTGCCATCTCTTCATGTCATCTAAATGTTGATAAAATGTTGCAAAACACTGAGTGGGAAAAAGTGCTTGCCAAAGGCAAGAACCTGTATCGACAGCCATTGAAAACATGAACCATCAAGGAAGTCGCTCTTACTCATTTGGCAAAGGCACTAGATGCTATGTGCCCTCCCAGAGTGTTTTTTGGGCGTCTTGGCTCACTAGTTTTCACTGCTTTCTTCAGTCTGACCTTGTGTGCCAAGGGTAGCTCGCGCAACCTTCAGATTCCCCATAATTGAGCAAACATCTGCAAGTATCCAGCACATTGGCCTCCCACATAGCACCAGGTCTTCTCAAAAGGTAGTGTGGCCGAGTGGTCTAAGGCGCTGGATTAAGGCTCCAGTCTCTCAGGAGGCGTGGGTTCAAATCCCACCACTGCCATTTGACAAGGACAACTGTGTCCTCACATATTTGTGTGTGATAGACTATTTACATAAATAACCTCCAAATGTTGATGCAAAACACTGAGTGGGAAAAAGTGCTTGCCAAAGGCGAGAACCTGTATCTACATCCATTTAAAACATTAACAAGGACTGCCATCACTGCCATAAAACATTGACAAGGACTGCCATCTCTTCATGTCATCTAAATGTTGATAAAATGTTGCAAAACACTGAGTGGGAAAAAGTGCTTGCCAAAGGCAAGAACCTGTATCTACAGCCATTGCAAACATGAACCATCAAGGAAGTCGCTCTTACTCATTTGGCAAAGGCACTAGATGCTATGTGCCCTCTCAGAGTGTTTTTTGGGTGTCTTGGCTCACTAGTTTTCACTGCTTTCTTTAGCCTTAAACAGAAAAGCAAGCCTCACACGTACAAGCCCAGTCTATGAAAACTAAGAGCAGAGTGGCGCAGCGGAAGCGTGCTGGGCCCATAACCCAGAGGTCGATGGATCGAAACCATCCTCTGCTAATTGATGTCCATCTTTATTGGTCTGTGGTGTGTCCTTTGGATCAGTCTGACCTTATGTGCCAAGGGTAGATCGCGCAACCTTCAGATTCCCCATAATTGAGCAAACATCTGCAAGTATCCAGCACATTGGCCTCCCCAATAGCACCACATCTTCCTGAAAGGTAGTGTGGCCAAGTGGTCTAAGGCTCCAGTCTCTCAGGAGGCGTGGGTTCAAATCCCACCACTGCCATTTGACAAGGACAACTGTGTCCTCACATATTTGTGTGTGATAGACTATTTACATAAATAACCTCCAAATGTTGATGCAAAACACTGAGTGGGAAAAAGTGCTTGCCAAAGGCGAGAACCTGTATCTACATCCATTTAAAACATTAACAAGGACTGCCATCACTGCCATAAAACATTGACAAGGACTGCCATCTCTTCATGTCATCTAAATGTTGATAAAATGTTGCAAAACACTGAGTGGGAAAAAGTGCTTGCCAAAGGCAAGAACCTGTATCGACAGCCATTGAAAACATGAACCATCAAGGAAGTCGCTCTTACTCATTTGGCAAAGGCACTAGATGCTATGTGCCCTCCCAGAGTGTTTTTTGGGCGTCTTGGCTCACTAGTTTTCACTGCTTTCTTCAGTCTGACCTTGTGTGCCAAGGGTAGCTCGCGCAACCTTCAGATTCCCCATAATTGAGCAAACATCTGCAAGTATCCAGCACATTGGCCTCCCACATAGCACCAGGTCTTCTCAAAAGGTAGTGTGGCCGAGTGGTCTAAGGCGCTGGATTAAGGCTCCAGTCTCTCAGGAGGCGTGGGTTCAAATCCCACCACTGCCATTTGACAAGGACAACTGTGTCCTCACATATTTGTGTGTGATAGACTATTTACATAAATAACCTCCAAATGTTGATGCAAAACACTGAGTGGGAAAAAGTGCTTGCCAAAGGCGAGAACCTGTATCTACATCCATTTAAAACATTAACAAGGACTGCCATCACTGCCATAAAACATTGACAAGGACTGCCATCTCTTCATGTCATCTAAATGTTGATAAAATGTTGCAAAACACTGAGTGGGAAAAAGTGCTTGCCAAAGGCAAGAACCTGTATCTACAGCCATTGCAAACATGAACCATCAAGGAAGTCGCTCTTACTCATTTGGCAAAGGCACTAGATGCTATGTGCCCTCTCAGAGTGTTTTTTGGGTGTCTTGGCTCACTAGTTTTCACTGCTTTCTTTAGCCTTAAACAGAAAAGCAAGCCTCACACGTACAAGCCCAGTCCATGAAAACTAAGAGCAGAGTGGCGCAGCGGAAGCGTGCTGGGCCCATAACCCAGAGGTCGATGGATGGAAACCATCCTCTGCTAATTGATGTCCATCTTTATTGGTCTGTGGTGTGTCCTTTAGATCAGTCTGACCTAATGTGCCAAGGGTAGATCGCGCAACCTTCAGATTCCCCATAATTGAGCAAACATCTGCAAGTATCCAGCACATTGGCCTCCCCAATAGCACCACATCTTCCTGAAAGGTAGTGTGGCCAAGTGGTCAAAGGAACCATCATGAACCATCAAGGAAGTCGCTCTTACTCATTTGGCAAAGGCACTAGATGCTATGTGCCCTCCCAGAGTGTTTTTTGGGTGTCTTGGCTCACTAGTTTTCACTGCTTTCTTTAGCCTTAAACAGAAAAGCAAGCCTCACACGTACAAGCCCAGTCCATGAAAACTAACAGCAGAGTGGCGCAGCGGAAGCGTGCTGGGCCCATAACCCAGAGGTCGATGGATCGAAACCATCCTCTGCTAATTGATGTCCATCTTTATTGGTCTGTGGTGTGTCCTTTGGATCAGTCTGACCTTATGTGCCAAGGGTAGATCGCGCAACCTTCAGATTCCCCATAATTGAGCAAACATCTGCAAGTATCCAGCACATTGGCCTCCCCAATAGCACCACATCTTCCTGAAAGGTAGTGTGGCCAAGTGGTCTAAGGCTCCAGTCTCTCAGGAGGCATGGGTTCAAATCCCACCACTGCCATTTGACAAGGACAACTGTGTCCTCACATATTTGTGTGTGATAGACTATTTACATAAATAACCTCCAAATGTTGATGCAAAACACTGAGTGGGAAAAAGTGCTTGCCAAAGGCGAGAACCTGTATCTACATCCATTTAAAACATTAACAAGGACTGCCATCACTGCCATAAAACATTGACAAGGACTGCCATCTCTTCATGTCATCTAAATGTTGATAAAATGTTGCAAAACACTGAGTGGGAAAAAGTGCTTGCCAAAGGCAAGAACCTGTATCGACAGCCATTGAAAACATGAACCATCAAGGAAGTCGCTCTTACTCATTTGGCAAAGGCACTAGATGCTATGTGCCCTCCCAGAGTGTTTTTTGGGCGTCTTGGCTCACTAGTTTTCACTGCTTTCTTCAGTCTGACCTTGTGTGCCAAGGGTAGCTCGCGCAACCTTCAGATTCCCCATAATTGAGCAAACATCTGCAAGTATCCAGCACATTGGCCTCCCACATAGCACCAGGTCTTCTCAAAAGGTAGTGTGGCCGAGTGGTCTAAGGCGCTGGATTAAGGCTCCAGTCTCTCAGGAGGCGTGGGTTCAAATCCCACCACTGCCATTTGACAAGGACAACTGTGTCCTCACATATTTGTGTGTGATAGACTATTTACATAAATAACCTCCAAATGTTGATGCAAAACACTGAGTGGGAAAAAGTGCTTGCCAAAGGCGAGAACCTGTATCTACATCCATTTAAAACATTAACAAGGACTGCCATCACTGCCATAAAACATTGACAAGGACTGCCATCTCTTCATGTCATCTAAATGTTGATAAAATGTTGCAAAACACTGAGTGGGAAAAAGTGCTTGCCAAAGGCAAGAACCTGTATCTACAGCCATTGCAAACATGAACCATCAAGGAAGTCGCTCTTACTCATTTGGCAAAGGCACTAGATGCTATGTGCCCTCTCAGAGTGTTTTTTGGGTGTCTTGGCTCACTAGTTTTCACTGCTTTCTTTAGCCTTAAACAGAAAAGCAAGCCTCACACGTACAAGCCCAGTCTATGAAAACTAAGAGCAGAGTGGCGCAGCGGAAGCGTGCTGGGCCCATAACCCAGAGGTCGATGGATCGAAACCATCCTCTGCTAATTGATGTCCATCTTTATTGGTCTGTGGTGTGTCCTTTGGATCAGTCTGACCTTATGTGCCAAGGGTAGATCGCGCAACCTTCAGATTCCCCATAATTGAGCAAACATCTGCAAGTATCCAGCACATTGGCCTCCCCAATAGCACCACATCTTCCTGAAAGGTAGTGTGGCCAAGTGGTCAAAGGAACCATATTGAACCATCAAGGAAGTCGCTCTTACTCATTTGGCAAAGGCACTAGATGCTATGTGCCCTCCCAGAGTGTTTTTTGGGCGTCTTGGCTCACTAGTTTTCACTGCTTTCTTCAGTCTGACCTTATGTGCCAAGGGTAGCTCGCGCAACCTTCAGATTCCCCATAATTGAGCAAACATCTGCAAGTATCCAGCACATTGGCCTCCCACATAGCACCAGGTCTTCTCAAAAGGTAGTGTGGCCGAGTGGTCTAAGGCGCTGGATTAAGGCTCCAGTCTCTCAGGGGGCGTGGGTTCAAATCCCACCACTGCCATTTGACAAGGACAACTGTGTCCTCACATATTTGTGTGTGATAGACTATTTACATAAATAACCTCCAAATGTTGATGCAAAACACTGAGTGGGAAAAAGTGCTTGCCAAAGGCAAGAACCTGTATCTACATCCATTTAAAACATTAACAAGGACTGCCATCACTGCCATAAAACATTGGCAAGGAATGCCATCTCTTCATGTCATCTAAATGTTGATAAAATGTTGCAAAACACTGAGTGGGAAAAAGTGCTTGCCAAAGGCAAGAACCTGTATCTACAGCCATTGAAAACATGAATCATCAAGGAAGTCGCTCTTACTCATTTGGCAAAGGCACTAGATGCTATGTGCCCTCCCAGAGTGTTTTTTGGGCATCTTGGCTCACTAGTTTTCACTGCTTTCTTTAGCCTTAAACAGAAAAGCAAGCCTCACACGTACAAGCCCAGTCCATGAAAACTAAGAGCAGAGTGGCGCAGCGGAAGCGTGCTGGGCCCATAACCCAGAGGTCGATGGATCGAAACCATCCTCTGCTAATTGATGTCCATCTTTATTGGTCTGTGGTGTGTCCTTTGGATCAGTCTGACCTAATGTGCCAAGGGTAGATCGCGCAACCTTCAGATTCCCCATAATTGAGCAAACATCTGCAAGTATCCAGCACATTGGCCTCCCCAATAGCACCACATCTTCCTGACAGGTAGTGTGGCCAAGTGGTCAAAGGAACCATCATGAACCATCAAGGAAGTCGCTCTTACTCATTTGGCAAAGGCACTAGATGCTATGTGCCCTCCCAGAGTGTTTTTTGGGTGTCTTGGCTCACTAGTTTTCACTGCTTTCTTTAGCCTTAAACAGAAAAGCAAGCCTCACACGTACAAGCCCAGTCCATGAAAACTAACAGCAGAGTGGCGCAGCGGAAGCGTGCTGGGCCCATAACCCAGAGGTCGATGGATCGAAACCATCCTCTGCTAATTGATGTCCATCTTTATTGGTCTGTGGTGTGTCCTTTGGATCAGTCTGACCTTATGTGCCAAGGGTAGCTCACGCAACCTTCAGATTCCCCATAATTGAGCAGACATCTCCAAGTATCCAGCACATTGGCCTCCCCAAAAGCACCACGTCTTCCTGTAAGGTAGTGTGGCCGAGTGGTCTAAGGCGCTGGATTTAGGCTCCAGTCTCTCAGGAGGCGTGGGTTCAAATCCCACCACTGCCATTTGACAAGGACAACTGTGTCCTCACATATTTGTGTGTGATAGACTATTTACATAAATTATCTCCAAATGTTGATGCAAAACACTGAGTGGGAAAAAGTGCTTGCCAAAGGCAAGAACCTGTATCTACATCCATTTAAAACATTAACAAGGACTGCCATCACTGCCATAAAACATTGACAAGGACTGCCATCTCTTCATGTCATGTAAATGTTGATAAAATGTTGCAAAACACTGAGTGGGAAAAAGTGCTTGCCAAAGGCAAGAACCTGTATCTACAGCCATTGCAAACATGAATCATCAAGGAAGTCGCTCTTACTCATTTGGCAAAGGCACTAGATGCTATGTGCCCTCCCAGAGTGTTTTTTGGGCGTCTTGGCTCACTAGTTTTCACTGCTTTCTTTAGCCTTAAACAGAAAAGCAAGCCTCACACGTACAAGCCCAGTCCATGAAAACTAACAGCAGAGTGGCGCAGCGGAAGCGTGCTGGGCCCATAACCCAGAGGTCGATGGATCGAAACCATCCTCTGCTAATTGATGTCCATCTTTATTGGTCTGTGGTGTGTCCTTTGGATCAGTCTGACCTTATGTGCCAAGGGTAGATCGCGCAACCTTCAGATTCCCCATAATTGAGCAAACATCTGCAAGTATCCAGCACATTGGCCTCCCCAATAGCACCACGTCTTCCTGAAAGGTAGTGTGGCCAAGTGGTCTAAGGCTCCAGTCTCTCAGGAGGCGTGGGTTCAAATCCCACCACTGCCATTTGACAAGGACAACTGTGTCCTCACATATTTGTGTGTGATAGACTATTTACATAAATAACCTCCAAATGTTGATGCAAAACACTCAGTGGGAAAAAGTGCTTGCCAAAGGCGAGAACCTGTATCTACATCCATTTAAAACATTAACAAGGACTGCCATAACTGCCATAAAACATTGACAAGGACTGCCATCTCTTCATGTCATCTAAATGTTGATAAAATGTTGCAAAACACTGAGTGGGAAAAAGTGCTTGCCAAAGGCAAGAACCTGTATCTACAGCCATTGCAAACATGAACCATCAAGGAAGTCGCTCTTACTCATTTGGCAAAGGCACTAGATGCTATGTGCCCTCCCAGAGTGTTTTTTGGGTGTCTTGGCTCACTAGTTTTCACTGCTTTCTTTAGCCTTAAACAGAAAAGCAAGCCTCACACGTACAAGCCCAGTCCATGAAAACTAACAGCAGAGTGGCGCAGCGGAAGCGTGCTGGGCCCATAACCCAGAGGTCGATGGATCGAAACCATCCTCTGCTAATTGATGTCCATCTTTATTGGTCTGTGGTGTGTCCTTTGGATCAGTCTGACCTTATGTGCCAAGGGTAGCTCACGCAACCTTCAGATTCCCCATAATTGAGCAGACATCTGCAAGTATCCAGCACATTGGCCTCCCCAAAAGCACCACGTCTTCCTGAAAGTTAGTGTGGCCGAGTGGTCTAAGGCGCTGGATTTAGGCTCCAGTCTCTCAGGAGGCGTGGGTTCAAATCCCACCACTGCCATTTGACAAGGACAACTGTGTCCTCACATATTTGTGTGTGATAGACTATTTACATAAATAACCTCCAAATGTTGATGCAAAACACTGAGTGGGAAAAAGTGCTTGCCAAAGGCGAGAACCTGTATCTACATCCATTTAAAACATTAACAAGGACTGCCATCACTGCCATAAAACATTGACAAGGACTGCCATCTCTTCATGTCATCTAAATGTTGATAAAATGTTGCAAAACACTGAGTGGGAAAAAGTGCTTGCCAAAGGCAAGAACCTGTATCTACAGCCATTGCAAACATGAACCATCAAGGAAGTCGCTCTTACTCATTTGGCAAAGGCACTAGATGCTATGTGCCCTCTCAGAGTGTTTTTTGGGTGTCTTGGCTCACTAGTTTTCACTGCTTTCTTTAGCCTTAAACAGAAAAGCAAGCCTCACACGTACAAGCCCAGTCCATGAAAACTAAGAGCAGAGTGGCGCAGCGGAAGCGTGCTGGGCCCATAACCCAGAGGTCGATGGATCGAAACCATCCTCTGCTAATTGATGTCCATCTTTATTGGTCTGTGGTGTGTCCTTTGGATCAGTCTGACCTAATGTGCCAAGGGTAGATCGCGCAACCTTCAGATTCCCCATAATTGAGCAAACATCTGCAAGTATCCAGCACATTGGCCTCCCCAATAGCACCACATCTTCCTGAAAGGTAGTGTGGCCAAGTGGTCAAAGGAACCATCATGAACCATCAAGGAAGTCGCTCTTACTCATTTGGCAAAGGCACTAGATGCTATGTGCCCTCCCAGAGTGTTTTTTGGGTGTCTTGGCTCACTAGTTTTCACTGCTTTCTTTAGCCTTAAACAGAAAAGCAAGCCTCACACGTACAAGCCCAGTCCATGAAAACTAACAGCAGAGTGGCGCAGCGGAAGCGTGCTGGGCCCATAACCCAGAGGTCGATGGATCGAAACCATCCTCTGCTAATTGATGTCCATCTTTATTGGTCTGTGGTGTGTCCTTTGGATCAGTCTGACCTTATGTGCCAAGGGTAGCTCACGCAACCTTCAGATTCCCCATAATTGAGCAGACATCTGCAAGTATCCAGCACATTGGCCTCCCCAAAAGCACCACGTCTTCCTGAAAGGTAGTGTGGCCGAGTGGTCTAAGGCGCTGAATTTAGGCTCCAGTCTCTCAGGAGGCGTGGGTTCAAATCCCACCACTGCCATTTGACAAGGACAACTGTGTCCTCACATATTTGTGTGTGATAGACTATTTACATAAATTATCTCCAAATGTTGATGCAAAACACTGAGTGGGAAAAAGTGCTTGCCAAATGCAAGAACCTGTATCTACATCCATTTAAAACATTAACAAGGACTGCCATAAAACATTGACAAGGACTGCCATCTCTTCATGTCATGTAAATGTTGATAAAATGTTGCAAAACACTGAGTGGGAAAAAGTGCTTGCCAAAGGCAAGAACCTGTATCTACATCCGTTTAAAACATTAACAAGGACTGCCATCACTGCCATAAAACATAGACAAGGACTGCCATCTCTTCATGTCATCTAAATGTTGATAAAATGTTGCAAAACACTGAGTGGGAAAAAGTGCTTGACCAAGGCAAGAACCTGTATCTACAGCCATTGAAAACATGAATCATCAAGGAAGTCGCTCTTACTCATTTGGCAAAGGCACTAGATGCTATGTGCCCTCTCAGAGTGTTTTTTGGGTGTCTTGGCTCACTAGTTTTCACTGCTTTCTTTAGCCTTAAACAGAAAAGCAAGCCTCACATGTACAAGCCCAGTCCATGAAAACTAACAGCAGAGTGGCGCAGCGGAAGCGTGCTGGGTCCATAACCCAGAGGTCGATGGATAGAAACCATCCTCTGCTAATTGATGTCCATCTTTATTGGTCTGTGGTGTGTCCTTTGGATCAGTCTGACCTTATGTGCCAAGGGTAGATCGCGCAACCTTCAGATTCCCCATAATTGAGCAAACATCTGCAAGTATCCAGCACATTGGCCTCCCCAATAGCACCACATCTTCCTGAAAGGTAGTGTGGCCGAGTGGTCTAAGGCTCCAGTCTCTCAGGAGGTGTGGGTTCAAATCCCACCACTGCCATCTGACAAGGACAACTGTGTCCTCACATATTTGTGTGTGATAGACTATTTACATAAATAACCTCCAAATGTTGATGCAAAACACTGAGTGGGAAAAAGTGCTTGCCAAAGGCAAGAACCTGTATCTACATCCATTTAAAACATTAACAAGGACTGCCATCACTGCCATAAAACATTGGCAAGGAATGCCATCTCTTCATGTCATCTAAATGTTGATAAAATGTTGCAAAACACTGAGTGGGAATAGTGCTTGACAAAGGCAAGAACCTGTATCTACAGCCATTGCAAACATGAACCATCAAGGAAGTCGCTCTTACTCATTTGGCAAAGGCACTAGATGCTATGTGCCCTCCCAGAGTGTTTTTTGGGCGTCTTGGCTCACTAGTTTTCACTGCTTTCTTCAGTCTGACCTTATGTGCCAAGGGTAGCTCGCGCAACCTTCAGATTCCCCATAATTGAGCAAACATCTGCAAGTATCCAGCACATTGGCCTCCCACATAGCACCAGGTCTTCTCAAAAGGTAGTGTGGCCGAGTGGTCTAAGGCTCCAGTCTCTCAGGAGGTGTGGGTTCAAATCCCACCACTGCCATTTGACAAGGACAACTGTGTCCTCACATATTTGTGTGTGATAGACTATTTACATAAATAACCTCCAAATGTTGATGCAAAACACTGAGTGGGAAAAAGTGCTTGCCAAAGGCAAGAACCTGTATCTACATCCATTTAAAACATTAACAAGGACTGCCATCACTGCCATAAAACATTGGCAAGGAATGCCATCTCTTCATGTCATCTAAATGTTGATAAAATGTTGCAAAACACTGAGTGGGAAAAAGTGCTTGCCAAAGGCAAGAACCTGTATCTACAGCCATTGCAAACATGAACCATCAAGGAAGTCGCTCTTACTCATTTGGCAAAGGCACTAGATGCTATGTGCCCTCCCAGAGTGTTTTTTGGGTGTCTTGGCTCACTAGTTTTCACTGCTTTCTTTAGCCTTAAACAGAAAAGCAAGCCTCACACGTACAAGCCCAGTCCATGAAAACTAACAGCAGAGTGGCGCAGCGGAAGCGTGCTGGGCCCATAACCCAGAGGTCGATGGATCGAAACCATCCTCTGCTAATTGATGTCCATCTTTATTGGTCTGTGGTGTGTCCTTTGGATCAGTCTGACCTTATGTGCCAAGGGTAGCTCACGCAACCTTCAGATTCCCCATAATTGAGCAGACATCTGCAAGTATCCAGCACATTGGCCTCCCCAAAAGCACCACGTCTTCCTGAAAGTTAGTGTGGCCGAGTGGTCTAAGGCGCTGGATTTAGGCTCCAGTCTCTCAGGAGGCGTGGGTTCAAATCCCACCACTGCCATTTGACAAGGACAACTGTGTCCTCACATATTTGTGTGTGATAGACTATTTACATAAATAACCTCCAAATGTTGATGCAAAACACTGAGTGGGAAAAAGTGCTTGCCAAAGGCGAGAACCTGTATCTACATCCATTTAAAACATTAACAAGGACTGCCATCACTGCCATAAAACATTGACAAGGACTGCCATCTCTTCATGTCATCTAAATGTTGATAAAATGTTGCAAAACACTGAGTGGGAAAAAGTGCTTGCCAAAGGCAAGAACCTGTATCTACAGCCATTGCAAACATGAACCATCAAGGAAGTCGCTCTTACTCATTTGGCAAAGGCACTAGATGCTATGTGCCCTCTCAGAGTGTTTTTTGGGTGTCTTGGCTCACTAGTTTTCACTGCTTTCTTTAGCCTTAAACAGAAAAGCAAGCCTCACACGTACAAGCCCAGTCCATGAAAACTAAGAGCAGAGTGGCGCAGCGGAAGCGTGCTGGGCCCATAACCCAGAGGTCGATGGATCGAAACCATCCTCTGCTAATTGATGTCCATCTTTATTGGTCTGTGGTGTGTCCTTTGGATCAGTCTGACCTAATGTGCCAAGGGTAGATCGCGCAACCTTCAGATTCCCCATAATTGAGCAAACATCTGCAAGTATCCAGCACATTGGCCTCCCCAATAGCACCACATCTTCCTGAAAGGTAGTGTGGCCAAGTGGTCAAAGGAACCATCATGAACCATCAAGGAAGTCGCTCTTACTCATTTGGCAAAGGCACTAGATGCTATGTGCCCTCCCAGAGTGTTTTTTGGGTGTCTTGGCTCACTAGTTTTCACTGCTTTCTTTAGCCTTAAACAGAAAAGCAAGCCTCACACGTACAAGCCCAGTCCATGAAAACTAACAGCAGAGTGGCGCAGCGGAAGCGTGCTGGGCCCATAACCCAGAGGTCGATGGATCGAAACCATCCTCTGCTAATTGATGTCCATCTTTATTGGTCTGTGGTGTGTCCTTTGGATCAGTCTGACCTTATGTGCCAAGGGTAGCTCACGCAACCTTCAGATTCCCCATAATTGAGCAGACATCTGCAAGTATCCAGCACATTGGCCTCCCCAAAAGCACCACGTCTTCCTGAAAGGTAGTGTGGCCGAGTGGTCTAAGGCGCTGGATTTAGGCTCCAGTCTCTCAGGAGGCGTGGGTTCAAATCCCACCACTGCCATTTGACAAGGACAACTGTGTCCTCACATATTTGTGTGTGATAGACTATTTACATAAATTATCTCCAAATGTTGATGCAAAACACTGAGTGGGAAAAAGTGCTTGCCAAAGGCAAGAACCTGTATCTACATCCATTTAAAACATTAACAAGGACTGCCATCACTGCCATAAAACATTGACAAGGACTGCCATCTCTTCATGTCATGTAAATGTTGATAAAATGTTGCAAAACACTGAGTGGGAAAAAGTGCTTGCCAAAGGCAAGAACCTGTATCTACAGCCATTGCAAACATGAATCATCAAGGAAGTCGCTCTTACTCATTTGGCAAAGGCACTAGATGCTATGTGCCCTCCCAGAGTGTTTTTTGGGCGTCTTGGCTCACTAGTTTTCACTGCTTTCTTTAGCCTTAAACAGAAAAGCAAGCCTCACACGTACAAGCCCAGTCCATGAAAACTAAGAGCAGAGTGGCGCAGCGGAAGCGTGCTGGGCCCATAACCCAGAGGTCGATGGATCGAAACCATCCTCTGCTAATTGATGTCCATCTTTATTGGTCTGTGGTGTGTCCTTTGGATCAGTCTGACCTTATGTGCCAAGGGTAGATCGCGCAACCTTCAGATTCCCCATAATTGAGCAAACATCTGCAAGTATCCAGCACATTGGCCTCCCCAATAGCACCACGTCTTCCTGAAAGGTAGTGTGGCCAAGTGGTCTAAGGCTCCAGTCTCTCAGGAGGCGTGGGTTCAAATCCCACCACTGCCATTTGACAAGGACAACTGTGTCCTCACATATTTGTGTGTGATAGACTATTTACATAAATAACCTCCAAATGTTGATGCAAAACACTCAGTGGGAAAAAGTGCTTGCCAAAGGCGAGAACCTGTATCTACATCCATTTAAAACATTAACAAGGACTGCCATCACTGCCATAAAACATTGACAAGGACTGCCATCTCTTCATGTCATCTAAATGTTGATAAAATGTTGCAAAACACTGAGTGGGAAAAAGTGCTTGCCAAAGGCAAGAACCTGTATCTACAGCCATTGCAAACATGAACCATCAAGGAAGTCGCTCTTACTCATTTGGCAAAGGCACTAGATGCTATGTGCCCTCCCAGAGTGTTTTTTGGGTGTCTTGGCTCACTAGTTTTCACTGCTTTCTTTAGCCTTAAACAGAAAAGCAAGCCTCACACGTACAAGCCCAGTCCATGAAAACTAACAGCAGAGTGGCGCAGCGGAAGCGTGCTGGGCCCATAACCCAGAGGTCGATGGATCGAAACCATCCTCTGCTAATTGATGTCCATCTTTATTGGTCTGTGGTGTGTCCTTTGGATCAGTCTGACCTTATGTGCCAAGGGTAGCTCACGCAACCTTCAGATTCCCCATAATTGAGCAGACATCTGCAAGTATCCAGCACATTGGCCTCCCCAAAAGCACCACGTCTTCCTGAAAGTTAGTGTGGCCGAGTGGTCTAAGGCGCTGGATTTAGGCTCCAGTCTCTCAGGAGGCGTGGGTTCAAATCCCACCACTGCCATTTGACAAGGACAACTGTGTCCTCACATATTTGTGTGTGATAGACTATTTACATAAATAACCTCCAAATGTTGATGCAAAACACTGAGTGGGAAAAAGTGCTTGCCAAAGGCGAGAACCTGTATCTACATCCATTTAAAACATTAACAAGGACTGCCATCACTGCCATAAAACATTGACAAGGACTGCCATCTCTTCATGTCATCTAAATGTTGATAAAATGTTGCAAAACACTGAGTGGGAAAAAGTGCTTGCCAAAGGCAAGAACCTGTATCTACAGCCATTGCAAACATGAACCATCAAGGAAGTCGCTCTTACTCATTTGGCAAAGGCACTAGATGCTATGTGCCCTCTCAGAGTGTTTTTTGGGTGTCTTGGCTCACTAGTTTTCACTGCTTTCTTTAGCCTTAAACAGAAAAGCAAGCCTCACACGTACAAGCCCAGTCCATGAAAACTAAGAGCAGAGTGGCGCAGCGGAAGCATGCTGTGCCCATAACCCAGAGGTCGATGGATCGAAACCATCCTCTGCTAATTGATGTCCATCTTTATTGGTCTGTGGTGTGTCCTTTGGATCAGTCTGACCTTATGTGCCAAGGGTAGATCGCGCAACCTTCAGATTCCCCATAATTGAGCAAACATCTGCAAGTATCCAGCACATTGGCCTCCCCAATAGCACCACATCTTCCTGAAAGGTAGTGTGGCCAAGTGGTCAAAGGAACCATCATGAACCATCAAGGAAGTCGCTCTTACTCATTTGGCAAAGGCACTAGATGCTATGTGCCCTCCCAGAGTGTTTTTTGGGTGTCTTGGCTCACTAGTTTTCACTGCTTTCTTTAGCCTTAAACAGAAAAGCAAGCCTCACACGTACAAGCCCAGTCCATGAAAACTAACAGCAGAGTGGCGCAGCGGAAGCGTGCTGGGCCCATAACCCAGAGGTCGATGGATCGAAACCATCCTCTGCTAATTGATGTCCATCTTTATTGGTCTGTGGTGTGTCCTTTGGATCAGTCTGACCTTATGTGCCAAGGGTAGCTCACGCAACCTTCAGATTCCCCATAATTGAGCAGACATCTGCAAGTATCCAGCACATTGGCCTCCCCAAAAGCACCACGTCTTCCTGAAAGGTAGTGTGGCCGAGTGGTCTAAGGCGCTGGATTTAGGCTCCAGTCTCTCAGGAGGCGTGGGTTCAAATCCCACCACTGCCATTTGACAAGGACAACTGTGTCCTCACATATTTGTGTGTGATAGACTATTTACATAAATTATCTCCAAATGTTGATGCAAAACACTGAGTGGGAAAAAGTGCTTGCCAAATGCAAGAACCTGTATCTACATCCATTTAAAACATTAACAAGGACTGCCATAAAACATTGACAAGGACTGCCATCTCTTCATGTCATGTAAATGTTGATAAAATGTTGCAAAACACTGAGTGGGAAAAAGTGCTTGCCAAAGGCAAGAACCTGTATCTACATCCGTTTAAAACATTAACAAGGACTGCCATCACTGCCATAAAACATAGACAAGGACTGCCATCTCTTCATGTCATCTAAATGTTGATAAAATGTTGCAAAACACTGAGTGGGAAAAAGTGCTTGACCAAGGCAAGAACCTGTATCTACAGCCATTGAAAACATGAATCATCAAGGAAGTCGCTCTTACTCATTTGGCAAAGGCACTAGATGCTATGTGCCCTCTCAGAGTGTTTTTTGGGTGTCTTGGCTCACTAGTTTTCACTGCTTTCTTTAGCCTTAAACAGAAAAGCAAGCCTCACATGTACAAGCCCAGTCCATGAAAACTAACAGCAGAGTGGCGCAGCGGAAGCGTGCTGGGTCCATAACCCAGAGGTCGATGGATAGAAACCATCCTCTGCTAATTGATGTCCATCTTTATTGGTCTGTGGTGTGTCCTTTGGATCAGTCTGACCTTATGTGCCAAGGGTAGATCGCGCAACCTTCAGATTCCCCATAATTGAGCAAACATCTGCAAGTATCCAGCACATTGGCCTCCCCAATAGCACCACATCTTCCTGAAAGGTAGTGTGGCCGAGTGGTCTAAGGCTCCAGTCTCTCAGGAGGTGTGGGTTCAAATCCCACCACTGCCATCTGACAAGGACAACTGTGTCCTCACATATTTGTGTGTGATAGACTATTTACATAAATAACCTCCAAATGTTGATGCAAAACACTGAGTGGGAAAAAGTGCTTGCCAAAGGCAAGAACCTGTATCTACATCCATTTAAAACATTAACAAGGACTGCCATCACTGCCATAAAACATTGGCAAGGAATGCCATCTCTTCATGTCATCTAAATGTTGATAAAATGTTGCAAAACACTGAGTGGGAATAGTGCTTGACAAAGGCAAGAACCTGTATCTACAGCCATTGCAAACATGAACCATCAAGGAAGTCGCTCTTACTCATTTGGCAAAGGCACTAGATGCTATGTGCCCTCCCAGAGTGTTTTTTGGGCGTCTTGGCTCACTAGTTTTCACTGCTTTCTTCAGTCTGACCTTATGTGCCAAGGGTAGCTCGCGCAACCTTCAGATTCCCCATAATTGAGCAAACATCTGCAAGTATCCAGCACATTGGCCTCCCACATAGCACCAGGTCTTCTCAAAAGGTAGTGTGGCCGAGTGGTCTAAGGCGCTGGATTAAGGCTCCAGTCTCTCAGGAGGCGTGGGTTCAAATCCCACCACTGCCATTTGACAAGGACAACTGTGTCCTCACATATTTGTGTGTGATAGACTATTTACATAAATAACCTCCAAATGTTGATGCAAAACACTGAGTGGGAAAAAGTGCTTGCCAAAGGCAAGAACCTGTATCTACATCCATTTAAAACATTAACAAGGACTGCCATCACTGCCATAAAACATTGGCAAGGAATGCCATCTCTTCATGTCATCTAAATGTTGATAAAATGTTGCAAAACACTGAGTGGGAAAAAGTGCTTGCCAAAGGCAAGAACCTGTATCTACAGCCATTGCAAACATGAACCATCAAGGAAGTCGCTCTTACTCATTTGGCAAAGGCACTAGATGCTATGTGCCCTCTCAGAGTGTTTTTTGGGTGTCTTGGCTCACTAGTTTTCACTGCTTTCTTTAGCCTTAAACAGAAAAGCAAGCCTCACACGTACAAGCCCAGTCCATGAAAACTAACAGCAGAGTGGCGCAGCGGAAGCGTGCTGGGCCCATAACCCAGAGGTCGATGGATCGAAACCATCCTCTGCTAATTGATGTCCATCTTTATTGGTCTGTGGTGTGTCCTTTGGATCAGTCTGACCTTATGTGCCAAGGGTAGCTCACGCAACCTTCAGATTCCCCATAATTGAGCAGACATCTGCAAGTATCCAGCACATTGGCCTCCCCAAAAGCACCACGTCTTCCTGAAAGTTAGTGTGGCCGAGTGGTCTAAGGCGCTGGATTTAGGCTCCAGTCTCTCAGGAGGCGTGGGTTCAAATCCCACCACTGCCATTTGACAAGGACAACTGTGTCCTCACATATTTGTGTGTGATAGACTATTTACATAAATAACCTCCAAATGTTGATGCAAAACACTGAGTGGGAAAAAGTGCTTGCCAAAGGCGAGAACCTGTATCTACATCCATTTAAAACATTAACAAGGACTGCCATCACTGCCATAAAACATTGACAAGGACTGCCATCTCTTCATGTCATCTAAATGTTGATAAAATGTTGCAAAACACTGAGTGGGAAAAAGTGCTTGCCAAAGGCAAGAACCTGTATCTACAGCCATTGCAAACATGAACCATCAAGGAAGTCGCTCTTACTCATTTGGCAAAGGCACTAGATGCTATGTGCCCTCTCAGAGTGTTTTTTGGGTGTCTTGGCTCACTAGTTTTCACTGCTTTCTTTAGCCTTAAACAGAAAAGCAAGCCTCACACGTACAAGCCCAGTCCATGAAAACTAAGAGCAGAGTGGCGCAGCGGAAGCGTGCTGGGCCCATAACCCAGAGGTCAATGGATCGAAACCATCCTCTGCTAATTGATGTCCATCTTTATTGGTCTGTGGTGTGTCCTTTGGATCAGTCTGACCTTATGTGCCAAGGGTAGATCGCGCAACCTTCAGATTCCCCATAATTGAGCAAACATCTGCAAGTATCCAGCACATTGGCCTCCCCAATAGCACCACATCTTCCTGAAAGGTAGTGTGGCCAAGTGGTCAAAGGAACCATCATGAACCATCAAGGAAGTCGCTCTTACTCATTTGGCAAAGGCACTAGATGCTATGTGCCCTCCCAGAGTGTTTTTTGGGTGTCTTGGCTCACTAGTTTTCACTGCTTTCTTTAGCCTTAAACAGAAAAGCAAGCCTCACACGTACAAGCCCAGTCCATGAAAACTAACAGCAGAGTGGCGCAGCGGAAGCGTGCTGGGCCCATAACCCAGAGGTCGATGGATCGAAACCATCCTCTGCTAATTGATGTCCGTCTTTATTGGTCTGTGGTGTGTCCTTTGGATCAGTCTGACCTTATGTGCCAAGGGTAGCTCACGCAACCTTCAGATTCCCCATAATTGAGCAGACATCTGCAAGTATCCAGCACATTGGCCTCCCCAAAAGCACCACGTCTTCCTGAAAGGTAGTGTGGCCGAGTGGTCTAAGGCGCTGGATTTAGGCTCCAGTCTCTCAGGAGGCGTGGGTTCAAATCCCACCACTGCCATTTGACAAGGACAACTGTGTCCTCACATATTTGTGTGTGATAGACTATTTACATAAATAACCTCCAAATGTTGATGCAAAACACTGAGTGGGAAAAAGTGCTTGCCAAAGGCAAGAACCTGTATCTACATCCATTTAAAACATTAACAAGGACTGCCATCACTGCCATAAAACATTGGCAAGGAATGCCATCTCTTCATGTCATCTAAATGTTGATAAAATGTTGCAAAACACTGAGTGGGAAAAAGTGCTTGCCAAAGGCAAGAACCTGTATCTACAGCCATTGAAAACATGAATCATCAAGGAAGTCGCTCTTACTCATTTGGCAAAGGCACTAGATGCTATGTGCCCTCCCAGAGTGTTTTTTGGGCATCTTGGCTCACTAGTTTTCACTGCTTTCTTTAGCCTTAAACAGAAAAGCAAGCCTCACACGTACAAGCCCAGTCCATGAAAACTAAGAGCAGAGTGGCGCAGCGGAAGCGTGCTGGGCCCATAACCCAGAGGTCGATGGATCGAAACCATCCTCTGCTAATTGATGTCCATCTTTATTGGTCTGTGGTGTGTCCTTTGGATCAGTCTGACCTAATGTGCCAAGGGTAGATCGCGCAACCTTCAGATTCCCCATAATTGAGCAAACATCTGCAAGTATCCAGCACATTGGCCTCCCCAATAGCACCACATCTTCCTGAAAGGTAGTGTGGCCAAGTGGTCAAAGGAACCATCATGAACCATCAAGGAAGTCGCTCTTACTCATTTGGCAAAGGCACTAGATGCTATGTGCCCTCCCAGAGTGTTTTTTGGGTGTCTTGGCTCACTAGTTTTCACTGCTTTCTTTAGCCTTAAACAGAAAAGCAAGCCTCACACGTACAAGCCCAGTCCATGAAAACTAACAGCAGAGTGGCGCAGCGGAAGCGTGCTGGGCCCATAACCCAGAGGTCGATGGATCGAAACCATCCTCTGCTAATTGATGTCCATCTTTATTGGTCTGTGGTGTGTCCTTTGGATCAGTCTGACCTTATGTGCCAAGGGTAGCTCACGCAACCTTCAGATTCCCCATAATTGAGCAGACATCTGCAAGTATCCAGCACATTGGCCTCCCCAAAAGCACCACGTCTTCCTGAAAGGTAGTGTGGCCGAGTGGTCTAAGGCGCTGGATTTAGGCTCCAGTCTCTCAGGAGGCGTGGGTTCAAATCCCACCACTGCCATTTGACAAGGACAACTGTGTCCTCACATATTTGTGTGTGATAGACTATTTACATAAATTATCTCCAAATGTTGATGCAAAACACTGAGTGGGAAAAAGTGCTTGCCAAAGGCAAGAACCTGTATCTACATCCATTTAAAACATTAACAAGGACTGCCATCACTGCCATAAAACATTGACAAGGACTGCCATCTCTTCATGTCATGTAAATGTTGATAAAATGTTGCAAAACACTGAGTGGGAAAAAGTGCTTGCCAAAGGCAAGAACCTGTATCTACAGCCATTGCAAACATGAATCATCAAGGAAGTCGCTCTTACTCATTTGGCAAAGGCACTAGATGCTATGTGCCCTCCCAGAGTGTTTTTTGGGCGTCTTGGCTCACTAGTTTTCACTGCTTTCTTTAGCCTTAAACAGAAAAGCAAGCCTCACACGTACAAGCCCAGTCCATGAAAACTAAGAGCAGAGTGGCGCAGCGGAAGCGTGCTGGGCCCATAACCCAGAGGTCGATGGATCGAAACCATCCTCTGCTAATTGATGTCCATCTTTATTGGTCTGTGGTGTGTCCTTTGGATCAGTCTGACCTTATGTGCCAAGGGTAGATCGCGCAACCTTCAGATTCCCCATAATTGAGCAAACATCTGCAAGTATCCAGCACATTGGCCTCCCCAATAGCACCACGTCTTCCTGAAAGGTAGTGTGGCCAAGTGGTCTAAGGCTCCAGTCTCTCAGGAGGCGTGGGTTCAAATCCCACCACTGCCATTTGACAAGGACAACTGTGTCCTCACATATTTGTGTGTGATAGACTATTTACATAAATAACCTCCAAATGTTGATGCAAAACACTCAGTGGGAAAAAGTGCTTGCCAAAGGCGAGAACCTGTATCTACATCCATTTAAAACATTAACAAGGACTGCCATAACTGCCATAAAACATTGACAAGGACTGCCATCTCTTCATGTCATCTAAATGTTGATAAAATGTTGCAAAACACTGAGTGGGAAAAAGTGCTTGCCAAAGGCAAGAACCTGTATCTACAGCCATTGAAAACATGAACCATCAAGGAAGTCGCTCTTACTCATTTGGCAAAGGCACTAGATGCTATGTGCCCTCCCAGAGTGTTTTTTGGGTGTCTTGGCTCACTAGTTTTCACTGCTTTCTTTAGCCTTAAACAGAAAAGCAAGCCTCACACGTACAAGCCCAGTCCATGAAAACTAAGAGCAGAGTGGCGCAGCGGAAGCGTGCTGGGCCCATAACCCAGAGGTCGATGGATCGAAACCATCCTCTGCTAATTGATGTCCATCTTTATTGGTCTGTGGTGTGTCCTTTGGATCAGTCTGACCTTATGTGCCAAGGGTAGCTCACGCAACCTTCAGATTCCCCATAATTGAGCAGACATCTGCAAGTATCCAGCACATTGGCCTCCCCAAAAGCACCACGTCTTCTTGAAAGTTAGTGTGGCCGAGTGGTCTAAGGCGCTGGATTTAGGCTCCAGTCTCTCAGGAGGCGTGGGTTCAAATCCCACCACTGCCATTTGACAAGGACAACTGTGTCCTCACATATTTGTGTGTGATAGACTATTTACATAAATAACCTCCAAATGTTGATGCAAAACACTGAGTGGGAAAAAGTGCTTGCCAAAGGCGAGAACCTGTATCTACATCCATTTAAAACATTAACAAGGACTGCCATCACTGCCATAAAACATTGACAAGGACTGCCATCTCTTCATGTCATCTAAATGTTGATAAAATGTTGCAAAACACTGAGTGGGAAAAAGTGCTTGCCAAAGGCAAGAACCTGTATCTACAGCCATTGCAAACATGAACCATCAAGGAAGTCGCTCTTACTCATTTGGCAAAGGCACTAGATGCTATGTGCCCTCTCAGAGTGTTTTTTGGGTGTCTTGGCTCACTAGTTTTCACTGCTTTCTTTAGCCTTAAACAGAAAAGCAAGCCTCACACGTACAAGCCCAGTCCATGAAAACTAAGAGCAGAGTGGCGCAGCGGAAGCGTGCTGGGCCCATAACCCAGAGGTCGATGGATCGAAACCATCCTCTGCTAATTGATGTCCATCTTTATTGGTCTGTGGTGTGTCCTTTGGATCAGTCTGACCTTATGTGCCAAGGGTAGATCGCGCAACCTTCAGATTCCCCATAATTGAGCAAACATCTGCAAGTATCCAGCACATTGGCCTCCCCAATAGCACCACATCTTCCTGAAAGGTAGTGTGGCCAAGTGGTCAAAGGAACCATCATGAACCATCAAGGAAGTCGCTCTTACTCATTTGGCAAAGGCACTAGATGCTATGTGCCCTCCCAGAGTGTTTTTTGGGTGTCTTGGCTCACTAGTTTTCACTGCTTTCTTTAGCCTTAAACAGAAAAGCAAGCCTCACACGTACAAGCCCAGTCCATGAAAACTAACAGCAGAGTGGCGCAGCGGAAGCGTGCTGGGCCCATAACCCAGAGGTCGATGGATCGAAACCATCCTCTGCTAATTGATGTCCATCTTTATTGGTCTGTGGTGTGTCCTTTGGATCAGTCTGACCTTATGTGCCAAGGGTAGCTCACGCAACCTTCAGATTCCCCATAATTGAGCAGACATCTGCAAGTATCCAGCACATTGGCCTCCCCAAAAGCACCACGTCTTCCTGAAAGGTAGTGTGGCCGAGTGGTCTAAGGCGCTGGATTTAGGCTCCAGTCTCTCAGGAGGCGTGGGTTCAAATCCCACCACTGCCATTTGACAAGGACAACTGTGTCCTCACATATTTGTGTGTGATAGACTATTTACATAAATTATCTCCAAATGTTGATGCAAAACACTGAGTGGGAAAAAGTGCTTGCCAAATGCAAGAACCTGTATCTACATCCATTTAAAACATTAACAAGGACTGCCATAAAACATTGACAAGGACTGCCATCTCTTCATGTCATGTAAATGTTGATAAAATGTTGCAAAACACTGAGTGGGAAAAAGTGCTTGCCAAAGGCAAGAACCTGTATCTACAGCCATTGCAAACATGAATCATCAAGGAAGTCGCTCTTACTCATTTGGCAAAGGCACTAGATGCTATGTGCCCTCCCAGAGTGTTTTTTGGGCGTCTTGGCTCACTAGTTTTCACTGCTTTCTTTAGCCTTAAACAGAAAAGCAAGCCTCACACGTACAAGCCCAGTCCATGAAAACTAAGAGCAGAGTGGCGCAGCGGAAGCGTGCTGGGCCCATAACCCAGAGGTCGATGGATCGAAACCATCCTCTGCTAATTGATGTCCATCTTTATTGGTCTGTGGTGTGTCCTTTGGATCAGTCTGACCTTATGTGCCAAGGGTAGATCGCGCAACCTTCAGATTCCCCATAATTGAGCAAACATCTGCAAGTATCCAGCACATTGGCCTCCCCAATAGCACCACATCTTCCTGAAAGGTAGTGTGGCCAAGTGGTCTAAGGCTCCAGTCTCTCAGGAGGCGTGGGTTCAAATCCCACCACTGCCATTTGACAAGGACAACTGTGTCCTCACATATTTGTGTGTGATAGACTATTTACATAAATAACCTCCAAATGTTGATGCAAAACACTGAGTGGGAAAAAGTGCTTGCCAAAGGCAAGAACCTGTATCTACATCCGTTTAAAACATTAACAAGGACTGCCATCACTGCCATAAAACATAGACAAGGACTGCCATCTCTTCATGTCATCTAAATGTTGATAAAATGTTGCAAAACACTGAGTGGGAAAAAGTGCTTGACCAAGGCAAGAACCTGTATCTACAGCCATTGAAAACATGAATCATCAAGGAAGTCGCTCTTACTCATTTGGCAAAGGCACTAGATGCTATGTGCCCTCTCAGAGTGTTTTTTGGGTGTCTTGGCTCACTAGTTTTCACTGCTTTCTTTAGCCTTAAACAGAAAAGCAAGCCTCACATGTACAAGCCCAGTCCATGAAAACTAACAGCAGAGTGGCGCAGCGGAAGCGTGCTGGGTCCATAACCCAGAGGTCGATGGATAGAAACCATCCTCTGCTAATTGATGTCCATCTTTATTGGTCTGTGGTGTGTCCTTTGGATCAGTCTGACCTTATGTGCCAAGGGTAGATCGCGCAACCTTCAGATTCCCCATAATTGAGCAAACATCTGCAAGTATCCAGCACATTGGCCTCCCCAATAGCACCACATCTTCCTGAAAGGTAGTGTGGCCGAGTGGTCTAAGGCTCCAGTCTCTCAGGAGGTGTGGGTTCAAATCCCACCACTGCCATCTGACAAGGACAACTGTGTCCTCACATATTTGTGTGTGATAGACTATTTACATAAATAACCTCCAAATGTTGATGCAAAACACTGAGTGGGAAAAAGTGCTTGCCAAAGGCAAGAACCTGTATCTACATCCATTTAAAACATTAACAAGGACTGCCATCACTGCCATAAAACATTGGCAAGGAATGCCATCTCTTCATGTCATCTAAATGTTGATAAAATGTTGCAAAACACTGAGTGGGAATAGTGCTTGACAAAGGCAAGAACCTGTATCTACAGCCATTGCAAACATGAACCATCAAGGAAGTCGCTCTTACTCATTTGGCAAAGGCACTAGATGCTATGTGCCCTCCCAGAGTGTTTTTTGGGCGTCTTGGCTCACTAGTTTTCACTGCTTTCTTCAGTCTGACCTTATGTGCCAAGGGTAGCTCGCGCAACCTTCAGATTCCCCATAATTGAGCAAACATCTGCAAGTATCCAGCACATTGGCCTCCCACATAGCACCAGGTCTTCTCAAAAGGTAGTGTGGCCGAGTGGTCTAAGGCGCTGGATTAAGGCTCCAGTCTCTCAGGAGGCGTGGGTTCAAATCCCACCACTGCCATTTGACAAGGACAACTGTGTCCTCACATATTTGTGTGTGATAGACTATTTACATAAATAACCTCCAAATGTTGATGCAAAACACTGAGTGGGAAAAAGTGCTTGCCAAAGGCAAGAACCTGTATCTACATCCATTTAAAACATTAACAAGGACTGCCATCACTGCCATAAAACATTGGCAAGGAATGCCATCTCTTCATGTCATCTAAATGTTGATAAAATGTTGCAAAACACTGAGTGGGAAAAAGTGCTTGCCAAAGGCAAGAACCTGTATCTACAGCCATTGAAAACATGAATCATCAAGGAAGTCGCTCTTACTCATTTGGCAAAGGCACTAGATGCTATGTGCCCTCCCAGAGTGTTTTTTGGGCATCTTGGCTCACTAGTTTTCACTGCTTTCTTTAGCCTTAAACAGAAAAGCAAGCCTCACACGTACAAGCCCAGTCCATGAAAACTAAGAGCAGAATGGCGCAGCGGAAGCGTGCTGGGCCCATAACCCAGAGGTCGATGGATCGAAACCATCCTCTGCTAATTGATGTCCATCTTTATTGGTCTGTGGTGTGTCCTTTGGATCAGTCTGACCTTATGTGCCAAGGGTAGATCGCGCAACCTTCAGATTCCCCATAATTGAGCAAACATCTGCAAGTATCCAGCACATTGGCCTCCCCAAAAGCACCACATCTTCCTGAAAGGTAGTGTGGCCAAGTGGTCTAAGGCTCCAGTCTCTCAGGAGGCATGGGTTCAAATCCCACCACTGCCATTTGACAAGGACAACTGTGTCCTCACATATTTGTGTGTGATAGACTATTTACATAAATAACCTCCAAATGTTGATGCAAAACACTGAGTGGGAAAAAGTGCTTGCCAAAGGCAAGAACCTGTATCTACATCCGTTTAAAACATTAACAAGGACTGCCATCACTGCCATAAAACATAGACAAGGACTGCCATCTCTTCATGTCATCTAAATGTTGATAAAATGTTGCAAAACACTGAGTGGGAAAAAGTGCTTGACCAAGGCAAGAACCTGTATCTACAGCCATTGAAAACATGAATCATCAAGGAAGTCGCTCTTACTCATTTGGCAAAGGCACTAGATGCTATGTGCCCTCTCAGAGTGTTTTTTGGGTGTCTTGGCTCACTAGTTTTCACTGCTTTCTTTAGCCTTAAACAGAAAAGCAAGCCTCACACGTACAAGCCCAGTCCATGAAAACTAAGAGCAGAGTGGCGCAGCGGAAGCGTGCTGGGCCCATAACCCAGAGGTCGATGGATAGAAACCATCCTCTGCTAATTGATGTCCATCTTTATTGGTCTGTGGTGTGTCCTTTGGATCAGTCTGACCTTATGTGCCAAGGGTAGATCGCGCAACCTTCAGATTCCCCATAATTGAGCAAACATCTGCAAGTATCCAGCACATTGGCCTCCCCAATAGCACCACATCTTCCTGAAAGGTAGTGTGGCCGAGTGGTCTAAGGCTCCAGTCTCTCAGGAGGTGTGGGTTCAAATCCCACCACTGCCATCTGACAAGGACAACTGTGTCCTCACATATTTGTGTGTGATAGACTATTTACATAAATAACCTCCAAATGTTGATGCAAAACACTGAGTGGGAAAAAGTGCTTGCCAAAGGCAAGAACCTGTATCTACATCCATTTAAAACATTAACAAGGACTGCCATCACTGCCATAAAACATTGGCAAGGAATGTCATCTGAATGTTGATAAAATGTTGCAAAACACTGAGTGGGAATAGTGCTTGACAAAGGCAAGAACCTGTATCTACAGCCATTGCAAACATGAACCATCAAGGAAGTCGCTCTTACTCATTTGGCAAAGGCACTAGATGCTATGTGCCCTCCCAGAGTGTTTTTTGGGCGTCTTGGCTCACTAGTTTTCACTGCTTTCTTTAGCCTTAAACAGAAAAGCAAGCCTCACACGTACAAGCCCAGTCCATGAAAACTAACAGCAGAGTGGTGCAGCGGAAGCGTGCTGGGCCCATAACCCAGAGGTCGATGGATCGAAACCATCCTCTGCTAATTGATGTCCATCTTTATTGGTCTGTGGTGTGTCCTTTGGATCAGTCTGACCTTATGTGCCAAGGGTAGCTCACGCAACCTTCAGATTCCCCATAATTGAGCAGACATCTGCAAGTATCCAGCACATTGGCCTCCCCAAAAGCACCACGTCTTCCTGAAAGTTAGTGTGGCCGAGTGGTCTAAGGCGCTGGATTTAGGCTCCAGTCTCTCAGGAGGCGTGGGTTCAAATCCCACCACTGCCATTTGACAAGGACAACTGTGTCCTCACATATTTGTGTGTGATAGACTATTTACATAAATTATCTCCAAATGTTGATGCAAAACACTGAGTGGGAAAAAGTGCTTGCCAAAGGCAAGAACCTGTATCTACATCCATTTAAAACATTAACAAGGACTGCCATAAAACATTGACAAGGACTGCCATCTCTTCATGTCATGTAAATGTTGATAAAATGTTGCAAAACACTGAGTGGGAAAAAGTGCTTGCCAAAGGCAAGAACCTGTATCTACAGCCATTGCAAACATGAATCATCAAGGAAGTCGCTCTTACTCATTTGGCAAAGGCACTAGATGCTATGTGCCCTCCCAGAGTGTTTTTTGGGCGTCTTGGCTCACTAGTTTTCACTGCTTTCTTTAGCCTTAAACAGAAAAGCAAGCCTCACACGTACAAGCCCAGTCCATGAAAACTAACAGCAGAGTGGCGCAGCGGAAGCGTGCTGGGCCCATAACCCAGAGGTCGATGGATCGAAACCATCCTCTGCTAATTGATGTCCATCTTTATTGGTCTGTGGTGTGTCCTTTGGATCAGTCTGACCTTATGTGCCAAGGGTAGATCGCGCAACCTTCAGATTCCCCATAATTGAGCAAACATCTGCAAGTATCCAGCACATTGGCCTCCCCAATAGCACCACATCTTCCTGAAAGGTAGTGTGGCCAAGTGGTCTAAGGCTCCAGTCTCTCAGGAGGCGTGGGTTCAAATCCCACCACTGCCATTTGACAAGGACAACTGTGTCCTCACATATTTGTGTGTGATAGACTATTTACATAAATAACCTCCAAATGTTGATGCAAAACACTGAGTGGGAAAAAGTGCTTGCCAAAGGCGAGAACCTGTATCTACATCCATTTAAAACATTAACAAGGACTGCCATCACTGCCATAAAACATTGACAAGGACTGCCATCTCTTCATGTCATCTAAATGTTGATAAAATGTTGCAAAACACTGAGTGGGAAAAAGTGCTTGCCAAAGGCAAGAACCTGTATCTACAGCCATTGCAAACATGAACCATCAAGGAAGTCGCTCTTACTCATTTGGCAAAGGCACTAGATGCTATGTGCCCTCTCAGAGTGTTTTTTGGGTGTCTTGGCTCACTAGTTTTCACTGCTTTCTTTAGCCTTAAACAGAAAAGCAAGCCTCACACGTACAAGCCCAGTCCATGAAAACTAAGAGCAGAGTGCCGCAGCGGAAGCGTGCTGGGCCCATAACCCAGAGGTCGATGGATCGAAACCATCCTCTGCTAATTGATGTCCATCTTTATTGGTCTGTGGTGTGTCCTTTGGATCAGTCTGACCTTATGTGCCAAGGGTAGATCGCGCAACCTTCAGATTCCCCATAATTGAGCAAACATCTGCAAGTATCCAGCACATTGGCCTCCCCAATAGCACCACATCTTCCTGAAAGGTAGTGTGGCCAAGTGGTCTAAGGCTCCAGTCTCTCAGGAGGCGTGGGTTCAAATCCCACCACTGCCATTTGACAAGGACAACTGTGTCCTCACATATTTGTGTGTGATAGACTATTTACATAAATAACCTCCAAATGTTGATGCAAAACACTGAGTGGGAAAAAGTGCTTGCCAAAGGCAAGAACCTGTATCTACATCCGTTTAAAACATTAACAAGGACTGCCATCACTGCCATAAAACATAGACAAGGACTGCCATCTCTTCATGTCATCTAAATGTTGATAAAATGTTGCAAAACACTGAGTGGGAAAAAGTGCTTGACCAAGGCAAGAACCTGTATCTACAGCCATTGAAAACATGAATCATCAAGGAAGTCGCTCTTACTCATTTGGCAAAGGCACTAGATGCTATGTGCCCTCTCAGAGTGTTTTTTGGGTGTCTTGGCTCACTAGTTTTCACTGCTTTCTTTAGCCTTAAACAGAAAAGCAAGCCTCACATGTACAAGCCCAGTCCATGAAAACTAAGAGCAGAGTGGCGCAGCGGAAGCGTGCTGGGCCCATAACCCAGAGGTCGATGGATAGAAACCATCCTCTGCTAATTGATGTCCATCTTTATTGGTCTGTGGTGTGTCCTTTGGATCAGTCTGACCTTATGTGCCAAGGGTAGATCGCGCAACCTTCAGATTCCCCATTATTGAGCAAACATCTGCAAGTATCCAGCACATTGGCCTCCCCAATAGCACCACATCTTCCTGAAAGGTAGTGTGGCCGAGTGGTCTAAGGCTCCAGTCTCTCAGGAGGTGTGGGTTCAAATCCCACCACTGCCATCTGACAAGGACAACTGTGTCCTCACATATTTGTGTGTGATAGACTATTTACATAAATAACCTCCAAATGTTGATGCAAAACACTGAGTGGGAAAAAGTGCTTGCCAAAGGCAAGAACCTGTATCTACATCCATTTAAAACATTAACAAGGACTGCCATCACTGCCATAAAACATTGGCAAGGAATGCCATCTCTTCATGTCATCTAAATGTTGATAAAATGTTGCAAAACACTGAGTGGGAATAGTGCTTGACAAAGGCAAGAACCTGTATCTACAGCCATTGCAAACATGAACCATCAAGGAAGTCGCTCTTACTCATTTGGCAAAGGCACTAGATGCTATGTGCCCTCCCAGAGTGTTTTTTGGGCGTCTTGGCTCACTAGTTTTCACTGCTTTCTTCAGTCTGACCTTATGTGCCAAGGGTAGATCGCGCAACCTTCAGATTCCCCATAATTGAGCAAACATCTGCAAGTATCCAGCACATTGGCCTCCCCAAAAGCACCACTTCTTCCTGAAAGGTAGTGTGGCCAAGTGGTCTAAGGCTCCAGTCTCTCAGGAGGCGTGGGTTCAAATCCCACCACTGCCATTTGACAAGGACAACTGTGTCCTCACATATTTGTGTGTGATAGACTATTTACATAAATAACCTCCAAATGTTGATGCAAAACACTGAGTGGGAAAAAGTGCTTGCCAAAGGCAAGAACCTGTATCTACATCCGTTTAAAACATTAACAAGGACTGCCATCACTGCCATAAAACATAGACAAGGACTGCCACCTCTTCATGTCATCTAAATGTTGATAAAATGTTGCAAAACACTGAGTGGGAAAAAGTGCTTGACCAAGGCAAGAACCTGTATCTACAGCCATTGAAAACATGAACCATCAAGGAAGTCGCTCTTACTCATTTGGCAAAGGCACTAGATGCTATGTGCCCTCTCAGAGTGTTTTTTGGGTGTCTTGGCTCACTAGTTTTCACTGCTTTCTTTAGCCTTAAACAGAAAAGCAAGCCTCACACGTACAAGCCCAGTCCATGAAAACTAACAGCAGAGTGGCGCAGCGGAAGCGTGCTGGGCCCATAACCCAGAGGTCGATGGATAGAAACCATCCTCTGCTAATTGATGTCCATCTTTATTGGTCTGTGGTGTGTCCTTTGGATCAGTCTGACCTTATGTGCCAAGGGTAGATCGCGCAACCTTCAGATTCCCCATAATTGAGCAAACATCTGCAAGTATCCAGCACATTGGCCTCCCCAATAGCACCACATCTTCCTGAAAGGTAGTGTGGCCGAGTGGTCTAAGGCTCCAGTCTCTCAGGAGGCGTGGGTTCAAATCCCACCACTGCCATTTGACAATGACAACTGTGTCCTCACATATTTGTGTGTGATAGACTATTTACATAAATAACCTCCAAATGTTGATGCAAAACACTGAGTGGGAAAAAGTGCTTGCCAAAGGCAAGAACCTGTATCTACATCCATTTAAAACATTAACAAGGACTGCCATCACTGCCATAAAACATAGACAAGGACTGCCATCTCTTCATGTCATCTAAATGTTGATAAAATGTTGCAAAACACTGAGTGGGAAAAAGTGCTTGACCAAGGCAAGAACCTGTATCTACAGCCATTGAAAACATGAATCATCAAGGAAGTCGCTCTTACTCATTTGGCAAAGGCACTAGATGCTATGTGCCCTCCCAGAGTGTTTTTTGGGCATCTTGGCTCACTAGTTTTCACTGCTTTCTTTAGCCTTAAACAGAAAAGCAAGCCTCACACGTACAAGCCCAGTCCATGAAAACTAAGAGCAGAGTGGCGCAGCGGAAGCGTGCTGGGCCCATAACCCAGAGGTCGATGGATCGAAACCATCCTCTGCTAATTGATGTCCATCTTTATTGGTCTGTGGTGTGTCCTTTGGATCAGTCTGACCTAATGTGCCAAGGGTAGATCGCGCAACCTTCAGATTCCCCATAATTGAGCAAACATCTGCAAGTATCCAGCACATTGGCCTCCCCAAAAGCACCACTTCTTCCTGAAAGGTAGTGTGGCCAAGTGGTCTAAGGCTCCAGTCTCTCAGGAGGCGTGGGTTCAAATCCCACCACTGCCATTTGACAATGACAACTGTGTCCTCACATATTTGTGTGTGATAGACTATTTACATAAATAACCTCCAAATGTTGATGCAAAACACTGAGTGGGAAAAAGTGCTTGCCAAAGGCAAGAACCTGTATCTACATCCGTTTAAAACATTAACAAGGACTGCCATCACTGCCATAAAACATAGACAAGGACTGCCATCTCTTCATGTCATCTAAATGTTGATAAAATGTTGCAAAACACTGAGTGGGAAAAAGTGCTTGACCAAGGCAAGAACCTGTATCTACAGCCATTGAAAACATGAATCATCAAGGAAGTCGCTCTTACTCATTTGGCAAAGGCACTAGATGCTATGTGCCCTCCCAGAGTGTTTTTTGGGCATCTTGGCTCACTAGTTTTCACTGCTTTCTTTAGCCTTAAACAGAAAAGCAAGCCTCACACGTACAAGCCCAGTCCATGAAAACTAAGAGCAGAGTGGCGCAGCGGAAGCGTGCTGGGCCCATAACCCAGAGGTCGATGGATCGAAACCATCCTCTGCTAATTGATGTCCATCTTTATTGGTCTGTGGTGTGTCCTTTGGATCAGTCTGACCTAATGTGCCAAGGGTAGATCGCGCAACCTTCAGATTCCCCATAATTGAGCAAACATCTGCAAGTATCCAGCACATTGGCCTCCCCAAAAGCACCACATCTTCCTGAAAGGTAGTGTGGCCAAGTGGTCTAAGGCTCCAGTCTCTCAGGAGGTGTGGGTTCAAATCCCACCACTGCCATTTGACAAGGACAACTGTGTCCTCACATATTTGTGTGTGATAGACTATTTACATAAATAACCTCCAAATGTTGATGCAAAACACTGAGTGGGAAAAAGTGCTTGCCAAAGGCAAGAACCTGTATCTACATCCGTTTAAAACATTAACAAGGACTGCCATCACTGCCATAAAACATAGACAAGGACTGCCATCTCTTCATGTCATCTAAATGTTGATAAAATGTTGCAAAACACTGAGTGGGAATAGTGCTTGACAAAGGCAAGAACCTGTATCTACAGCCATTGCAAACATGAACCATCAAGGAAGTCGCTCTTACTCATTTGGCAAAGGCACTAGATGCTATGTGCCCTCCCAGAGTGTTTTTTGGGCGTCTTGGCTCACTAGTTTTCACTGCTTTCTTCAGTCTGACCTTATGTGCCAAGGGTAGCTCGTGCAACCTTCAGATTCCCCATAATTGAGCAAACATCTGCAAGTATCCAGCACATTGGCCTCCCACATAGCACCAGGTCTTCTCAAAAGGTAGTGTGGCCGAGTGGTCTAAGGCGCTGGATTAAGGCTCCAGTCTCTCAGGAGGCGTGGGTTCAAATCCCACCACTGCCATTTGACAAGGACAACTGTGTCCTCACATATTTGTGTGTGATAGACTATTTACATAAATAACCTCCAAATGTTGATGCAAAACACTGAGTGGGAAAAAGTGCTTGCCAAAGGCAAGAACCTGTATCTACATCCATTTAAAACATTGACAAGGACTGCCATCTCTTCATGTCATCTAAATGTTGATAAAATGTTGCAAAACACTGAGTGGGAAAAAGTGCTTGACCAAGGCAAGAACCTGTATCTACAGCCATTGCAAACATGAACCATCAAGGAAGTCGCTCTTACTCATTTGGCAAAGGCACTAGATGCTATGTGCCCTCCCAGAGTGTTTTTTGGGTGTCTTGGCTCACTAGTTTTCACTGCTTTCTTTAGCCTTAAACAGAAAAGCAAGCCTCACACGTACAAGCCCAGTCCATGAAAACTAAGAGCAGAGTGGCGCAGCGGAAGCGTGCTGGGCCCATAACCCAGAGGTCGATGGATCGAAACCATCCTCTGCTAATTGATGTCCATCTTTATTGGTCTGTGGTGTGTCCTTTGGATGAGTCTGACCTTATGTGCCAAGGGTAGATCGCGCAACCTTCAGATTCCCCATAATTGAGCAAACATCTGCAAGTATCCAGCACATTGGCCTCCCCAATAACACCACATCTTCCTGAAAGGTAGTGTGGCCGAGTGGTCTAAGGCGCTGGATTTAGGCTCCAGTCTCTCAGGAGGCGTGGGTTCAAATCCCACCACTGCCATTTGACAAGGACAACTGTGTCCTCACATATTTGTGTGTGATAGACTATTTACATAAATAACCTCCAAATGTTGATGCAAAACACTGAGTGGGAAAAAGTGCTTGCCAAAGGCAAGAACCTGTATCTACATCCGTTTAAAACATTAACAAAGGACTGCCATCACTGCCATAAAACATAGACAAGGACTGCCATCTCTTCATGTCATCTAAATGTTGATAAAATGTTGCAAAACACTGAGTGGGAAAAGTGCTTGACAAAGGCAAGAACCTGTATCTACAGCCATTGAAAACATGAACCATCAAGGAAGTCGCTCTTACTCATTTGGCAAAGGCACTAGATGCTATGTGCCCTCCCAGAGTGTTTTTTGGGCGTCTTGGCTCACTAGTTTTCACTGCTTTCTTCAGTCTGACCTTATGTGCCAAGGGTAGCTCGCGCAACCTTCAGATTCCCCATAATTGAGCAAACATCTGCAAGTATCCAGCACATTGGCCTCCCAAATAGCACCAGGTCTTCTCGAAAGGTAGTGTGGCCAAGTGGTCTAAGGCGCTGGATTAAGGCTCCCTTCTCTCAGGAGGCGTGGGTTCAAATCCCACCACTGCCATTTGACAAGGACAACTGTGTCCTCACATATTTGTGTGTGATAGACTATTTACATAAATTATCTCCAAATGTTGATGCAAAACACTGAGTGGGAAAAAGTGCTTGCCAAAGGCAAGAACCTGTATCTACATCCATTTAAAACATTAACAAGGACTGCCATCACTGCCATAAAACATTGACAAGGACTGCCATCTCTTCATGTCATCTAAATGTTGATAAAATGTTGCAAAACACTGAGTGGGAAAAAGTGCTTGCCAAAGGCAAGAACCTGTATCTACAGCCATTGAAAACATGAATCATCAAGGAAGTTGCTCTTACTCATTTGGCAAAGGCACTAGATGCTATGTGCCCTCCCAGAGTGTTTTTTGGGCGTCTTGGCTCACTAGTTTTCACTGCTTTCTTTAGCCTTAAACAGAAAAGCAAGCCTCACACGTACAAGCCCAGTCCATGAAAACTAAGAGCAGAGTGGCGCAGCGGAAGCGTGCTGGGCCCATAACCCAGAGGTCAATGGATCGAAACCATCCTCTGCTAGTTGATATCCATCTTTTTTGGTCTGTGGTGTGTCCTTTGGATCAGTTTGACCTTATGTGCCAAGGGTAGCTCGCGCAACCTTCAGATTCCCCATAATTGAGCAAACATCTGTAAGTATCCAGCACATTGGCTTCCCCAATAGGACTATGCCATATAGAAAGGTAGTGTGGCCGAGTGGTCTAAGACGCTGGATTTAGGCTCCAGTCTCTCAGGAGGTGTGGGCTCAAATCCATCATTCCAAAAACCATCTCTGGCTATTTACATGAACAACCTCTAAATGTTGATCTAATGTTGCAAAACACTGAATGGGAACAAGTCCTTGCCAAAGGCAAGAACCTGTATCTGCACCCATTTAAAACATTAACCACAAAGGAAGTTGTCCTTACTGATTTGGCAAAGGCACTAGATGCTTTGTGCACTTCCAAAGACCATGTGTCTGCACCCATTTAGGTCTAAGGCGCTGTATTTAGGCTCTAGTTTCTCAGGAGGCGTGGCTTCCGGTCATGGCGGCGAGACAAGCTGTGGCATAATCTGTTAGCTCCCAGAAAGGTCTGACAAATTGCCTATTATAGAAAACTCTAAATATTTGTTTAACTAAAAGTCTTATTGGGAAATATAACCTAAGGACAGCTCAGACCACAACAAGTAAAAAGAGCAAGAAACACGAAGAAATGGCGACCGGAGAGACCGAAGAATCTCTCGGCACAGGTGAAGCTAGAGAGCAAGTTCAGCTGGTCGCACTGCATAGCATTAGGGCTATTTACACCGACATAATAGCAGGCCACGTGGACATGAAGAAGGAATTAAACGGAGTTTGTGAGACTATTAAACGAGACATGAAGGAAGAGCTCGGAAACTTAAAAAAAGAGGAAGTTAACCTCAAGTTGAGTGAGATCGGGGCAGAGTTGAAAAGCATGGGGGCCAGGATGGATGAAGTAGAGAAACGAGTGGCGGAGAGGGAAGAATGGAACGCTAATGCCAAGGACGTGCTTCTCCAAGTTTTGCAGGATCAAGAACATATTCAATCTAAATTAACAGATTTAGAAGCACGTTCCTGCAGAAACAACCTCTGCATTTTCAGAATCCCTGAGGAGGAGGAGGGGGAAAATGCGTGTGATTTCCTGGAGAAGTTTATTAAGTCAGAGTTATCACTCCCGGACATTGACCTTAAATTACAATGCTGTCACCGATCACTCGGGCCAAAACCATCACCGCAAGCAGCCCCGAGATCCATGATCGCCTGCTTCCTCATCTACAGAACCAAGGAGCTGGTGTTAAATACCCCATTGAGGAAAAAAGAGGTACATCTCAATGGAAAGAGAGTTTATTTCAACCACGATTACCTCCGGGCAGACACAACCTTGACAGCCTACAAGAGACCATGAAAACCTTTGGCAGAGTGGCGCTTTTCACAGCATACTCGACCGCTAACCACGTCCATTTCATACCAATCACAAAATACTCCCTGTCCATTTCTTGCCAATCAATTCAGACCTCTTCTCCATTTCTTACCAATGACATTGCTGTTGTTACAACTCTCCATTTCTTACAAAAAAAAAAAAAAAACTCCTTTTCCTCAACTCCCGCCCCCGCTGCCTCAATCAATCGGAAGACTGTTGCTACCGCTCTGAGAACAAGTTCCGTCAAGCGGTTACTTCAGTGTTTCTTCTGACTTGGAAAGTCAGTGATGATAGTGATGTATTTTTCACTTAGAACTATGTCTTAGTATTAATTTATTTACTGTAATAGCCTCTCTGGATGGAGTAGCCTAACCGTAAACACCGGCACATTTATTGTGTCAAGCCTGTAAAATGTTGTCAGTAACTAGCTGTAATCGCAGTATTATTAACTTATCATCCTGGTATTTCAATGGTTAATTTAATGTATGTCGAGTTTTTGTTGGCCTATAACTTATTATCATAAATGAAACCAAAAACGAAGGCACATCTAATGTATCAAGCCTGTAAAGTGTTCTCTATTGAATTACGCATTTTGACCAAGTGGGATACTCTTTAGTTATTTCTAATGGTTAAATAATTTTACGTTGATGTAGTCTACCGTCGTAAACGTGTTTAAAAAACATATATTCAGCCTGTAAAAAGTTACTTAAATTCAGGAATTCACCCCGTAGGCTACCTTTGGTCGTGGTTCCCTTTTCTTTCAAGGTCAATAGTTTGTTCCCAAAAGTGAGTGACTGGCTCATTCACTTTCACTGAAGAACATACTTGTGTGTATGCACTTTTTGTGAATGAGGCCCATTGTCTCTATTAAAAATGCCTGTGACTGGTGACTGAAGGTTTAGCTGTTGTTCTTGGTTTATATTTTTTAGATTGACTAACATCTTTTAATTTCTAGTTCTCATCACAAATATCTTATAAGAGTAACAGAACAATGTCTCTGTGGAGCAATGTTTCCAAATCCTTTGTGTCGTTTTTATTCATACAGGTCTTACTTCAATGCTTCTGCAGCAACTGAGGAACTTCCCAAAGTCATACACAATACAGCTATGGAGTCCCAGTGGAGGAAATGCACACATTAGATTTACAGAGACTGCCAAAACACAATTTAAACTTCTGAAAAACTTTGCCTGTAATCAAAGCCAAAGCAAACATTAACATTAATTTCACACAAAATGTAGCAGATAAAGCCTGCATTTATTCATTCAAATTATTTTTATCATCAAGCAATATTTTTCAAACTTTCTCAGCAAGAAAACTGAATTCAGCCTAATGTCTGCTTCAAATATACACCAACCATTATGTCTTATGCTGCAGACAATGGTGATGAAAGCCCCATAGTTTTCTTTCACCACAAAGACTTTAGGATGTGTTGCTCAGACAGTCAATGTATGTGCTATAAAACCCTTATAAACACAACAACAAACAGACATAAGATAATTGTTCTGAACCATCAAAAAGGACTTTTATTCTGAAAATAAACCCTATGTTTAAAAATTTTAGTTTTTGTGATTGACTTCCTGTACCACTTGATCTGCTCTGTGGTAAATTGATGAGCCGTGCTCTGGCATCTGTCAAAATAGAAGCCTTGCGTATATCTGCTGCAGAGGGCTCCGGACTGCTGGAGCTGGGACGGAGCTGAGATGCAACGCACTGGAGCCAGTGAAAGCACACATTGCAAATAGTACAAACCTGTCAGCTCACATCTGGTGGAATTTTGTAGTAAGAACAAGGAAAAAGTGTCCTATGGTTAAATGTCAAGCACAGTTGCAGTTTTCCCACTATTGGCATGGCAAAAGTAAAATCTATCATGTCGTTTAAGTATCAAACACCTCCTATATAATACACTTTAGAGTGAGGAAAAACAACTCAACTCTTAAAGAGTTTAAGGTTTGTTCCAGCTTTTCACCAAAACATGGCTGAATTTGACAGATTCTGCTGTGCAAAGTCACGGTTGGAAATCAAGTTTATTCCTGGTATCAAATACTTTACAACAAATGTAATGGACAAGTGTGTGTGTGATTTAAAATAAAGTTACAATGAAGTTATACCATAGCCAGTATGTAATGAAGTCTGAGTGACGTCACCCACTGGTTTTTGAAGAGCAGTTTGAAAGCCCATCCATGGCCATATTTGAAATGTTGACTCGATCAAACTTTCACTCCCCTTCAGAACGGGAAATAGCTGGAGCTGATGCAGGTCTCCTTAAAAATCAGAATGCGGCTGCTTCCAGTCAGATCAGTCATGCCCATAATTCTATTTTAATTTTAATTTAAGGTCCAGCCTCAAATGGAAACTTGAGGAAGGGCAGTTTTTTGCTTCTTATTTTAAAATCGGAGGTTGCAGCTAGAGTTATTAAAGAAGTTGTCCGTTATCCTTGACATTTCAACTTTGCTCTTAACCTTCTGAATGTATTTCTGGTATTTCAACTTCAAATTAATAATAGAACAAAACAGAATCTAAGAATCTTTCACCTTTGCCTTTTTTTCTTTTTCTTGGCACTTGTACTAAACGTTAGATTTTACTCTAGGCTCAAACACTCTTCTGCATACTTCTTCTTCAGACCCTTTGGCTCTGCCAAGCAGAAAAAGAAGGGTATTACGATGATGAAACAAAAACACACAAAAAAACAGATAAAGGGGGGAGAGGACAGATGATGGGTTGGAAAATAAAGTAGTGGTAGAACGTTGAAAAAGGGAAAGGTGAGAAAGTAGGGTTATTAATTTCATGCATGAACAAACTCTTATGTACACAGTAGTCATTCACTGAGGTGATTGATAATGAAGCCCATAACATCAACGTCCACGTGTGTTCTTTATTATTTTGTGTTTTATGTTGTGCGTTTGTGTGTGTGTGTGTGTGTGTGTGTGTGTGTGTGTGTGTGTGTGTGTGTGTGTGTGTGTGTGTGTGTGTGTATTTGTAGGCATCCATGGTTACAGTTCGCCACAGCTCCCTTTCTCATCCTCACCATCTCCTCTCTCTCGCCATGTCTCTCTTCCTCTCTCTCTCTTTCTCTCTCTTACTCTATAATCTTGGCCAGGTATCTCCTCCTGCCCTCCTTCCCGCTCTCTCTTTCTTCAGTCATCCATCTGATGTGGAGGGCAGCCGTTTGGGCTCAGGCTGATCACCACATTTCATCACAACACATGAGTAAAGAAGGAAATTACTATCAGTCACACTGTGTGTGTGGGTGTGGGTGTGGGTGTGGGTGTGTGTGTGGGTGTGTGTGTGTGTGTGTGTGAGTGTGGGTGTGTGTGTGGATGTGAGGAGTGGAGGTTGCACAGAACTGAAGTTACATTTATTATGCATCTCTGGTCGATCTGTTTACATACTGCAGATGTGTCCATGATTTATTTAGCAAGAATTTATATATTTTGTGTAACATTACAGCACATGGCCATTCTCTACTGTTTATAATGCAGATAATACATTAGTGAAATAACTTCTGGTTTGTGCAATAAGCAGTGCAATTTTAGTTTATTTAGTTTATTTACTGAAAATTACCAATCCTCAGGAATCTCATATGAGCTAAAATGTCATCCCACCTGTATTCAATGCCCAGGCCAGTCCATGGATTTAAGTACAAAATCACTTGTGACTGTTAACACAGCCAGAACTTGTCTTTAGTCCCTGAGATCTTTAGCAGCAGCACCAAAGCGTTAAATAGAGGAATTTCAGCAGCACCAAAAGCATTAACAGCCACGTCATTCTCGCTCCAGCTCTCTGTCCCATTTTCATTTGGCTTCTCAGACACGTCCCTCCTGTCAAACGTGGACTCATGCCTCTTTTACTTGGTTATTGGAAAAGGTCCAATGCCCTCCTCAAAGATTTCACATTTCTTTTTCCTTCTACATTCTCACCTATTGGAGGAGATCCAATAAAGTCTGTACTGATCTCGCTCACACTTTGCACCCACCCCCTCGCCTATCTCTCTCACACTCTCTCTCTCTCTCTCTCTCTCTCTCTCTCCCTCTCTCTCTCTCTCTCACACACACCCTCTCTCTGTGTCTCTGCCGGCACACCTCAGACTTTTAAGATCTCAGAACTCAGAGGGTGATTTCATCCTTCACTGGGCCATGAAAGCTCTTTATAAGTACATTGCCACCGCCAGCGCATTAATCGCCTCGGCCATATTGATTTGACTGTTCTGTTGTGCAAGCCAGCATATGGAGGAGAGGGGGAGACAGACAGTAAGGGGGAGAAAAGGGTAAGGGAGAAAAGATGCTGGAGAAGGAGTGAGGTTGGGGAAGAAAACAGAAAGTATTAAGATCTTGTAATTACACTTACCTAATGTGATGGTTTGAAACTCGTTGAGAGGAAGTGAAATATGCAGAAAAAAATCAAGTTTGATCTTTTAAGTCTCGAGACAGCAGAAAAATTGCAATTAGAGAAAACAGATTTTAATGAAAAAATATTGCGCTATAACCCCATATGTAACCAGTATGTCATGTTATTTTACTTTTTTACTATTACATTATAAATGAACATTCCTGAAAATATAGTTAGTTTTCCAAGCAGATTGCTAGAAAATAGCAGCTATACAAAGTTAATAGGAAAAATGCCCATATAACACAAATGGAAGGTCAGTATTCATGACAGAATGGAACAAGATAACAGTTGAATAAATGCATTGATACCATTACATTTATTTAAAATTGTGGCCAAAGTTGATCCAAACAGGTAGGTCAGGAAACAAGTTTTGAGAAGAAACATTAAGCTGGAGGACCTGGCATTGCTAACGCTTCAAGTTCAGCTCCTCCCTAGAGTCGATGCTCATGGGGTTGCCATGTGGTAGACACTGAAGCTTCAGTGTCATTGTTGTTCACATAAAGTAATATGTCTATTTATTTCAATCAGGTGTGAGTTAAGTAAAACAATTATTTATTTAACAGTTTAGGAAAATATAAATATGTCTCTGGCAATAAGACTCATGCTCATGCAAGCAGAGGTGTAATGAAGCCGACAGTAGGATAGGATACCCTGGTGACCCTGGTGGTGGAGATGATAGAAGAATGCAGGAAGTGATGACAAGTGGGTTTCTGAGGCTGGATCTGTACTCTGCTGAGCTAGAATGGAGGTGACTAGGGCTGAGGAGGGTCGCAGAGATTGAACTGAAATGACAAACTGACTGTGGAAGAGAGAGAACAGGTTTTAAGATTTGACAGCAGCAGGATGATTGGTTGAAAGAGGTTGTGGAAGAATATGGTTGGTTTATTACTTTAAGAGCAAATGACCATAATCAGATGATCACCAGAGCAGAGAGACAGTGGAAGTGGTAGAGAGGGAGTGGCAAAGTTGAATGAAGAAAATTGAATGAATGTGTCTTCCTGCTTGAATATGCTGAGCGATATCACTCTAAATCTTTTTTTAATTTATCCATATAACATGTGAGGGCCACAAGGGCTGGTATTATGTTCTGACAAAGTGCGATGCTGAAAAATTGAGAACCTGATTGTAACCCCTGACTAGCACTGTGTGCAATCAGCAGTTTGATGAACTTTTCTTTTGATAGAAAAATGAGACAGCACAAGTCTGATATAATGCCCCTTTACTATAAAGACTGTGCGGGAATATTCTATTTTCCTTGTAGTTGGTCGAAGTTCACAAGCAGTTGTTGCAGAGAGATGATTCAAATCCGTTGGCCATCCGTCCTTTTTGTTGTGGCTGATAAGAGGAAGTGAGATGTCCTGAAGTGGGGTTTAAGCTGCTGAGAGAGGGACTGTAAAGACGTCGTTTCTTCACAATTCTGGAAAATGAAGAAGAAACAGTTTGATTTCTAAGGGAGGTATAATTTTTGGCTTGACCTTATTATTTAGTTCAATACTTTGATCTGAAATAAAATAAAATACATTCTACAGAAAAGACATCATGGTTAGATAATCACGGTTGTGTGAAAGAAGTTAATCTAGTTGGGGATTTCTGAAGTCTTTCTTTATTCCTCATTAAATGCCTAACTCTGAAAATTGTCACTGACAGCATTTGTTCCGTTTTTTTGCTGACTGCATGTCCCTGACACGAAGAGGGCCATTAAATGCATGGGTCAGTAAAGAGCAGTGAGGGCAAGACTTTTGCCCTCAAACTTATATTTCACCAGAATCACAGTCCATGTATTTATTTCAGAAAAGTGGCTCCAACAACACTGTCTCAAAATCAAAAAAATGTCCTCTCCCTTTAAACCTTGTTTTCACACTTTAGTTATTGGAGATCTTTGTCTGCGCTCTGTAAATAGTTATCGTTACAGAGTATGTTCATATCAGTCAAGGGCAAATGAGAAATCAATCACTTTAAATGATGAAGTCATCACAGTGTCTCTGAAGAATAGAATAGAGAATAGAATAGAATTACTTTAATGATCACAAACTGGGAAATTGTGGCGTTACAGCAGCAGGTTGTCCAAATACACAATATGAGCAAAAAACATAATATTTGCAAATTTAAACACAATATAATATTAAATACAAAGTAAATAAGCATTAAAACTAAAACTAAGAATGAGAGTATATACAACCAGGATTTAAGAGGGTTCAGTAGAGCAGAGATAATGATTCACAGTGTATATTTGTTCACAAAAACCTAAAATCTTCCTGCCAAATGTTCTCAGCTTTAAAATGTGATATTATTAATCTGCCACACCAATTCAACAGCAGCTGTCTACAAATCCATATTTCACTGAGCAGAAGGCTTGCAGAGCGGTAGTCAGAGATGTAGCTCTATTTTGCTGTGTTGGCATTTTAAAAAAAAGAAGCTGAACTGTTCACTTGAACAGAGCCTGAATAGAAGTTTTGAAATATGGAATTCCTTTACCCTTTACATGGACAATGCAGCTTAAATTACTCAACATTCTGTGCTTTCCCACAGCCAGGAGGACAAGTTTCTGCCATAAACCTCCATTTGAGTAACCATAAACCCAATGACACATCCATAAATCACTGTAACAGCATCACAAATACAGGACTAGTCACTGAAATGCTTCACAGGCAAAATCTGAGTATTGAATGTCAGTCCTGTGTACCCCTGCAACATTTTATATCAGTCTTGTTAAAATTGCATCAATACAAATATGAAATTTGGCTGCTGGCCTACATGCCCCTAGGTTTCAAAGAGTTAATTATGGATATGGATAATTAATGAAGATCATTTTCCATTGTCTGCTTTATACAGTAATTCATAAGTGTTGCTAGTTTGTATTTAGCTAAAGCAAGAGTTTGTGCCCTCCCGCATGTTTCTATTCATCCATTACATGTTCAATTTGCATCAAGAAAAGAAACTAAATATTAGGCAGAAATAGGCGATTTTTCCACAGAGCCTGGAAAATTAACCATCTCTAAAAGGTATGTACAAAACTATTTAGGAATCACCTTCTAAACAGCAAACTGGGATCTGGAAGCATGTGGATCAACCTCCAGTTTCATCATCAAAGTGGGAAGCTGCGGTCGCTGGATCAGATCAAACAGCTTGTCAATATTCAAGCAGCAGACACTTAAAGAAATCAAGGAATAGATGAGAGTTGCTCTCTATCCTTGTTGATTGTTTCCTGCTGCTCCAAAAGGAGCGCTTCATACTCACATAAGGGATCTAGGATGAGAACATCAACTTTCTTCCACAGGACGCCCAGGAGCAGGCTGCTAACTGCTGTTAAGGGTAATAAGGGTCTATGAATTATCATGAATTTCATGCATGAACTTAGCATGAATTAATCATGATTTAATGCATGTATTTATGATGAATACAACTAGAACTGAGTTAGGGAAGTAATCTTTTAGAAAAAAAAAGAATCTTCTGTTCCTTTGGCTTGGAACAAACTGCAGTCGGATTTTAAACAGCAAAACTTAGTTAGTCTGAATATTTTTAAACCATTCTGAAAAGACTTGAATCCAAACTTTCTACATTCAACTCTCTTAGCTGATGATTTTTTTTTCTTATTATTATTATGTAATGTGTAGTGTATGAGTTTGAGTGTTTCTGTGGTTGAAACTGTGGTGCTGCTTTCTCGGGCAGGTCTCCCTTGAAAAAGATATCTGCATGGTTGCATGGTTTGGCATGAAAAAAAACGGATCCGATTGATTCAGACTGCATGGAAAATGATAGGAGGTAAACATCACACACCCCTATTTTTGAACTGGCTACTCTAAAGCAAGCCAATAAGATTGCCAGTGACTCATCATATGTTCTACATACAGAGTTTGAACTGCTGCCCCCTGGTAAGAGGTTCAGTGTTCCCCATTGTAGACTGAAAATGTTTATCCCTGTTTCGATAAAACTTTTAAGCAGTGGTAAACAAGACAGATAGGCACTTGAATATAATTTATTTTAGCCTGTTTGCACTGGTATATTAAGAACCTGATGTTATTTATGTACTTGTTTTTTTCTGGACATTACTGTTGGGGTTGTATCAAGTCAACTTTGGTTATATTCTTTAATAATTATACTTAATTATTAATAATATAAATAAAATATCATTAAACTATGTTTAATCTCGTTTTGGGGCACCAACCTGTAATCAGGTAAATATAACCAAAATATCACTCAAATCAGTCTCAAATATTAGTTATTTAATTATTAATATTATTAATAATGAATAACTATATTTAATAAATTGAAGGCGTGAAATCCGTACACAAAGCCTTTGCACCCAGCTTATATCACAATGCAAATACACCAGTAACCACAAACAACTGCTCTCTTAAATTATAACAGAATTTATTTAAACAAAGCAACATCAATCCAAAATCAATGAACAATGGAATTAAACAAATAACTATTATAAACTAATCTAAGCAACAAACATTATCAAGCAAAGGCTTGTGGAAGGGGTGTGAATGTAGGTGTGTGTGTGTGTGTGTGTGTGTGTGTGTGTGTGTGTGTGTGTGTGTGTGTGTGTGTGTGTGAGAGAGAGAGGGGGGGGGAAGAAGAAAAGGGGGGAGATGGTTTCGTACCCACGTGGTCGTTCACGATGGCGCAAACCTAACAAAGACCTGGGTGCGTGCTTGTGTGGATGAAAGGGAGAGAGAAGGGGGGGAAGATTACTTCGTCCCACGTGGTCGCCCTTCCGATGGCGCACACCTAACAAAGACTTAAATGTGGCCTTAATGTCTAAAAGAGACCGAGTTCGGCCCTACACGATCTGTGTCTCTGAGGCATCTGGATAGCCGCGAGTGTATAGCTCTCTGTGTGTGTGTGTGTGTGTGTGTGTGTGTGTGTGTGTGTGTGTGTGTGTGTGTGTGTGTGTGTGTGTGTGTGTGTGTGTGTGTGTGTGTGTATGTGTGTGTGTGTGTGTGTGTGTGGCCTATGTGCGTAATGGCGCGGTGGTGGAGTTAGTCTCCAGATGTAAGTTTACACGGGAATATGTGTGTGTGTATGTTTGTAGAAGGGGAAATAAAAGAGGATAAAAGAGAATTAAAGACAAATGCGTGCCTGAAGAGGCCGGATCACAGTCCGACTCCCGCGTCACAACTCGGAGTAATTCCCTTCATTCACAGAAACAAACCAATGGCCGAATTCAAGTTAATACGGCTTACACTGGCCTTTCTGATCAGAAGAGTAATACCCGGTTATAACGCTGTTACGCTAAACACATATAGGACGCAGCGGTCCGAAACAACAACAAGAGTTTTAAACAGTTAAAACTCAGGACGCAGCAGTCCAACAAAAATTATAGTTTCTGCTTCAATCAACAATTGTTAAAAAACACTCTCTAAAGCTAATTCTGCCCAGACCTAATTAAGCCTCACTTGTGAATCGCTTTGTCCGCGATCGGTGAAAGGAAAAGAGTCCGGCGATGGAGCAGATCTTCTGTCCGTCCTGGTGCAGAGGCGTCTGATGGCGGCGAGGGTCCCTTACGGCGAGAGCAGCTTCGTTGGTTCTCTGTCGAGTGGAAAGATGTCCTTTGATGTTCTTTCGTTGCAGGACGGAATAAGACCGTTATCTTTCTGATAATCTGGTATAGTCTGATGCTCTCCGAGAAACTGAGATGCGTTCACTGGACAATCCGAGCTCGGAATTTAGAACACTGCCGGCCGCGGATTCCCTGCGCGCCAAAAAAAACTTAAAACAAAGGAAGATTGTTGCAGAAACAGGAGGTGAGCTTGGGTCTCCGAGCACTTGAAGTCAGCGCGTGGAAAGAGGAAGAACAATGGAAGTCTTGGAGTTTTGTAGCCTGGCCTGCTCCATGGGGGGTCTACCTCAGGTCCCCTCCAATGAGGAGAGAGAGGTTCCGGTCCCCCCTTACTTCACGCATAGGTGTGAAGTACCGCAGGGGATTCTGGGATTAAGAGTCCTTTTAGGCCTCTTTGTGATCTCAGTGAATAACTCAAATGAGGCTTCAAACAGAGGTGCAGGCCCAAGTCCATTGTTTGACTGTCCTAAGCCTGTGTGGCCCAACATTACTAAATAATGTTTATCGTTTCATATTTGATGTGAATGATGTTGATTGTTGTCCTTTTTATGGCTGCAGCACAGGCCAAGAGCCCAAGACAAACTTCTCACTTGTGAGACAATAAAGTTAATCTTGAATCTTGAAAAGGTTAAATGAATAAAATTCATGCTTTTTCTGTTTTTGTAATTTCAAATATGCTCTGTAATTTGCTGTTGTACAATCGACAAAATCTGAAGAAAAAAATACATTTCTATTTCTCTGTCTAATCTCAAAAGCAATAGAGAGAGTTTCTCTGAGCACCGTGAATATTTAAGTGACTCAGATTCATGATAGATTAAACATTAATTATCACACAATGCTCTATTTAGTTGACGAGAGAGTTGATTAGATGTTGGTAAAGAGCAGCAAGGAGAGTCAAGCATCAACATATTCTCAAGACCCCAACACTGTGAAATGCAATAGTGCTATCCTGTCACATCAATTCTGCATCAGCAGATCTTTACTTTCCCACAACATCAGTTACGTCTGAGAGACAGGCAAAGGCTGAACAAGTTCCTCTAAGCCTGACGGAAAAGGAGCCACATGGTAATTCTTCATATTTTTTAAACATATAAATGTACTGTAAATACTGGATCAATGAAGTTTGACTTTCCTCGGGATAACTGAAGTATCTATATCTAGTAACTACAAATACTGACCGTTGTAACTAATGTAATTTTTCTGTGTTGGTGCTAGTGTTCACCAAACTTTTTAAATATCACTAGAATACGATTGATATCTTCTTTGCATATGATGCAATAATTGGCAATCTTTCCAGATGGATATTTATCAACTGGAGGCAGGTTCCGATCCTATTTATCCTATTTAGCCTACTTAGCCTTGTACATATTAGTCTTTGCTTATTTTTGTGTTTATTGTTGATATTTTATATCATACCTTTGTACAAAGAGAGAACAGTTTACCAAAGTGTTTAAGCATACCTGGCCAATAAAGCTGATTCTGATTCTGATTCTGATACACTTGTAATACAAGCTGGTTACAAGGACAAACACCACTACAGTACATATGTAGTTTAAATGGACGAATATAACATGAATCAGTAAGTCTTTTATCCCTAAATGATTATTTCCAACAATGCTACCACTGAAGAAAAGCTAGGATACACTCATTTCGCACCAATCAAAGCAAGCTAATCACTTACTAAATACAGAGCAGTAGCAACTAAATAGCTGAAACAAACCGTTTCAGACAGAGGCTGAAATGAGGCCGATAAATAAGGAGTTTTTTTGAGCTTCAAATCATGCAAATCTATTCTATAGATTTCACAGACTGACAACATGAAAGGTATAAATTAGTATTCGTTTTTTTTAAATCCACCTAAAAACAGTTTATCTCAGGGGAATGATGGTCCCGCCCCAGAAAACAAACACAATTGATACAACTGAGAAGGCAGAGTTGGGAATGGCTTCTGGTTGCTTTAACTACAGAGAGTGTGCTGTTTGTAACCCCCAATTCACACATACGGTCCATCTCCGTCTTTCCCCGAACTGTAATCATGTGAAATACTTTTTCATTCATCGAATAAAACTGTAAGGATTCTGCATTATGCCACATTTCTCCAATTTTTAAATTAAAAAGTTTTTCTTTCCTTCCTGTGTGAAGTTTTGAGAGTGTTAAAAATCGTGACTTTGGACTTAAAAATGTCAACTTTAAAGAAATAAAACAAACTAAAAAGTCATGCCGATTTACTATCTTGCAGAGTGTTACAAGAAAATATAAATATCACTTAGTAATAAACTGTTGGCAAAAAGCTATAATTGAATGGCCAGGGGCAAATAAAAGGATTGAATGGTAGCCAGTTAACAGGGATCTGATAATGATGTTAGATGGGCTTTGAAGACAGCTCAAGGCTTCAAAACAAGAGGTAGAGGAACATTTTAAAAGACACACTCAGATCCACTCAAGAACAGATAAGTAGGTTTTCCTCCCAATATACCTGCGCAAGGAGCGATAGATTGGTGAATGGATATTAGGCCATAATTGTCTTTGCTTAGTTAGCCATTCGACTGGCCTTCCCCCTTTCCCAGGGCTATAAGTAAAGGGAGCTTATTAGGTTTTGGCTTGATACTAATTTTTGTTCGCTTTATCCATTTTAATCCCTTGTGATTTTAATATTTATCCCTCCAGGATATCTTTAAGACACCCTTGTTCTGCAATTGTGTCCCACTCCCCACATCATGTCAGACATATTCCAACTGGATTATAGATTAACTTTTTGTTATGTTTATTTCTTTTTGCTGGCAAAGTCCCAACAACCTGATATGAAGATGATATGCATAGTTCCAGGATAAAAAAAAATCGTATTCATGACCATATCTGTAGACCTGCGCTTTCCCCTCACTTTATCAGAGTTGATTCCATGCCCTGCAAGGATTTGACATTGAATACATATCGACATGACTGCCAGACGCTACTTTCCCAGCTGCTTGCTGGCAAAACGGAAGCTAAGATGACCATTTCTATTTACCTCACCGTACTATTGAGAAAATAGTTGTGTGTGTTTGGGCTGATTTAGACAACATCACTGCCAGTCTGAGGCTTGCTGAAATCACTGTCTATGGATTGCAGGAAGCTGTGCCATCATTGCAGCAGTGAAAGGAGCAGGGAGTACTTTAAAGTCTGTGTTACAATTTTATAAAATTTGAAAGGGAATGCTGCTGTAATGAATACAGATGAAGCGAGGTCTCCTGGCGTGGGCTGAATGTGAGGTTATCTTGTTGGGCATGACCAAGTATGTTTTCTGGTGGAAATCACTTCTTTCTTTACATAACTGCTGGTGTATAAGGCCAAACAGAAGCTGTGATAGCGAGGGCACTGAGTAAATGTCAGCATACTCTACTGCATATCAATAACCTTGAACAACTGTTGCTTGCAGTCTAGTGTGTTAACAATACAAATGAGGTTTATAAAAGAGAAAGTAAACCATATTTCATTGAAATTCCCAGTTTTTACACAAATGTTAATTGGACCATTAAATGTCCCATATTATGCTTTTTCTGGTTTTATATGCTCTTTAGTGTGTTTTCCAAGTGTCCTGTGCATGTTTAGGCACATCTATGTGAAAAAATTCAAAGTCCGCAGAAACGCGGCTTCTCCTACGTCCTCCTGTTAGCTGTAGCATTAGCCGCATGTAACGCTCAGTTCTAGCCCCCCTCGATAAAAATGTGTCAGTGCGGCGTCATTGTCAGTGTGAGATCACTGATCTAAACCCATTGGCTCGTTGTGGCAAGCCCTGCAGCTCATGTTGAAATTTCCGAGAAGCGTGCTGACCAATAAAGACAGAGCGGATCGGCAGACCAATTAGAGCAGACTTGGCCCACGTGGGGTCTAACAGTGGGGGCTCAACAGAGTGCAGCTGAAGGACTCAGAGTGTAGAGGGAGCAAGGAGGAGCAGTACATGAAAACAGACACTTTTTTTTGGACTTTAGCTATTGTGAACATACAAAAGTAGGTACATAGATTAAATATACTGTTGGGCCACGCAGGCTTAGGACAGTCAAACAATGGACTTGGGACTGCACCTCTGTTTGAAGCCTCATTTGAGTTATTCACTGAGATCACAAAGAGGCCTAAAAGGACTCTTAATCCCAGAATCCCCTGCGGTACTTCACACCTACGCGTGAAGTAAGGGGGGACCGGAACCTCTCTCTCCTCTTTTTGGCGCGCAGGTAATCCGCGGCCGGCAGTGTTCTAAATTCCGAGCTCGGATTGTCCAGTGAACGCATCTCAGTTTCTCGGAGAGCGTCAGACTATAACAGATTATCAGAACGATAACGGTCTTATTCCGTCCTGCAACGAAAGGACATCAAAGGACATCTTTCCACTCGACAGAGAACCAACGAAGCCGCTCTCGCCGTAAGGGACCCTCGCCGCCATCAGACGCCTCTGCACCAGGACGGACAGAAGATCTGCTCCATCGCCGGACTTTTTTCCTTTCACCGATCGCGGACAAAGCGATTCACAAGTGAGGCTTAATTAGGTCTGGGCAGAATTATCTTTAGAGAGTGTTTTTTAACAATCGTTGATCGAAGCAGAAACTGTTTTTATCTTTGTTGGACCGCTGCGTCCTGAGGTTTAACTGTTTAAAATGTTTGTTGTTGTTTCGGACCGCTGCGTCCTATATGTGTTTAGCGTAACCGCGTTATAACCGGGTATTACTCTTCTGATCAGAAAGGCCAGTGTAAGCCGTATTAACTTGAATTCGGCCATTGGTTTGTTTCTGTGAATGAAGGGGATTACTCCGAGTTGTGGCGCGGAGTCAGACTGTGATCCGGCCTCTTCAGGCACGCATTTCTCTTTTATTCTCTTTTATCCTCTTTTATTTCCCCTTCTACAAACATACACACACACATATTCCCGTGTAAACGTACATCTGGAGACTAACTCCACCGGCGCGCCATTACGCACAGATCCATACACTTGCGGCTATCCAGACGCCTCAGAGACACAGATCGTGTAGGGCCGAACTCGGCCTCTTTTAGACATTAAGGCCACATTTAAGTCTTTGTTAGGTGTGCGCCATCGGAAGGGCGACCACGTGGGACGAAGTAATCTTCCCCCCCTTCTCTCTCTCTTTCATACACACACACACACACACACACACACACACACCCACACATGCACGTACCCAGGTCTTTGTTAGGTGTGTGCCATCGTCAGCGACCACGTGGGTACGAAACCATCTTCCCCCTCTATTTTATTTATATTATTAATAATTAAGTATAATTATTAAAGAATATAACCAAAGTTGACTTGATACAACCCCAACAATACGAACCCCAAAAAGGGCATAATATGGGCTGTTTAAATGGTTTGAGGTATACTGAGGCCTTAACCGTCTACAACCAAATTATGATCCTCTGGGATTCGATAATGATCACTGTGAAGAAAACCACATAACAGGAAGTTTACGAGTATTGGTCCAACTTCCTTAACCTGAAGAGTTGTGTGAAATGTAAATATGGTAGATGCTGTGTTGAGAAGTTAGCAAGGCTAGTTAAAATCTATAATAAAACAGTGTAACAGCAAAGTATGTTGGCATTAGCTTAGCCAAGTTTAGCATTACTATCTATGTGAAGAGGAAAGCTGCAAAAAGTGGGACCATCTGATTTATAAAAATAATGTGGAAATGTGGAATAGCAATCATAATTGGCTGAATTATAATGAATACATGATTTGAGTTGGTTATGTTGAGCATTAAAGAACTTTCATGCATCAACTTTGACCTTGGTGGGAATTCTCCACAGCGTTCTGCAGTGGGAGTCCAGTGGTCTGATCTGGGGACAGTAGCTCGTCTGTAAAAGGCTGTGTTAGCAGGAGATGAATATGGATGATTTTGAGCTGGTCAAGAAGCATAATATACTTTGTTAGATGTACTCCAGATGCTGGTTCATCAAAAGCCAAAATTAGATAGACATGGAATATAAACTTCACTTGTCTGAGTAACTCAAAATGAATGCCAGTGATAAAACTTTTCAAATAAAAGAGTGAGATTTCTTCAGATAGAAATTTCAGGGAAAAAACATAGGCCTGCTTTGAGGCTGGTTCATTTCAAAACACTCCACATTTGCAAAAGATTACAAGAAGAAAAACGTGTGAGCAGTGAAAAATACTGCCAAGATAAAGTGTGATTCAAAAATGACAAACCAAAATGAAGAATTTGAAAACTTAGCAGTGTTTCCAAAATTTCAAAAAGAGACTTCAAAAGCCATAAAGTTGATGAGAGAAGAAGAGAAGAGAGACAAAAAAGCAGAAGGTCAGAGAGACAGATTATAAATACAAATGAGGGAAAGTAGTTTAATCACCACTCTAGAGGACAGGGAGCCTCATTTTGAGGCTATCTCTGGTCACGGTGTAATTTTTTAAAACCCTCTGTCTTCTGTTTCTCAGTCCATTATTTCTACCAATATTGTTCATAATGGTACACAGAAGTCATTAATTTGCAGTTTTTCACCCACAAATTCACATTTATTCACAACTACCAACAGTGAGCTTATACACATTTCCTTTTCAGCACTATCCAACACTATTATTCAGAAAACCTAAATTGTTCAAAGATCACCTCAACAGTCACATGAAGTTTCCAACAGATTATCTTTTCAGAAATTTGTATTTTTAACATTACTCACTGAAATAAAATTGTACAGAAATATTGACTTTTTAGTACAAATTTTCATGAATTCATTCATCTTGGTAACGTTGTGGATGTACCATTTAAATCTATCTACCACCTAAGAGTATTTCTCCTTTTAAGTCTATGCAGAAGGAACAGAATGTAAAAGACGCTCATAGCAGCAGATCTATATTTGGATAGGAAACAACTATATGTTGTGAACTTACAAGGATACAAGGTTTGCTGAGACTGGAATGTATATGTCTGACATTTATAGATCATGGTCATGTCATCTATTTAGCCTTATAGAGGTATACCAAAATAGAAAGGTTTTTTTAGGCTGTACCTTCTAACAGAATACTAGCAACACTGTTGTAGAAAGATGAAAACTGTCAGTCGGTTGTCTAACCTTGGCTGAATAAATTCTGAGATAATCCACAGTCTGTTTTTTTCAATTTCATAATTGAACATCTACAGCAGAAACAGCCCCCACCTAACAGGCGTATAGACTGTAAATATTAATGGAAGAAGCCTGAGTGACGTCACCCATCTGTTACTGTAGGTGGCTATTGAGCCCCATCGATGGCCGTCGCTATGCTGGAAATGCTGTCTAAACCTACCTTTCAGTCAACCTAACAACAGGCAGAACTGGAGCCCCTTGACAAACCATTACACCACAACTCGCCTGTCAATCGATCGAAACCCTGTCGATCATTCATGAAATCAAAATTGATGAGTTATCAAAAGATTCACCCCCCATACACTGTGTGCTGACTGAGACATGATCTACTCAGACCTATTTCTTATTTTAAACATGGCTGTAAACATGTGAATTTCTGCTGTAAAAACTGACTTCTTTGAATGGATGTACTTCTGCTGCCAGTCTCAGGTGGACACTTGACAAACTGCAACAGGCAAAACTGATTTTGCCCTTCTGCATTGACCACATTTTTTAACACCAGAGGTTGCTGGTGATGGTGTAAACATGGCATTCATAATAACGTCTAGTTACATGTTTCTGAAATACGTATGAAACGTACACATGCATGAATAAATGCATGTTTAAGGACATAAAGTTAAACTGGGAATGAACAGGGACAAGAGGCAGAAAAGAAAGGTGCTGCTTTGTGCCTTTGTGCCACATGTTTTTTTGGACGTGCAAGGGAAAATGGTCGAACAATCGCCCGGCAACGAGATGATGAAGGATAAGGTATTGTTTAAAAAACAAAGAGAAACACAGCAACCCTAATGTGCAAACATGTCACCAATAAACGTAGGGTCATGATCAGAGCTGAAAAGTGCCTTCTAGTTTAAGATTTTATCAGCTGTTTCAACATTTTGTTTGTGAGTCAAAACACCATTTCCAGCTGTTTGCTTTAACTAAAGTAATTTAACTTGCACTGTGGATTAAAAGGCAAAATGTAAAATTTTAACTTCTAAAATACTTTGTATGGAAGAAATACTAAATCATCGGTTTTTGTAAAAAAAAAAAAACATAAATGGAACCATACATCAACCTACCCCATTAGCATAAACAACATGGACATTTCTGCGATACTAACATCTTTGGGAAAGCAAATAAATGTCTGTAAAAGCAGCATGCAAAAGCACATGCTTCCATATAGCCTTCTATTAGATAAATGCAGTTTACATTTAGGCATTGGGCAAATGCCTTTATCCAGAGTGACCTACAGGAGAGCAAGAGTGAAATAGTGCACATTTTTAAAACATCTAGTGGGTAAAAAGCCTTCAGGGTGCAATTAGCACTGAGTGCTACATTAGTCAAGAAGAGTAAATAGGAACATCTATACTGTCAGCAGTCTAAAGATATGGTAAGAGCAAGGACACAGGCTTGTTTGAAGGGGATGAAGAAGTTGTGGTTGGATAAAAGTCTTGGGATCAGGGAGAAAGGCATGATTGGATGAAGTTGATTTTCTGTAAGTGATGTACTGAAAGATCGAAACAGAGTATTAAGCCTTATCAATTTATAGCTTCCACATGGCATCACACTCCTATGGAACCTCCTCTCCCCCCCCAAAAAAGGCTTTCTACTGCTGCACACTATGGAGAAATCACTGCTCTCAGTTGCTGCCTACATTATTTAAACAGTTTTATTTCTTATTTGTTAAGTAAAATACAGTTGTTTAATTGTATGCACTAGACAAGCAGACAAGCCCCGGGTTGAACTTCTACAGAATCGTTAGAAAGAAGACCCAGAGAGAAAGACATTGTGGATTGATGCTGTAAAACACTAAGCTCCCACTTAAGGGAACTGACTGCAAGAGACTGCTGACAGGAATCCTTTATTCAGTTGTATGGTTAAGTACCTTAACTAGCTAGTTTTAGCTAATTATGAATTACTTATTCTTTGATGATTAATTTCTTTCCTTTCACTTCTCAGACAGCAGCATCATTGACCCAGCCACATCGAAGATATTTAAAGCAATCTGTACTTTTGTAGACTTTAATCCTGGCAGCATTCACCATTTAATACATATAAACATTGCTGAAGTGACGTTCTAGCAAGGACTTTGTGGTTTTTAATTATTTAAATATTTCTGAGTCTTTTATGGGGTCACAAGTGCTTAAAAACTTGCAATTTATCATAGTATCTCAGTTTTTCAGGTGATTTAAGCATGAATACTTTTGAAATGTTACTTCTTGTACCATAAACACTTAGAAACATCCATCAAGAGTCCACTTCATTCATTTGAGATAAAAACATTTTTCTCACATATATCCCTCCTCTTTTTGGATCAGTGACTCCTGAAGAAAATGTCAGCTGTTCTATTTCACCTCCTCTCTTACTTACTTACTAATATGCTATTCATATTAATACTCAAAGCACTTTACACCACAGGTCACACCTACCCATTCACACACTGATGGCAGAGGTTCCTATGGAAAGTGTGCATCAGAAGTAACTAAACGCATTCATAATAATTCATACGCTGCCGCCAAAGCAGCGAAAGCAACATAGGGGTAAGTGTTTTGCCGAAGGACACATTGGACATGTGGCTGCAGGACCTAGTGATCGAACCCCTGGCCTTCAGGTTGAGACACGACCGACTTTACCAACTGAACCACAGCCGCAAAAATGAAACAAATGATTCACAAACAGGATAAAGTGTAGGTGAAAAATTACTTCAGGTGCAATTGAAGAAATGTGTAAAGTTATCTATGTTGAGTGATACTTATATTGTGAAGTTTAAATAAATCAAGCAACAATTTTAGTTCTGCTTCCACAAAAATATAAATCCACCACCAAAGACTCAAGTGTGTACAAAGTTTGTACTCCCACAACACCCTATAGGACTAGTAGCTTGGATGGATCTTCTCCCTGCCCTTGGGGACTGCACTTAAACATTTTGACAATACAATAATCGCTTTACAGTATATGCCAGATTCACATTCACACACTGAAGGCACAAGGTGCCCACCTGCTCACCAGGCTGTTTTTTACTTGTAAACACTCTTGGCTAAGCCTTTTTGGAACAGTTCTGTATCTTGTCAAGGACACTTCAACTTACAGACTGTAGGAACCATGAACTAGAATTTGCCAATCTTCCGATAGGAGGTTGACCCACTTTACCCCTTGAACCACAACGGTCCCACAGCGGAAAGACATGACTGTGTGAATATTGATTGACCATTGAGCGATTGAGACAGGAATGTGGCAAACTTACTGTTATCCTTCACACATCTTCTGTGAGAGAGTGAGTGAAGGGTGAACACAACATAGAGGTCACTGACAAGAACCAAGCTTCTTATAATTCCCACACATAACTTAGATGATGAGTTCAGTGACATGAATCGCTGAAATAATCACTAGCAGACAGTTAGTAGCAAGACTGTCTTATAGCCACCACAGCACTAATTTTGCACAATCCTCTTTTACATTAAATGTGTGACTTGTAAAAATATTTATCCCTAGCGTTGTCATATTTTCTTGGTGATAAAAACGTCAGTCCTTAAATATCTACAGCTAGAGGATTTATGACCACAGAGCTGTTCTTGCTCATTTTAGGTGACATTCCCCTACAGAAACCCCCACCACCACCATCACCACTCCTCCTCCCACACACATACAATCACCATCTTAACCAACTAAAGGCTATATTAACAAGCCCAACCACAAGTTGTAAGAGGAGACATCATATTTTGGAGTTTTCAACTGAAATATTTCTCAAGTAGGTGGCCAGTGGGAACCCAGTGATTATATGATGGTGGCAGAGATATGTAAAGTATCCATCAGTGGTAACTAATCCATTCATACTCATTTACATGCAGCAGCAGGGGCACAGCAATCTGTGTCTTGCCCAAGGACTGCAGGAGCTGGGGATCAAACCCTTAACCAGTTGAGAGACAACTGACTCAACCTCTGAACCACAGCCACCACAAGATTCTTCCTGAAATGAAATACCACAGCAAATGCATTTAAGTATGAGTTGGTGCCAATAGATGGGAAAAAAAACTGTCATAATAGTGCAGACGCTGCAGCATCTGGTGTTACAAACATGAAAAAAGGCACAATGGAGAGAGGCCAGCTCTGTGATGCTGTGGGTTAACAGTGTGTGCGAGTCCCTGTTATAACACAGTCACCCACTGAATTATTTCACCATCTGGGATGCTGAATGAAATTAAGGACAAGTTTACAATCTGGTGATTCTGGTGATTCTCTCGAGGTTAGGGAAGCAGTCATGTAATGCTGTTTATAAAATTATCCTTATACTAATAATAATACTTAATTTAGATATAAACCAATAAAGGCAAAATTCCCTCCCCCCAAAAAGTGCTTCACATAGTCACAGACTGGACAGACACACACATATGCACAAACAGAAAAAGCAGGGGGGAGAAAAAACATGTTGTAGCAAGAAAACAAAAAAGATGGTATAACAAATCTTGTCTAGTTTTCAGCAAGAACTGGGCAGTAGCAGTAGCATGATGACTGTCATCAACCATGACAATTATTGTTATTGTTTTATTGCATCCATCATGGAAGTCATGGAGAGTCATCAAATGCCACTGTGTCACAAAATCAATCCAATGCACACACATCTCAATTTATCTAACCCATTTCCCCCAGAAATGTGTCTTGATGAAGGCATCACTTTAACTAAACATTGCCCGGTGTGATGATGTGTTACTAGGGATTTGTACCACAAAATGTCCAATAGACACCTTCTACATGTTGTTAATGGTATGGGATGATTGTCTGATTTAAGTAGGTCTCCATTATCTACCAATATTCTCTTGCGTGCATTGTATGCAAACATGGGAATGCTCTGCCACAGCAAGCCAAACTCTTGCACACAGTATCTTAATACAGTTATTATACATAACAGCACAACATTCACTCCATGGATTGACACACCTCTGCTGCTGTACCGTGATGACTTTTCTTTTATGTAGGATCACAGAGAGCCACAAGTTTCCCCAGGGGATTATTGCGCGAGGTGAAATTGAGTCAAAACCTGTGCCCTTTCTTCATAGACTCATGACTCAGTCAAAATCTGAACACACAGACATGACATGTATTGAGATCATTCAGTGCAGCTTACACTTCCTGAGGATATCATTAACTTTAATGTCCATGGTATATAAATAGCCATAGATCTATCCTCTAAAAAGCACATCAATGAAACATGCTTCAGAACAAGCCTTAGAGTACTGCTGTTGTTGTTCTTTTGTTTCTTTCAGTAACAAAGTAGTTCAGTAATTCACCTTAACATACTGGATATGTCTGTTATGTGGGCATTTGATAATAGATAGCAGTAAGTTCACAGAAGAATAAAAGGTAGTTGGAGCTGAAAGGCCTTAGGTTAATAATTGCTCATATGCGATTGAAGTCCTTGCAGATATTGTTAGAATCACCCACCTTCCAAATGAGCTTAAATACAACAGCCCTGCAATAGTTCTCACCATAATAGTTCAAATAGCTTACCATCAGGAGTATAAATACAGAGGGGAAAATGCTGGAAATATCCATTCATCCATCAGTTAATTATACCACTTTTCCTGTTCTGGGTCACAGGGGGATGGAGCCGATCCCAGCTGTCATTGTGGGCAAGACGCCGGGGTATGATGGAAATATGATTTTGTTACATACCTGGTCTAGGGGGAACCTAGGCATAACGTTAAAGGCCCTACACTCAGGGCTGCCGCTGGCCCAAGTAGGGTCCTAAGCGGGATTTTTTAAGAGCAAGCAGAGTGGGATTTGATGCGTTGTCTCTCTGAAAATAAATGAGGAAATACATATAGGCCTATTGACTGTTAAAGGGATACTTCACCCATTTGCATTAAGCTTTGTATCATTAGAAACCTGGTATTATTTTTGAATGGTCGTGCATCCTGCCATCATTTTTCCCTGAGACAGGAAATCTTTGTATTTCTTGTCTGAAAAAGAGCCTACGATGACACAAAAATTAGTAAATTTTTTGCCAGGAATTTCCAAGATGCCAATTCCTTCTGAAAGAAATCTTGGAATCAGTTGAAGAAACGGCCGTATGTGTTGTAGTAAATGTCTGTAAATATAGAGGACCCTAGCTTCAGTGGGAGTGGCCTGTGGTGCTCATGGAGTGTGAAGTGGCTTACTTGACAAAAAATACTTAATGAACAGTCTGACATGGACAGAAGCACACATATTGGCATGTTTTCCAGGTTGAGTTGTTTTTTGTGTTTGTCACTTGCATCATTTAAAACAAACCAACGCAGTGCAGAGGGAATAAAACAGAGAGAAAGAGGTAGTGGAAGAGATAGAACAAAATCAGGGGCCAAAAAGATTAGTCATGGAGGAAAATTGGAGAGGGAAGATATACACAACAAATATATATGAGAAACAAGAAAGAGATGAGCCGGAACAAATTGGATGCGAGTTCAGAAGTGGGGAAAGGCAGCAGTGGAGATGTAAGAGATGTGCGAAGAAAACGGAAGGAGAGGGAAGACAGAAAATGAAGGTCACAAAAGCGAGGGGGGAAGAGAAGATTATTACTGTTGGATTCAGAGTAACGAGCAGTCGGAGCAATCATCACTGGCTCTCGGAGCGACATCCTCTCCTGTACTACACACACATAAACACAGGTGTTAATCAGGCCTGTGTACTGTGATATAATGTATTCACAGCAGCAGTTCTGGTCTAATGATACCCCAACTGATAGTGGGATAGCAGTTTAATATATCACTCTGTGTGTGAGCCTCAATGAGATTACCTTTCACTGCACATTGTGTTGGTGTACAACAACAGACTTGACACACACACACACACACACTCACACACAAGCAATCGAAAGATTTCTCATGTGCCAGCATATAAAACACAGCTGGCATTTCACTGATTTCCTCAAAGGGTGAATGTAAACAGGAAGAAAGGATAGAGAAAACAGTGGCTTGATGTACAGAATGACAATCAGTGAGTTTGGGATTTGCAAGATTCTCATTTTTAGATCCTATATTCTCTCTCTTTGTTGTATCTTGCAAGGAGAAACTGTTCTTTCTTCTTTGATGGACATTGTCACCTGTACTCAACATCAAAATCACAGTGGTCCTTTGGACACTGAAATCGACTACTGCAATTCACTATATTTTGATATTAATACTGCCTCTATACTCCGTCTACAACGTGTGCTGCAGCCAGACTCCTTTGCAGATGCAAAAAAAAAAAAAAAGGATCACACAACACCTCAAACACCATCCTTGCACTGGCTCCCAATTCAGTATAGAATCCCAAACAAAGTTATCCTGCCCTTCATGGCCTTGCTCATATCTACATCACGGAACTCTTACCACCAAACATTGCAGATAGGCCCCTCAGATCATTACATCAAGAAATACTTCTAACCATCCCACGATCAAATCGAATCAAAACTTTTCAGAGACAGGGCTTTCTCTGTAGCTGCACTGAGACTGTGGAACAACCCAACGTTTCATATACGATCAGCAGATTCTCTGGACTGCTTTTAAAAAACTCAGTTTTATACCCTGGCCTTTTCTTGCTGTTGATTCTTGATCTTTTTTGCAACTTAACTTGTTCCATGCCTGTATAAGTCTCTATATTGGTTTACGTTTCGATGGCGGTTGCTGCACGCATCCTGACTGAGATAGTTGACCTTCACTCCTCAACTATGGCTGTGTGAGTCTTTGTGCAAGTGTTTTTGTAAGTACACTTAATACTCTTGCCATGATGATATTTTAATTTTGGGTTGCATGCCCTATGTACAGAGTCTATAGTCCTCATTGCAGCTGGCTGAGTTTGAATCTGACATTGGCCCTTTGCTGCATGTCATCCCCCTGGTCTGTACCCCAACATTCCCTCTCTCTCTTCAGCTGTCCTGTCCAATAAAGGAAAAAGGTACCAAAATAACTTCAAAAAGTGCAAAAAAAAACAATGTCAAGTTCTTGTAAAACAAAAAAACAGTAAAAAGATGATATATATACAAAAGTACAAAAACTTATTGCAGTCCATTTAAAGCATGACAAAGTATCTAACTTTTAATGACTCATGTACATTTTATTGTGACTTCATTAGATAATTAATTAACCTACGCCCCCAATGTAGGTTTTAAGAAAAAAAAAATGGCGAGCAGGTGCTTGTTCCCTGACAGAGAACTTTGAAAGTGACTCCTGAGTCACAGTTATTAGACATGACCCACCTCCTGCCCCTCCTCTGTGCAAAATTAGTTTTGTGTATCAATATACAAGGTGAAACTTTAATGCAAAGATAATTGTTTTCTGTAACTTTACATGGCAAAGTTTCTCTGACACGTGGGATTGATAACAAAAAAGAAAAAATCTGCTGCAATGCCACAAATGCCAGTCAAAAAGAACAAGAGAGAGAGATAGGCAAAAGTTCTTGAAATAAAATAAACAGGGTACTTGTGCACTTGATTCCCCTGCTGATAAGTTATGGCCCTTAGTTGCCACCACAACCAAAACAGCGTTGCCACCGAGCGAGCTAGCCAGGTAGTGACAACACCGATACTATCTACTACACCGATACTATGGCCCTTTCTTGTCCCGACATCTCAACCATGTAAACCGATGGGCAGCCACAGCACAGGACATCAGTGGGGATGTCAAGTCAAGTAAAGGTCATAACAGCTTGGATTTCATTGGTCTCTCAAGCTGAACAGTAAAAGGAAGTGTTATGGTATTGTTTGGATAAAGGTTTAAATGTGTACATTGGACTCATTCAAAATAAAAGCTTCATTTTCAGTTGCAAGACGTTTTTTTCAAGGAGAACACAAAGAACATGATATCAATTCCTCTTCTGGGGTGAAATCATCTTTAGGTACAAATAGTTCAATTTTTTTCCCCAACATTGTATTTATGTTATTGAATAAATATATTTCCAGAGAAACTTGATGCATAAAAACATACAGGAATATCGTTTGGACATCCTGGATATCTGTATGCTTAATATTTGAGACCATTTCAACATCTCTCATCTATTCTTACTCTAATTTGCATAAAGGCAAAATCAAATAAATGCTATGTTAAGGGTTACATTTCTGACCAACTAGTCCCTGGCTTTTTCTGTCATTGTTAACAGATAACCGTGTGATATGCTCACATTGTCATTTTAACCATGTTTGTCCCATTGAGATAAAGAACTTCTTTTCCAAGAGAGATCTAGCTGAGACAGTGATCAGTAAAAACACAGAGTTGCAGACAGAGACCTAAAGGGAGTAGAATTTACTAAAACACTCAAATATGCATTGAAAGATAACCATTTAACAGTCAAATCTGGGAGTCCATCGTTCAAGCTGTCAAGATAAAAGCATTGGCATCCTATAGTATCATGTCTTTCAGTTTTGATTTGAAAACATTTAAGGACACCAGCTCATTGAGTTTCAAGTCATTCTGCAACAGATTCTAGCTGAGAGTGCGAGACCCAAAAGCCCTTTTCCCAATTTCTGTTCAAGCCTTTGGGACAGAAGATGTGTGAAATTGTGGAAAAGTTGGCAATTATGTTATCCAGCAATGTAAGTTGGGCAGTTCTAAACGGGTAAAGAGCTGCAGCAAGTACTTTTTAAAAGAAATAAAACTGTTAGTAAGGTTTGCAAAGCACATTCATAAATGATGGTGGAAAAACTTTGAGTAAGTTGTTGGTTAGAAAGTCAGAAATAATGATGTGAGGTAAATGTATGCTAATGTAGGCAAAGGTGCCCGGAGGGTAAACGACTACACAGGAGGTGTGTCAGAAGGTGAGCTTGAGAATCAGCTCCCATCTGTTGAAGCCCTTTAGAGGCCATGGACTTGAACACTGTGGACAAGAAAGGACAGGTGCTAGAGGTCAGAGACCGAGGGCACATGGCATCTGTATTTGTATCCAAAAAGAGCCGTTTTATTTTTGTGCTGTGTTAGGTGTGTGTGTGTCAGGGAGACAGATGCTGGCATAGCGGGTGCACCTTCCTCCTGACAGGTGACAACTCTAGCTGTGTTTAAAACCTTATGGCCACCAGAGCAGGGTCACATTGTTGTTTAAATATTTTCTGATTCTCCAGGGACGCTCATTTAAACCCGCCCAACAGGCCGTGGGGATACTGTTAATTAGGTTCTTTTAGATGCACTGGCCGCACAAGATACACGGCCACCATCTTGAGACCAAAGATTAAGCCTCTTTGGTCTCAAGCTTTGGTCTGCAGCCTCCGCTCACCTCCAGCAGCATTGTTGTGTTAGCAGGCTAATGTTAGCACACTTTGGTTAACTCATAGCTTATTGCACATACATTGACATGGAATGACCTTGATCTAAAGACACTTACGTGACATCCAAATAAGCAGTGAGTAGACTATGTTATTCTTATTTTCTCTAGTCTTTGAATGAAACAGCTTCATACGAAAGGCCATCCCGTCGATGTAAACATGATGTAAACACAGCTTCGACAATAGTACAGCTGGACTCACGCTTTTAACTCACTGTAGACAGTTATGACTCAGAGAGACATTTATTAAGGATATGCTTGATTTCTGCTGTATTTATGTGTATAATGTTGCACACTTCTGGCTTGGGTGCAACATTGTTGAATTAAAGGTATGACATTTTGGATGGATATTTTTAAGAAAATAAATGTTATTTAATTGCTTTTTGATAACGACTTCATGTTTTAGTTTTTTTGCTTACCACTGCTCTACAATACTGCCATACCTACAGCTATACAATTCATCTTCAGTGGAGCTATAAATGTTTCCTCATTTAAAAATAACACTGAAATCCCTGAAAAGGAAAAAAGTGGTGGGCGAATATATCCACATTCAAAGCTTTTAAGTGGGTTTATGAAGCAGATATATGCAAATGGTTCCTTAATGACCTTCATTTGAGGGTATAATTTTATTAGCACCCAGGCGTATCTTTAATTGTATTTTGATTCAACTTGTCAGTCTCCATTCATAAGCCTTGAAAAGACAGGGCTTTGAGCCAAACTGAAGGGCATTGACAGTGATGTCTAAGTGCCTTCATCACTCCCCAGGTTCACACAGAATAAATGCATAATTGCCCCAAATCTGAAAGTAAAGTCTTCTTTCACCTTGGACAATCAGGAGTGTGGAGATTTACAATCTTCTAAAAACTGGCCCAGTGGGTGCCATTTTGTCTACCACGGCTGCAAGACAATTCCCCCATAACAAGGTAGAAGTGGCTCGCATACATCAACCACTTGCACCACATTCAATTACTTCTACCTACTCCTATCTGTTGGTTTTTTTGTAGGTGAATGTTGTGTGTGGCTTAAGAGCTTATAATTTTCAAGGGGAAAATCAAGAAAATATATGCGTTTCGCCCCAGGCCTGCTGCTTAAGTCTGATAATTTCAAAGTGACTAATTTTGTTTTTGTACATTATAGGAAACTATGCGTCGTCTTCATTTGTAAGCTATAAATAAATGTTGAAATAGCTGTATCTATCCTCGTCATGTAAGTAAATGTATTCATTCTCTGAACTAATAAAAGAGACATTTTGTTTACAAAGACTGAGCTCTTCCCACAACAAAGGGGTCACTTCTATGGAAGCGATTAGTGATCAAAATTCAAATGATAAAGCTAATTTGAAAATTCAAATGCATTAACAGAAACGCTTTTTCATTTTCAGAATATGAGTGTATTATTTGACTCAAAAATAAAATGATGATTAATTTATCTAATTTGAATTTTAGTTTTCAACTTCAAAAATGCACATTCATTGACTAAATTAAAATGAGGAAGAAAATTACATTTGCTTTATCATTTTCAAAAAATGCCCCGCTAAATCTGTATCATAATTCAAATGAAAAAGCTAATTTTAAAATGAAAATACAGTAAAAGAAACACTTTTTAACTTTCAGATTATAGATGCATTATTTGACCTATATTTAAAATGAATATTCAGTCATCCAGTTTGCATTATACTTTTACTCTCTATGTATGCATATTGTATGACATCATTCAAATGAAAACAAAAAGGTCTTTGGCTTTTCGTTTTCAAACTTGCTGTGCTAAAAAGTTCTCACAATTCAAACCAACTCGAAAACGAAATGGCAAAGTGGACGGCTCAGGAAAGTGACGTCAGACTCCAGCTCCCAGGCAGGTGAACGTAATATTTACAGTCTATGAGGCGGGTGAATCTTTAACACTAGGGCAGACTTTAGTTCACATTGTGATGCAGGTGGTGATCGGAGTGTTTTTTTCAGCGCACACTGAACTTTCAGTGAGCATGGCGCAGCAGCTTTATAACCAGGTCTCACGCGTGACACCATGCCCACTACCTCTGACCGTGAGAGTCACTCAGCATCTGCACGCCGTGAAATTCAAATGCATGGTTGTAATGGTTGTTCTGTTACTTGCTTATTAATTTTCCATTTTTAAAAATATTCATGGCCAATGTGTCTTTTTATTTATTGTCTTGCCTTATAATTGTTTTATAAATATCCTTTATAATTGTATTATTGTTATTGTAAAATGTATAATCAAAATAATTATTCAAATATTTATGAATGTTATTTTCCAAAAAAAATTGTTTAAATGGGAGGGGCATATATCAAACATTTTAACAGCTCACAGGTGACCAATAACAACAGATCTGCTGTCCAATGACAAAAGAGTTTTGTTGTGAAAAGTCTAGTCTAGAGGTAAGGCAGGCTAGACACCAGTGACATTGAAATGCTAATGAGAGCTATTCAAACCCCCTGCGACTTGAACCCCCTCGTTCCTTCAGACATTCCCAGGCATTCACCAGTGTTTAAGGGCCTGATAATCTGGTTGTTCATGCAGTGTTCGTCCTTTAATATTTACAGTCTGTGGTTCAAACTGAGGATTTCTAAAATGTCAGTTGAGCTGCTTGGTTCCCAGTGGTCCTAATGACTTTTTACATCTGTTTTTTAGAGCTATTTTAAAAAGAACTGTAGGAAAAGATGCTAAACAGATGTCAAAATAAGTCTCTTATATTTTAACTTTTGCAGAGAATAACATGTTCAAAGATGAAGACAAACAGCCAGATTCGTGCTGGAAAGAGTAATGGTACTTTGATGGCTGTCCTGTGTACACCTGTGGTTGTTTGTAAAAGTGTTTATGAAGAAATCTTGAGCCTGATCCTATGTGAGTGTTGTCATGGTGCAGTACCCATCCATGATATAAGTACAGATGTTGCACAGATATCTGTGTGTGTATGCTTGTGTGGGCGTGTGTGGTCACAGCAGCTAATCTGTGAGCAGGTGTGGTTTTTGAACCCACCCACACCCACAGTAAATCACTTAAGTCTTGCTGTCGGTGGATGATGCATGACGCAACTACAAGCACATCACTCACACTGTCATGACATACATTTGAGCCAAACGCTCACAGTGATTTCTCCTTTAAACTTTCTCCCAACACTTGACTTTAGAAGTATCTGAACTTGCCGAAAGTGCTTGTTGTCCAATTTAATGATTGAAAAAAAAAAAACTATTATGAAGCCAAATATCATCGGAATTGTATGCAGCAGTGACAAATTGCTCATTTTGCTTTGCGTTCACTACTTGTTGTTACACTGCATGAATGAAAGCATCATCACTGCTGCTCGTGGTACACAATAACAAATGCTTTCTCTTTGTATCTAACTCAAATTTAAATTTGATTGAAATATCTTATAGGAAGCATAGCTATCAGATGTGGCCGCTAATGCACATCAGTGTACAGCATTGTCGGAGCCTATAAAATCTACTTGCATAACATGTGTGGTTTATTATATTAATTTGTAACCAATAAACTTTGACTGACAGGTGTAAAATGTGTAACTTTGTACACATATATTAACTCATTAACTCATGCAAACTTTGATTAAATCAAGTTAATGATGATCGCTTGTGAACCCTTTGGTCCTTAAACAACAGTGCAAGTTTTAAACCTTAAAATAGTCGTTGATCTAATTTTACAATCACTTTTAACAGGGAGAATGGCCTCTATCTAATTTTGACAGAGTGTTACGGTCAAGTGTTTTCAGCACTATGTAACTTGGCTGCAACGGGCTGCAGTTCTCTTATCAGAAGTACTTACTCTCTTTACTGTTCAAAACAATGGCTGAGCTAATTGGCTAAAAAAAGATTAAGCTAAGAAGAGCTAAAGAGAGCGACTGAGCCGTAAGCCGGACTAGAGTTAATATTGGACATTGTCTGTGGACTTGGTTCTTTAGCTTCTCAAGTCTTTTGCCGGTGTTCTGTCGAGATGTTGCGCTTGATGAGAGCGCTACATTTTTAAAAAAAGAGAAAAGAAGCTCATGAATCCCCTATCAAATGATGCTCCCAGTACAAAAAACATCACATCTCGCTGCATCTACACTGTAAGTAAACAGCAAGCATTTTTTTGTTACTGTTAAAAAATATATTATTCAAGATTGTAGAGGAAGCATTTCACTATACACAAAATGCCCCTCTTCTCCACCCTGCATGATGTCTATAGAGAGGAGGTGTAACAGCACTGTGTTTTACAGCAGTGCAGTTGCACTCAGGGACCTTCAGTTGGCGTTGTATTGCTAAACACTCCCAGCACTTTTCTAAGATTTCTACCAGAGGGGATTTAAAAATGTCAATAAAAACTGCCAACTATAAACAAAACGTATATTTTTTTATTGTTAATAAGAAAGGGTGATTATTAAGGGGTAAAACTAAATTGTGTTATCCTTGCTTTAGTTAAACAAATTACATTGATAATGAGGAACTAACAGCATCACAGAAAGTAAGAATTACATAATGAAACCTATTTTAATACCATTGCTCATAACAGAAAAAGAAGAGAGAAAGAACAAAGCAGATACAACTACACAAAAGAACACTGATTATATCAAACAAACAACTCTTTCATGCTGTCCTTTACAATAATGAAACATACCTGGGACCAAAGGTTGAAACTTCTATAGGAGGCCTGTTATTGCAATGTGCTGTAAACCCTCACAAACTCCTATCATCTCACATTTGTCTTGATGCTATATTTATATGGAGCGATAAGCAGCTTGTTTGATTGGCACTGCAGAGTAGTGTTCGTCCTTCTACACCATTTTCTTCTGCTTCTGGTATTTCCAGTTTCTTATGGATGGGGAGTAGATGAGGCTGAGGGAAAGGCATGATGTTTCATTTAAAGTTTGATATGATCTCAGCGTTAAATGTGACAGAATGTAACTACTTTAATAATCCGCCTAATTAAAACAATACCTCATACCACGAACATAATCATACTCACTCAGACACACCCAGCGACCTTTTTTTCCTTGACCCAAATAGAAAAAAAGAAATCGGCAGATGTACCTTTAAATATAAAGCTCCTTCTGACTGGAGTCATTTGCCAGATGACCACAGAACAACTCATTCTTTTAGTACCTTTAAAAACTCATGATGTTTTCTTAAATCACCCTGACAACAGTTATGTCTTCCTACCCCATTCTTCTGCTTGTAACCTTTGTTATTAGTACCACTAGTGTCAATACTATCAGTGTTATTAGTGTAATGTGTGACGTGAAATCTCGTTCCTGTTTACATTGTGTTGGTGTAGTGGCCATACAGGAATTATGTGCTGGTGTGTTGGTGTATGGGAGCCTTTAGTGTATGTGTTACTGAGTGTGTGTGTGTGTCACTTGTATTGTATTATAAGTGTTGGACCCCCTTAAAAAGACTATTCATCTCAAAGGGCTTTTTGTCAGTGCATTTTCAAATGTTCATTGTAGGTACAGTATATTGTATGTGTACAGGTTTTGACTTTTTACATTTGGTAAGAAAAACGAGTGGATTGAAAAATGTTGACTAACACCGTATTGTACTTCTGAATTATTGTGGAAGATAAAAATGCATCATTATTTTATGTATGACTGGTAGGACATGATCCACATATGCATGTTTTCTCAACACAACAGAACATTTCTTCACATGAAGCATCTTTTATATCTCTCTGCCTTTTTTTCCCCTGTCTTCTGTGGTCTGTGTCTCCCCCCGATGTCCCGGTGTAAAGTGGTGGAGCTGTCAGTGTTAGACATGGTCTGTGGGTTATCAGAGTTGGAAGCTGCTTTCCAGTGCAGGACAGGACCGTTAAGCAGACGGGCTGACAGGCTGACAGGTGTCAACTCTGCAGGATTCAGGCAGATCCAGACCTCTCACTCTTTGCGGTGCTTCAAGAACAGGTGGCTCACGCTGATATATCACACACAAAGCCATGTTGGGGTTGAAAAAAACACACACACACACACACACACACACACACACACACACACACACACACACACACAAACACAGCATCAGAAAAAAAACATTCTCTCCGAGTGGCTGGCGTGGATAGAAGAAAGCATGAGCACACAGGTGCAGTAAGCATGCATATTAAGCACATAAACTGGTGTATCACTTGTTGTTATGTTCACAATTAAAGGTGCCAAAATCACAGACGGAAAAAAATTAACTCCTGCCAGCAAAAATTAAAATACACATGCATGTTTCATAAGCTGAACATTAAAAATAATGACTTGCTTGAAAGGATTCAAATATGAAGGACTATACTTTGACCTCAGAGGACTCTCTTTTGACGGCATGCTGGATTGCACCATCTACCTCAGGTTAATCAATCAATCAATCTTTATTTGTAAAGAGCCAGTTAATCACAGATGTTATCGCAAGACACTTTACAAAAAGAGCAGGTCTAGACCTTACTCATTGATATCTATATATTATAAGACCCAACATTAATCCATCATCAGCACTGAGCAACATTTAGCAAAGAAAAAACTTCCTACTTTTTTAAGTTCCCTTTTCTTGCCAGTGGTAAGAAAAGACTTCCTTTAAGACGCAGAAATCTTGGGCAAAACAGCCGGGTTTGAAAAATGGGAAAGAGGAAGATTCAGGAAGAAGGATAGGGAAAAGCCAAGGACGTCCCCACCAACGATCCAGAGGAACCTATGAGAGAAAAGAGCTCAGCAGCTCCCAGGAAGATATGTGGTAAGTAACTAACATAGTACATGAAGATTTACAGATAGTGACATGGAGTAAATTCGCTTGACATCTTCACTTTTGAAGCATTTGACACCAAAAGATATTTTCCCACAAATGCTTTTACACAATTTTCATTGTGTAATTATATTTTTTGCTTTATACTTGTTCGAAGATGAATCATGAGACAGATAGATTATTTTAGGATTCATTTGCCTGAGGTAAGACAGAACAGCAACAGAGCACAAATGGCTAACAAACTTTTCAAGTTAACAGTCTTACTTAAATTCTGTTAGCAGGTACAGCCTACAAATTCATTTCTATTTGGGTAGACTTCTAAAAGGCTAGAAAGAAGACCCTTATATTTCAGTCTTAGCAAACCTTGGTTCCTTTCAAGCCCACAACATATACTCGGCTCCTATCCGAATATAGATCTGCTGCTGTGAGTGTCTTACACATCCTGTTATATCTATGCAGACCTAAAAGAAGAATTAGATGGTATATAGATTAAAAATAATATCTCGACAAATATGACAAAGATGAATGAATACATGAGAATACATAGTAACAATACTTCATAATTCTTGCATCTCTTTCTCTTTCATGAAGATATGTCCATGGAGAAGTAGCTGCACATGCTCCGTTTTCGTGTCGTCAGTAAACCCTGCCCAGGGCGCTGAATGTTTCTTCGAAAGTCACATGTTCCTCTGTCTTGGGTCTTGGCTACAGGGCTCTCTATCAACAAAGACATTTTAAACTGTGATTTGCTGAAGGGCACCAGCATTGCACACGGAATTGTGTGTAATTATTTGTCACTGAGCTTTGGGGATAACCAAATATAACCCCCCTTACACAGGAGCCCCTACCTTCTGCCACAGCAGCCAGGTCCAGATAGCGATTCCATCTTGTAAGTGAGAGAAGAAGGAAGAAAGCTGAAGCACAGGGTGAGAAAAGAGAGGCCGCCATGGAGCACCTAGATCAACTTAAAAAGAGGAGCAATCTGGGACGTGGGTTTGGAAGTCTGGCCAGAGCAGCAGACAAAATCAGCAGAGCTCATTACCGAGTCTAATATTTTCAGAAAGAGCCAAATGGAGAAGTTGCCAAAAAAATAAAAATAAAAATAAACAGATAGATGGGTTTGTTTCAGAGAGAGTGGATTGTTTCACCTTGGGATTCTAATCTGTCCTGTCTGTTATTATTATTGGAGTATGGATTCAGCTTCAAGTCCGTACTGTTTTTCATTATTAATAACGGTAACACTTTATATTAAGGTGCTTGTAATAAGCATTAATAACAGGTAATAAGTCACTTATAAGATCTTATTAGATTCTTATTAACACAAATAAGACTATAAAAGTGTTAATATAGGCATAATTAACACATTTATTATGTCTTATAAGACACTTATAGGCTCTTATTAGAAATGTACTGACATTTTATATACCGTTATAAACATTAAGAAGATGTTTATGAAGACTTCTTGAGTGTTAATTAAACTCTAAATTAATTTATAATTGGCTTGTAAGATATTAATTAACACAAAAAAAAACGTGTTTATAGACCACTTATCAGTGTTCATAAGATGTTTATTGACATTGATAAGACTTTATTAGGTTCATATTAATGCCTTATAAAGGTTAATAAATACTTTATTATGCACTTATTAAGAGTTAATAAAGCTCCTCTGCAGGTACTGGATCTAAAATGGGAACACTACGTGTAAAGATTAATAAATACTTTATTATGCACTTATTAAGAGTTAATAAAGCTCCTCTGCAGGTACTGGATTTAAAGTAGGAACACTATTTATAAAGACTAATAAATACTTTATTATGCACTTATTAACAGCTCAGTGGGAACAGGATCCAACTTTCAAGTAAATGCAGAAACAAAAAGGAGGTCTATTGAACTTCCACTCAAACAGTTTTTGAAAAAAAAATGCTACTACAAATACAAGTATTATCTTGAACGTTAACTGTAAACAACATTATGAAAACATTTGGTGTGTCATAGCTACCAACATATCTGATCAAATTCAGGGAAAAAGCATAGTTGTTTTTAACCCATGTTACTGTAAATAAAGTGCTGACAGTGGACAAACATCAGAAGACTAGGACACCTGGAGCCCAAGGTCTGAATACCAGTCAAGAGACGCATACAGGAATACATTTTCAAACTTTGTATTTAAGGAACACAAATATTGCAGGTCAAGATTACAATACACAATTTACTAATGCAATTAACAACTAATTTAATAAAGTGTGCACATGAAATAAAACAAACATTTGAAGTGTCTAAGCCCAGTCTTTTTTGTTGGGGTTCAATCCAGGTGTGTGTTTCTGTTTAATCTGTGCTTCTGTGCTCTATGAAGGAAGGAAGTTCTTCCTTAGAAGAAACAGTCTTCTTAATCCCACTTGAGGTCTCGAAGGTTGGGCTCACTATCCAGTTAGCTGCTCACAGTTCCATGGTGGATGCTCTTGTCGGTGGATGGTCTTCTGGATGAGCCCAAAATCCGCCTTTTACCAAAACCTGACCTACAGACAGGTCACACCACCCCTATAAAGATAAACATGCACATCAGCATCAACACAGGCTTCATCTCAATTTAAGCACCTAACATTTAACACCAAGTGTTAATATAACATCTGTTTTTATTCACAATTTTCCATTAGGTCCGTTGTACTACAAAAAAAGGTTGAAGATTTTCTTCATCAATTTACTGTTGAGCTTTTTATTGATAAGACAATATAGGACACTTTACTGTAATAACTGTACTATGAAACACTGTGTGAGAGACTCCACAAAAGAGAGTGAAATTAACAAAAGAGGAAAAACTTTCATCATAACTTGCATTAAACTATTCCTTACTAATTTACATACTACCATACTACTAACCCTTTACTACCAATTATTTTTCTTTTATAGCTCTTTTTTTCATTATTATTATTATTTTATATATCTATATAGCTATCTATATATATATAGATAGCTATCTATATATATATATATATATATATATATATATATATATGTGTGTGTTTGATTGACAGTGAGAGTGAACTTTCCAACCAATCAGGTGAGACTCCCAGCCTTCTTAGCTGGCTGTTGTTCTGCCTGCCAGCCATATATTCCTGCTTATCCCAGCATCTGTGTTGAGAACATGCGTGTTAGTTTAAATCCAACTCTTCTGTCCTGACTGAGGGTACAAACATCTAATAAGGTCTTACAAGTGATTTATAAGTGACTTATTACCTGTCATTAATGCTTATCACAAGCACCTTAATATAAAGTGTTACCTTAATAACTTTATCTGAGGATCCCAGTCTACTTTCCCCTCCTCTTTTCCCTCTCAGTATGTTTTCTGGTTTGTCCTGTTTATGTGTACGTGTGTGTGTATGTGTATGTGTGCGCCTATGTGGTATAGACTGCCTTTACACCAGGTTACCCACCAGCATTCCCCGGACCTCATGCCTATGACTATGCCTAAGTCTGGCTAATTCAGAAAGTGTATCTACATTAGTTAGTGTCTAGCTAACATAAATTCAAATTTTGTTTGATAGTCCATCTATACCACTTGACCTGACAATTTGTGTATCCCAGTGTATCGAACAGCGTAACCTACAGCTTGGGATGGATTTGCACTTTCTTACACATTTTTGATACACACGGTGCAAATTAGGCGGGATGTCCTGTGATTGGCTGGTTAAGTTATGTGGGCGGGGCCTACCGAACGTTGAGTCCAAGGTCCGCCCTCACCCTCCATACTTTAATAATTAAATGGACCTACACGCAGCAGAGACCGCAAGGACTAAACAACATTCTGGAATTGTTTCTTTCTGAAGGTAAGCTTTCACATTTGTGGCTTAAGCTTCATTTTGCTTTTATGTTCTCAGTTTAGGATAAGTTGAGGAAAGTTGGCATGTATTTTTACATTAAAAACTTGCACAGCAAGCCACACATGCTTTGTGCTAACTGAGCTATGTTTTCGAGACCTCCACTTGCACATAAAACCTTTAAAGGAGACAGTAGGTGCAGAGAGGGGCATTGGCAACTAGTTTTCGCCCCATTTTTATATCTTTGAGGAAAAATAGTCAAATATATTATCTGTTTCAACTCCTGGTTTTGTTTGCTTGGCAAGCTAGTTAGCTAGCCTGCAGCTATGCCCTGCTTGTTTAGCCTTGTGAAAGTTGTTTCTGTGTGTAGCATAGTGTAGCCTACTCCCGAGTCTGTCGTGCATTAATGAACTCTGTGGATCTTTTTTACTCCGGGTTTTTGTGCATGCCTTTATTCTGCAGAAGACTGAGAGGTTCAGGTGTGGCATTTGGAAAAAAATCAGTGAGAGGTTGTTAAGCTCTATCATGGATGATTTCACTTTTTATTATATCAGGATTGAATGAGTCTTGAATCTGTTAGGTTCTTTATTTTTTGGACTGGACAAATTGATATGAATATGTGTCTTGAGCTAATTTTTAATGTCTGTTTCTGGCTGAGATCTTTGTCTTCATTTCTGTCAGTCACTTTTTTTTAGTAATACTAAAAGAATATAGGTAATCTGATGTCAGAAGCACACCAAGGTAGTGATACATCTGAAAATAATCATTTAAGAATGCTTTGTTCTGCACAAATTTAAGCCACAAATATTTGATATATAGCTGTAAGTAAAAAGTGAGTTTTTAATGCCAGAACTACACACAAAGTGACAATGTCATATTGTGCAAAGAGCAGAGAAACAGAAAAATTCAAATTAATTAAATTAAACATCTATCCAAAAAACATGGTTGCTAGTGAACATTGTTCTTTTTTTCTTTCAAAGCCTAAAGTATGAAGCTTCATAGGTGAATTTTCATTGGTCATTAAATTAGATAAATATTCAAATGTTCTTTATATTTTTGATCTCTACATTATTAGTTATGAAAAATTAGATTAAAAGAATGAAGTCAGTTTGAATGTGATCCAGAGTCTATCATCCTCCTCCAGTTACTTAATATTCAGATTCCCCCCTCAATAATATATGGGTTTATAGTTTTTCAAATATCATGAAGCCTTTCACATGACATTCCTCAGAGAGCATGCAATCTTTAAGATGTATTAATGTCTGATATTATCTCCATTCCTTTTCTAAATCAGAACCATGATGAGGACACAGATTCACAGACTACCTGCAGATGCTGAAGAGGTAAATGTTCAGGCTAGTCTGTCTTTTACAGTTACCCGGGGAGATTCAAAGCAGTGTTTCTCTCATTCTTCATGTAAATAGTAAGATTGCTTTATATTGAACCACAAATGTGCATTCTAGATGCTCTTATGACCTGTCAATTTATTTCCATTTTTTTCAGATGTTGTTTACTGATACCGAGAGCATCATGATCCCGACATCGGTGAGCTTTCCAGATCAGACTCTGAAAAGTCCAATGAGGGATCCACTCAACCAGCATCAAGAGGTGATTTAAAACACACTCAAACACACTCTGCTAAAGATTTATGGAAACTCAGATACATGTACACAACAGTAAGCAATGTGTTGGAAATCAGTTCAGATGAAACAGCAGGCATGTTTCTTAATATATTCAGTTTTTGGCTGAGGAAGTTGAGTACATGTCAGTAATGCTCCTTACTCTTGCGTCCATAGTCTAGCAATATAAATATAAAAAGCTGCACGACACAGATCATACATTGTGGTATTGCTATTCATAGAGACAGGGAGGTGTCTCTCTGTCTGTGGTTAAAAAAAGCTATGCATTTTTAGTGACAAATCAGAATGTGTGGATGCTTAATGGGAATCTTTAACTTTGACATCATCCACGTATATTGCATTTCCAAATAGGGTTACATTAGATGGCAAGATAAAAGGACTACCAATGAGTATCTTTTTGTATTTCAAGTCTAATTCAGTGTTAGAATGAGTTCATGTGTTAGTGTAACTGAGTCTCAGTGTGGTTTACCTGGACACTGTTATACAGAGACACTTTAGAATGAGTTACGTGTTAGTGTAACTGAGTCACAGTATGGTTTACCTGGACACTGTTATACAGAGACACTTTAGAATAAGTTCATGTGTTAGTGTAACTGAGTCACAGTATGGTTTACTTGGACACTGTTATTCTAAGTCTGAGTCGGTGTAACTAGTAATAATCAGGTCTACCTCCATCATCAATCATTTAGAAGATGAGTTTTCACACTCTACACCCTGCAGTCATATTTTCTTTTGATTGACATAACAATAATTCCTTACTTAATTTCAACATGGTTCTTAAAGAAACCATGAAACCTTTCACATGATGTTCCTCAGAGAGCATGTAGTCTTTAAGATGTATTAATGTCTGATATTATCTCTGCTTTCTCTTCTCAACTAGAACCTTGGTGAAGACATGCCTCAGAAAGTGTCTGGGGCCACAGATTCACATACTTGCGTTGCAGATGCTGAAGAGGTAAATTGTCACATAATACCCTTTTCACACATACGGAAAGCTCCTGTAAAACCCAGGATATTTCCAGGTGCTGTGCCCCCCCCCCCCACCATAGTCTCATAAAATCCTATGTTTTTTCTTAGTATAAGGTGGAAAGCTAACTGTTCCATACTTAATTTAGTTTTTAATTCAGTTCAGCTTGTAGTTAAAGGAGCAATATGTAAGATATTAACTTAATTAAACAATAAAGTGACCTTACTATATGATCAGACATTAAGGAAAGGAAAGCTATGTTGAAGTGCTGGCTTCTCTGACAACAATGCAGCAGCCAGTATGTCCTCCTTCTAACTTTAGATTCTGGTCCTGAATGCTCTGGATTTGTTTGGACCAGAGAAGGTAGGCGCTTTTAAGGAACCCTCACATGGTCGTTTTGGACACCCCTCAGTTTACCAGATATGAGAGCAGTTATCAGTTCAAACCAACAGGTGTTGCAGTGATGGAAGCGGTCAAGAGAACTGGTTCAGATAGAAGTGATTGTACCCGACCTAAAAAGCCTCTGCATGTTTCTAAAAAGCTCCACGAGCAGAAACGTGCTCAAACTAGGATCAATATTGGAGATGTTTTTGAAAAAAGGAGAGAAGTATGGGCGCAGAAAGGTTTGCTTCCGTGTAAGGAAGTGAAGGGGAGAACGCAGGGGGCAGCTATCCCCCATGTTATTAATTTAATTTTTGAATATTTTTAAGTTTTGATATTTCTCGGACTGCGGTACACATTTAAACGCTGATTCTTGCATATTGCTCCTATAATTTTGTTTAACCAGAGTACACAAGACAAGACTGCACAAGAAATGCAGCACAGTTAGGCCAAGTCTTTGATAGCAATGGAATAACGCTTAATTATATGTCTTTATAACCAAACTGATTTTCATTCACTAAATTTGTCAATAAAACTCTCTTAACTAAAAATCTGACCTGCCACTCTTAACAACATCTGAAAGAAACCCTACAATAGGTACATAACTTAATGTTTTTTTTGTTTTGTTTTTTGAATCTTTTGTTTTTGTTCACTTCATTAGATGATCCCTGAGACGAAGCAGAATCGGCTCACCTCACCAGGTCAGATGAACCTGGAGGTCCAAAGTGTAAAGGTAAATTGCAAGTTGCATTTAAATGGTTTTGCTCCTATGACAAATGACATCTTTAATATGTAAATACAAAATACCTTCTTCTAAATACTTAAGTTACGTTCTGCCAACAGTGTCAAAAACATTGGCTGGTGTCCACAACCATACCCTCAATGGACAAATGTGTGCAATGTGTCGGACCTGTATCCTCATTTAAGTGGCTTGGCTATCAATGTACAGGTGAGATACTTGGAGAATCGACACATTTTGTGTTAAAAGGCAAAACAATATATATGTAAAGTCAATAATATGCACTGTGGTCGAGGAAATGTTTTAGCATCCTTGACAGATACACCTCAAAAACGTCCTTTGTTTACAGTGTAGGCTGATATACAAACATTTGCATGCTCTGCATTATATTTAAAAGGACATGTTTTCTGTCTACATTGCGTTAACTGAACGTTTTTAGTATTTGATGGGATGTTTTGAAAAATGAAGACTGGGGAATTATCATAGCAAATATGAACGCAGAAAATAAAACTCAAATGACCAAAATTGTCTTGGAGGTCACAAGAGTTAAAAAAGGATGTTTATGGTCCTTATGACCACAAGGAGGGGTTAAGAAATATCTCTGGTGGCTTTTAGTGTGTCTTAGAGTTCTACAAGCAACACATATGTGACGGGTATGGAAGAGAGGAGATTTTAATTGGTTTTATCAAGTTTAAGATCACTTAGTCTGCAAATATACCTTGGCGGCTGTATGCTTTGCAGACATATTTATCATGTTTAGGCTTATTATAATATTGATTCATAAAGCTGAAATGGTTTATAAATATTGAGCTTCTCATGTGAGTTTTGATCATACCTCTAGATGACATACAGTTAAGTGATGCTGAGGTCAAGGACAGTGGGAGTGAAGCCGATGACAGTGGCACAGAAGCTTCAGCGTGTGGAACCAGGCAGCCTGTGGATGTGGCATCAGAGTTTACTATCATTGATCAGGTCCATGACTCTGAAGAGACAGGTAGGTGACCTCACTTTATTGAGTATCAACTGATTCAAGTTAGTTTTTCCCGCAGAAAAATAAACTGTCAAATATTTGTCTTACAGAAACTGTGTCTTTGGTTCCATCAACGAAAGATGAGACTGCCATTCTTCCTGAAAGTAAGCAAAGTCTAATTGTAAAGCCCATCTTGTGCTATAAGTGAGACACAAAAGTAAATCTTTGTATCATTTTATCTCAGTGTGTTTAATCTTTCTTTTCAAGCATGCAAAAATGTTAAAAGAAACATAGAAAGTGCAGGATTATTATATCTTCCTCCCTTTAAAAAATTTACCTTAAGAACTAAAATTACACTAAACTAAGAAGCTATTCTCTCAATCTCAGGGGACCACATGTATAAACGGTGCGTGCAAACTAAAATCTTGAGTATGCTGTGTTTCACGCACACGTCGTGCTGTATAAGAATCAGCGTGATGCGAGAATGTGCAGACCCTGCCGCAAACTGTTTTTTGACAGTGCCAAATGATATAGTTCTGAAACTTGCCAGATAAGCCATAATAAATTTGCCAATCAATTTACTAAACTATTTTCATGAAGTGGGATAAATTAAAACATATTTTTTATAGTTTGAGCAACAAAAACACATCTAAACGAACAGATGTCTTAACCTCTGTGCAAAAACAAAAATCACTATTTGTGTGACATGGAGATGTTAACACACATCAGGGACTGAACAGTCTCCGAGGCGCACAGATATTCATGACACAAAGGCAACAAGGCGCACTCCCACCTCCTGTACAAGCAGGTAGTGCGCTGCACAGTGTGGCAAACGTGATGTGCTTGTGCCTCAGGAGCTACAAATGGACGAACCTGACACTGGCCCGGCACCGGACACCGAGCCAAACGCAGCTATACAGCACCGTTAGGATACAGAGAACGTGAAACAATGCGGGAAGTTGAGGCAAAAATTTCTCCTCATTATTTAACAAGGTATTTACTATCAGTCTCTGTGATTCAGCACAGCGTTAGGTAGGACGCCACCTGACTGGTGCTCCTCGTCAGTCGAAGCCCAGGGAGCAGTGGATTCAGTGGTCAGCTGCTTTAGAGACGCTGGCCTCAGATCTAGTATCTAATTCCTGAGAAAAGAACACGTAATAGAATGTGTTTTGTGGCCTCCACCTCAGTAACAAACACCTTAATGTCACAGTCAGTGAAATCCCTCTGTTTACGTAAAGTCAGTGCATTGACTTGAAAATGTTAAAAAGGATGTTTTCTTAAATACGGATTTGTTTTTGCTCAAGTTTTGATCTTTCTTAATTGTCCATTCCTTTATTCATGTTGGTAAGATTTATTTTGTCATGTTTTTTTAGGAGACAATGGTGTTGCAGAGAGTGAGTCAAAAAGAGTGACGAGGAAACGCTGGTCCAAGGCTGAAGTGGCTGCAGTAATGCGGCATTTCAGAAAACACATATGCAACGGGAGCTTGGCCACCAAAAAGGAATGCAGTCACTGTAAGGTGGTAGAAGAGCCTGTGTTAGCGGAAAGAACTGTGCAAAATATAAGGGACTTAGTCAGAAACAGAGGAATAGCAGCAAAGAGACGGTCACAGAAAGGTAAGCTGTAAACAAACTAGATACATCTTTGTTTTGGTTGTGTGAGCTATTTGGTAGTGCAGTTGCAGCCAAGCAAAGTATGGCAATATAATCTATACTATCCTGACAAGTTGATTTACAAATGTGTGACACAGATGTGTAAATATATAAATATAATCAGTAACTTAGTGATTTGTTAATTTCTTTAATACTTTTTTTATTGTTTTTATTTCACATCATGATTTGTTGTTGTTTTGTGATTTGTTGTTGTGTTACATTATTTGTTGATTTTTTTTATTTGTTGTGTTATTTCTTGTTTTGTTTGTGGTTTGGTAAATTATTTTGTTGTTGTGTTCTATGTTTTGTGTTCTGTATTTTATTTTTGTATTTTGTTGTTGTGTTCTGTATTTTTTTAATGGTTTGTGAGTTGTCCTCATTTTTGTTACTCCATGGCCACATTAATTTACACATTTGCAATTTGTTTTTATACTCTCATTATCTCCCTGGAAATGTTAGACAGCCTGTCTCAAACCACAACATTGTTTAACTGTCTTAGTGTCACCACGTCACTGTGAGTTACACACAGCTGTATCCTTTAAAGCTTGGTGGACAAATAAAGCCAAGGAAACAAGAACTATATCGCTTCAAGTGTCAAGGCTTTATTTACATAGTCAATGAACAATTGTTGACATCACTTGGGCTCCATGCACTACATTTAAGAGTTTTGTTTGATATATGTTTTTATAATTTAGGATCGTTATAATGCTGATGATTTATATCGCAACAATTGTCTCACATCTGTCCAAGAAAGGATAATCTTGAATACAAAAGCATATTTACTTAATTTTCAGAATCATTGGACTCCTGTGACAGGCAGGCAGAGTGCCTGTTGTGTTATAGGAAGTTGTACAACTAAGAACTTATTTATTTTAATGATAAACTAAATGTCCAATTAATGCAGCATTCTGTCAGGTTTGTGTATGTATGCTAATGAGGTGGCATTTAAATGTGACATCATTGTCCCTTTAATGTCCCCATAGTGTTTTTTTGTGTTCCTATAAACCACATATTTGTCCAAAATGCATCAGTCTACCTAAACCACAATTTTGTTAGGGTGCTGTGTATGAGGTTCTGTAGGGTGTATTTGAAAGCTAAAGTGACCCGAATTTTTTTCAGATTTTTTAGAGTGTTTTTATCTAACTCCCAAAGCTGTAGGACCTCAGGAAGTAGTAGTCCATCTAAACCACCACCGGGGTTGTTTGGAGAAAAAGTCCAGCCTAACCACATAGGCCCATATGCGTGTGTGTCTGTGTGTGTGTGTGTTTGTGTGTGTTTAGCTGGAGCTGGGAGTGGATCCACACACCTTGCCACCAATCTGCATCCTTTAAAACACTTACCAGTGATTTTAAGGATGTCTATTTTTAAGAACAAGAATTATTTTCAACAAGGAATATAACGTTTACCTTTCCACAAAGTTGAAGATGGCAACATTGAACATTAGCACAGCCTTCCTCACAAGAGCCTCTGAGAGTCACAACAATAAAAATTGTACTGAACCATCTGGAACGACAAACTACAGCCGCTCCTGGTAGCAGGTAAAGTTGAATTGAATATGTTTTAATGTGATGCAAATAGAATGAGATGCACAATGTCAAGCGCAAAGAAAAATCGACTAATTATTTTGAAAAAGTCATGTAGGTTAAAAAAAAGAGGACAGGATTTAGATTGAGGTGGGCATTCAAATGAAATTAGTTTTAGATTTGTTGTCATCCTATTAGGGGTGAGGGAGTGCGGGAGGGGTGCTCATTTACTAGCCTTGGACCACCCATAACTTACACAATTGCTGCTCCACCTCGATCATATCCATCAGTGGAAGTTGGAATGTAAGCATCGGATATATTCTAGCAGTGAATGGTTCTGTCTTTTAAGTTAATTTGACTGAATGGATATTTTTCATCCAAACTAAAGTAAATCGTTGTTTCTCTAAGCCGAAACTGACTGTAATAGAAAGTGAAAAGCACTTTCTGAAGAGTCAGAACAAGGAGCAACCACATATTGAACCAGCCCTATAGCACGCCAATAGAAGGTAAAATATTTCTGATTCTTATGACGAGATAACTGAGACTTTATCATCCAATAGAGCTCTGTCTAAGCTTTTCAGACATGTATGGTGTGATTGATTGGCTGGTTGTTCACTGCCCCGACCGTGAGATAGATAGTACACACAGCAAGAGAAACACCATTATCCAATCCTTAAAGCCTCAGTACATTTACATATCAAGCTCAACGTTGTTCACTTATGAAGACAAAGTGTAGACTGTGAGTATTGCAGGAGGAATAAGATGGTCAAGATGTATTACACAGAAAAAAAACATAATGCAGTTATACAGATTGGGTTCTTCCAGCGTTGGTTGTGAGATAAGACTATCATCCATACTGTGCTTGGAAAATGGGCCTTATTCTTCTACTAAAGATAATATGGGCCATCCCTCCTTCTTATAAAACACCAATTAGAGCCACTTTACTAAAAAGCCTGCAAGAAGAGAAACCGTTAAGTAAAGATACTGTGAAGTAAAATATTCAAACAGAACTGCACTTTTTCTCAGTGAGAAATACTGATGTGAAATACTTGATAGCTTTTTATTAACCTTTATCCCACATGAAACATCATCATAAAAGGGTGTTTCATTGCAAAAGTGCAATAAGCTGTTATTTGCAGTTTCAACTTTCAAAATACATTAAAACCTATCCCAAATTTCCCCTCTGGGGATCAATAAAGTACTATCCTACTATCCTATGAGAACTCAGAGAGTGACCTTAATAAGGGGTTGAAGTTTCAATTCGTGTGGTCCACCAATGAAACGCACAGTATGTAATTATGTGTGTAGCATGTCCCCTTGTGGGATCAATCAAGTTTATGAAAAATGAAAAAATACAGAGAGAGTTTCGTCTGGAACATATCCACAGAGTTGTCTCTGGTTTAGTTATTACAGTTAACAGAAATGGTTGTCAAGGATGAAGGTGACAGAAACATATCATACGTTCTAGCCACAGATTCTTTCTCACCTCCACACAGGGTGAGGTGGGTTTTTAAAAAGTAACAAAAATGATCCACACGGCAAACCAGCCCCCTCAAGCACCCCATCCCTATTCTGACGACTAAAAGGCAAAATGAATTAAAAAATATTCATTAACCACTGAAGCAGCTCTGAGAGAGTATGGACCCACTGCATGACCCTCAATCCCGCCTTCAAAATATGGCTTGGTGTTGTTTTTGCACCCCGAAAAAAGAAAATAAATAAAAAGAATATATAAACAAAACGTATAACATTAGCATTTGTTGGAATTAAACACAACTTCATGGCTTTATGGTAGGACATGACTGATAAAAAAAGGTGTCTTCATGATTCTCTATTTAGATTTGAGATAATTTGTGAATTCTTTATTATTGTATAATCACTGAGCTTTGTTCAGAGTTTGAAATATTGTATTTTTCCTAAAAAGTGGGCATAAACCAAAGGCCACACACACAGAATCAGATTTCAGCAGTGACTGTGGAAGGAGGGAAAAAAAGAAAACAGAGTTTTGTCACTTCATGAGAATAAATGGATACTGCTTCTGTGGATCATTTTAACGCATCATAAACTCTCCTCCTCTTTTGCTTACCCTCCTACCTTTACCTTTCAGTTTTTTTTTTCTGTCCGCAACTCTCTGACTGGTTTCATTTGAAAGGTGCATGCCTCAGAGGTTTGAGTAATATTCCCAACTGGCTGTCAGATTTCATATGCTGGCAGCGTTTTTTTCCCCCCTCGCTAACGCACCATCCGCCCGTTGGCCTTTGTGAGAGGAATGAGTGGCACCTCAAAGGGAAGCAGTATTAAAGGGAATCATTTTTTTGGACAGCAGAGACAAAAGAGCAGAGAATAAATACAAAGCATGAAAACGAGCTATCACAAAACACGATGACTGTAGACCGTAATGTCTCTTCTTTTTGATCAGTGAGCTTACCTCACAGACAGCAAGTTAAACTTTAGTCACGAAAAGTGTTCCTCCTGCTCATTGTATGGCAATGAAGTCACATTAAAACCCTCAAGACATAACCAAAGTCTTCAGAGGGAAACTTTGTTGATATGCTTTCCTCCGTAGACACCCACATTTGTCAGATTGGAGACATTATCTAGTCAGTATGGAGACTTTGGTTTGATCAAAGGATCATCAAACCCTTCAAAAAGCCAAACGTAAGAGTCAAACGTCAGCTCCAAAAATACATTGTCACTTTTATAAGGAGATAAATATGCCAAATTTGTCTTTAGTTTGGAATTCAAAACACTTTCTGATGATTAAGTCTTGTTTGAAAGGGTTATTTTGGCGCATGTGTTCACAGAGCTCTTCAAGCACAATAGAATAAAGAAAACAATGATTAAAAAGAAAATGTCCAAAAGAACCAAAAACACAAAGCAGTTAGATCACACATTTTTAAACAAAGCACGAGGAAGCCTGAGGATAACAACATCAAGACTCTAATCAGTTGAATAATTCGTAAAAGAAGTGGCTTTGATATGGATTTCATGGCATTAGTCCTATGAACTTCAATTGGTTTTTGTTTAACCAAAGAGCTGTCTTGCCTCAATAAGAAGGAGGTGTTGGTTTATTTAGAGGATAAAATATGAGCTTGTTTCTGCAGTCAATGAAAGTCTGAATATGTTGGTTTAATTGAGCACAATAATGATCTTTCCATAGTTCTTTTTAAAAAAAATAAAAATGTCTTTGAGTCAGTAGCATAACAAACTTGTCCTTGGCTTTGGTGCAAATATATCTTTCAGGCCTTCCTCCTTGCCCGTAAAAGATTCAAATGCTCGCCTGCACAATCACCCACGGACACCCACGGATTACTATGAAGCTGTCATCCAAACCAGCCTCTGATCAGCATCACGGACAGCAGCCGGAGCGACACATGCCTTAATAGACATCATCAAACCAGCTCAGCAGTTTAATGAAACTATCAAACGTCTGAACTCGTATTGTTCTAACCATCACCTATGGTCATGATGTGGTAGTGACCGAAATAATAAGATCTTGGATACAAGCGGCCGAAATGAATTTCCTCCAGGAGGATGGCTGGGCTCAGACATTCAGGGGGAGCTCAGAGTAGAGTTGCTGCTCCTTCGTATCAAAAGGAGCCATATGAGGTGGTTCAGGCATCTGATTAGGATGCCTCCTGGACGCCTCCCTTTGGAGGTTTTCCGGACATGCCCAACTGGGAGGAGACCCCTTGTAGACCTGGATACTACCGGAGTAATTATATCCCATATATATATATATATATCCCATCTTGCCTGGGAGCGCCTTGGAATATGCCTGTTGCCAACTTGACCTGACCTTGGATAAGCAGAAGAAAATTGATGGATGGATGGATGGAATTAAACCAATAGTCAAGCAGGAACGCTTCATATATGCCAACACATTATGGATGACAGCATCTGATACATTTACATACCGACATCATCAGTTATCATTAACGGCATGGGGTCAAAATTTGATTACAGACCCGCAGTAGGTGCGCATGTTTTCAACATCAGCTCATCATGCTCATCATTCAGCAATGGATGCAAAAAGGCGGGCCTTTAGGCTAATGTTGCATAGTCATAATAATGATATAGTACCAAAGCATTTAGTACCCGACCAAATAAGATGGATATTTTACAGATGGTGGGGCATTTCCTCTTGATTTGACTTCCTGCCTACTGCCAAACCCCCACTCCCGAGTTGTACTCACCTGCGTGTCATTATCCCCTGATTGTCGGTGTATTTCAACCCTATTTCTTGTGAATGACCAAGGCTTGATTTTGACTGTTGCCTTTTGCCTGCTCCCTTTTTTGGATAGTTTGCCTTGTGAGACTGATTACTGTTTACCGACCTGGACTGTTCATTAAACTCTGCCTTAAATCGAACTCTGCCCCGGTGTGAGCCGTGTGTTCTTAAGTCTCTTTGTTCTGCTTTCACTTGCAGTGATAATGAGCTTCAACAGGACCTGCCCTGACTACATTTACCAGACCAACAGGAACCGCAGGACTTAGCAAAATCAGAGTATTTTATTCCTTTATTTTCCATTAACAGAGACACATACAATGAAAATTGCTCCTTAGGTAAAATTCAAAGTAGATGCCATGCTTACAGGTTTCTAGACAAGGCTAATTTGCAACCCCAGTCCCTGGCTACACTTTAAGGATTCAAACAGAAGAATTAGACTTTAAGACATTAAGAAACAGTGCTATACAAACCAAATGCAGACTTAATAAAATACAAATAAGAGACTATATTTTAAGGACAGAGTGAAATGAGGGTTAAAAAAAGGCACAGTCAATGCTCAGAGACCTGCTTCAGTTTCAGTCGCTGTTTTACATGGTGTCTTTAAAACCTTGAACTCTGTCAGCTTTTGTAGTTCTGTGTTTTGGTTGAGCTGTAGCTCTATTTCTGATTTCACTGTTTGGTTTGTTTAAGAGATCGACAGATTGTTTCTGGAGCAAGGTTGTTAAAACACTGAAAAATTGGTTTTATAAAAGGAAAGTTTATGAAAATGTCAAAGTAAGTATATTGTATTTTTCTTAGAGTGAGGAAATGGTGCATCTAACTCAATCTATCTATTTTTTGTAGCACCAAGTCATAAACAAATCTTATCTTATGACCCTTTACAAAAAGAGAAAATCGAGACCATATGCTTTGTTATATTGTTTACAAAGACCCAACATTTATCCACCGTGAGCACTAAGTGAGATTTAGCAAAGTTACAGTGGCAAGAAAAAACACCAGAGGGCAGACCCCAGACTCATGTTGAACAGCCATTTGCTGTTCATAATCCTGATCCATTATTTTCATCAATGTATCATCAAACTTTAAAGTACTGACAACTCCATTGTAATGGAAGTGTCCTAACTTGGAGTACATGTATGAGAACAGTCCTTGAGCACTCAGTGAAACATTGCAGCACATAAGACACATTTTTTATTTAATTAAAAAGACAGCAGAAGATATCCAATCATGTATTCTTCTAAGGCAATTTTTTGTGTTAGCTCCAGCTTTATCAGCCTTTGGATGGAGTTAATTTGAATAGCAGGATGCACTGCAGCATGTAATGATCTCCCCCTTTCATCTGGCTCTGCTGTCACAGCGAGTAATGCACAAGCTCTGATGTAAAAAAGCAAATTGTGTCTCTCAAGTTTCTCTAATCCCCTACCCCAATTACTGAAATCAGGTTTCATGCATACATAACTTTTTAAGAAATCCACATGCATCTTTTGCAACGTTGGTTCAGAGAACCAAAGACAAATACGGATCAACGCCCACTCTGTTTATAGTGTTCATGTCGTGTTGGTATGGTTTCAGAAGTTCCACATCCCCTTATCTTGTCCTGATGTGTGGACAGAAATGCTCTCTCAAAGTTTTTGCTGTTCTTGATGATTTTCTTCCTTTTTATCACGTGCAATAGAAAATATGTACAGCGCTGTGGCTTCATTTTTTGATGATATCATAACAGTTACAATAGATCGTGATATGCGTTTTAGGCCATGTCATCAAGCCCTGAACTATTTGGAAACAGTAAAGTAAAATAAAGCCATTGCTATACTTGAACTGGTTTATCAAGACCACATTATATGTGTGAAATGGCCTCATTAGGTACAGTACTCTACATGTCTACCAAGTTGGTCTTCAACTCTGTGTGATCGTTACATATGGCTTTATGCCCAGAAAGAAACCCAGCCAAAAGGAAAAAGAACTGATCCAACCGACACTTTTGGTCTCATCACCACCGATATAGAGGTCAGTGTGCTTGAACCTATCAATGGAAAAACTGAACTGTCTTAAGCATGCTTCTTCAGGAAATAAAAGATCTACGAACAAGTTTAGACTATCTCCCTAACAAATTGCTGATATCTAAATAGACTCCAACACTCTGTAGATTTACTCACCTCACAGATGGACACTTTCATAAAAGAAAAAAAAACACATTTAAAGAACCTGCCTCTAACATACTAACAAGAAGTTTGGAGACAGTTTCATCTTATCTGGAATACCCGAAAGCACAACGTAGATCCCTGAAACATCTGTCAACAACTTCATACACATCACTCTGACAATCTTGATTGAAAACTGTGAACCAAATCACATTCCACCAGGAACAAAGACTCTGACCCCACTAAGAAAACAGACCCATAGCAAATTTCTTAATGATTTCAATGAAAATAATTGATTTAAAGCAAAAGATGGAAACTAAAAGGTCCCAAAATCCTATATCCCATGTTCAGACAGAATAGACAAAACAGAAAGAGAACATCTCCGGTGGTTGATAACCTTTGAAGGACAGTTAAAACTTCCAAAAGTTTGAACTACATATAACAGAGTAATTTTGAGTAAATACTTATTTTTTCAAACATTAATATAAAATGTAGTTGCTCGATACAATTCAAAACTCATTTGATCAGGCACATATAATTGGTAGGTTTGTCAGTTAAATCATGTGCTGGAGCTGAACTGTTTGCATCTTGGAACTAACTCAACATTTTACTGAAAATCAGACATCAAAAACCAGAAAGAGAGTGTGGGAGGATACACTGCTTTGGTGCTTTTCATAGAAAAGAAGTTGGAGAAGAAAACAGAGACAGACTGAGAGCCTGCAGTCCACTGGCAGGCCAGCCAGTAGTCAGTAATTTGGACTAAAAAGGTCAGAGCGGCTGATAGCTCCATCCATCTGAAATGGCAGCTGAACTGTGAGTGTGGGTTTGGGGTCACTGTGTCTCAAAAAGAGGGAGAGACACGCACATGCCAACTTCAGAACAATGAATGTAGTTCAAATGCAACACAAAGTTTAGGCTGTGTTTCTGCTGTGATGACAGTGAATCTGAATGAGTGCGGTTTCGGGGGAGCTTGTCTTTCCCCATTTCCTGTTTACATTTCATTAAGTCAATGATGCGTCCTAATACCTCTGCTTCATCTCATCTCAAGTGAGGAGTCACATCAGGCTGTCTGATGGCCTAATCTATCTAACATGGCAGGTGACCCCATTAGTGTACACTGAAAGTGAGAGGTGGGACGACGACACATGGAAACGCAGGTGCAGACATAAACGCAAAAGAAAATGGGTGAATAGATATAACACGTCACAGATGAAAAAGGTAGAGTATTACTGCATACAAGCAACAGCCAGATGGAGAACAGAGAAGTGAACCAAAGCTATACTGTTCTGTACCAAGACATGCTTCTGAGTTTTGTTTGAGTGTCTTCAACATTCTGTACCTCAATCATGTCTTACACTCCTCTCCACCACAGGCTGTCTGCTGATGACTTCATCCATCTAACATGACAACCAACCTCTGAGAATTGCTTTGGGGTCATAATGGGTCAAAGCTGGAGAGACAAAAATCCAAGTACAAAGAGAAAGAAAAGGTGAGTGGTTAGGTTTAATTCTTTATAATACAGCTATCATGATAAAGGATGTAATCAAAGACAAGATACTGATGTGATAAGGTCATGTGTAACCTGAAGTTGAATATATTTCTATCTCATCGGAACAACTTAACAAAGCTGGATTTACATTTCATTTTACCTTTATTTTAACAGGAAGTCCCATTGAGATTAAACATTTCTTTTAAGAGACCTGACCAGGGTATCAGCCATACAAAATCACAAACCAATAACAAAAACAACTTTGTTGTCAACCTTAACCCACCCCCAAACATGTATGCTCAACTGTCATGTGTATCTCTCATTCTGTGAATTATGTTTTTTAACATGTCAAATGGTACTTCCTTCCCTATGTCATTTCCATCCCCAACATGCTTAGACAGGGTAATGGAAATATCTATTCATGAAAAGATTAGAGGTTAAGGCATAACTTTGTACAGTTTTAAACTCGGATATTAGACTTTTTGTATTCACCCTTTGAATCTGGGAAGGGTTGATGCAGGAAAGATTTGTGGGATAGTCATGTTAGATTACATCATCAGATTTTTGGGTTGAAGCATTATTTTTGTTCAATGTAAGATTAACTTGAAGCAAAATAAAAGGGGTTGATTATCATACAGTTTTATTTAAAACCAAAAAACAGATGACTTACAGTTTTAAACATGTAATTTACGGAGTGCAGCAGAGAATTGTTCTGGGGTCATTTTTGTTTTTATGTATATAACTTATTTGAATTCTGCTTGCATGTACTGACGATGATTCTTTGTAAACATTGCATAGAGATAACACTGAATTACCACACACTCTTTAGCATTTGAAGATAGAAATTTAAAAAAATATTCATACCACGTGTGTTATGAAGAGTTCAAGTGAAGTTCCAAAAAACTATTGATCTCGGGGGGTTGGGTTGATTGTTAAATATGCTTGCCTTGTGCCTTTGTAGTTAAAGAATCAGTAGATTACTGACTTACAGCCCCATGGGTATAGATTTTAATTTTATTTTAATTTCAAATGAGTTGGCTTGCTTGCTCAAGACACCATGTTCCCAGGCACAGCTAATTATCATTGCCTTAGAAATATCAAATGATGTCTCGTAGGATTGTGCAACAGGATCAGGAAAGAGGTCAAATTACAGGGGAAAAAAAGGATCAAAGCATAATTCTTGTTGCGGTGGATGTGGTGTATTAAACCTTAAAACAGCATGAAGAACGAAAAGCAGTGTCAAGACAAAAATGATTAACAGAGTCACATTTTAGTCATTTTTGCCCTTTATAGTTTGGACTAAAATGTTTTGAAATGTCTCGACTAAACTTGACTCAATTCTAGTCAATCAAAGTCCTTACATTTCAGTCATTATGAATCACAATCACCAATCCAAGTACTTAAACATCATATTTGTGGAATTACTGACATACTTTAAATGCAGGAAATGTCCAAGTAATGGAGTACATACTGTGTGGTAAGAGTGCTCTTACTAATAGCCCTGGCATACATGAGATGAGAGATGAGATTCAACTTTATTGTCATTACACATATACAAGTATAGAGTAACGAAATTAGGTTTGGCATCTCACCAGAAGTGCAAATAAGCAGAAAGTGCAAGAGTCTGTGCTATGTACAGTAATTACAAAATTTACAGATGTAGACTAAAAAAAGTGAATTATTAGGTATATATGGATGGCTGGATTAATGGGATGCTATAAATATAAATAAATGCTATAAATATAAGTGTATTCTTAGGATTATAATATACAATATAATATACAGATTAAGGTGCAGTGAGCACCTTAGCACCTAGCATGCTATACTAGTTTACAGATAATATAAAGAATATGGACATATTGTACAGGTCGATAACTTATTGAGGTGATATGAACATACTATAATACAATAATACAGGTGGATGAGAGATGTGTGTGTGTGACCAGGAGGAGTGGTGGGGGGATGATGGGTGTGAGGTGATATGCAGGGGAAAGGGGGGGGGTCAGCAGGGGGCGGAGAGAGAGAGGGAGAGAGAGAGGGAGAGAGAGAGAGAGACAGAGTTCAGAGTTCGGGGGGTAGAGTTCAGTAGAGAGACAGCTCTGGGGAAAAAGCTGTTCCTCAGTCTGCTGGTTCTGGTCCGGAGGCTTCTGAAGCGCCTACCGGAGGGCAGGAGGGTAAACAGTCTGTGGGCAGGGTGGGAGGAGTCTTTAAGGATGCCGTGAGCTCGCCGCAGACAGCGTTTTCTTTGGACATCCTCAATGGCAGGAAGTGGACACCTTGTGATGCGCTGGGCGGTTTTTACCACCCGCTGTAGCGCCTTACGGTCTGTGACAGAGCAGTTTCCGTACCAGACTGAGACACTGCTGGTCAGGATGCTCTCGATCACACAGCGGTAGAAGTTCATCAGTACAGCTGAAGACAGGTGGTGTCTCTTCAGTGTCCTCAGGAAAAAGAGGTGTTGATGAGCCTTCTTAACCAGACTGGAGGTGTTAGTGGACCAGGAGAGGTCCTCTGTGATGTGGGTCCCCAGGAACTTGAAGCTGGAGACACGTTCAACAGCCATCCCGTTGATGTGAATGGGGTTGTGCGTGCTTCCTCTTTCTCTCCTGAAGTCCACGATGAGCTCCTTCATCTTGCTGGTGTTGAGGAGCAGGTTGTTGTCAGCACACCAGGCGGCCAGATGCTGTACCTCCTCCCTGTAGGCCGTGTCATCGTTGTTGCTGATGAGGCCAATCACTGCCGTATCGTCCGAAAACTTGATGATTGTGTTGGATCCATGTACAGGTCTGCAGTCGTGGGTGAAGAGGGAGTAGAGGAATGGGCTCAGCACACAGCCCTGTGGTAACCTGCTCCACCACCATCACACTCAACACAGGCGTGTCCTGACCTAACATACTGGGGTCGGTTGGTCAGAAAGTCCATTATCCAGTGACGGAGGGAGGTGTTGAAGCCCAGGTCTCCGAGTTTAATGTTTAACTTGGAGGGGATGACAGAGTTGAATGCTGAGCTAAAATCAACAAACAGCATTCGTACGTATGTGTTGTTATTGTCCAGATGTGTGAGCACAGAGTGCAGCGCAGTGGAAACTGCATCCTCTGTACTCCTATTGCTGCGGTAGGCAAACTGGTATGGGTCCAGTGTGGGTGGGAGGCAGTTTTTCAGGTGTGCTAGGACCAGTCGCTCAAAGCACTTCATTATGATGGGTGTGAGTGCTACAGGGCGGTAGTCATTCAGGCCTGTCGGGCTGGAGTGTTTCGGCACTGGGACAATGGAGGTGGCTTTGAAGCATGCTGGCACAGCTGCTTGGGCGAAGGACAGGTTGAAGATGTCCGTAAAAACCCCAGTGAGCTGCTCCGCACATGCTCTAAGCACGCGCCCGGGGGTGCCGTCTGGGCCAGCAGCCTTTCGAGCGTTGAGCCGGCTCATGCAGCGTGGACGTCTGTGGAGGTGAGCGAGAGGGGCTGGTTGTCTGCAGGAGGTCTGGTCGTGGTCTGCGTCTCCCTGTTGTCTCTATCGAAACGAGCATAAAAGTGATTTAGCTCGTTCAGGAAGGAGACATCTGTGGTTATCGGGGTGGAGTTTCTGGGTTTATAATCACTGATGGCCTGGATGCCCTGCCACATGCGTCTGGGGTCGGAGTTGGAGAAGTGTTCCTCTACCTTCAGCTTGTAGCAGTGCTTGGCCTTGATGATGCCCCTCCTCAGGTTTGCTCTGGATACGCTGTAGGTCATTGCGTCATCTGATCTGAAGGCGGTGTTGCGGGCCTTCAGCAGGAGACGCACCTCCTTGTTCATCCATGGCTTCTGATTTGGGTACGTGGTGATCTGCTTCCATGTTGTAACACTGTCGATGGTGGTATTGATATAGTCCAGCACAGAAGAGGTGTAGGTGTCAATGTCTGTGTGAGAGGCCAAGGTAGCCTGAGAAGCAAACATACTCCAGTCTGTGTGATGGAACTTGTCCTGAAGTACAGAGTCTGTCCCCGCTGGCCACACTTTAATCGTTGTTACTGATGGCTTCACACGTTGGATGAGTGGGGAGTACTTGGGGATGAGGAACAAAGAAAGGTGGTTTGACTGTCCCAGGTGGGGGAGGGGGGTCGTGGTGTAGGCCCCTGCGATGTTTGTGTAAACATGGTCCAGAGTTTTGTTTCCTCTTGTATTACAGGAAACATGCTGGTGAAATTTAGGGAGCACTGTCTTTAAGTTTGAGTGATTCAAATCACCTGCAACTATAAATGCAGCCTCCGGGTGAGCAGTCTGTTGTTTACTGATAGCAGTGTAAAGTTCATACATCACAGAAGAGCTATAGATTTAACTAATCAAACTGTTTATCGTCCATCTTTATTGAGGGAGGCCTTAACCTTTTCAGGTAACTATTGATATTATCAGAGCTGGACACAAGTCTGTTAATCTGTTAAACGTTAATTATCAGCGTTAAAAGTTTTAATCGATTTTGAAATAGTTAACATGGTCGGAATCAAAACAATCATTGCTTTCTAGCGATGTCGCACGAGTGACATACACAGAACAGCAGTTGTTGAATAAAAGGGTGATGTTTTTGTTGTTTGTTTTTTTGATAATACTGATAATATTTTTTCTTGAGTTAAATATTAACAGATATAACTGATTAACTAACATCGAAGTTACCGTCCTTGTTAATCGATTAACAGTTTAGAGAGTTACATTTTTGATTAACTTTGCCCACCTCTGATAATTACAACTTATAGATCATCATTGTCTAGTCTTCATCATAGAAGTAGAGCATATTGAAGAACATTTTTGGTCATTATTTTCATTAAAGAAAATGAATACTGGCAGAAAGCACCCTGGAATGATCCCAGCATTTGAAGATTGTGTCAGAGGGCTGAGATAATCTGAAGTTTACTTATATCATTGTTTCTGGTGCAGTAAAATAATGGCAATAAAACTGTGAACAGAGTATGGACCTGTAATAGAGGTGTCCTACAACATGACTTTATTTCACACCTATATGTAAGATGCCATGTGTTTACTACATTAGCCTATTCTCTATAGGACAAATGCGGCAGTCGATCTTATAAACTGCTAATTGAATGAGGACCATATGCATGTACAGCCACAATATGCCATAGGCCCAAAGACAGTCTGTACTTCCTATCTATTCGGATTCTGCAGTGTACAGCAGGCACCCTTGGGCAATTTGACAAAATGTGTGCTTTAAGTCATTGTTGACATCACCATATGCCCGGGAGCCACACAGAAGAAGAGATCTGGGATGGAGCAAAGGGAGGAAGGGAGGGAACAAGGTGAAAACAGCAATAAAGCTTAAAGATGAGATGAAGGGTGTGAGGGATAAAGGTGCACAAGTGCAATGGAGTAAGAACATAGTACAAAGTACAGGTACAATTCCTCCTCCAGCTGGTTGTGCACAGGGTAGGAGGGAAGATTGATGATGAAAAGAAAACAAAGAGAGAAGATCTATTTGATTAAAGTTGCTATCCGGACAGTGTTTTTAGCTTCTTTTCTTTGAGAAATAGAGAATGGGGATGTGGTTAAAAGTCAGACATCAGCCATTTCCCTGGCAATCTAGCATACAGTCATTCTAACATAAATCAAGCTGGAGATTTTTACTACAGTACTAAGATGGATTCCCGACAAAAGCCCAGCTCAGGCCTCTGGACTTCAGTGCAGATTGATGCCCAGCCTCTCCCTTGCTCCTCTCCTTCCTCATGCCTCTCTTGTCCCTGCCTGAACCTGCTATGACTTCATCTTACCCAGGATCAGCAGGATCAGGAGCCCTTTTTGACAAGACTGTTATGCCACTGTTACACCCATGGACTGTAACTAATAATGGACGAAGCCGGAGTGATGTCACCCATCTGACTTTTAGGCCAATAAACTCACTACAGAATATACAGTAAAAGCTGTGCTGGTTAAAATGATCATTTTTGGCTGGTCAATAGTATGTTGTGCTTCACCTGTCCAAGCTTGTTCTCCAAAATTAGCCTTTTTCACATACATTAAACATGTTACAATTATCAGAAATTCCTCAGTTATTGTTTATTGACTAATATGACCTCCTGGTTTATCTTATGCTAGAGATATGAGACAATAGAAAATATATCCCAATAAACAACTATGTAAGCTTTGCCTCTTTCTATTCTAGCAGTTTGAGGGTGAGTCATGATAGGGATGGATTCACTGTAAATACTGACAAATACAACTGTTGATGTCTCCTACTTTTTACTGTGCTATTTAGGGTCATTCTTTTGTTGTGATAAAATGTATTTCCCTTATCTCCAGTGTGTGTGTGCTTTTCCATGCGTGAGTGAGAATGTGTGAGTCTTTACGCTGTGGGTGAGTATATGTGTGTGTGTGTGTGTGTGTGTGTGTGTGTGTGTGTGTGTGTGATCTCCATGTTCAGAGCAGCTCTGTTATAAATCTTTGTTCTCCTGGGTGTGTGTGCAACAGGGCGAAGCTTTGTCGCCTGACAGGCAACATACGGACTGAAATCGCTCCTCCAAGATGTCTGTCATTTCCTTCCCGCCACAGCACTCTCCTGGGACACAGGCAGTCGCCCTGTTTTCCACTCTTTTCTTTCTTTCCTCTACTGTACTTACTGCTGTTGTCTTGGCTAGCTCGTCTTTCAGTGTAAGTGGGTGCTATTCACACAGAGAAGGGATTTAGTGCTGAAATGTTGTTAACATGGGGCATCTTCTGGAACTCACACACGGCTTATTTTTAATCCAAGTGCTGTATAACACTGAGGCTTTTTTAGACAAGTTTTGTATAAACCTTGTTTGCAGCCATTACATGATCCGTGTTACAAATTGTGCTCTTTAGGTAGCAGCAAGGGATCTAAGAATTATATATTACTAAGAAGGCTAAGGGGTTCAACACAGTCTCCTCTTTGAACTACATACGGTCATTACATACATTAGGTCAGTGCCCTAATGCTTCAATATGTGATATGTAAGAGAACCTGTAGCATCAGTTTGTGCATCCTGTGCTCAACACTCAAGTTAGCCATAGTAAATTGGCAACATTCAATTTCAAATAAAAACCTTATTTCACACATTATGTGTGAATAAAGGACATATGGTAACCGTTGCAAAACTGTAAAGGTTTGGTCATGTCAGAGTGTCTAAACTTCTTGGACAGTTGTAGGAAAAGGTTTGGGTTTGTACAAATATACAAACTTAACTTGCACAACTTACACGACCATATAGCTAACTCATGTTATCTGACTAACATAACTGAAAGAACCCATAGTACATCCAATTTCACATCTCTTCGCAGCAAAAAAATAACAGATTTCCGCTTCTAAAACTGTTCGTTTCAGTTGCTGTCTCTTAAGGCCCCCCTCCATACTCACCTACTTTCTTCTGATTGGCCAGATCTCTGGAGGCCTTCTGGGGGGCATAATTCTGCAGGGCTGCCAGGGGAGTGCTGTTCTTCATTGCTGGGGGAAAAAGCAAAACATTGTTTTAACGATTTTAAACATAACAATCCAGGGACTGAGCCAAATACAGAGTACAAATATACAACCACATAAATGCCTGGTCAGCCCCCCCACCCAACACCAACCACATCCCTCCCTAACTAGATCTCCCCCTTCAGTTCAAACTTCGATCTCTTCAGCGTGAGTGCCCGTTCTTTATCTTCAAAAAAAAAAAAAGAATTGCGTGATTTGCAGAACAAGCTGTTTAGCTCCCTCAGCAGACTCATCCTGGGATTAGGGTCGGAAATCAGGGAGAGAGAGTGGGGAATGACATGTGGAAAAGGAGCCACAGGCCGTACTCACCCAGGCCGCCTGCCTTGGAAGACTATAGCCTCCATACCTGGTGCGGTGCACTAACAACTGCGCCACCAGCACCCCTATGATATTTTTATTTTTTTGTCATAAAACACCACTTAAACATGTGTAGGACAAGATCATCAAAAAGGAAAGGTACCACTTTGTTCACAGGGTGGGAACAAAATTGGCCTAAACTGCCTAAACACTTGTGGTGCACCGGTGTTAGTGGTTAGTACAGGTAATGAGGTTGTGCCCACACAGAAAGCTTGCAACCTGTCACTGAGGAAGTTGGGAATGAGGTGGATCAGGCAGGAGGGGGTGTTGAACTGGTGTCATTTTTGGATCATCAGATGCCTTTGGATGGTGATAAAAACAGAGCTGAAGTCCACAAAGATGATCCAAAGTGACCTGGGGAGTCTAGGTGCTGAATGAGGAGGGGCAGCAGGCAGGCAACAGCGTCCTCTGTGCCCCTCTTAGCCTTGTATGAAAATTGGAGGGGGTTTAGCTGTGGGGCAACAACTCACAGAATGGTGTTCAGCAGCAGCTTCAGGAACTTCTTTAACATGGATGTGAGAGCCGACAGGGCGATAGTGGTTGAGTTTGCCAGGGTTTTTTGGGTACAGGAATTACGGCAGCAGTTTTCCAGAGGGACAGTATGGTGGTAGTCCGGTTGGATTTGCAGAGAGTGAGTACTGGAGAGAGTTCGTGGGCACAGGCCTTCAGCATTCTTACCATGATGCGATCAGACTTACTCAGTTCTTTCATATCAATTACTCGCGTTTGTCATAGGTATTTAAGGGTCGGGATGAGAATGGTCTGAAAATCACAAGAACTTTTTTCTGTAAACGGCTCAAGCCAGTAATTATATACATATACAATAACTAATTGAAATGTTTTCTTTATACGTAAGCACAAAATCAACATAGGAAATGACAGGACATTGCTCTGTGTGTAGTGAGATATTAGTACATGATTTAGAGCGGGGGTCCCTAATAGGCGGACCGCGGTCCGTGTCCGGACCTGGAAGCTGTCCTATCCAGACCCAGACCTGTAACTGTGAAATGAGTGAAAATTATACAATTTTGACGGAGCGTTTCTATTTTAACCGGCGCAACTTTTATCATCTTTACGGTACTGGCTGAAACTCACAAAACAATTGCATGCGTTGTAATCATCTGATGTAATGATACTCAGCCAATCAAATCTGTGCATTCGAGTCAGGGAGAATAAACAGTAGGCTACCGCTAATCCGCTACACAGCGGAGGAGAGGAAAACAAAGATGAGAGACAGACAGTCGGAGAGGAAAACCAAGACGAGAGACAGACAGTCGGAGAAGAGAGTCAGAGAGAGGAAATACATGGCGTGCTCTAAAAAAAGAAAGGTAGACAGTGAAAACAGAGCTTTTAATCAAGAATGGACAGACTGTTACATGTTCATTCTTCCCTCTGGCAGTTCAAAACCAGTATGTCTCATATGTTCCAAGACTGTGGCGATCATTAAAAGCGGGAATGTGAAACGCCACTACGAGATAAAGCACAGCTCTTTTGCGCCAACATACCCACTTAAATCCGAACTGAGGGCGCAGAAAATAAGCGACCTAAGAGCCCAATATGATCGATCCACCCGGATACTATCCCATTCATTCACTGCCCAACAACGTTCTAACGAATGTTCCCTGAGAGTGGCTTGGATTTTGGGTCAACATAAAAAACCCTTTACTGACGGAGGGGTTGTTAAGGAGTGCATGAGTGCGGTAGCTGAAACCTTGCAAGAGGGTAAACAAAAAGAAGAGCTTTGTGAAAAAATCAAGCAAATACCTATGTCAGCATTATCAGCCACAAAAAAAAGTGAATTGTTAACCCAGGATGTGCTAGCCCAGGTGGATGAAGCCATTCATAAGGCACCATGCTTCGGCTTAGCTGTAGATGAGTCCACAGATGTGTCTGACAATGCACAGCTGTTAGTTTATGTCAGATTCTTCAACAAGGAGAAGAAAGAGTTCTGTGAAGACCTGTTAGGTGTTACGCCCCTTCAGACCAGTACAAGAGGAGAGGACATCTACCTGGCCATAAAGGAGATGTTAACACAGAGGGGAATAGAGACAAAACAAGTGGTTTCAATAACCACAGATGGAGCCCCTGCCATGGTAGGGAGAGAGAAAGGAGCTGTGGCAAGAATGAAAGTGGACAATCCTGAGCTAATCTCTTACCATTGCATCATTCATCAATCAGTTCTGTGCTCCACTCTGTCAGATGAGAATGCTGAGGTTATGAACACAACGATGAGAATGATTCACTTTCTCAGGGCATCCTCTGCCCATCAGCATTGCATGCTTAGGGAATTCCTCAGAGAAGCTGATGCAAATGCTGATGACCTTCTGCTGCACAACAATGTAAGATGGCTCAGCAAAGGCAGGGTGTTGAAGCGCTTTTGGTCCATCCGAAAGGAAATCGCAGCCTTTTTGGCACAGTTGAAGAGCCAGAAGGCAACACAATTTTCTCTCTTTTTATAAGATGAGAAGAAGATGGATATGGTAGCTTTTTTGGTTGACATCACTTCACACCTGAATGAACTGAATTTAAAGCTACAGAGTAAGGAAAATACAGTTTGTGACCTGATGACAGCTGTCCGCTCCTTCCAGAGGAAACTTGAGGTGTTCAAAGAAGACCTGCAGGAAGACTGTGCACACTTCCCATCAGTGCAGGAACAGTGAGAATGGTGAGAGAGATAGATCTTCTTTTGTTGACTTTGTGGAGAAGCTGATTGTAAACTTCAGCAAACGGTTTGACAGTTTCAGCCTTGGACAGCAGCTCACCCTGTTCATTCAGAACCCATTCCTCATTACAGATGTCAGGGGGTTCTCAAAGGAAGTCACACAGCACTTCAAGTGGGCAAATGCTGGGCCTCTCCAGATGGAACTGGTCGATCTCCAAGCAGATGTGGCTCTGAAAAAGAACTTTGGAGAGACTGACCCTGCCACTTTCTGGCTCCAAATGGTCTCAGAGACAGCTTTCCTAGGTCTGAGGAAAGTAGCCCTGTACATCTTGACCATGTTCGGCTCCACATACAACTGCTTTCTCCACTATGAACATTATTAAAACAAAATATCATTCAAGGCTCACCAATGAGCACCTACACGTGTGTATGAGAATGGCCCTGACACCATTCAAGCCCAGATTTAAAATCCTGGCAGGCCAAGCTCGAGCTCACTTCTCTCACTGAACAAGAGAAAGTAGGGGAGTGGGATATAAGAGGAAAAGAAAGAATAAATTAGGTGTTAAAGCTGTTCAGTTGTGAAAATGTTTTGTGATTGTTTATCATTTCTTATTAGTATTTTAGTATTTAGCATTTTTCAAAAATGAAGCACTTTATTTTGATATGCACATTTTTCAAAAGCTCTATTTTATTTTTTATATGCAGCCCTTATTTTACTTGAAATGAGAAGAGAGCATTTGTTTATTATTAGAATACTACTTATTATTTATAATTCCTGTTCAATGTGAAATCTGAATAAATATTGTTGAAATATTATTGGATTTCTTTATTTAATCAGTCAGTTGTTGACTTCATACGAATGTTGATACAACTACTAGGCTACTTTAATATGTATATGACATTGAATTATAACGCAAGTTAGACATTACAATGTTCCGGACCTATGCTTGAGAAAATGTTCTCTAACTGGACATCTTTGAATTTTAATTGAATACCCCTGATTTAGAGGGTTAAATTAGACAGAACGCTCTTGTCCTTTATTAATTGGACGTTTACATGGTGATTACAGTTCTGAGTTGGATCTCTTCCCCTTACAAACCTCAGGGCGCCTGAATCCCTTTAAATACTTCTAAATCCAACAAAAGGGCAACTAGAGCATCAATGAGCTGTCAAAAGCTTATTTTGTATCCTTCAGCTGTGAAACATGTTACACAGCTCCAGGCTTTGGGCTAGCCGCAATCAAATTAAACGGTTCTACTAATTAGGCTTCTTATACTAATAATAATGTGTAATATTACATGAACAGGGTCATAAATTTAATTACACTAGCCTTCACAGAGGAACTCAGCCTTCAGACATAAATCCCATTAAACATGAAATGTATCTTCAATCGCCTGGGAACTACTACCTTCTTTCCACAGTAAATGTCTGAGCCAAACTAAAGGCCAACACATTGCAAATCAGAGAAAATAATAACCAACAAAGTTTGAATTTAAATTATGGATCAAGTCAGGAGGCTTATAAAAAAGAGGAAACGAATCCTACCAACCGATTTAACAAGCACACACACTAGGACTCTAATATGGTGTGATAGATGTGCAGAACCTAGCAGAAGGCTCTCCTAATCACTCCAGTCCTAAATGGATTCATTATGACGGCCGGGCTCACATGCTTCTACTGCAATGCAGAGAGAAAGGCAGGGGGGTGGGGTTAGATGAGGGGTAAGGGGTTGACTGGAAGCCTATAGCACAATGATGGCAATAAAATCAGCTTTTTCTTTTATGACAGGACATTACACTGAGCTGAGTGAGGTGCACAGTGTGGGACTGACACTCTAAGCACAGGTTTTATACAGTCCCAAAGGCATGCCTTGGTGATGTGATAACATAAAGAGCTGATGAATTACTCATTTCAATTCATGGGGTTTCAGCTGTCAGGGGGCCGTGCTCCTCGGGGAATTGTAGCTGAGAACAAAAAGCACATGTCTAATGGCTAATAAACATGACTATTTAAGTCCAAAACGACACCGTTTGTACTCTTGATGAGGTCTGAAGTGGTTTAATAATCTGCTTCATTTACATCTGACCCTCACTGCTTAATTCCACCAGATGCGTGTTCGGTCCGTCTCCACTCCGGAGTGCATAGGTTTTTACTTTAGTCAATGTGTATGCTTCCACTGATTTGCAAGACTTATTTTTTGTGCTGGATGCCAGAGCATGGTGGATTAATTTACCACAGAGCAGATTGAGTGGGACAGAAAGTCACACATCGTTTTGACCTTATCTTTGTTTCTGTGTTTCTAATGGTTTAATGTTGTTTTATATGTCGTATTATCTTGGACTGATTCTGTAATTACAATGGGAACTCCTTGGTCTCTGCTCGCTGTGCTGCACTCTAAGAACGCTGCCTGTGGTTGTTGACAGACGATGGAGCACAGAGCCGTACAAGAGCGGAGATTACAGGCAATGCAAACGTATCTGGTGGAAGTTCTGGGTCAGACTCCAATGTGTTTCTTTATTTCCTAGATGATATGGCTATAGAGTACTACTTCACCTCCTCCCCGAAACCCACCCCTCTTTTAGTGTTCTGACCGAGTGCAACTGTTTCTAGGACTGATCTCCACTTAGATATGCCCAAAGTTGATTCAGTTCATATTTCTTTGAAGTATTATATACATAAAAAGTCTAATCTTTTGTCCTGAATGTCTGTTGGTTCCCCTTGCATTATACTCAAAGATACTCCACCATTATGCCACTACATACAGCATCCCTGAGTGGGCAGAGTCACCAGGTGGCACGGCTAACAGTTTGACACAGAAGGGTTCACAAGCCTTTGAGCCAAAGGAAGGGTCAACCCATCCTGTGTGAGCTGAAAAACAACAAGCCCAGAGGAAATTTAAATTTACACTGTAAAAAAAGGCAGTACTCACAGATATATTTAGTAAGGATGTACTTGATAACAGCTTAATTAATGTTCACAATGTTGCAGATCATACCTTGAATACATGGATTGTTTCTAAACCATGTGAGATGTCACACTATGTTTTATCATCACACTTTACTGTCTTTTTGCTGCTGCAATGCCCAAATTTCCCCTCTGGGGATCAATAAAGTATTGGATAACTGTTATCCTATTTAGTTTCATTTCAGAAAGAGAGCTAAGGGACTACAATTGTAAATCAAATATCTGGCTGACCTTGACATCAAGGCATTCCAGTAGTTGTTTTTTTAATTTGAATCATTATTGAGGTTTTGTGATGTCTCTCTTTGAGATGTCTGCATCTAAACTGAATTAGAGGGATGGCTTGATATCCCTTGAAGGTAGCGCAGAAAATATGTAATCTTGTGATTTAAATAAGCAGCATTTTGCCTATCACAGGTCTGGATATCCCACAGACTGTTGTCTCTTTGCAAAAACTGCTGCAACGTATGCAGCATGGGGTAGGAGGAAGTTGGGGCATGAAGCAGAGAAAAACAGATCAAGACAGCAGGAGACAGACAGAAGCATTGGTTAACTTTACATTTCAAAAACATTGCAAAGTGAGGGCTTGTTTTTTGGAGCATCAGCTGTGGGAACAGCTTATAACACAGAGACATCTGCTAAACAGTATGTGTTTATTTGTATAAATTTGTGTGTGCTGGTCGATGTGCGTGTACTTATTCTAAGTTAATTTCACTGAAGGCTGTATCTGTGGACACTGAAGGGACAGGTGTTCAAACTGTTGAACTGAGTTTGACCCTCATCTGTTAATGTCCCAGATAACAAGCTAAATTTGTAATGTGCAGGCTGCGTCAGTGGGCAATTGAGCTAAAAAGAAGCTGTTTTTGGTTGAGAAAACAAACATTACAGAGAGTAATCTTCTTTTACAGAATATGTTTGGTTACCCACATACTTGTATGTGTGTCAGAGTTTGAAAGTTCATGCTTAATGTTTGAGTTAGACAAAAGTGTAAATATTGTCAAGATGATGTCTGTTTTGATTTGAAGAAAGATAGAGTAAGAAGGTGTAGATACTTGTCAGGAGGCTTAAAGGAGGCTCTTTGCTTACTGTTGGGTTGACGAAAGATAGGTTGAGACAGCATTTCCAATATGGCGACCACCATCGACAGGCTTCATGTGCCCCCCTCAGTAACCAATGGGTGACGACAATGGGGCTTCTGCATGTCTATGGTACAAACTCAGGCTGGGGGGAAATGGAGTAAGCCTTAGACACAACCAGCTTGTAAGCAACAGAATCCTAATTTGGTAGTAAACGACCCAAACTGGTAACATAGCCAAGCCTCTTCCTTTGTACATTTGTTGGCTCTCCTGTCTATTATATAAATGTTGTATTTTACCTAATGAAATACAAAAGTGTTTGCCCTGGCTGCAGAAATGATCCCCCCTTCCTATTCAATCTAAAAAATGCAACATTGATTGCGATCGTATTGTTGCTCTGTTCACACCGACCAGTTGAGGGACTAATGAAACATATGCTTTGATTAAATGACATGATTTCAACATGTTAATCATCCTCATTCTCTCCTCAGTAATCACAAAGTATTACACTCATCAGTTTATCACTATAAAGCCTGGTTTGGCTCACAGGGTTACAATCAGAGGCTGAAGCTTTTGTGCTGCATTCAGAGGCTTTCATTGCTCTCCTGGATCAAAGCCCTCTATTTTCCAAAGGCTAATAACCACTTGGCCACGTAGCCTTGTGTCGCTGCTTTTTATAGGTCTTTATACATTTATCTAACTGGGTGTTTTCATCATTCTGTGCAAGTGTTGCAGCTCCAAAGCTTTTTCTACCGGTTTCCCAATTGGTGGTTGTTTACCGAGTGTGATATTACTGATTTAGCCTGCTCCAGAGCAAGAGAAGATAGAGTCCACTGCTGATAAGGGAAATTAAACATTTCAGTGACATAGCACTTCTCAAAAGTTAGAGTTGGAAAGGATTCTAAAACAAATAAAAAAAGAGGTAGTAAAAGTAGAGCTAAGCACAAAGAAATTCAAACAATTAAACCAATGTTGAGAACATTAAAGTCTCAATAATTTCACCAGCAGATTAAACATTGCAGAAAACAGTAGGTCATAAAGACTACTGGATGATGTTGTTTTTCTTTAGAAAGCTGTGGTGAGTCCGTGTTTTTTGAGTCCTTATTCATCCATTGTCTTCCTGCTTGTATCATCCAGGTAGTCATGCAGATAATTGCAGAGGAGTGATATCTGTCGTGCAGCTCAACAGCATTCTCTACAACAAGAATCTACAGACACACAGTCAGACATCAGTTTTTCCATCAATTCTACATTTTAGATACTCATTTATTTAGTCACAACTGAGTTATTAGTGTATCTATTCATGCCATTGATTTTTTTTTTTGCCAGGTACAATGGACAACGCAGGGAACTGATTTCCTGCTATTGCATTGTTCCATGGTTTCATATATGTCTGTTTATTAACGGTTAAAGATCCATACAAGATCCATTAAGTAGTGACAGAGCTGAATATGCACCATTAGCCCAGTGCCAGAGTTACAAAGACTCGCAATACTCTGGCTCCCATTAAGGGAAAATAACGTTTGGAGCCATGGTGTTGCAAGTCTTTTCTGCATCATAACTAGTCTTTTTTTTTTTTTTTTCGCCTCAGCATCTAATTAAGCGATGTGCGTGTGTTTGCTGACTTTTTCCTGGTTAAAAGTTACATACATGCAATACTTCAACAGCCAGTTATAGCTGCTTGGCTAGTCAATTTAAAACTTTATCAATCTGAGGCCTCCATGGACTATACATTTCAACAACATTAAGTGGACATGGGGTGCTTTCACAGTCTTGTCCAAAACTCCTCAAAAACTGCATTCCATGGTTAACCTTCATGTGAGTTTCTCTCATAGTGTAAAAATACATCTAAAGACTCCTATGGCGGATTTCATTTTGAATGATATTCATGTGTATTTAATTTGCCTCCATTCCTGAGCTTTTTATTGCACTTCTGAAACATCACAGATTTCAAAACACTCTGAGCATTTGAAACGATTGTGACTGAAGATGTTACATCCAATGATTTTAGTATATTGGATATCAAATGTAATGCATGAGAAGTCATATGGACAAAAACTGTAAAATAGACCAAATTACTTTCCAGTTCTTGCCAAGATGACAATCTGTTTTTCTAACAAATAATACAATCTTTCTCCCAAATGTTGAGCTGGGTGTGCACAGCAAGTCCAAAGCATTAAGCTGCAATGGCCTGGGCAGGCACACACACCCATCCACGCACACACACTCAGGGAAAAAATGCATATCAAGACATCATCAGTCACATCACAGAGACAAACAGATAAAGAGAGGCAGAAAACACAGCAGTTTAAATACAGTATTTCTTTGACTGATTTGGCGATCCAAACATTGGATAACTGCTGTTAACTTTTCATCTTATCTTGCAACCCTTCCGTTATTACCCCTATTTATCAAGAAACACATATTTTGTAGTGCGTAATGCTCTGTTATCAGCATGTGCAGTTTGATTTGTCAACACATTTCAACCATCTCCAATAATGCTCACGCAGCCGCGGTAATGACTTACGGGGCCCTCGCAGCAGAAGCGGAGCCATTCCTCTGCTGAAATGTTCCGATAAAATTTACAAAGTGAGCAATAATGGATGAGTAGTTTTTACTAGGTGATTAGGCTAATGTGCTTTTAATTGGCAGGAGGGAGCTTCTTTTGTTAAGGTATGCAGAATTAGTGCAGTAAAGCAGACAGGAGGTGCCGGGCTCCTTGCGTCTCAAACAAATAACACAAAAGACGACATAGAGAACCTACAAGTTCACTAATCATTTTAATTCCTTCTTGGAAATACATTTTTTTTATTGCTCCTATCATCACATTCTCTCTGAACACGTAAATGTCCTCCACATCGCTTTTCTTTTTGTGTGCACACAGCACACTACCTCTCCTCTCTTCTCTTGATTCCATCTAGAGTTCATATTGTTTAATGTTAGCAGCACCAGTTTAATATGCACTTTACCTAATCAGATGGCCTAATCCTATTTACTCTAAAGCTGCATGTGAAGCAGGACCTGCACAGTTATTTAGCTGATCAAGGGGGTATAAGACTGTTGCCCATAGTAGTTAAAGGGGCCTTCCAAAGATCAGACATATTGTCTAAATTTAGTTTGAGGAATGGCAGCGTAAAATAAAAAGGTAAAAACTGTCCTTAGTTTGTACTGGAAATGTTGAAAAACACTGGAACGTACACTTCTTATTAGGTAACTCAATGGCATGTTTGAAAAAAGTAGAAGGAGCTATGTTGGAAATACTTGTTCGCTGAAGTTTAAGTTTCAAATTCATGAATTTCCCCCAAAACATGAAGTGACACACGGCGCTGACGCAGGAGCAAAACAGAGGTTTATGGTCACAGCTAGCCATGGTTTTTTTTAAAGATGCTTGCCAGTTAGTTCAAGCAATCAACACTTGATTATCATACATCACTTTCATGGTTCGTCTTGTGCAGACAGAGAACTTTGTTTTCAGTTCTCCACTTGTTATCTGGTCTCGCATGTTGAATACATACTATGTGCTTATTTAATGTGTGTTTGATTGTATTTTAAATGAGAACTATGTGCATTGTTTGAGCCTCATCAAAAGAGAATGTGTGTGATCAATGGGACAGAAAGTCCATCTATCAATCTATCTATCCATCTATGAGATTACTATTGCAATTGCTCTGCTTTGTGTCTTTCTCATGTGCCAGCACAAACCACTCATTGATATTGTGCCTTCCTGTACCCCCAATAAAAATACAAAATTCTGCTAAATCATCCATACTGTGCTGTATATGACACTGTGAGGAGATATGCAGGTAGTTGTTGCCTGTTTAAAACTCAGGAGTGTATCAATAAGGAACTTCACATTTACTAATATTTTAAACTGGTTGAGTAAGATCCAGTAGTTGTAGACATTTGGTTCCACACAGGTCAGTGACACAGGGCTCACGGTGAGAAGGGCTACATTAGATGGATTAGGTTTGTAGCCAATCACAGCACAGGAGGGCAGGACTATAAAGTATAATCTATAGGGATTACTTCTTGAAAAGAAAACTAAAGCAAACTGAAATGATGTTACTAAACTGTGAAGATGACACTTTCGAGTGCACACACAATTGCCAGAGTATGACTTCCTGTTTACCATCGACTGAAGTAATTTGTTAAAACCCGTCGGATGGACTGCTCAAATCTCTTGGCCTTTTTATTTTGTTCAGCAATGCAAGTTTACACCCAGATCACATTATTTGTGTGTGTACAGTCCATCAGTCCTGATATATGAATGTTTTTCTTAAGAGCTTTATCCTTCAGATAACATAAATTACACAATCAGAGGCTTTCCTTCTCCAGAGAGGCAGATTCATAATTAAAGAAAGAGAATTACATCACAAACACTGTGAGCTGGAAACACAACTCACACAGCCACTGAATATGTGATGTGGTTCAGGCTTTAATCCACTGAGCAGCCAGGAACGTCCCTGTGATGACCCAATGCCCACACTAAGCAAGAATGGATGAGTGGTTTTCACTGGGTGATTAGGATAATGGGACTTTAATTGGAAGAAAGGAGCTGATACTGTTCAGCTTTGTAGATTTTAAAGGTAAAAGTCGAGGAATTCTATACATAGAGGGTCAATATGTAGACACTAATATTTCATATCAGATCATTTAAGAATGGGAAACCCAATTTGAAATGTTAATTTTTAACTTCATTTTCAAGATATGTAGGTCTGCTGTGACTCCTGAGGTAGAATGGTTAATTTACTTGCTCAGAAGATCTTTAGTTCAATTCCCGGCTCCTCCAGTGGTCATGTCAAAGTGTCCTTTGGCATGATGTTGACCCGAAATTGCTCCCAAAGGATGTGCAATCAGTGTCTGTGAAGTGTGTGAGAATGTGAATTAGATTCAATGCTGCTAAGTGGGCACATTTTATAGCAGCCTTCACCACAGTATTTGAATGCGTGTGTGAATGGAGTGAATGTACATCAGAGGTTCCCAACCTTTCCCCCCCCTACTTATACAGTATCTCAGACAAGCTGAGGACCCAGGACCCACATGGAAAAAATGTGATACATTGCTTTCAAAAAACCTGAAATCCCATTAGAATATGCCTACATACTTGTTCTTACCAAAATATCTGTGTAGCAATTTACCCGTACTGTTTTAACATGATTTTATTAGTGCAAATCTAATTTTGACAACCTCAGAGCCTCACCTAAGCCCCCACAATGCAACTTGACTGCTAAGAGTCTGACTCTTCCCTGTGTTATAGAATCCAATACACATTAAGCTGATTAGGCCAAACAACTCGTTTTAATATCAGTTAATGTAAAATTGGGAATGTAAGTCACAACAGTATTTAAGACATAGTCGGTATTGTGGGGTCTCCCAGGAGGGAAAATAACTGTCTTCCTGCTTGACAATTTCAATTGTGTTAAGTAAATTCCTCATTGTGCGGTTTCTGTGCAGCTGTGTAGTTCTTTTAATATCATCTATTTTGGCCATTTGGAAGTACAGTACAGAAGTTGAGCTTTCAAGGTATGGTAACTTTGATAGTTGTGAAGTAAAGACCCAGCCTGTGACCAATTTACCTAGAGTTGCACTGCCCACCTTCGCTGGTCACTTGTCTTTATTTGGGGCATCTTTTTCATCAAACTCAACCAACGTTTCCTTTAAATGCAAGACTATGACTTAATAAGGAAGAAAAGCTGTTTAAAAGTGATGCCAGCCTGGTCTGCAGTGAATCCTAGAAATCTTTGCACAGTCAAGCTGCCACTTGGACACAATTAATTCGGTGCAAGTTCTCAAACTTGTCAGGTTGCTTGCATTGGTGATAGTAGCGACTGCACTTACGGCCATGACGGCTCATGTTTCACCATTTTATACTGGTATTAGGCGCAGTGGTAAATGAGATTCAGTCAACTCTAAGGATCCAACCTGCCCTTGTAATTTTTTTATTCTCTTTTGACCGAGGAGTCCTGCACACACAGTAAAAATCAAACAAAACTCATCACTAAAATGTAAGGCTGTTTTAAATGGCTAAACTGCAGGCGCCCCTAGAATACCTATGACAAATGAACTTTCATCCTGAAACCTACATATTAATTTTTTGCACATTTTTTAGACTTCGATTGTATAACAAGTAAAAGAATAAAATACAGAATAACCAAGAACAAATACATTGATCTGCTTTTTAAGAAATTAGGCTGATGTGATATGTTTTTCTTTTCTTGGCAGCAAAACAGAACTAATAGCACAGTGCTGTTGAAATAACCTGTGGATCACACAAGCCAGAGGCCCAAAGCAATAATAAGATAAACATCAGCCGACACAGAGAGGACAAGACAAACAGCGGAGGGAAGGGAGGGAACAGTGAGGAAGAAGGGCATGAAAAGGCAAAGGAGAGGTGGTGGATGTTGCTTTTTTAAAGGCCAGCTGTAATTTAGTTGTGAATAGAAGTACTGGTAGCGCTACTGTTTATGTTAATGTTTTATACCTTTAATTGACAAAAAAACAATTATCTACAACTGGGTTGGAATGCAGACCTGAAGAGAAAACCAATCAAACTAATCAAACCAAAGAGGCTTCTTTCATTTCTGAGTCTTTGAGAACAGATAAGGTAGGCGTAAGGCGTTCATGACGTCATTATCTGTATCTGTTCAACCTAAAAATGATCTGTATCTGTATTTAAATATACAACCAGAAGTGGGCATGGTTCTACTGGAAGTGGGATTTTTAAAGCTTTCTTGCAACAGTTATCATGAAGTAGAACAGACGTAACTGTTACAAGTGAAAATCATTTATTTAATTCTCAAACTGTGGTACGAGTACCACTGGCGGTACACATGATCCTTCTTGTTGTAGACTGGGAGTCTCTCATATGGTAGTTTCTGATTTTTTTTTAGTTGTTTAAAATAAAGCAGAGGAAGCAAATATGGGAAATATTATAAAGAAAAGTGCGGTGGATCAACGAGCAGCACAGCAGAAATAGAAGTCAAAGACAGTGAACGCAGCACAAGTGCAAGAGGCGACATTAGCAGTGTCATTGACGCTTCAGCACCCACTAGCAACAAACAACGCGAAAAAGTAAGAACATATGACTGGAGTTACATCCAGTTTAGATTCCTTTGGAGTGGCATAGAGATTGAGCCTAGGCCGCAGTGTGCTGTCTGTAACCCAGGTTAATTAAATTGAATTAGATATTAGCCCTCTATTTTTTTTTTCTTTTGGGAGGGGAGTGACCTCAGTGAACCTCCATAAACATCCGGTTCACGAGGTCACTTCCCCTCACCTCATCTCATCGCATGTTGCAGAGACAGAATTGTTTGGTTGCCCAAGACGGGACAACGAGTTTATGATTTACACAGCGGTCAGGTTTTTTGTGTATGAACCTTACACCGTGGAGATGGCGAGCTAAAACCTACGAGATCTACCCTGTCTACAAGTTGGTAGGATCTAAAAAGACATTCGAACACAGATCGAAAGACATTGACTTTTTTTTGTTTTTTTTGATGGACTCAAGAAGCGTTTTTTGATTAAGAGGATATTTATGTTGGTTGTTTGAACTTATTGTTTTGTTATATTGGAAGTATTTGTTATGTGAAATACAATAATTATTATTTAAATTGACCTGTGTTTGGATTTTGTTGGTATTCACATTTGAGCTCCTCTTATCTTATTTCTTCCTAATTTAAATTTGACTTAAATGCACAATTAGCCCACATGCTACATGTCCATATTAAATAGTAAGCATATCAGGAATAAAATGATGCCCTGTGTAAACCTTATATGTAGTTAAATAGCCCAACGCTACTGTATTTCAATGTTAGCCATTATGATTGTACTTGGAGAGCCAAATATTTTCAGTGGTGGTACTCACTGTGAAAAGTTTGGGAACCTCTGCATTAGTTGAAAGGAAGTCATGTTAATGCAGTTTTGCTTTCAAAGCATTCAAATGTATTCCCTACTGGCATATAAATAATTATGAAACCTATTTCTACCTCCTCATAATGTAATTTAGTCTGTTTCTTTCTCTCTTGCTCATTATATTTTTTTTTTAACTAAAGTTTGATGAACTGTCTGAACTATAGTATGGCTTTACAGCCTAAGTTGATGAAAATTGACTGAGATACAAGGTATAACTATAGGCTGTATATAACATTTGCAGTCTATGGGTATAACAAGTTGACACACCAAGCTTTCATCCACCAGTGCCTGCCTGCAGTAGCCTTTGCCTCTCTCCTCCTCAAAGGATATGTACTCATAGAACTGGAGTTACATCCAGTAACTAGTTTACCTGAGTAAAAAAGACAATCTTTAAATTCAACTATATCTGTTTTTTAAGGAGAAAAAACTACCACAGTCAAAAAAAACTAAATGTTCTTAGCTTAATTCGTATGCATAGTTTGCAGGGATTTAAAGAAGTTCACCTGCCGGATACAAGGCTTTCACTGCTGAACTATTAATGAATCCTCCCCCATTACGAGACAGTGAAAGACGGCTACACGGCTGGTGTGCAGGCCGCTGCCTGTGAGTAGAGAGACGAGCTCATTCATTCATTCTTTCGCAGCAAGCTTGACCATGTTTACAGTGGTAACATAAGAGCATAAGAGCTGCATGATAGCTTGAAACTCTTGAGTTACACAACCAATTCAGCGTGCAGCTATATGATACTAATGACGAGACAATAAACCTGAGTTGAGCACTGAGGCTTATAGCGTGTATGCATGAAGCCTGAATAATTATTTTGCCGCTGAAAGTCATTTGTGATAGGCTTAGCAAAAATCAGCACTTAAAATGAACCATTAGTGGATCTCTGAAGATGCCCTTGACTCAGTGCTATGCTGTTAGCTCCACGCTAACATTGATAACTTTGATGTTGCAAGTGGGTTAGAATTAAAATGCTTCCAAGTTAAAATTGTCAAATTCTAAAATGTTAGTAAACACATATATTGTAATTAACACTTAGGCTAATTCATAGTCCTAAGTGCACCAGAAGAAAAGAATCAAAGAAAGCATCGGTGACATCACCGACACTTGATTTCTATAATGTAACATTCATTAGGTTCAATTTCTTTATTTTGACACGTTGCTAACACTCGTTTCCTGTCCTTCAACTAGCAATAATTTAGGTTTGACTTCATTGTCCAAAAAAGATGGTCACGTGTCAAATAAATTTGCAGCAAAAAACTAAATGAACATGATGAAAGCTTGTAGAAAAGGGAGCAATTTGCAGAGCAGCATGAACTGAAAGATTGGAAATAAGAGGTGTATGGGTGTGCTTTGCTGAAAGTCTTATGGTGTAGTGCGTGAGGTGATAATGATGGCGTGGGAATAAGTAAATATCCATGTCTCCTTCTTCCTGGCAGAGAAATAACTATTTTTACTCTGACTTTCACCAAAGCAGGAAAGATATGTGTGTGTGTGTGTGTGTGTGTGTGTGTGTGCCTTATGGGGCTATACCTACCCGGGGAGTAATGGGATTTCTGCCTTTGTGTCAGAGAGAAAGAGCAATTTTATGGTTTCGCCCTTTACTGCCACCACTAGTGGGCTACTTGGTGGTTGAAATACCATATTGGTCCGAATATAAGACGACCCTGATTATAAGACAACCCCCGTTTTTCAACACTCATATTTAGAAAAAAAGATTTGCAGACCAGATCTTGTTTTTATAAAGAACTTTTTTTTAAAGAACTTCATTTTATTTGAAAATAACAATATTAAAAACACATTAAATTAAACACCTGTTGTATTAATAATTATAATAATAATTAACATACCGCATTTATCGGTATAGGCCTACGGCACTTTTCAAAACAAAGTGTTTCACAAGGGCAAACTATGTACAGTATGATTCAACATTAAAATCAATTAACAATCAAACAATATTATCAACATGTTTTTAACATTTTTAAATAACAGAGGAAATACAGGCAACGTTTTTAAGTAAACTACCGCTAAACTAAAACTCGCCAAACTTCTCCGATGTCTCCTCTCTATTCCACACACACACACACACACACACACACACACACTCTGCCCCGTTGTGTTCACTCTCGCTCTCATCGCTCCCCAATATTAAAAACACATTGAATTAAACACCTGTTGTTGTAATAATGATAACAATAATAAACGTAGGCCTATTTATTGTTATATGCTACGGCAGAGAAAATACAGGCCACATCTTTAACTAAACTAAAGCTTGCCAAACTTCTCCTCCGATGTCTCCTATACTCACGTCCTCCGCCCCGCTGTGTTCGCTCTCACTGTCATCGCTCCCCTGCTCCTCCCAGAGCGCATCATGTGTATTGACATTTAAAGGGACAAGCGAACAATTAGAGCTGTGCTCTGAATACTAGACCCCGAATATAAGACGACCCAACTGTTTCTGACCTATTTCGATGGGGAAAAAGGCCGTCTTATATTCGGACCAATACGGTATAACTGTGTGGGGGAACAACGTCTTTGTGTGTGTGTGATTTCCCCAAACTACTCTTTGTTATTCTATATTTGTGCCAGCTAGCATGTCTATGCTGATGTATGTGTTTGTTTGTGTAAGGGTCGCTGATACTGGTTGATATGAGCACCCCATGTATAGTCCTCCAGGCGGGTGGCACTGGTTCAAGTCCAACCTGTGGCTTCATTCACGCAAGTCATTCCCCACTCTCCCCGATTTCTTAGTTTGTGCATTGTCCTGTCTCTAAAATAAAGGCCCAAAAAGACCCCGAACAACCATTAAAAATGTGTTTGTGTTTTAGTATGTGTGTCTGTGTCCTACACACTCACACTCAATTAATTAAAGGCATCCAGGAAGACATACAAACATGGAGGACTTTGCTGTGAACTTTGCTGAGATAATTATTGTATTAAAGGGCCAGTGTGGGAAAAATGCATTAAGAGGTGGGCTTAATGGCGAACGCTGTTGTACGCTGGATTACTGTACAAGAACAGGCGCCTACGTCCTCCTTCCTCTGCAGTTGTTATTTATCACTCTGAGCTTCAACAATGAATGAGTTTCTTCTCTCTTTTCCTTCGGGCTCAACTGGCTGTGAATGTTTTCAGTGTGAGTTAACTCACTCAGCTCTCCAAGAGCAATTACTTAGACTTGGTAGCTGCACCCTGGATCAGCCTTTAGCTGTGCATGCTTGTGTGTGTGTGTTGGAAAGCGACATCCTCAGTTTTTCAAACTCTGCCTTGCTAGGCTCCTGAACGGTGCAATCTAAATCACAACCATTAATGTATCACATTCTGTATTAGTCACAGAGAGCCTTGTTCTATTATTTGAATGGACTCTGAACAGCTTTAAAGCAACGATATGAAACTTTCCACCTTGAAGTAGTTTCAAAGGTCAATTTCATGGTACAATAAATTTAAACAGGGAGAATGTATGTCCACAGCTTTGCCAGATCCCCTGTTTACTGCAATGCATGTAACTTTGGCAGGTAGCCGAGATCATCTCCCGAGAAGTGCATATGTCTTGACAGCATTAGGTCACACACCACCCTTCAGTTGTAAAAATAGTCCAGTTAGCCTGTCTCTGTACTGTTTGATACAATGACTGAGGCTAAGAGGAAGAGGCCCTCTCCAATGAAGCCCTTTATAGCCACAGCCCACAGACATTATGGTAAGAGTTGGATACACATACTCATCATCCAAACAGTTTGCAAACAGCGGGCTTGCTTGGGAGCAACTTGGGGTTAAGTGTCTTTCCCATGGACACATTGGACATGTGGCTGCAGGAGCTGGGGATTGAACTCTATCAACTGAACCACAGTCACCCCCAACTGTGCAGACACCATGGATGTATTAAGGCTGCTACTGGCAAGTATTGTTTTGGAGCCACATAGAACTCCTTTCCGCCCAGAAGTCTCTCATTTAACATGGTAAAAGACAAAGGTTATTGATGTAATAGAGTGCTTTAGAACAGATTAAATACTGACACATTCTTTTCAGCAAGCCTAGTCACCAAAACAAAAAAAGACAGCTAAGGTCTTCACTGAAATTCGGGTACTCATCTCTTTCAGGTCAGGAAATCCATCTACATGACAGCGCAGACAGATCCCATTCAGCTCTTGACAAAATAGCAAAGACATTTCCCTCTGTGTTCCTTTAATAACCCACTTCCATTTCCACTTCTATTTCCCTTAAAGCGAACACTTGACTAGAGGCATCACTCAGTGGGTGTAAATCAAGTTTCGGACGCAGCGTGTTACATGTGTCTGCACAGATCAGGTCACTGCTCAACCTAGAGGAACTCATCTCAACTAAATGTCATGTCTGCTGGTGTGGAAATGATAGTGAAGGAAAAGCAAGTGCAGCCATTATAGACAGAGACTGATTTAAGTGAGCTCTACTGTGATTCTGCCTTTTCTCAAAAAGGTATTTTTGACGAGGAAAAAAGGACAAATCAAAAGAAGATTTTGGATCAGTATCTTGTGGCTTACAAATGTCATCTGAGTAATGATAGTCTAATGAGATCAGCTCTTTATTAACTAACTAGAATACATTGTTTTATACTTTCAAATGCGAAGCCAGAAGCACTTTTGAATGGAACACCAAACAATTAGCAACCTAACCTGAAGTTTGTTTCTTGTATCATAAAAATTTAAGAAATCAAGAACAATAACTGATTGACAAAAGATATTCCAGAGATGTTCAGAGACAACTTTTACTCACCGCAAATGCTTTCAGTTCCCACATTTCTAACTTGGCGACGACTACCTACCGAACTGATATAACCCAGGCCGCCCATAAGAGGGGTTAAAGGGGAAAGCTTTCTGGGGCCCAGTCTCATGAGGAGGGTCCATGGAGGTTAGCAAAAAAAAAAACATGGTCCATTCTAATTTTACCCTAAAATGACCACATTTTATTTTACACCTAAAAACTCACCATTACCACTTAAAGCAAGAAAAACAGACATTATATTTGAGGTTGCATCAGTAAGATGTAACCTGTTTCAATATATAAACCTAACCCTAACCCTCTTCTTATGAGCCTTTTTTTTGTGGTAATATTACCCACATAAGCGGACCCAGAGGAAGCTAATGTTAGCCAGGAGGCTAGCTCTAACACTACTGATCGACACTATCCAGGGAGGGCCCATTAAAGTCCCAGTGAATGGCCCAGTCAGATATTTCTGTGGGCAGGCCTGCTGATAACAATGCCACAGTCTAAAAACAAATTTAAATTACCCACATTTTGGTCTAGACATGTTTCATTCAGATGTATACATCAGGCTAAAGCATGCAGTCTTTTTTTTAAATAATGTATTCTTCTATTCTAATCTCGAACTCCTCAAAAGAATCTTGCGTTTGTGTCAGAAAAAGTCCTTCACCTCCTCTTCCTATCAGTTGTTGCAAAGTACCACATTAATTATGTAATGATGAGCAAAAACTAGGATAAAACAGCATTCATAAGGGGTTTGGAATCAAACATATAAGGCTAAATGTGTGTGCTTAGAGGAATGAATTTGAGGCTTTTTCAAGGTTTTTATTAAAGATTTATTTTTGGGCTTTTTATGCCTTTATTGGAGAGAAAGGACAGTAGATAGAGTCGGAAATCAGGGAGAGAGAGGGTGGAGAATGACATTCAGGATAGGAGCCACGGGTCCGGTTGGAACCCATGCCACATGCCTGGAAGACTGAAGCCTCTGTTCATGTGCCGTACACACTAACCACATCGCACCAGCGCCCCGCTATATTTTTACATTATTCAAGTAACATTTTTCACAGCTGTGTGAGTGCCTGGATGTAAAATCCTGATTATTTTTTGGCCCTTGCCTTTTTAGCTTTTGAGGGCACATACACTTTCAGTACGGCTCCTCTGAAGCATTTTATAAATGGTGTTCCAGATCTGTCAACTGGTCTGAGGGTGATGAGTGTTTCAGATGGGTGTCACTCATACAGATGTCAGCCGACTGGATGACATGGCTGTGACAGTTCATTAGCTCATCTGTACGTGTGTCTTTCTGCCTGTCTCACCTTCCTGACATGGAACTATGTGTACTCTCCCTTTCTTGGCCTTCGGTGTCAACGCTACATCTTTCCCACTTGGCTAAGCTGTCACTCATGTTGTAGCATTGTCTCAACGTGTATGAGAGGGGATTGGGCGTCATGTTGTACGCAGCAGTTGTTCACGTAAATCAGCATCAATCCTCATTAGCTGTAATTATAGTGGAGTAGCTGTGATGTCGACTGAAAATGGTGATGGAGTGATGTGGAGACAAAATTATGTGCAGTGCTGTCCAGTATGAGTTAAATATTATACAACAACAAATTATGGACACATTTCTCCTCAGTGCTTAAGGAATACAGTTCATGATCAAGTTTGCACACATGCTGTCAATATATTGAAATAAATATGTCAACTAACGTGATCCTTTTTGATTGATAAATCTGAAAGGTGGCCTTTTACGCTGATTCCCATTTTAAAACTTACCACTTGGAAGACTATAGCCTCCATACATGGGGCGCAAGCACTAACCACTGCACAACTAGCGCCCCTTACATCAGTTTTTAAATTGAGTAAAAGTTATGTTGATGATGATGAGGATAATAATGAGCCTGCATAAATAGTTAAACAATTATTTGGGATCAGAGGACAGTTGCAAAATGCCCCAGGATTTACGAAGCCCAATCAGGCCCGATAAAAAAAAAAATAAAGAAATATAAAAGCACTTCTAATCTTGTAATTCTTTGTTCTCTGTTCAGTATTGCATTGGCCTGCTTCTCCGAGGTCTGAGCCACTGTTTGATTAAAAAGCCCCCCCAGAAGCTGATTAGATCATTGCCCCTCTATCCCTTCTTCCATAAATAGCATGTTCAATCACCTCAGTGTTTTCATCCTCAGCCATTGGCAGATTAGCCCAGGGCTCCCAGTCTGTGATTATGGCCACCTTCAAAATGAATCTCCACTAATCATGTTAGCAGAAGCCAGTGACCCACTGCTGCAGAAAAGCAAATGGCTGAAGGCTTGGAAAGCAGAGGTCCTAAATTTTATTCAGGAAACATATGATTACGGGAGCAAAAAAAGGAAATTCCAATCTATGGAGTTGAAAGAATAGGAGGGGAAAAAACAGAAATAGAAAATGGACCAAAGAAACTGCAGTATTTAATGTAACTGATACCAAATATGGTATCCTGCTATGTCGAAGTGGAAACGCTCAACTTAAATCGAATCAATTGTAAAATCAGCACACAAATGAGGAAAAAGGAACATCATTACATTTTTGGAACAGCCTACGTATGGTCCTTTTTCAGGATGTCATGGATACAACATACTGTATGTGGCTGTTGTGTGAATAAAGCCCATATGTTAGCTAATAGTTTCCTATTTTTATATCAACACCCGTTAGAGAAACATTCAATTTATTTATTGTCTTGGCAACCTGAGGCTTATGTGTTAGTGTGCCTCTTTGGGGCATATGTACTAAAACCCAAAGCTTAGATTATTAAGTGTACAATATTTTCACTACTTAGTCACCTTATTCTGAGAAGTTAATAGTGTAGAAACTCTCTATGACAGTGCAAATAAAGAAATAATAATATAATTTTATATTAATATATGATATTAATCTTAGTGAAAAACTATTTATATATGGATGTTATTGTTGAAAATCAGGATATTGACAGATATGAGGACTTGGGAAACCAAGCTGAAATGAGTTGATTGTTAGCAGACTATTGAGAGAGACTATTCCTGTCAGATGCCAGGATCTAAAAAGAACGACTCGGAAGGTTTGAATGATGCAATTAAGTCCACTATATGACACGATAATGATCATTTTTTGGCCTTTGTTTCAATGCTCCCTGAAGTTCGAGACAATCACAATAAAAAAACAACATAACAAGCAGTTTAATTACATGCACAGAGATTGCACCGGTCTGTTGCATATAGACTGGTCGCAGTATATAAATGTCCCCACCCCCTTCTGCTTGCTCGTGGTGAATTTTCCTGAATATTTCCCGCTGCATTATCACATGCACCCCCGTTTAAGCAAAATACTTGGGGTCAGGCAGGAAAAACTCTGGTTAAAGTTGCAGTGAAAAATCTGTCTGTTTGCTTTCACAAATTGCAGTTCACCCTGAAAGGGCATTACAGGAAGAGTGATATTCCTTTTTGTCCGTGTGTAAATCAAACAAGGTAAATTACATTTAAGTTTGTGGGTAGGTCAAACCAAAATACACAGCTCACCGCTGCTTAATGCTTCTCAATGTTCAGCAACTACTTTTTATGTTTGTGCAATTTTGGGATAGTCAGGTAGGAAACAATAGATATATCACACAAAAGCACAAGCCACAGAGCCATGGGAACTTCTGAGTTGGCTGATTAATTACTAGTTTTACCCTAACCCTAACCCTACACCTAACCCTTCACATAACAGATGCCTCTTCATCGTTTTATTTATGTAAAACTTTTAATTACTGCAGTTTTAACAGATGAGTTTAAACAGCAGAGACTGCTTAATCCTCTTGTCCCACTAACTTGCCAAATGAGCCGGCAGTGTGCCATTGAGTCTGTCGGCCAATGGAAATCTCCTTCCTTGTCCATACATGACAGATTTTTAATCAGTTCAGTGTTGCTAACCCTGCGTGTTGGCAGGGTGGCCCAGGGGTTCCTGCTCTGTGCCTTCAGATAGCTGCCTTCAAAGTGTAGCTAATTGTGTTAGCGCAGACTGCTAATGCACTGCTTTTAATGTGAATAGCCAGCTTCACTGAATCATAACTGTTAGGCCTAATTACCAAAGGAGGGGAGGCGATATTTCACCTTGATAGCGGCACTAGGGCTGCCAGCTTTGGCAAGAAAATACCTCACCTGAACTGCCATAAAGAGAAAGTGAGAGGAGACTGAGAGTCAATTTCATGTAACTGTAAAACATATTGAACTATATGCTCCGTCAATTTTGTTTATCCTACACCCAAGGAAAAAAAACACAGAATGTTTAAACCAAATTGAGCGTCACACAGAGAAAGAATGGATTATAGAGGAGAGAGGGTGAACACACTGAGTCATCTCTCTACATATCATTGATCAAAATGCTGCAATTTCATGTTTAATAAGTGCCTTGGATATGAAGAAATGGCTACTGCAGGGAAACAAGTTAATGCTTAAATTACTGTAACCACAGATGAGCTGTAAAAACAGCACTCCTGTTGTTTGCCCTGTGCACGTCAATGACATAGATAATGTCTTTAAGGTAAGCACCTCTGTGTCAAGGTGACAAAGTTCCAATATTCTGCAACCTGTTGCACCAGCTTGACATGAGTTCACATGTGTAACTGTGATGACAACAGACACTGTGTCATATACCTAGTTTACATTAAGGCTGGACAGAGCTAAGCAAAGAGGAATGATATGGGTAGCAGTTGGTCCCCAGAGGATCTAGAAGCAGAAATAGATGCACATTAAATATCTATATTGGTCTTTTACAAAAAGGAATGGAGTTTAAATTACGTCTGTGAGGGTATAGGATGTGGTAGATGTATGATTAGAGATAAAACAATATATTAAAAAGAACAAATTTTACTGGTTATATTGTAAGGCTGTCCCATCTGTCAAACTATCCTGTTATAACACTTTAATGAAATGAGATATTAACCAATGTTTACACAAGTCTTTAAAGTAATGGCACATAGAAGACAATCAGTATGCACACATTTCAGTGTTAAAAAAAGTATGGAGAGTTGAGTTAATAGGGAATTGAGCTTTAGGTTGAGTATGTAGTACATCTGTGTAGTGGCTAACTTGTTTGTTAGGGTGACCATACATCATGTTTACATGGACGGGAAGGCCCTGCATATAAAGCTGTTTTAGTCAAGGACTAGAGAAAAGAAAACTAACATGGTTTCATGCTGGTGCTCAAGGGCGACATCTACAACTCCATGTTATGGTTGAACATGTATTGAGTGTTGTAAGAAGTAAAGGGCAAAATAAAAAAGGCCATCTAGTGAGAAACTCTAGCAGCCTTTCAACAGCTGCGGTTGAGCTAGCACATCTAGCATGTTTCGCTGTTGGCATGGTTTATGTGTCAGCCCAGGTTTTTTATAAATTGAAAGAACATTTGAATATTTGTGACACTATCCCTTTTCTTACCCAAGTTAGATAATGAAGTACAGGGAAACTAGACTCACTGGACATGAACATTTATGACTCACTTTAAAAACAATAACATGAGAGACGACTATTATTATTATGAAACGTTTTGTTTGAGATTGCAGGAAAGCACTCATATAAACTGATATATAATGGACCTAATATGGAGCTCATTGTTTGTTATGGCTTTGTATCAGCAAATAATGGAGGATAATAAAAAAGGACCGCAAACTCACACTACATCCACTTTAAAATAGGATAAATGAAGCAGCACGGGGGGCTTTGAGATTTGTATGATTGTTGTGTCTGTAACTGCTTTGCTTCTCTTGTTTATGTACAGTAATTAGGCGTTATCGGAGCGCAGGTACTTTTTAATATCTCGAGGAACAATTGGAACCCTCCATCTTTAATTGATTCCCCACTGCAGGAACTAGGAACTATTTAGGATCCAAGAACCTCATTGAGAGGAACCTTGTAAGTTCCCGCTTCAGGTACTTTCCCAGCACCATGGCAGAGTGAATGCAGACGGAAAATAAGGTGGTAGTGGTGTTTAGTTCTCAGGGAACCCCCTAGCCAAGTGGATAGTTCCTCTTCAAAAAGTCCCCAGAAAGGGTTTGGTCCAAAAACACCTATTTCAATATATTGTTTTCTACAGCTGCACTGAAACAATATCTAGGAACTGTGTTCAAAAGGCAGGAGGTATTTTCTTTTTTATCCCTACCCTTAAATGTCAGCAAATGTGACCGCTGTAATGGTGTAATAAATATGAAAGCAGGCTTATATTACATCTTTTGTAAGTGTGCATCTATTTTACAAATATTGCATTTGGCACATATTAGCAATTGTGTACAGCTACAAATGAGTAAAATTATGCCAAGGTCAGACAACCATGGAGAGCATTTCCTTCAGCAGTTAAGTAATTGCGTCTGCATTGCATCATGGTACTGACAGGTATTGACTTTGTACTAATCTAATTTGGAGCCCAATGCAAACGATCTGACGGAGGCACATGAAGGGGGGGGAGACTTGATCATAGAGTGAAACCTTGTAACTTCAACATTGAGGGTCATGCAAGAACCAGTTTTTGCAATTTGAAATCATTCTTTCGTAAAAAAAAAGAAAAAAAAAAAAATGAAATTTAATAGAGGTTGAGAATGAATTATATGAACAGCTCTAAAGAACTGTTTTCTTTTTCTGATTTGCTGTTTTACTATGCCATTGGACAAGGTTATTTTTTACATTTTAAATATTATATTTTTAAAATTGTAATCTATTTTTCCCTCCAATTATGTTAACAGTCAATTTTCTCTGTCTCTGAGTAACCCCTCGCCCAGGTGGTGACACTCCCACAGGTACAGGTGTTTGTTCTGCCCTCTGAGTCTGCCTTCTCACCGTGAACAATTGGGCATGGTGCAAGAAAGCCCAACCACCCAGTCTCTACAGAAAACCTTATAATGCTCACAATTGCAGGGAGACCCTTCATTACACAGTTTCCAGATTACTTGAAATTAATATATCTGATGAGTAAACAGTCCACATTGACCTAATGTTGACTTCATGATTATTTTGATTGATGTTTGGAAGTCTGATGCAGGATTTTACATATTGATCACAGTAAGTGCAAGGTATTGATTACTGTGTTTCTCCAACATGGTTGATAGTGACCTCTGTGACATTCTGCACTTAAGAGTCGTCTGTTCCTTTACAGTAATCCTTCATTTCTCTGTCAGATACTTTCTGTAGCACGACTGCTTCTACCCCTGTCACTCCTCCACTTCTACTCCTTTTCCTTTAAAAAATAAATCCTACTTTAACAGAATTATTTTTCCCCCGTTTTCACTCAAACTGTGCCCTCCTTTTCCACACTTCACCTCTTTCAATTTTTAATTTCATATTCAGTCGAACCTTCTGAGGTTTTATTTTTCATGGTAATTGTAAAAATCCACTCAAAGCGAACTTTCCACTCGGCCCCTTGCTACTGGAACAATCATTACAACACATGACCGAATACCATGTTGCCACCTGACACTGAAATTACCATTGCGTAATGTTTTATTTAAGTAATTTGTGACCCAATCATGACCTCATGGCACTCTCCATACACTTCCTCTCCCTTGCTCTGAATTTAAAATGACCTGGCCACTTGCCAACCTCGCCCAAATGCACTCTGCTCTCACTCTCCTCCATCAAGTTAATAGAACACAGTCTTTACTGCTTAGCTTGACCCATAACTAATTTTCTTCAATAGCTCGTTCTATTTCCTCCATGTCCCTTCAGCTGCTCAGAGTCCCCTCCATATTTAATGCAGCATGGCCCCTTACTGGAGTTATCTTGACTCATAACCGTTCACTTGCTCTCTTGCTTAACTCCGTTGCATGCTCGATCACGCTGTGGTGATACCTCTACCTGGCTTTCTGTGTCTATGTCATAGACTGTAAATATTAATGGATCAAGCCTGAGTGACTGCATGTGTATGTGACTTCCGGTGCTTCTGCAGCCAGCCAAGTGGGCACTTGGCGAACTGCAGGATTTTGCACATCCGCATTGCTTTCATTTGTCAACACCGGAGGTTGCCGCTTGGTCTGCGTCTTTAACTTAGCAAGGTGTGGCAAAGGCAGTACATGTCAACTAATTCTATCTGTGCAACAACATAGTCATGTTTTGTGAGTCATGTTCTGCCTTCTGTTGGGTCTAATATCGGTCAGAATAAAGACGGTGTTGGATTCAGTTTACAGTGGATGGACTTGTTAAGGAGTACAAGGTTTAGGTTATTCCATACCAGGTAGTCAGAAAAACCTTCACTTAAAGGCAGAATGTGTGTGATATCTGTACTCTTTTGTAAAAATGTTTCTTTCATCAATTGAAAATGTTTTTTTCCCTTAAAGCCTATGGATGAACTTACATTGCTACCATCTACAACCCTTGTAGAGAAACATTTTAGAGTAAGATGGACTTCTGTATTTATTTGTACTCAAGCATGAGACAACAATTGCGTATGCACGTCTCTCAAGAGAACCTCAGTCTGCTGCCAAACGTAGAGTGCTGTAAGCATGCTATCTGTGTACGTGGGAGAGACGCTATTATGCCTGTTGAAAGTTTGAGATCAACTTTGAAACTACCATTTTAAGATGACAGTTACATATTGTTTCTGAGCACTATTAGAAAGAGGTCTCAGTTTCACTCTGCATACGTATGTGCTGTTGCTGAAGGTTACTAACCACACATGCTCTACGCCTTGCTATCACCCCCAGGGCCCATAAAACCTCTCGCTGTGAGAGAAAATTAGTTTACCTTCAATTAGCATATTACTCCAATTAGCACGTTACCCTTCACCCCATTATCTCTAAAGTCTAATGAACAAAGGCTAATTAGAAATTAATCCGCAATTTTTTTCCCTTTTCTACGACCTTCGAATGCTAATACAGGATAAGACAGATTCTGTAAGGAAGAATGAATCATTAATTCTTTCAAAGTAAGAAAGTGTTATCTCTCGGCCTAGTATAAATTAGACAACAAAGCTAAATGTCATATTTAAAAGATTACCAAATTATGAGAAGCAAAAATTGCCACGGTTGGAAGTAAGATCTAAATTTCATCATATTTTAAAGGGATCATAAAATAACCAGGTCTTGAAGTGAACTTCAGACTGATAAAAGTCTGAACGTTTTTGATCTGAGATGGTTTAATTGGCTTATTGTGCAATGAGACACCTCTCTGAAGTCCCCTTAGACTATACATACCAAAGAAGACACTGAACTTATCTCAGTGAAATATTGACCGTATAAACTTATTTTCCCCCTTATGAAATAATCAACTTTGTGGACAAAGCTATTAGGAGAAAACTCTAGCAGCTGCTCCACTGGCCAGCAGATTCAGTTTTTATGGAGCCGTCTGGTTTATGAAGCTGTTAGGTCTTGTTTATTTTATAGCTGACAGGAAAGAAATAGGCTTTTGTTGACCTGACTGTGTAATTAAATGCTAATTAGAAAATGGCACATAAAAAGCCTCTGTATGAAAAGGTGCTGACACATTTTGGAGGGATAATTATTGTTGGTGTTGCAGTAAAGCGGGGTTTAGTCGAGACCAAAGGGCCTTCATTTCCGTAACTCACTACTTTAAAAATGTTGCTGTTCAGTTGCAAATCAGAGGTTTAGAAAAGATTCAGATTAAAGGTCAAAAAAAGCCTCACAACTCAACAACAAATGTATCATTTGGATAGCATCCTGCTGTAGGCATTTCCTTTTCTTTTAAAGATTGTCCATTTGTCATTGATTCGGTTTCATTGAAGATAACACAGATACAGAGAGACTGGAAGTTAAGTTTGATTGAGGGGGTTGACATCCTGGTATGGCGGCAGACAATTTGGATGAAATCTGAAAACTAGAAGGAATATCTTGTCTGTGTTTGTCAGTTCTTCACATATCTTGGGAACCATTCCCCCATCTTTAATACTGCTGATGCATTGATCTGCATCCACTGAATTTAGTGTAGACTCTGAAGATGTTTGCATGACAAATCCTAAAGATTTCATCTAATAAATATTTACCTATCAAGTACTTCAGCCATGTGGAAGGATTGCTTTAACTATAGATTATATTACAGCGTTTCTTGGTCTCCTTGTTGGGAATTTAAGCTGGAATACCCCATGACTGGCTCTGACATATTATGCTGGTGACGTCCTTTGGAGCAAAGACATGAGCAGAAGAGAACTGGCTGGTCGACCCGCAGAAGTGACGCCAGGCCTGCTGCACACATTAAACTTGCTGATAAAATGTCAAAGATCCCTCAGAACAGTGCAATCGACAGCAGAACACATTGTTATGTTGGTTTGGGGCAGACACTCACAGCTATGAAAAGTTCATTGACTGTTTTGGTTATGAGTTCACTTACCTTTACTCTCCACCTCTACTCTCCTAATCCATTTGAGAACAGTGCAAGGAACCCCATTTATCAACAGAGCTCTCGATCATGACTGTATGTCTCTTTTTTTAGATATCAAATAACCAATTAAAACAAACCTGCTCAGAAAAATGAACACTTGGACAGTCTGTACAGATAAGAGGTCTAAGACAGGTTCAAGAAAAAAATACATGATGTGAATTTTAATTTTGTAGTCTGACCAATGTCCCATCTGTTATCATTGAGGAGGCAGGGTTTATGGCTTATACTGCAGCCAGTAAGCAGGAGGAGCTCTAATTAGTCTGGCTTCACTCCCAAGCATCTGTTGCTCCCTTTATTCTTAATATTCAGTCTATGGCTTCAACACACATTAGATAACATTTTTTTTTCAACACAAATATTCAAGCTTCCAATGTAATGTCTCTTTGTTGTAGTTTAGACATGTGAGCTTTGAGTACTCAAAGAAAGCTCAACCATCAGCTCCTTTTTCGTAGTGCTGTGTGGCTGTCCAATGTAAACCACGTCATGCCATATGACAGGATTTCTCTCAGCTGGATAAAAAAAGTTATCTGACTAGCTTAATTAAAACTGCCTAAGAGAGGAGAACAAGCATACATGGAAGCAACCCTAAGGTTTTCTAGAAAATCACATCCCACTAGGTGAAAAAATTTGCTGCTGAAGTGTAAGAGGTAAAAACAAAAGGGTCACCAGGCCTATAATTCTGCTTTACAAGAAAGTAAGAGAAGATGGACAGGAAGAGTTCAGAGTCTTCAGCCTGGCACTAGAGAATATGACAGAGGGAAACAGACAGCACATGTATAACTGGTTGTTTCCACAGCATCAGTGTGAGCCGCGTTTCGTCCAAGCCGTGCACTGAAGTGCTGGTTGCGCCCTTCTCTAGTCAATGCTTGTGTTTCCCAGATGCGCCCCATCTGACGGAGCAAAACCAAACAGATCCTGCTGTGGAATCTGCCAGTAGTGTTGCAAACACCTCATGTGTAATGTTGAAAGTCAAACAAACAAATTTTGAATCACAAAAGGGCAAATACATACTGAAAAGCCAAGGCTGTTCACAAAAGGGTAGAGATAGGCTGCAACCAGCTCACTGACCCTGGCTCTAGTAGTCTGAGTTTTCTCTGGTTTGTTTAAAAGACATACACATCTAAATGTTTTATCTGCATGAACTCCAGTGGGATTTTATCATCAAGATCATCATACAAATACAAATTCAAAGTGTGTCTCGATGTTTTATTAATGTCCTTATAATTAAACTACAGGGAATTGGATCTCCATGGAATAAATTAAGTAATTAATACTACATGTACCTAGGGGGGTTACATAAACACAGGCTACGTAATATTTGACAAGTGCATTTAATCATTATTTTCTTGTGAATGACTGCATATATTCAGATTCTGCTCTATGTTCAACATAGAATACAATTAACAGAAGGCTCAGTTACATTAATAAGCCAGAAAGCAGAATGGGAATGAAAGGCCAGGGTTGATAACAATGTCCTGTTTTCTTGAAGAAAATGAACAAGAGCATCTATAGAAGTTCCCTCCACCATTATAAATAAATTGATAACACCACATGCCATTCTCCACAAACACACTGAAAATAGTAGTAGTTCCAAAGGCTCATCGTGTTCCAATTTATACTCCTCATTTACACACACACTAAAACGCAAATGACACATCGAGATCAACCTTAGGTTCAGGGTCTCCTTATAAGTGGACATCCCACTCAACCATGAGTCACAGACATCCAAAGCTTTTCTGACTTAGGCCGCTGAAGATGGTGCACTGAGTGAAAGTGCACTTTCATGTGGGGAGCAGGTTGCACACCTTATATACAGCCAATTTCAGGTCATAACAAGAAACTGTGCTGCAGGAGCGGGAGCAAGGAGAAATACTCCATCAATGCTGTTTGAAGCAGAGTCATGCCTAGATTTGGCTTTAGAAAAAGAAAAGATTTCCCTGGAGGATAAATAAAGTTCTCCAAATTTGAATCTGAATATTTGCTGTTTGGCAGTCTACATTTGTACCATGATCATTTATGAATTGCCAGTAGATGAATAAAACAGTTTTAGTCATCTGCCCCTTCTGTATCTGTATACAATATTATTTAACTTCGAATCACCTTGTTTGTTAACATACATCTTCAGTGTCATAGATTGGGGCTGGCAACAGATTTTGGCAACAAACGTGGGTACACAGAAGCATGAAGGCTGTTATATAAAAAAACAAATAGATCCCTGCACACGGATTGAAACACTTTAAACCTCTGTACTTGCACTCTTAACCAAAATTAGTTGACTTTACTAGAACATTTTGTCTAAAGTGATTTCCTTAAACAACTTACAGTAAAATCTAAAGTGGTTTAGTTATATTAAAGGGATACTTCAATCGTTGAAACATGAATCTGTATTGACATTAGGTCATATATATATAGTAGAAATGTGAAATAAACGTTTAAGTTGTTGCCTTATTGACCGAGAAAAGGCAGAAAGTGTCTTTTTGGCTCATGTGGATGAAAGACAACAACTCCCAGAATGCACAGCTCTGCCCCGGCTCCTTGTCCTCACCGCCGCCGACAGGCAGGTCTTGTCGCTATATTGCGGCTCGTAGAGATAGCCAAGAACATCCACTTTGAGCACAAGACCTTCAAAATCCCCTTCATCCATATCAGTTTGAAGTAGAAACATATTTTTATCATATTTTCGTTCTTATCAACTTTCTCCATAGAGCCTGTTAGCATAGCTACCAAGCATTATGGGGGACGTTACTCATCCAAAATTTGAATGTGTATTTTCTTTAAGTTCCTTGAAATCTTTCTCTGAACCAATTAAAATACAGAGACAAAAAAAGTAAACTAACAAACCTGCATTAAAATGAATTAAAACTAAACTGAAATTAAAAAAGTAAAAATTCCTAAACTATTTTAATCGTATGTAAGAGTACAATCCTACTTCTCATTGAAATGTAATAATATAGTATTGTCACATGATAGACACATTAGGGAAGGAGTAAATGGTTTTAAATTGATTAAATAAATAGATCACCTTAGGAAAATTAAAAGAGCTTTGAAAGATCTGTTGTTGTTGTTGTTGTTTTAAAAGATTACCAGTACTTCATGTCAGTTTTTAGCAGTTTGACAACCTCCAAAGGGCTCCTATTCGCTGGCATTGTTTGGGATGCTGGGAGATAGGGAGATGGACTGAACACTTCAAAACCAACAGTTACTAAATGGAAGGCGAACTATACTGGGGACAAGTGGGACAATCTTATCCTTATTTATATAAAAATAATCTAAAGGTGTTTTACTTCCTCTTTGGATACAAACCTGCTTTTATTTTGATAGAAAATAAGGACCTCCGGGTAAATCTAAGGTTACAACATGTACTTAAGCACAGAAAAAGGAACTCATTATAGATCAAAAGTAAATGAAAACCGCTAAAAGGAATGGTAAAAAAGTAAAATGTTTGACTTGTCATCTGGGCTGTCTAGTTTTTTCAAGTGAAATGAGACATTCAAAGTTGTCGTCCTTTTTCCAGCACTCTGACCACAAAATGAGCCGACTGAAAAAATAGATGGGTTAATTTCCGACATTAATCACACCACGATCATTACGTTAATGCTGAAAGCCCTTCTTAGAACTCACCCAATGAATGAAGGTCTTCTTCATTGAAGGGCGGCTGCAGCTGTGGCTCAGTTGGTAAAGTTGTCGCCTCTCAACCGGAAAGTCAAGGGTTTGATCCCCAGCTGAGCAACATGTCTGATGTGTCCTTGGGCAAGACACTTAACCCTGCATTGCTCCTGCTGCTTCAGTGGTGGTGTATGAATGGGATTAGTGTTGTACTTACTCTCTGATGTACGTCGCTTTGGACAACAGCGTCTGGTAAGTGAATTGTAACATTCTTTTGTTTAAGTGTAAATTAGTCCTACCTTAATGACTCCAATCATAGCATAGCGGTTCACCTAAACTCCAAATTAATACACTGACGATAAAAGATTGATAAATGAAAGTAAATACAGCTTTTAAATGTTGATCATTTTGCCCTTGCTTCATATCAATGCTTCCTTACTCTTTTAATGCAAACTGTGAGATTATAACCTACAACGTAAAGGGTGCAATACATCAGGGCATGGTATGGATTAGTTTTCTGTCGTGAGGAGTAGTCATCAGTGTGTTTTCCGAGAAGACTGCCTCTTCAGCTCCTTTGGTTCTGTCTTGGCAGAAGCTCAATAACCTCACCAGACAAGCCAACACTCCCCTCTCCTCCCCTCTAAGCCATCTTTCTCTTTACCTGCCCGCCTCTCTTTCGGTCTCTATCCATCTCAGAAATGTGTTGACACTGTGTTCCTGCCCTCTGCTCCCTCCACTCCAATCCAAAAATCAGTTCAGTGCCCAGCTCTCTAACCCCTCACCCTTTATTATTTTTTTCATTTCAGTCCCATTGCAATAATTGACATCATCTCTCTCCCCCTCCCCGGTCTCCAGTCCCACTCTTTTTCCTCCGTCTAACTCTCCACCAGAAAAGTTTGACTGCTTATTGTCGGCTGAGTCTGACTGTCACTTCTGCTAGATGGACAGGGCTTGTCATAGATCACATTTACAAGCAGTCAAGGCTTAGAACATGCCTCTGCATCTGTATCCACTATTCATTAATGCATCTTGTCTGTCCCCCTCTTCACAAATAACAGAGTTGTATGTCAAACCTCGCCTCTCTGCCTGTCAATCTAATCTAATCTGAATCTCCCTCAAGTCCCGTCTACACATCCATCCATCCACTGGAGTGCTTTCTGACATCTTTTCATTTCATACTTAATGTTTCATGTGTTTCTCTGACCCTTACCCATTCATCTTATAAACCCCTTGTCTTTTATTAATGCTTTACAACGAGAAAGTTAATGCTCAGTTTGCATCTCGTGTTCATGGAGGTGGTTTTTGGAAAGAACACTTGTAACTGTCAGCTCTGCTTTGGCCTCAATAGTACCATCAGTATGCTAACATGTTCACTATTAAAGTGATCAAATACATAATTGGGTCCATCTAAATACAAGTCTCACATGCCATGTGCACTTTAAGAGAGTTGCCAGGTCAAACAGAAGTGTTCCTTTTATTTGTGTTATTTTTGTCCATTCAATGATCATTTACATCCAAAAAATTACTCTTAATTTAATGTACATATACTTTTGTTTCAAATGTTTTCCAAGATAACACTAGCAATATGGCCAAGAACAACTAGCCAACAACACACGCCTAAAAAGTGACTTCAAGCCTTGCTTTGCACATTAACTCAAATGATTCTACGTTTCATTTAGGAGATGCTTGTATCCAGAGGGTCAAAGGTCAGAGAGTAAGTACAACACAAGCAATGATCTAGAGAGGAGGAAACAACGTCAGTAAGTTCTAACAAACAGCTTTAAGTCAGATCAAACCCACAGGTGCTGACAGGCAGTGCATAGAGGGATAACAATGTGGAAAACTGGGAGGAGGAGACCATTGAGTTTTTTTATCAAAGAAGAAATCATTCCCCTTGGCGATCTGCATCAAAGCCGTCCTAATTATTTTTATCATCATCCATATCATGAAGTCTGTAGGTGTTCATGAAAAAGATGGATCTTTAGCTTTTTGTTAAAGGCGCAACGGAACTCTTCAGATCGACTAAAGATTTGGTAGTTAGCTCCACCACCAGGGGGCACTAAAGGAGAAGAGATTTCAGGCCTTGTTGTGAAAGTTGGATCAGATGCCTTTCATTGGCAGAGCATAGTTAATACCAAAATGATGGATTAAGTTTCAACACAGAAGCCATGTGATTGTATTTGTTAGTCTCATGTTTCTCATCCCATCACAGCACACAAGTTTTGACAAATAAATAAAACAAGTAGCGTCTTCAGTACTTTTTGCTAGGGCAAGATCTGAAGTACTGCCGAACAAGATTTTATTCTATTTATGACCAATTGAAAAGTGTCTATCTTGTGTTGAAATGATGTCCGTTTCAGACAGCATATTGGCTTTGATACCAGTAACACAAGTCTGGTTCAGATTGTCTAGACTCTTTTAAAATCCAGCCCACATTATTTTCTGTTGTACATCTATCCCTTATCTGTCCATTCATTCCTCCCATCGAACCTGTAGCTGGATCTCCATCCAGTTATCTATACCTGTCCGTCCCACTGTCCCCTCCCTCCCTCAATCAATCAGTCTATATCACTTTCGATCCCTCCATCTATTCATGGCACTCCAATTTTTCAGCATCATAAATCCTCTACACACCCCTTAACTCCCCACCCCTGCTAGCAAACATAGAAGTAGGACCACTCAACACTCATTGCATTTCAATTAGTCACATATATATAAAGCAATAAAACATTTACTGTAAAATGTGCATTTCATCATCTTGCATCCATCCATCTTTGGACAAAGCTCTTCCTTAGGTCAACCAGAATAACACGTTGTTCAATACTCTCTTTAAGACAATGTATGTGTAACTGTCATAAAAGTGATTTACTTGAGAGACTGGATCATAAGTCAACTCAATGATAAAGGTTAGGTTAAGTTAGGTGGGGCAACTTGAACTCATGATTGAGGTTATAGAGGCGAATGTTGAGTGGTGTGTGAAAGGTCTACTGTTCTAAATGTGTGGCAACACACTTTAACAGCAAACCAGAACAGAAGAGACAGTTCATCTTTATTGTGACTTTTAATAAGATGCCATTGCAGATGCATTTATGAAGCAAGAGTGAAACTGCAGAAAACATGAAATATGAAAAGAAAGAAATACTCAACCAACAAGGTTCAAGCTACAGCTACCTTAAACTGAATAAATGACTCATTGTCAATTTATGTCTCCTTTTAAACAATATCAGCTTTACACGTTTCATTTTTCCAATAACCACATATGTCAAAGTTCAAAGCATTTTCCTCACCAATATGAATAAATGTGATTTAAATATCAAGAAACATGACATAATAAACTTACAGATGATGCTTTCAGCAGCTTAAATGAGAAGATGGCAGCAGATGAGACACATGTCTACTCCTTGGTCTGCATGTGGAGAAAATGGCCTCCTTTTCCGATTACAAAAACCTTTTCATATATGTGAGCTACTTCCTGTTCTAAAAAAGCAACAACCACTAGGGGGTGCTAAAATCATGCTAAAGGTGCCTCACAGCCTGAGGCAGGACAAAAGGATTTATACACTCAACCATCAAGACTCAACCTCTCTGTCTTTTATGCTAAACGTTTACTTAAGATTGATAACTACAATTCTACAATTCATTTAGAAGACGTTTGCGTCCAAAGCGACGGCCATCAGAGAGTAAGTACAACACAAGCAAGGAGCTAGAGAGGAGGAAACAACTTCTGAAAGTGCAAACTAACAGATTTACAACCGATCAGGCTCAGGTGCTGACAGGCAGTGCATAGAGGCAGAAGGCAAGGCAAGTTTCTTTATATAGCACATTTCAACAACAAGGCACTTCAAAGTGCTTCACACAACACCAAAAGCATCATGACAGAGGGAAAAAAATATATATTAAGATAGAACATTTTTAAATCACTAAAACAAACAATTCAAAATCACAGAGAAGAACCATTCCTTGGCATTTTTACTACCTCCTGATATTTTAAATTTAAATGTATCATCATCATCAACATCTTATGAGAATTCTAATCAGCATCCAACTCATCCTAAATATTACACAAGTATAGAGTAAGAAGAAAGCTGGTCCATTGTGGTAGGAACTTTACTTTAGTAGTGCAGGATAGGAATCAGTAAGTAAACATTCCTGCATGGCTTGATCTGCAATCATGGAGGGGCAGCATCAACTGCAAACATCAAGATGCCATGTAATATTAATATTTCCATTCAAGCTTAGAAAATGCAAACTGAATAAGACTTGTATGAATTATGGAATACACATCAGAGAAATCAGACAGCATCCAAGCAAGCACACATGCACCAATCCCTAAAACACATGGTACTGAATGAAAAACATACACACATACACATACACAGACCTGAAAGCATTTGAGAAGCTATCATAGACTCACCTGTAATGAATGCACAAATCAAATCAGCATCGACCGGACACAGATGGTGGTGGAACAGCATCAAGAAATGGTTGGAGAGGAGGCGAGTGTGTATGTGAGTGCATGCACAGATGTCTTCGGCGGCCTTGAGAGGGAGAACCAACTTGTGTTTAATTGGACGTACCTCCACTTGCAGTGCTGGCCTGATCCTCTCAGAAATGTATTAGCATTGGTAAGAATCAATACCCTGTGCAGCCTACAAGATGAAATTCAGACTTATTTGCTCAGCATGCATGCAGAAGTGGCCATCAGAGGCACCTAAATGTTGACCATGGTAGCCTTCGATCAGATATCGATCTTCTATTGCTACTGCAGCTGGCATATCCTAATTTATTCACACATGATAACAGTGTAAAAAAGTGACGGTTTCATTCAGGCGGGAGTCTGGAGCTTCCCTCTAATGTACCTGTAGATCTCTAGAGACAGTAGTCGTTCCATATGCTAGATACATACATACACACCTTTCATGCACAGTGATCAGTTTGCTGTTTGCCCGAGCATCTTAGGTGTGCTAAAACAGTTGAATCATTCAAATCAGGCCTTATAATAAGTACCCTGTCTGTAATTAGAGACAAATTGTCTGCTTTGCTTTGTTTTACATACATATTTTAGTCGAAAAGAATGTCTCTCTTTTTATTTCTAACCAATCACTGTTCACTGGTTTCTTTAATCAATACTCTGTTGTTTAACATGCAACACACACACATGTTGACTCTTTGGTTCTCAAACTAAGTCCCTACAGACTGAGCTGCTGCTGTCCCCTAACTGGTGTCTAAAGGATGCCATATAAATAAACTTGCCTTGGCTATGAGCTCTTTTGAATTTGTACAGTTTTTGTAGTATCTGACAGAATTATTTGTCAGATTATCCACCTTGAAAACTTGCACTTTTCCACTAGTTATCATGAGCAAATGAACATGAGTCATGTTAATATGTTTATATTGCACATACTGCAAAGTGACGTTTTCACCCGTGCATATTGATATGTTTGAGGCTGAAACAATATACAACATTATACTACAGGCTTTTTTTACTTTCAGATGTTGTGTTAACAGTAAGTAAAAGCAATGTGATGATTTGCAAAACATTGAAACCCCATATTTTTTTTAAAAAGCACAAAAACTACATATCAGATGTTGAAGCAGAGATATTTCATTGTTTTTAGACATGGATATGCACAATTTGACGCCAACACTACAAAATTGACTTCCTCTTTGGTTATCCTGGACACTCTGTTCTCTGGACTAAAGAGGAGAGGGGCGTCCAACTTGTTATCAGTGCACAGTTTAAAAGCCATCATCTGTGATGGTATAGGGGTGCATTAGTGCACATGGCATGGGTAACCTGCACATTTGTGAAGGCTCCATTATGATGAACTACAGGTTAGGGAACAAGACATGCTGCCAAATAGAGAACATAATTTTCAAAGAAAGCCTTGCTTATTTGATAAGGTAAAAAAATTGAATGTATTATATTATTATTAATTTTGGACTCAACCCCTCATATCAGTCCTGTGATGAATAAATGAGTCTCAGCTTTAGTCAACCTGAAAAGAAATCAAACATATTGATGACCTCTTGTGAGAACTTGACTATGCTGCCAAGGTTTATTACTGCAAACAGAACCAACAGTACTGTACCGATATAAAACTCTGTGCTATTGATTTAAGCATTGGAAGAGCATTTTCTATTGGGAGCACATCATTATACCTGCACTGCCTTGTAAATATTCAGCTTGATTCATCATCTCGCTTTGGTCATACTGTTCCCAGTGAAGTTTAAAACCCAAATAGCCGTGCATTCTGACACACGTAAGACATTCTTTATTTGATAAGTGGAGGGAGCGACCACATGGAAGTTGGTCCTCTCCTCTCTGAAAATGAAACAGTGCTGGGTAATTGGATGGACCCCTGTCAGCAAGAAAGACTCTTTGAGATATATCACTATAATGGAGGCAGTACCCTGCAGCTGAACCTGCTGAGCTGTCCAGTGTAAATGCTGCGTTCAAACCCACATTTATGAAGCCATGTGTTGGATTCATCAAAGCCTGTAGGTCCATTCTACATTTCGGCTCATTATTCTGTGTTTTACCTTTGCATGTTGTAAAGAAAAGAAAAGAAAAGAAAAGAAAAGAAAAGAAAAGAAAAAAAAAAAAAAAAAAGAAAAAAAAAAAAATATATATATATATATAGAGAGAGAGAGAGAGAGAGAGAGAGAGAGAGAGAGAGAGAGAGAGAGAGATTTAAACAGCTAAGTACATAAGTAAATGTTGAACATTAAAAAAACTAAAAAGAAAATACAATGTAGATGAATTTACCAAACCAAAACCTCAACACTTTGGATATAAATTACAAACCAGAAATAAAATACAGGCGCAGTTCGGTTCAATAAAGTTGCTTTATTATCCGTGTTTAACTTCATGTCCTAACTTTCAATCTATCCATGGCTCTGTATTTTATTTCAAATTTGAAGCAGGTTTGTATCCAACCAGGAAGTAAAGTACACTAACCTTAAGAATGTACAAAATTCTAAATAAAATCATGACAAAGACTTTTTTGTAGTGCAAATTAATGGATTGCGATTAACTGGGGAAATTCAGTGATTTATTGTGATTTTTCGAAAAATGTCATCATTTGACAACTCTTATATATATCCCTGTCATTTTTTAGATTTATTTCTAATGTATTTTGACCCTATATAAGTTTTTGTGAAATTATAAATTGATTGAAGTATTGAAAATGTGTCATAAAAAGTAAAAACATGTTTTTTGACAATCGAGGGATGCAAATACACTCAGGGGATGTGGGACGGAAGGCTGTTTCCAGTTAATAATCTAGCTGCTGCATTTTGAACTAACAGTGAGCAGTTTAGTGATGATTAACCGAGGCATGTATAGAGACAATGTAGACGCGAGTTTAAAATAAACACAACATACTTACGCCCTAATGAAAGGATATGTCTCAGTGAAGACGCCCCTTGCTCCATTCATGCCCCTTTATCCTACTGATAAGTGACATAACAATGACAATTAGTTGCCATCGCAACCAGAACAGCTCTGCCACCTTCAACAGACCCCAGCTATGTACATGTAATGACAACGCTGATACCCATACCGCATGGCCCCTCCTGGCCCTTCACAACTCAACCGTGTGAAATGATAGGCTGCAAGAGCCAGGACATCACTGGGGTTGTAGATAAAGGTGTGCATTAATAGTTCAAGATCTAAAGAGGAGAGCAAACCCTGAAAATGTTTTCGATTGCTCCCCAACAGGCTCAATTCACTTCATCCAATCCAACATTGCCAACCTTAAAATCAGGTCCAAAAAGTCTTTGATAAGCAGCTGTCATAACCTTTGACTTTTACCCTTACCCCTCTACTTTACACCAATTATATGCCTTGAGGATGTGCATCACCAAGTTGGTGATTGTATGCAGCCAAAAGACTGCAAGTCAAGAACACAGGAGAGGAGAGAAAGAAAAACAGAATTAACTTTGACAAAACCTAACCAGAGTTTACAAGATTATGGCTGACAGAGCCATTGACTCTGAAAAAAACACTAAAGTCAGTCTCTGATAACAAGATTAAACCTTTGTGCTCTTAAATAAATGTCCTCATTGACTGAATCTCAGTACATACTTGACGACACATACCTCTAGCTAATATAACCGAAAACTACACTGTCCTCTCAAAGACATAAATCCGTTGTCATTTCTGTACAGAACTTCACTACACTCTCAGCCTTATGTATAAGTTTCAAAGTAACAGCGCAGTAAATGCACAATCAAATTAAACGGTAATGAGTTGAGGGCTAAAAGTGTACGTTTCAAAAAGGCTTAATAGCTGTAATCTGGCTTTGGTTTCAGAGGGAGACTATTTCAGAGTTCAGGACTGTAAGAATCCGCTCTACTGGATATATATTTTTATGGTACAGTGAGGGGAAAAGCCCTTGGATTTGTGAGCTCTATCAGAAACATACGGTGTTTTAGCAGCATAGCAGTGTTTCATACATGGGACAAGTCAAGGATAAGCTTTGGAGAGTATCTATTGTGTCCAGAGCGGAGACAGAAGGACAGGAGTGTTGTCGCTTCTTCATCTTGATCTGGTTTTAACATTTGAAGCAACAGTTTATTGTTCTGACCTTTTAGTGACAAATATTGACAGTGGGGCTAAGCCTTATGATTCAACCATCAGTTTATAGTAACCCAGGAAGATTAAAAATAGATCTGACCATAAACAAACAAGTGATACAATGCTTTACAATGCTTTAAAGACTGTATACAAGTCAGATTAGAAAATCTCATATTTCACCATCATTGAAATGTATCGTATTTCAAACACTGCTCTCTGAGTTTTTAACTCTCTAAGATCTTCATGACTAATGTCCGCACTAGGTATTTACGTGCAGACAGTCCATACACCACTTTTGGGATTCCAAGAAGGGCATGCTGGGAATCATCTTGACTCTGCCTGTTTAAAATATGATGGATGTCTAATGATAGTGATGTCCGCTAAAGTTAGCTGCCCTTCCTAGGCTGCTTGCCATTTTGCCTTTACTGACTTACCGCTGAACTCCTTCAGTTAATTTTGGAGCCAGGAGTCTGATATATCCTCTACATGTTGGCAACAGAGCCTTCAAATCACAGACAAGAGTAATGTGCATATTTTGACAATCACAGCACCATCAATTTGTGCTTAATGCTACAGATCCATGCGGAAAAAAACAGAAGCCTGACTGTCTCTGGAAGTGAATGCCAAAGGGACTGTCACAGGGCAGAACTGTATATACACGGGCAAGACTAACAGAGCGCTGAAGACCCGCGTATCAGAACACCGCAGCACAATATGCACCGGTGATACTCATAGCCGTGTCGCAAGACACTTCAGTGAACTGAACCATCCTGTCCCCTGCCTTGTTACATGGGCATTGAACATGTCCTCCAACAAAGAAGAAAAGGGGGAACAGAAAGATGTCTCCTACAACAAGAACTTTTTTGGATCTATCAGCTAAAAAACTTGGTCTCCCAATGGACTGAAGAAGGATTTTTCTATCAAACCATACTTGTAAATAATTGTTGATATGTCCAGTTAAGGTAGCAACACATCCAATGGGGATATATATGTGTCCAACTGTGCAACTGATTTTGAGTCACTCTTGCAGACACCCAGAGCCCCTTTAAACCATGTGTGGTAAACCATTCAAGGTCACAATTTGACAGTGACGCACTGAAAAGACTTGGCCCGGTGAAAGTTTGTCTAACTGGAAGTAGCCCAGTATGGGTTGCTATGAGAGGGAGCTCTGAATGTTGGTCAGCTGACCAATCAGATAACTTCTCAATGACTGTATGTGCGCTTTTCTTTATGCAATCACATGACATGACTGTTAAATTTGGGTAAAACCAGAGTGCAGCCAAGTCGAATGTTTCAGGAGAAATGCATTCAGAATATGATTGAACATCCACACTGTAAGCAACACTGATGACAACTCATCAACGATGGGATGCATCTAGAGTGCTGAGTGCAAAGTGACACCTTGCTACACACCATTAGAGATAATGTAACTACACAGAGAGATAACGGAACATCAGATGAGTCCGCTCGCCGGGGAATTTTGCAAATGTGAAAGAAAATTAAAGGTATCATTTTGAAGAAGTGTTCACAGGGGAGCACTGAGGGAACATATGGGCTCTGCACAGCTAGTTTCCACGTTTAAACCAGATGTCTTCTTCAGGCGATGATTTCTGAACACCCAAAGAGGACCTCTGGTCAAAACGTTGCGATTGTGATGGATTAAAAACTTGTTGTGGCATTTAATCAAGTGTGCAGGCATATCCTCTTCCTCATCTGTTGTTTCTGCACTTCCCTGAAAAAATACAAAATAAAAGCATAACAAAAATGGTTTGAAATGCAAACATGATGGATTTCAAACCTGTTTAAAAATGTGATAATTGGCAATTTACTATTGACATGCAGCAAAATATTATTGCAGCCCTACTTTAAACATAACATTGTTACTGTCCTGCGGCATGTGTTCAAGAGACAGTTACCAATCTTTTCAGGTTAGGTTGTTATACATGCTAATTATTTGTCATTAGACTAGAGGGGAGACGTGTAATGTATCGTTAAAATCACATTTAGCAAAGAACATAGTAGTTGTAAAAGTATGAACTGAAACAAAAAAGCAGACATCCGTCAAATGTTATTGAGTTTGAGAGAAAACAACTGATTAAAAACTCAACAAAAATCTATTCAAAGGTATCTGAATCAATCTGTCACATTTTTTTTTTTTTTGCTAATTTTAAGTGTTATCTTTTCACTAGTTCCTTTTTAAAATGTTTCAACATGTTTAGAAAAATGCCCAAAGTACCTGTGTGTGTAATGCTGTCTCTCCTGAATCCTAAATACCTCTTAATAATTTCCCTCTCTTCATCTGCAGGAGTGCTGATACCAAAAATACTCACAGGCGCCACACAATGGACACTATTTTATTTTTATCTGAGGGTGCAATCTATGAAAAGATTCTGCTAAATCGGAAAACGCAGTGAATCCATAATCCATGTATCCAGAGCTCTAATATTTACATGGTGAGTTTGAACGCATCATGCTTGAACAGACTGGATTTTGCATTGCGCTCCATGCAGTCTTCTGAAATGCATTTATTCCTGCATGTTCATTTCACAATGACAGAAGTACTCTTTGATGTGCAGCCATAGTTAAGAGATCAGTTTAAGTCAGTGCTGCCACTTTAACAATGCACATAGAGCATCCTCACTCTCCGCCCCGTCTCCCTCCCCTTTGGATTAAATTGGATTTTTCCTTTTACCCCTGCGTTATTTTCCCCATACCCTTTTCCCTTTTATCCATCTGTTCAGCTCTCTTTCCAAATGCTCCTTTGTACCCCCACCATCACGCCACTCACCAAATCTTTTTTGTCCTCCTCTCCTCAGCTTTCTATCCATTAACCTCTGACCAGTCCCATCTACCACCGCCAGCTGGATCCTCTCTGATCTCTGCAGGACTGAGTTGCACTGCTGTGTTTCTAACCCCTACCTGTTGGGCAGTGAGGCGAGAGCAACCAGTAACAACAAGGAGACACAGCAGAGCTTTTCTCCATTACACTCTGTCACCACAAGTCTTCTTGGAAAAAAGAGAAGAGTAAAGAAAGTTGAATACAGGAGAGCAGTCTCTGTTCAGGTTTTACAAGGCATGCCATTGCCCTCTAGAGAGTGAAAGCAAGAAAGACCCCCCAAAAAACTTGAAAAAAAAAAGTTAAAACCTTTATGCTTAACTTGTCAATGATACCACGTAGAAGAAGCACATTTCATATATAAAATATAAGCTGGCTCTACAAAATACAACCTAAACAATCTCCATGTTTATTGAGGCATCTTTGCTATTTGCAAAGGCAGGGTTGGTCAATTTCTCCAGATACACTTTTTAAGATTTTGGTTGAAATTGTCTTTAGCTTCTGACAGACAGTAATTTATTCATGTGCTCTAAAAAAGGAACAAAGAAAATCTGTCATCTGTAGCAGTTGTAAGCGTATAAAAACTTCGACCAATGTCTGCCACGAGGTACCAATCTGATGAACCAATCATGAACCTCCCTGTCTCCCTGCTCCTTCCATACCCCTTGCGTGCACTAGCCCACACTCAAAGTGCTTCACCGATGACAGAGTTTATACTGCGAGTTTGTCGTTGGCCGTTGTGAGTAGTAAAATAGTCTGAAATAGACATGCTGTACTCTGGCACAGCATGTCTATGAATTAAAAGCTAATGTCAGCATGCTAATAGTGAAACATAACTATCAGAACAGTCTGGTATAAGCAAGCTTAGAATAGATGTAAAAGAAGTCTTTCGTGTAACTAATACAAATACAATGAGATTAGGAGAAAGCTTTCACCTTGAAGTGTTCAACATTCATTCATTTGAACTAACAAAAGAAACACATTCTTGACAAGTTTGCACGGTATGAAGAATAGTGAACAGTTAGCAATTGACTTGAGCCAGAAGAGTATATAAAAACAAATACATGGATTGTATTGCATTGCATGACTAGATGAATACATTGCAGAGGTAATGAAGATGATTTGTACTTGTAGAAAAATACATTGAACTTGCTAGCCGGCTAACTTTCTTACTGATAGTACAGGTATGTAATCGGCCTTTGTGGGATTTTTAAGCTTTAGAGTTTGGACTCTAGAATTTTACATTGGACTCGATTCATAATAAAATAATGCTATTTCCCCATTTTAAATGCACTTTGGGAACATATAACAATAATAAAAGTATTATTATAATAAAAAGAGTCACAAATAAAACAGGAAGGTAAAACAATTATGGGGTCCTTATTTAACACCAGGCTTGAAGCACACTTACTTGATGCTCTGTATTCAAATGAACTTATACAATCATTGAGAAGGGGGCATGATAGATGAAAACTTTGAACAACATGGCTCTTCAACTTGATTTTTTTTTAAAACTCAGAAATCTCAGTTTCAGATTTCCTTGTTGAACATCAACAGTTTGCCTCAGCTTAAAAGCCTGCAGCTTGTTGTACATTGCCTTTCAGCAGTGTGTTATCATATGCATTACCAGAGACTCCAAAATAAACATATCATCCTCAAATGTGAGATTCGTCAAATATGCACATTTTGAAAATTGTATCTGTTAAAACATCTTCAAAATGATCACCAGAAGGATTTCCCAGAAAACCGCCAAAGCAATTTCAAAAACACATTTTACCAAGGACACTGAGCTAAAAGGGCAATCATGATCTGTGAATTTGAAGGAAAGATCAATCTTTCCTTCAAATTCACAGCTTCACACAGAAAGTTCAACAATGCAATAAGTGAGCAGACAGTCAGACATACTGTTGACTAGGGCTGGAGATAGTTTATTTGTATTAATATTGGTACCATTGTCAAGACTCTTTAAAGGAAGAATGTGTGATTTTTTGATCCAGTAGATGTCTACTCTAAAACGGTCAAAGGTTCTGTAGTTTGGTTTAATTTGATGCACAATGCTTTTGTAATCTCAATCCTCTGGCGCCACAGCACTGTAGGGTGTTAGAGGAAGAGAGAATTTTAGGGGTTAGTACGAGGCAATGAAATGGGGAAGAATGATAAATGGTTAATAAGCTTTTCTCTGGTTTTGGAGACAGACACTGTGTGAGAGAGAGGAGAATATGGAACCGAGGCAGAAAGAGAGGTTGATCTAGACACCGTGAAGAAAATAAATAAATAAATGGTAAATACTTCTTGTTCCTTCTTCCCCTGGAGAGAAACAAAGGAAACATGGCGCATCAAGTAGCCCACGGTAATGGAACTTCCTTTTTTTTTTGTCATTAATTCATGCCCCTTGTTTGTGACTCACTTCTTGTTTGGCCTATTTTAGTTGCTTTGCTCTGTGTTCCCTGTAATGAAAGGCAGGAAATGGCTTTGTAAATTCCAGCACAGCAGATGACAGTTGAAGTTGGGAGTGCATTTGGTGCTTGTATCAACAAATTGTTTATGAGACTAACAGCAAGTGAATCATCTGCCGACTGTTTTTTTCTCTGAGGCAAGAAATATGTTTTTGATTCTTCTGCAGCCCATTAAAACTTCCCTTTGAGTGGATAAAGGTGGGTTCATGTGTTCTTCAGATTACTTATATATATTTGGTCTTTGTGTCAACAGTTGAGTTTTGACTCTTTTGATTTCACGTCTCTTCATTACCTCAACTATTGTTAACTGAGTATGGACATGGTGGGTTGTATCTTTGTCCACTCGTTAGTTCCTCTTTGTTGAAGTTGAAGGAAGCCGTTGAAACCACCAGTAAGAGCAGTTGAAATGGATACATATTTGCAGACTCTTGGCTTTAAAAGACACAATCACCTACACCCCAGGGAGTCTTCTGTTCATGAAGGCAGAAAAGGAAAGTATATTGTTACAGATACATATTTTTTTCTCATTCTTTAGGCTTCAGTTTTCATGAAGCACTGTATAAAGTCTTACTGAGGGAGATATACTATAGGTGTGTACATAAGATTAAGGTCCAAGAAGAAACATACCTGATTAAGCGAGTTCAAGTGATCAGCAGTGCACTGATTGAGGCTTGAAAAGAAAAAGGCAAAAAAGGTCCAGTGTAACCACAGATATCAAACACTAGAGTCAATGTGTCATCATGACAAGCAAGCTGCAACCTCTGGTCATGAAAAATAAAGCCTATGCGGAAGTGCAAAATCCTGCAGTCAATGGAGTGTCCGCTTGAGGTTGGCCCCAAGAGCCAAGGAAGTCACATTAACACCACAGCCAAAAAACCCGGGTCTTAAGTGTAGAAATAAACATGTTTACAGCCTGGGGTTCCACAAAGATCAGTCCTAGGGCCACTGCTTTTTAATCTATGCATGCCCACACTTAGTACAATCATGAAGAAACACAATTTATCCTACCATTCATTCCATGAAACACAGTGAGCAAGCCATACATCTCAGAATTATTTTAGACTCCAACCTTATGCTCATGCTAAATCAAATTCAGCAGGTATTCCTTTTCAAAAGTACAACTTTCAGCTACACTATGTTCTTTGTCATATTTTAATCTTCTCTTTGTATTAAATTACATTGGACAATACACACTAACATCCCTGTGACAGGCACTGTAATGAGTGTTTTTTTGAAGTTATATTTAACGTGTATACCCTCTTGCACTCATGCACCAAACAGTTTAAGACGAGGATCCCTCCTGCTGGTGTCTTACTCTGGGTTTGTTTTCCTTAATGAGCATTTTGTAGAACTTCAGACAACAAAGATCTATTATGAGTCATTGTTGTTTGTTTAATCCATAGCTGAATAATGTGGGTGTTGTTTAGCCTTTTCAGTCTGCCACTGGGATTAAGAGATATGCAAATAAAGATTTAACTCATATTAAAAAGTGCTGCGCTGTAATGGAAACAGCTTCAGTTTAGATTGTATAAGTCCGTCCACACACACACACACACACACACACACACACACAGTGTTTAGAGCGTAAACCATTATATTTAACACATTTAACTTGTGTGTGTGTACTTCGAGACTTATACAATCTCAACTGAAGCTGTTTCCATTACAGCGCAGCACTTTTTAATATGAGTTAAATTTTTAATATGAGTTAAATATAATGGTAGGGGAAACTCTGGATATATTGGCTCCTGCTGATAAATTGTTGTGTCCCTCATTAGAAGCCTACTTACCCCCAAATACACATATTCCGTGCCGACGCAGTCCGTTAGCGTTTTTGCTCGATCGGACTATGGCGATGATGAAAAACGTGCAAACAACATGTTGCTTTGTATTTCTGAGGATGACTTGTTGTTCATTCAGTGCCTGATTTGAAATACTGTTGATAAAGTGATGAAAAATACGATCGTGAGTCTGTATATTTTTATTTTATTCATTTTCCTCATCTGACTTCCTGCCTGGGTTGTGATATTCTGTCTAGCAACACCCACAGGCTGCATTCTCAGAGCACATCCAGTCTTGGGTTTGTGGTCTGTATAAGTCTTACAACACAGAGAAAACTGCTCCGTTTAAAATTTGCTTGTAACATTGTAACATTCTGTTTTACAGTATGTTATACCTTGTTCTTGGTTATATCTGGTTTAAGAAAATAAAATTAAACTAGATGCTATTACATGCAGGCAAAGTTTAAAGTCATTGCATATATCTGTGTGAAAAAGTGTATAATGGCACACCCCTGTGTTTTTTTACTCCATGATTAAGAGCAGATGGCGACGTTTGTCTCCAGAGGTGTTTGGCCAGTGAAGCGGTCGCTGTGCAACTCACCGAGAGAGCCACATTTCAGATGTAAATACTCTCCAGCAGAACTCACCGTACACTAATGGGTTATATTTCTGTCTCAAGTACCCACAGCAGAGGTCATGCTCCGCAGAAGTCACACACTTCAGGGTGCAATAAAAGCCTAGACCAATTCTGGTCAAATTCTTTATTGCTCCCTTATTGCTCAGACCTCGGAGGTCTGAAAGGACACTGCACGGATGCTTCTGCCATTTTTTCAATATTCCTGTCTGACTCTCCTTCTGGTTGAAAAAACCTCATTCTTTCTTATTAGATCTAATTTATGTCTGCTAAAACACTACAGTGGGTTCGGTGAGTAAAAACATGTATTCAACACTGGGTACAAATAGGAAATGTCCCTTAATAAAGGGAGGCTTTGGCTGAACACAGGGAACATGGTTTATTGTTGTTGGATGATGGTCAAATATTTGCCACAGAAATACAAATTCCCTGGCAATGATTATTGTAATCAGTCACTTTGCTGATTGGCAGAGCAAAAATAATTGTAATTATGTTTTTCTTCTGGTTTATTCCACAAAAAATAAAAGTCAAAAAGTTTGACTTCTGTTCAGTAAATGTAACATTTGTATAGAGTTGAACAGCAGAAGAACTTTATTCATAGCTATTCCCCTGACCTGACCAACGTAGGCACCTGGAGGGAAGAAAAAGAGTTTAAGGCAACAAGTGGTGGCGACCTTTAAAGAGGACATAGTATAACCTTTTTCCACCTTTTAGAACAGTCTCCTGTGGTCTAAATGAAACATCTGTGCTGTGCTTTGGTCAAAATACCACCAGAGGAGGTTTGTGACCCTGTATAAACTCTCTCAGAACGCTCTGTTCTGGTGTGTGTGTCTCTTTAAATGTAATGAGCCCCCCCTGAGTTTTCCCGGTAGACATCACTCCTTTACTAGCGAGAATAAAAATGGCGGACCTGTGTAAAGGTTTTGCTCTAGGCTGGGGGTGGAGTCCATGGGTGGAAATACTAGGGGCAGTAAGGGTAGCTTAATCTGTAGGATTCCGGTATAGTATTTTTTCTTCTTGAATTTAATTTAATTGGAAAGGGATGCAACACGATTCAGATTTCTACTGCTACTGGATCCATAAAAGTGAAAAAGACACACTAGAATACAGTTTTAGAAACATCTGCACAGACAGGTTTACTCCATACAAAGAAACATATGCTTATCAAAAAAACACATCACACTCAATATACATAAATAAAAAGGTAAAGTGCCAGAGTCAAAGTGGAGACGTTATGAAAGAGATTAGTTCTGGTGTCTCTAAGGATCTTTCCCTGATATCTTACCAGGTTATTATTTATTTATTTATTTTAAATGTTTTGGGCTTTTTGGGCCTTTATTTGACGACCCTGGATTGCACCAACATGCTGTGAACAAAATGGTTATGTGGAGTGATAAACATGCTCTAGAGATCAATGCAAAGAAAACAGAGGAAATTGTTTTTGGTTTACCATCTGATGCTCACAAGGCCCCTATTCTCATTCATGATGAAAAAAATCAAGCAAGTGTCATCTTGTAAATATTTGGGTATAATGATCGAAAGAGCACATTGATTAAATCTGTAAAAAGACAAAACAAAGAATTTATTTCCTTGGCCGTCTGAGATCTTTTGGGGCGAGTCGACAGATTCTTGTTTTGTTTGTTACCTCTGTGATTCTAAGTGTCCTACAGTAAATACCTCATGGTATATGTGTCTGTCCACCACTCTTAAGTCTAAACTGCTCCAGCAGTTAAAAATCTGCTGTAAGATTGTAGGCCAACCCATGCAAAGACTCATTAATGAGTCATGTTTAAATATTCATTTACATTATTCAAAATCTTACAGATGCACCTGCATCTGCATCAGGGGCAAATGTGTGTACAGACACCACGGAAAATGTCATTAAACTTTGAAGACTTTTGAATTTCACTCCTTAAATGCATCCCGCCACTTCATGTTCAACTCAAAGTGTCTGTTTTAATACTCAACAATGCTGCCCCCTTTATTGTCTCAACATACCATATAGAGTGCACACCACTATTATCAAACCTGAGTTTAGTTGCAGCAGACTGTCCTGTAGCTCAGCTCTTTCTAGAGTTTTCACTTTTCAGATCTGCATTAACACGTAGCGATACACAGCTGACCACAAGAGAAACAGAAAAGACTTGCTGAGAAAAGATGCTGACCTAACAAGCTAACAGCATTTAAGAACAAAATGAAGCTTCCAAACTGAGTTAAGAGGGGATCACAAAGCTTCTTTGAGTGCATCACACTTTACTGCAGCCTTTTTGGGAATACTTGTACACACACGGATGCCTTTTGGCCCCTTGGGAACACAAAATTGCTCACACTGAGAATACCTAAAAAAGCAGGAATAGCTTCAACTGACGCAGAGCTGCTCGCTTTTGGAACACAAATTTTGTTATTATTTTGTCAAAGTAGGTCAGTGCTACTGGGGTTGATTTAAGGCCAACTAAGGTCAGGTTGAGCTTCACAGGCCGAGCATGTGAGTGACAGAGATTAGAAAGAGATTTCTCAAAGTGGTCATGGACTAGTAGTTATCATCATTTTCATGATTTGTCATATTTCCACTGCTCTAGGCCATATAAATCTCAGGAGAAAGCAATAGTTATGTGTCATAAATATATGTTTCAATTAAACATAGGCAAAAGGCTGACAAAATTCACAAGTTGGTTCAGGTGCAAATTGTTATAGTGGGTAGTTTGACTCGGCTCTGCTGATTTATTGGTGCAGAAAACACGATTTAAAGGTCACATATTATCCTCCTTTTTAATGAGTATAAATTAGTCTCAGAGGTCCACAAAACATGTCTGTGAAGTTTCTTGTTCTAAATCCACTCTGATCCTGTATTTGATCATGCCTATAAACCCCTCTCTCAGCCCTGCTCAGAACAGGCTGTTTCTGTGTCTGTAGCTTTAAATGTTAATGAGCTGTGTCTGACCACGCCCCTCTCTGGACAGGGATGTGGCTCAGGCTGTCTGGCATCATGCCTAATTGTTTACTGTCAGAAGGCAGACTCAGAGGGCAGAACAAACACCTAGATGTTGAAGTATCACCCACCTGGGGGAGGGGTTACTGCCCTTTGTGATGTCATGAAGGGAAAATCTCCAAACAGCCTGTTTGAGCACACATTTCCTCAAAAGAGGAGCAGGCAAAAGACGGAGAGGATGGACTTTTCTCGTAATAGGGGGAGGTTTGTAGACAGGTTTGGGCACACGTGTTGGAAAACAATGTGAAGTGTATTTTGAATAATATAAAACGACACAGCCTTGTCTGTGTCGTTTCGTATCCCAGCATAGCTTGCTGAGGTCGCGTGCATTGGGTGCACTTGGGTAATAACGTCGCATGTCAGCATTTTATGGTGTATTGGTCGCACCGGTGTATAAAACGCAGTACACTCTTTAGATGAAAAAATAGGTAATAAAAGTGCATCGTATATGCTGAATTTTATGGTAATTCAATAATTCACCTTGGGTTCAACCTCTCAGTGCTTATTAGTGAATCTCTGCTGGGAGTAACTGAGAGTCTTAAATGGATGGTTTGCAGTTCTGTGGAAGATGCTCTAAACATAAAAAGTGCCAGAGATGGGTCTGGGCAACAAGGTAAAGAGTGAATGAGGTCTGTTTAATGAGGTGGAGCCTGTGGACTGTGTCAGAGAGGAAGCTTAGCGATGAGTCATGGGAGAAGCCTCAGGACACGGGTGAGTGCTTCTCCCAAGGTTCAGGGGTAAATATTGTGTCACTGGGAAAAAAGTAATCTGTGAGGGCATGATGTGTGTGGAAGTGACAACTGTGTGAGGTTTACTTTTTTTGAAGACTCAGTGGCCAGCCAGACACATGGAGACCAGTCTAAATTAGCCAGGCACGCTTGTATTTGTACTGGCAGTAGGTTAAAAAACGTCAGGGATTTTGCCTAATTTTTGACTCGCTGCAGGACAGAGAGACTGTGTGTGAATTTTCTGCCCTTTTGCTGCATTACAGAAGCGTTATGATGTCTCAATACTATTTGCAGCACTTTTATTAACTTTTCTAGATGGACTGCATTAGAAGACGCTAACAACATACAGGTGAAACTTTGTTTATCATGTACTTGTTTTGTGGGCGATGTTTATTTTCACATTTCACACTGTATGGTGTATTTATTTTCTTCTGAATGCCTTTCTGCAATTGAAAGTAGTTAAATGTTTTACTTGTATTGTGAGACATACACAAAAAGTAGTAATGCTTCTGTACATGAGAGTGAGGCTATGCCACTGCCCTTGTGTGTGTGACTTGTATTTGCCCGTTTGCTACATGACAGAAATATTAATATTAATCTCAATATTATTGATGATGGTAATGACGATGTTTTTTGTTTGATAACAACGACTTTTATGATGGTCTCTATACTGATTAGAGCTCTCAAGAACTGCCGTCAGTGTTGTGCTTTGCCTCTGTGCAATGCCTGTCAGAATTGAAGAATTAAGTTAAACAATGGAGGATGTCATGGAGATGGCATAAATATCAATCAATCAAAACTGTATTTATTCTCGAAATTGATATTTCCTTTATTTCCAAACATGTGCTCTTCATGTTAGAGTAAACACTGATATGTTTTGATTGTTGTGCACTCTCCTTCAATCAGCTCAACTTCCTATTGGCTATCATTTTGTTCACGTGAAAATCCACATCCGTGTGCCTGGCTGCCTTGAAGTTGATCAGATTTGATCATGGTTAACACAGCTCACACCACAGTGAATTCTGGCATGAGAATCTTTACAACCATTGAAAAATCCAGACTTTACTTTTAGAGTACGAAAGGACGAGATGAAAATGATCTAGTATTAATAAATCAGTGCTAGTCTTGTGTTTAATCCCACTTCGTTATGAATTGAAACAAGTATATGATGCTTTAAATGCCCCCTGTGGCTAATGATGTAATGTCACCATTTAAAGGAGAGGGTATATTATTCATAAAATCATCATCCTCCTGTAAGACTCTCATATTGACAGGTACATGAGACACAGAAGGTGGCTGCCATCTCACATAGGCTCAGCAGGGACTCTGCGTGCTCACTCACAGTATGTGTTTGGATATCAGAAGCCTGGAAAGCCTGTATCTTTGTGTGAATGTGTGTCTGTGTGTTCAACCGTATGGAACATGTTTCCTCCTGTGTCCACTTGTGTGTGTGTGTGTGGACATTTTCACACACCAGTCTGTGTGCATATTGTTGATTCGTATCAACACAGCACCTGCCTGTCAAGCATACGGTGAACAACAACCCTTCGCCCTACCTTATCTGACACACACGCACACACACGCAGTTGCTTTGCTCCACATGCCTCAACAGAGATCAAGTAGAACAGAGCCGCAGGTTATACTGTCTTTTTTTTTAGTCAGAAACACACACACACAAACTCTTTATGGCCATGCTAAACAAAGCAACAAACCAGTTTGAGACACACACACACACACACACACACACACACACTGAACAAAGCTGCACACAGGCACAGGGGCAACCAAGCTGAGAGAGCAGCCAATTAGCCTGACCATCTGTCATAGTATCAGTGTTTGTGTGTGCATGTGTGTGTGTGTGTGTGTGTATTTGTGACACAACAATGAAACTGTCAAATGCCATGCTCATCCTGCCTGCTAACAGGGTCATACATGTTATGAGACTGAGCATTTCTTTTAAAGTGAGGAGAAAGGCAAAGACAGGTGTGAGGAATGGACAAAAGAAAGTGTGAATGGATGATAGGAAGTCAATATTAAAGGAGGCTGAAGCATGGTGATGCAAAATCAGCCACCAGTATAATCATCTTATGCCCATAAGATCAAGAGATGTGTTCGACCTGCATTTTCACCACTGAATTATGCAGATGACCAGAAATGGAGAACCTGCAGCAGTTTTTTTATTTGTACCATCTTTTTCCACAGTAACAGTTGGGGGTATACAGTTTATGTTTTCGAGTATTCCTGCTGAGATCAAAACGCAGGTGGTATGCACAAATCGTGTGAACTTCCATTAAATGCCATCTTTATTTGTATACCTTATGAGGACATCAGCAGGGCAATCATTTGGTCCAGAAAAGACTATAACTCAAACTCAGGGCTACAGCCACACCATTACATCGTCATCATTTAGTTTTAACACTTCATGTTGGGCTGATTACACCGCTGGACATGGGTAATGCACAAGTAATAGCTTGGTTCCTACACATAAATGGCAGTATCATGGTTAAAAAAAAAAGAAGCTATCAGCAAACTAGCAGCTAGTAGACCAGTAGTCATGGTTGATGTTGTTCATTTCTTTGCGGTAAAGAATCATGTGACAGGGGCTCACTGTCACAGTTCTGCTGTCTAGATCTCGGTACTTACCACTCACCCTCTTTCTGCACCACTCTGCCTGCCAGCCACTACGACCATGTCATAAACTAACTCTGCTCAGATGTGCACACAGCTGCTGTTTCCTCTGGAATCATGTCAGTATATAAACCTTTCCTGTCCACTCACTCACTCTTTGCCAGATTGTTCTTTGTCCCAATGCAAAACTTTGCAGCACTCTTCCTTGGATTGATTTTCCGAACTCTTCCAGCCTCTAACGCATATTTTGATCACTCAGTTTTTGCCTATGCATCTTTGGATTTCGTTCGCTCCTCTCCTGGGCTGTTTGGCGTGTCCCAGGGTCAATTTAAAAGTGTGAAGTAAGAGTGTACTTTCATGTAGATGCCTGTGGTTCTGTGACCCCTTCTCTGTTTCCATGAAGTGGTTTTCCTGGCCTGCTGGCTTTCAAACCATTTTGAAAGAAACCCATTCTGCTGTTTCCTCATTTACATCCTCAGTCTTCTGTCCCACAGTCCTGTTGCCCAGTTTCGGAAGTGTTGTGTGTGTCTAATGCATGAGAGACTCACATTTACTTCAAGGTTTTATCTGGACAGCCATAAATACCTGGATATTACTCTCTAGCCTCAAAACTTACCTGAATTGTTAGCATTGACTTAATTAGCCTGTGCTACCCTGTAGTACAAACTATGTGCTGCTTCTGGTATCATCACCAGTTAGACTCAGACATGTCATAACTGTTAAGACCTAAATGTAGGTGTCTGTGTATGTTTTTGTCAGGCTGAAGATGTGCTGCTGAAAGCACAATGAGGTCAGCAAAGTTTCCAATAGTTTCAGTTTTAGACACTCTAAGAGGCCAAATATTTAAGCACTATATGGACTTCAGGGTTTATTGGTTTTAATAGTCTATAATCTAAGATTATTGGACAAGTTTAGGTTTACATCTTTCTTTTCTTTGCTTATGAGAAAATATTGCAAGACTAATTCTCGCTGTCCAAGATAACATACTAGGCTCAGATGTTGTGACTTGCTGGTTAAGTGATCATGTAACAACCAACCAGATGTGAAAGGACTTGGGAAGTTACCAAATAATTCTGCATAGAGAACCAATATCAGATGACCCTGATGAAGTCCACAAGCCAAAACGTGTCTGTCTAATTTATTAATAAAGTTGATCTTCATACTACAAGTGTTGCAGCAGCTTTTTGACCTCTTCAAGCCCATCACTCTTCATAGTTGGTAAAGTTGTGCCAGAAAATCCCACTCTGCTTGGTAAACAATATCCACAATTCTCCTGATTTTCATGAATTAGCTTTCAGAGAAAACATTAGAAAAGTGTTGAGCTTTGCTCATCCTTTAGACACTTATTCACGTCTAAAAAAAACATCACTTTGGTTGATGGGAAGATGCTTCCATTGCATTCATACTTTTTTTTTTACCTGCCTTCTGTGATTATTGAGATAAGCCAAGATGTAGCCTATGGTTAAGTGTTTTTTCACTTAACCCTGCTTTTTCAAAAAGCTAGCTGTCTTCAAAACCCTAACCCTAACCCCCTAACCCAAAACAATGTAAGGTTATATTTATAAAAGTTTGTTTTGGTTTTCATTTTGTGTTTTTTCTTCACTTATTTTCAGTTAGAATAGAGGCACATTTAGAGGGCTAAATTCAGTACTATCCCCTCAAAATCTAAGTCAGTGCTAGTGTTTATGTGCCCTTGAGACAGCATGCCAGTGTCTGCTCTGATTAAAACAAATTTGCTGAAATTACAAATGGACATCTCAATTAGGGAGTCAAATTAATTCCAATAACAAAGTGCAAACCATTCAATTGCAGTTTTTTTTCCCTTTTCTTATGGCGAATGCCAGCGGAGAAAGCTTACTAAATAAGTAATTCAAATCTGGGGTTTCTTGTTTAGTGATCAAATTACATTGTGAAATCCAATCTGAGCCTTCAGCAATTTCTCTGTTTGTCCAGGCTAAAACACAGCCCTGTGGGGGAACCCATTTGGCACTGTGTAATGAGTCAAGTCCAACTGCTTATTTGTTTGAATGAGGCTTAATTTAAATGCACAATAACCACACACTTAAGAGGGGTGCTGGGGAAAGAGAGGGAGGGCCTGGGGAGCAGCAGAATCAGAAAGGGAAAGTGTAATATTAAGGATTCAACATGAGAGTGTTTAATTGGTCTCAGTGATGAAAAGAGAGCTGGATTAAGGTAGTAATGAATTTGGCTCTTGGAGGAAAGCTACCTAATAAAACCTGCTACTGGGAAAGAATTCAAATATCGGTTGTGTTGCTGTAAGTAAAAAAATCTGCAAGTATTCACTTTGTGGTCTTGCTGATCCTAAATCAACAATAAATGTTTCTAATTAATTGGGTTTTCTGAGTGTTCCAGAGCCTGATTTATCTCCTTCATTTGTGCATCCTCTTTGAATCTATTGTAGCCCAGAAGCACAAAGAGAAACCATACTGTTGCACTGGATCTTATTTACGTTATGTCATATTCTCACACACTGGATGCTTTTAGCTAAATTTCAATCATTTTCTCACTGATGACACAAAATATATTTTTCTATCAGCGATTTAGGATAGTCTCTTTTAGTCTCTTAACATTTTAGTTATAATTGCCATTCATTACAGTTTAAACTTGCTTGACTAACAGGAAGTGATTATACTACATTTAAATGTAAAGGTTTAATGTATGAATTAAAATTTCTCAATTATTAACACATTATGCTGAGAAAGAGCTTTAAATGGAATTATGGGGTGCCGGCAGCCTGGTGGTTGGTCCGTACGCCCCAATAGGGTCCTCAGAGCAGGGAGCCCGGGTTCGAATTTGACTTGTGGCTCCTTTGCTGTGTAAATCCCCACTCTCTCTCACACTGATTTCAGATTCTATCCACCGTCCTATTACTGTAGTAAAGGCACTTAAAAATGTATTTTAAAAAAATAGAAGTCTCGCAGGATTTTAAGATCCCTCCTATTGTGGTCTAGATAGGGCAATCAACGATCGAATTTCCAAAAATAGACCACACTAACCGAGACCATGACATACCCAAGACCAGAGTGCACTGAGACCAAGACAAGACCAAGATATTTAAGGATCGAGACAGAGTCAAGACCAAGCCCTTCAAAAGTGGTCTCTAAACCGGTCTTGAGAGCAAGACTGATTTTGAATACTAACAACACTAGTACATTGTAGTAAGCTAGATTGATATTGGTCTCAACTCAGTGGTGTAGTGCATACGCGGCTGTATACGCAGGTATACAGAGTATAACCACTTATTTTCCAGTCTCCATGAATCTCCTCTGATTAATACTATTGCTTGATTGACAGTATTCAGTAAAATGCTGCAATTCCTAGGATGGTGAAGGGATGACCCTCCCTACTTTGTCTCTAATTGGCCAGTACGTATACACCAACTTAATATGCAAAAGGAGTCTTATGTCACTGGCAGGCCGTTTATCCTCTGCTGGACACTTGGGGAAAAATAAAGAGTATGCCCACTTCTTCTGGCACCACTACACCACTGTCTCAACTGTATTTCATATTAACATGTATTAAGATGTGGAAAAAAAGCTGTGTGGCACATAAACTGTATACCATTATGATCATGCAGAACTGGTTCATTGTCTTCACCATCTTCTTGTTTGCAGTGGATGCCACAGGAAATCACTAACAGCAATATCCTGTTATCCTTACCATGTCAGGTATTCAGAAAGAACTTCTACATGAATGCATCTGAAAATGTTCTTGTCATTGTAAACTGAACTGAAGTAGCCTTTCGGAGGAGAGTTGAGATTTCTTCAAGATCTTCAACCAAGTCCAGTTGCCTTTGGATTAAGCTTTGATTTTACCATGACCTGGATGACTGAGAACCTATGCAGACATATTGTAAAATTGCTTTGCAAAAAATATGCACTGCAAATTTTATAATATACAACTACATGAAATTAAACTGATATTCTTCTGTTGATGTTGGGATTTAGGTCAAACTGGATATCTTGATTAGGAACAGGAACATTATCTAAGGGTAAAGTCTTAAATGTATCAACCTTCTGAACCAGTAAATTCCCAGAGAAATCTAAGCGACTTAGAACCAACAACCACTACTTGACTTTTTGCATTTCACCCCTTTTTAAGAGTTCAAATCACCTTCTTCACTTCACAGTTTTATACACATATTGAGTCGCACTGCAGACTACTATTTTGGCATCAGCAACACATTCACAAAAAGACTGCAATGACAGTTTAGCTATAAACAACCAAAGACGTTTAACAAGCAACAACAAGAAAGTGAGACTGTTATTATTAAAGAGATGCTGCAGATGTAGAGAAATAGCTGTCTGGGAAGAAGAGTCCCTCGGGAGCCGCATTGTCAAGAGATGCATGTTTTCCACAGCAAACGGGAAGGGTTGTCCCCAGGATTGACTTCCATTACTTAGCATCTTTTTTCCAAAGTGCATTCTGCAGTACTGCATAGTGTTTACTCCACTATGCCTTAGGTGAAAACTGTCAACCAAACAACAATGAAGTCTACAAGGGATAAAAGTTTGGAATAAGCACTTGTTTCATGATTTAGAACCTGACAAAGATCTGCAACCCCAGCCACCCCAATTCAACACATTACCTGTCACTGTTTGTACTGAAATCTCCAGAGGATTGAAAACTTCTATCCGGAGAACATTAAACCTGTTGACTATGGTGACACTTGAGTCCCTGGAGGGCCTTATAGACCCTGTGGCTTTGCAAAAGGAGTGCTCACGCTTTTAGGGAAGTAGTGAAATCGTATTTGCTTGATCTAAAATGTTGATCTGAGATAGCACCAGAATGAGAGACCACTGAATGTCCAATGAAGGTTCAGTGTCAGAAAAAAGTCATGCAGCTCATATTTTCTACAGACAGTGCTTCTTATCATTCACTGACCAATCACAGCTCATTCTCACAAGGCGGTCAATTAAACCACAATTTTGTTCTCACTGATACCTGCTGAACCAATACTGCTCACATTGAGCTGCTGCCAAGCCTACACATTTCAAATTTTAAAGCTTTGGTCCACCCTTGTAGGGTGGGTTTAGCATTGTGCTCTCTGGAAAGCTGTGGCAATGCTGCTCGGCTAACCCATGACGCATCTTGAGTGCAGAGCCAACAGCAGAAAGTTTAATTGTATTTACATTTTGTAATAAATTGTTCATACTTTGATGAGAGTGTTCCAGACTGAACAAAACAGCTCAACAGGCCTTGGCATTAGAGACACATAGTAGAACCTGTAATTATTTGAGGTGAAAGATGCAGTATCAGAAAGTTGCAGAAACAGAAAGCTGGAGAATGGGAGGAAAAGACTGAAAACTCATTCACTGAGGGGAAACACAATGTGATATCAATGGAGTGGAATTTCTTCTGTCTTTTCCTCCCTTATGCAAGTTTTTAACAAAGAGAACATGATTCAGCCAGAGGTGCTGCTTGTCAACAGGCAAGGAGAGTGAATGCTTTGGGCCCCAGGCCAGCAGGGGGCCCCCAAGGGCTGAAACACTTGAAAAGACAGTAGTGGCTCAAAGCCCCGTCTGACAGCACTCACTTCTATTGCTGCTTAGCGTTGCAAGCATTATACCTATACAAACTTAAGTTTGTCAATGAAAGTAACAGAAGGAAATTAGGAAGTATTATCCGTATGTGAGTGAAAAAGGGGAGGAAGAAATAACAAAAAATAGTGGTATGCAGTGCTGATAATGATGATGAAATATAAAAGAAAATGTCTGACTGCTGCTAGTCTAGCCTTAACTTTGGGGGAGAGACACTTGACATAACTTTGGCTATAGCATTACATTATCAGGTTTGTTTTTTGATGTTTAACATTAGTTAACTTAGCTAACAGAGCAGCCTAGCGTGTCAAACTCGGCTGGCCATGACTTGAGTCAAGTCAAGTTAAACAAATTAGTGTATAATTTGGTGGATAAACTTGTACTTGACTGCGGTATCAGAACAAATAAATCACTGAAAAAATAATAACAGAATATGAATGAATTACATCTTTTGAAATAATTAATATTTTACTTTCATGTCAGGTCATTTACACGACCCTTCCCACATGGAAGTATTCTGACACATTAGCTGAGAATCAATCAAATGTTCCAACATGGTTATTTGGCAAACATCTCTACAGCACCATTAACATGAACCATCCCCAAAATAATAACACTCCAAGATAAAATCGATATCAACACAATACCAACACAGCCCCTAGGACACAAGGCTCAATACAAATAAATACTACTTCATCACTTCCAAACATATGATCCAGGACATAAACCAACACTTCACAAAGTAGAGTCTTAGACATTTATTCATTGTAAGTAAATGTTCTCTTCCTTTCCCCATGTTTTACAGAAATATTCAGACAGAGAAAAAACATTATCAAAGACATATTCCATTGAAGGACCGTTCTCCGTATAAATCTGGTCTAAGTACGGAACATTAACTTTTCAAAATGATATTTCTCATAAATCGTGATACAGGGGACAGTATAAAATGAAACTTATTTCACTTTCCACTTCATTCAGCTCGCAGTATTCACAGATTCTTTCTCCCTGTTTTATTATGAAAAGGCAATATACCTCATATCAACCGTGCTCACAGTGATCTTTGGCTTTTAGGCAAGTTATACTCAACATATCTTTAACATTTAAAGTCTTTTATCAAATAAACAACTAGTTCTCAGCTAGAATAAAACTAGATATAACATCACTTACAGAAAGAATAAAGATGGGTGAGAAAGTACACTGTTTCTGTTAAGGTAAACATTTTTGCAGAACTGCATTTTTATGGTAATTTTAGGTAACAATATTGCGAGATTTGAGCCTATACTAATTGTGTCGGGTGTGTTTTATTTGGCAAAAAAGGGTCGTGAATGGATGTCTTCAAATTGATCAGGCCTATCAAAACTGTGAGCATATTTCTTGGGTCATAAGGGTAATGCTCTACCTTGAAAGACCTCCGTTGCAATTGAAGGGAAAGCCGTAATTGCAAAAACATATTTCCAGCATATTTTAAACTCCCCATCAAAAAAAAGTGTGTAATCTCTATGATATTATTTTTCTAAGACATTTTAAACTACTTAAAAGTGATACTAGGCATACATTATGCAATCTGTTTTATTTCCCTGAAAGAAAAATTAATTGAAATTAGTGACCTTTGACTTGCAATGTGTTGAAAATGTGTCTTTCCTAGGTGCAGCCTGAGGCAGAGCCTTATCTGTAGTGAAAGCCTTGGAAAACTACAACAATCCATCAAACCAGAGACACGCTGAGAGAGGACAGGAGAAAGATTATTTTCAGTGGAGAATGTGGCAGAGGAAACATAGGGCCTAAAAGCCGGAGATGAAAGCTACAAACATTAAGAAAAGAGAGAGAAGGTGACAGACAGCACGGCTCGCTATGACTAATACTTACTGGAGCTGTGACACTCTGCCAAGTGATGCACCCGCCCCTCCTCTACCGTCTCCCCACCCTCATACTCCAATCTATCTTACACATCTTTCCATGACACTTTTCAGTCCAAGCTTTGACACTCAAGTTTTATATTCTCCATTTTCCCTGTCATCCATCTGAGCCACTCTTTCCTGTCATTCTTATTTTTTTATTCTTCCTGTATCTGTATCCCCCTGCACAGAGTTCCCTTTTGTTGGCAAACACTGTTGCAGTAAAAGTTGAATCCAAGTCCTCCAATGTCTTATTTTACCTCCAATTCTTCAACCATCCGTCCACTTTTCCTATGAGAAACCAGTGTCTCATTTTCATGTTTTAACTCTGGATACATTTCTCAAATCCTTGACAAAAGCGTGGTGGGATACGATGGAAGAGAATAAGGAGGAGGGCAGAGGATTCAGACTCATGATGGACAACTTGTCAGCCAAGTGGAGGGACATTACATCTTGTTCTGTCTTGGTGCAGTGTGTTTAAATACTTCAATCATAGGGCAACAGTGCCATCTTGTGTCCCAGAGAGGTGCAGCATGATAGTTTTGTTCTCTCGGAAAAAGGGGTTTGTTTGACTGACGCTGAAGAAACTTCAGGAATGTTAAATGTCTCCTCCTCATTATCAATTAAAGACAATGGGAAGCCTAATCATGATTTAAAACTGACCTGCACCATAAATTCCAATGTCGAATCCATTCATTTAATCGTCTTACTTAGTGCTCAAAGCTGGATTACACATTTTGTAAAAGAAGGGAACTGTAGCACCAAATGCTCTTGGCTTAGACAAGTTAGTTCTGCACACATTTCATTTTTGTAAAGATGTGGATTGGATGTATTAACCCTTTCATGCATCTGCATTTTTTTTAAACACCCATACATATAGGGATCCCTATACCTTTAGCTGTACTAGGGTTACCAAATCAGAGCGAAAAAAAACAATATCTGCAACTTAATTTAAAAAAAAAAAAAAAAAAAAAAAGGTATTATATTTACAATAATACATCCACCAAATGTATTCTTTTGCCATTGTATTTTTGTCTTGTAATTTATTAGATGAATGTAATCTATCACTTCCTACACAGGACTCATTAGAAGTGTGTAGAATTGTATTAGAATTTCAAAGTAAAATATATAAATTAATAAAAAATGGACAACATATTTTTGTTGTTGAGTACTTACATTACCTGAAATATTTATCAAATACAAAAAAATCGTTATTTTTATAGTTATAACATGACGTGTCTTGTCCCAACATGTTTATTGTTGCCATGGAAACACCGGATGTTACGTCAAAGCAGCATACATCAGAGAGTAAGTACAACACTAATCCATTCATACACCGCCACCGAAGCAGCGGGAGCAATGCAGGGTTAAGTGTCTTGCCCAAGGACACATCGGACATGTTGCTCAGCTGGGGATCGAACCCTCGACCTTCCAGTTGAGAGGCAAGGACTCTACCAACTGAGCCTCAGACGCAAGTGTCTGTGTGTGGATGGAGAACTCATGATCAATGCCTCAGCTCATGCTTGCTAACTGTGAAATTAGCTTGCTAATCATAGACTCTAGGCTTAACCCTCCTATGGGTTGGGGGGTTGTTTTATCTAAAGGGGCTATTTAGTTAGTCAACAAACAAACAAAGTACCTGAACCAAAAACGTATAATCATTTTCTGGAGGTTTCAATTGCTGGGGTCAAATTGACCCCAAGGATGAAAGATGTTAGTAAACCTGTAGGTAACATGAGGGTTAATGGGTTAAGAAATACAAGTAAGTCTCTACATAATTAGCTGAACTACATGTAGCATTAATATGAAGGCAAATATTCTCACATGGCATCATACATCAGACTCTGTTGACCCCTGCCCCCCCTCCTGTTGGACAAGGATAGCCTCTCGCTGTGTGGTGCATATGTGAACAGCCGGGTCAGGAGACTATCCGGAGCAGTATTGCTCCATGTTTTAAGTATATACTGTATCTGTAGGCTGAACTCTAGACAATACCTTAGACTTATGATGTGGGTGTTGATATGATCATACATTTAGCACAAAATAGGATGTATATTAAAAGCCCAATGTTAATAACAGACAGCTCACTGACTCACACACACTCACTCCTCATGTCTTTGTCGTGGTCAGATGACACAGCGGAGGTCACAGCTTGTGGAGGAGGTGCAGACATAACATATTACATAACTTTCTTGAAAAGAAGAGAAAACACGGACATGACGACAATAGAGTGAAACAACATGCCCTTCCACGGCCATTGACCTTCTCTGCCACATTTGTTGGAACAATGTTGCTTAATAGGTCTTTGGATTTGTGTTTTTCCTTGCCTCATTGTAGCAGGGCAGTATATACCTTTGCAGACACGTGTGTACTGTCATGCTATAGTAATTGTTTTCCCTCATACCTGAAAACAGTGTCTCCACACAGCTGAGACACAGGCACTATCCTTCTTAGACCATCCCTCTCATCTTTGCTGTACCCTTGCTGGAAAACATCACTCAAGGGAAAATGCTCATGATGACCCAGTGAGTGGGTGGCCATCGTCATCTGCTAGCACCTCGGGGGTGTTTCAACCAAAAGCATGCTCACATGAAGCGTGCCCTCTGAAGCTTGCTTAATGTTGCCCGAAATAAAGCCCTAAAATCGTCCTTAGACAGCCATCCTTATTTCTCTCTGGCTTTCTGTGGCAGGTGAGAAATGCCATTACCCTATATAGTCAAGAAAGCAATATTTGGAAAGTGTTTCCATGACAGCAAGAGAGCCATGAAATTATTTGGACAGTCTGATTTCACCACACCACACACTGATTAAAGCCTAACCACCTATAACACAGAAAAGCAGTTTTACTTCAGAATATACTGGGTGCCTGACATATATAACTCCATGATGCATCTGGAAAAAGATGACGCACACACATACCCACACACGCACACACACACACACATCTCAGAAGCTTGAATTATCTCAAAAGTGATTACCATTGTCAGGTGTACTGCACAACATGTTGTTCGAGGTAAATCATGTTTGACAACTGAATTCAGAGGATCTATCCTGGAGCCATGCAGTTTAGACAGCATTCTTACTTTGACTTCCTGTAACGCAAACATGTTTGTCAGCCAATGTCTGGATTAACACATATGTTTAATCTATAGTGCCAAGAGGTGTATTTAGAAGTGTCATTTTGAATCAGAATCACTTTCAAGTTCAGGAGTTCACCAGCCTGGATTTTCTCTAGTGATGGGTTGATAATCCATTGAGATTTGGGACTTCATCCTAAAAAAAATATGGTCATCCTAGAAAAAAATATGGTCAGTACAACATTAAATAATAAAAATAACATTATGCTGTTCCGAATAAGTTTGTGAGACTGAGACAAGTCATTTACTCATTAAGACCATAACACTGGGAAGGTTCTGGCTGTAACTGGGGTATAAAAAAATAATTGTGAATAAAGTTGTTCTTTTAGAAAGAGTCATTTTCCTTCAAATCAAAGTAGTGACTTGGTAATATAACGGATCAGTGCTAGTCTTGATTTAAAATCTGGAGTCTGCCCAGTCTGAGACAAGACAGAGAGTGAAGATGCTTTCTATTCCAAGACGAGACCTTAGAAAAGCGAGCTCTAGACCGATCGTGAGACCAAGACCGATTTTGAGTAATACAACACTACATTGACGTTATTTCTCATAAAAAGTGCATCTACTCTGACTTACGTCTACATTATAAGGGCCATTCTAAGCAAAGCATATCAATATCATAATTCATGTTCAACAACTTCCTAACTTACTTTCAATAAGCAGTAATTTTTTGTTAATGACCTACAGTATTAACTATGGTCATGTAGAGTAAGGTACTAATAAGCGCTTCATAATGACTAGTAAGCGGCAAGTACCCTTCTATTCAGCATGCTCATAAGCGACTAGCTAATGGAGAAGTTTGTGACAAAGATTTAAAGTGTACCACAGATACAATAAGAACAATAGATACAGAATATTTACACAATAATAAGCATATCTGAGCGTGCTCACAGTAATTTAGAGAGGCACCAGCACACAAGGAATGAGTCTATTAATAATTCAACAGATTGGATGAGAGTCACCTAGTCAACTTAAAACAAATTGTTCTAATGACAGTTGAACTGACTCAACATGATATAAAACCATACATATAGTCCTGTTCAGTGAGCCCCAAAGATGGACACAATACTGAGGAACCTCCTTCTTGTATGGGGAGGATAAACTGTCAGACCACTGATGTCTATTAAAACACGATAGTTAAATCTCAAATATCACCATTATTAGTCAACATTTAAATGAAACTGCTGTGGCTGTATGATTTTTCTCTGCGCTGTTCAGGTGAGCCAACTGATTGTCATTAAGGAGTACCTGGTCATGGAGCACTGCTAAAATAAAACCTAGGGTACATTCAAAGTAATGTGTTTTATTAGAAATTTAAAAAAAATAAAAATAAATTTAGGGATGAATGTTAAGATAAAGACCAATAGACATGCATTGTCATTCAGATATATGTTATCAAGTCATAATTTATATCATATACTTAGAAGTCTAACAGCCCTCTGCCACACACTCTAAAACTGTAAAGGACAACTGGAGACAGATCTGGTGGAGTTATATTGAGGAAAACTTGCAGTTGTGTTTTTTACATTATTTATATGTCAAATCTCAAAATCGTCAACTGCCTTTGACTCACCTAACCCTGTGCTTGAGGGGAAGATAGTAAAAGGCTTCATTCCATATCACATCCAGTCTGCACACTGTCCTCACATGAAGCTAGAGCTCCAAGCAGCACAAGGACAAGGTTCTGTTGATAACAGGAACACAAGCATTCAAAAGCAATCTTGTGCAAGTAAACACCTACCTTAAGCATTCAGGTGACATTATCTGTGCCATGAGCAGTGTCTGGTGCATGTTTAATGCAGGTGATACACAGGCTCGCCATGCACAGCGATCAGTGCTCCGGTGAAGGGGTGCACTTATGTAGCGACAGAGGAATTTTTCATTCATAACTAATATAAAAGAGGCCCTTAAGAGTTTTTCTTTTTTATCAAGCCAGAAAATAAGTTAAAGCACAACTTTTTTTCACCCGAGTTTAGTTGACATCTTACGTCCTTCAAAGAGACTGTAGTAGACATGATGTAGAGTTGAACCATAATTTTACACACCCTTATCAGGTGAATAACTTTTTTTGTTGCAGATCGTTGCACAGTATGTGGATTGATGCAAACACACACATTAGAGGAAAGTTAGTTACTGACTGTTGTTGTTGATTTTCTTTGTATCGTCCTTTTTGTTTGTCCTTCTCTGCTTCCCCGTGTTCTGGATCTGCACAGCCTTCACCTCCTCGACCTGGTCTAGGATGCTTTTTTTGCTGCAGCCTGACACAAGAAACCTCATGTGTCAGGAAGTCAAGTGACTTCGGAATGACGTAAACTTCTTTTTACCCATTAAGCCCAGTTGTTTTTAGCACAATCAGCTGTTAGCTGGTCAGCTGTTAGTGAAGCTAGCTTTTAGCTTAGTGGCTAGTTAGCAACTTTCTCCACTCCTGTTTCTTTTAGCCTGTTTTCCAGAATTTGCATGTAATATCAGGCAGGGGTCGAACCAGGGGTCTCCACAGAAGGTACAGTGTCCGTAATCCAAAATCAGAAATCAAGAAATCCAAACAGTTGTCAAATAAAGCCAAACCAAACACCAAACACACAGGGATCACAGATCGACTGTTGTTTCTGCAGAGTCCTTTCTTTTTAAAGTAGCTTCAAGAATGAAAAAATAATCACATTGAACAGCCAAACATTCACAAGGGTTTATGTTTGTCTGTGCTCATTGCAGAAGTAATAAAAATGTTTGTCTGTGAAGCCTAATTCTATAACCAATCAGTGTACTACCTTTGATCTGCTATTTGAAATCTTTATAATCCTGTCTTTTGGTTTTCACCTGGACTTAAAATATGATATTATGGCCTAGTGTCTTACACACAGTCACTTCATATCATACTCATGTACATTAATCGAGATACTTACTCTGTAACATTCAATAGCTGATTCTGTATTACCTTATATGACCACAAAGTGGCAGTAGAGGTTTTCTAGCGATACCTCAGCAGAAGGATCAGCTATGAAACCATCTCTAAAACATATCTGCAGCATTGCAGTCTAAACTCTCTCTCTCTGTATTTCTCTCTAGTTCTACCTTTCAATAATTCTCCTCTCTCTTCCATTTTCATGCTTCCTTCTCTAATTGATCTGTTCTTCTCTTTCTGTCTCTATTTATCCGTCTCTCTGGGGTCTTACAGTTACACCTCCTGCACCAGTTTGTGATTTTATGAAGCATGCATCGATTTTGCCTTAATACTTCTAGTAGCCTGTAAACAGCCCTTAATAAGCAGTAGTAAGTGTGTGTGCACACAGGATTTTAAGTGTGCTCTGTCTCTCTCTCTTCCTGCTGCAGTCTCCTGCGTGTCATACATCACATCTAGCTGGGCTTGTTGCCATTTCCAGAATCTATATTGTATTAATATAAACAGTCATTGCAACACTAAGCAGCAAACTCTCCACAGTTTGATGCATGCTTATATCATGTGTGTGTGCGTGTCTCCCTCTCCCCACTGTTGTGCTGCATAACCAGCTGTGTTTATAGCCATACATTACACCAACATCCTTCGACAATAAGCAGCATCCACTAAAGGCATTCTTATACCACAGCTGTAGTCGAGGGGCCATCTGTTAGAAAGCAGCTGCACAACCTCAAGTCATGTTAGAATCTTACTGAATCACTGAAGGAAGTCAATTATTTAGGACGCACTTAAACAAATATGACAACGATATTCATCATGTATAAAGGCTCTATGAGAGTTTCATGATATAATATACTAGCTATTCCTGTGACTGGCCCCTTAAGATGATTAAAATATATTGAAATGTAATGTTCATTTTCAGGATACAAGTACTTTTCTTTTCTACTTTTATTTGTCTCATCTGATTCGGACATTCTCAGGGATTTTATTTTGAAGGCGGTTTTGACGTTACCCCTGCTTAAGGTAGCCATGTTTGGCTGATTTTCTGCTCAGTCCGATTGAGAGGACATGATCCCTGTGGGAAAGTGACGTCAATGCCAAGCGGCAACCTCTGGTGTTGAAAAATGAAGCCAATGCAGAAGCGTAAAATTCTGCAGTTTGCAGAGTGTCCACTGGATTTCACTTATACACCCATTCACAAAGTCAAGTTTTTACAGTATAAATTAACTTGCTATTGTCTCTATCAGCACACGCTGTACATTGAATTCTTTGATAACTCATCGATTTTGATTCAATGATGGATAAACATTATTCACAATAAGGCGCGTAGCTGACCTAATTGGCAGGCGGGCGCAGTGTTAGAGTTCGTCCAGAGGCTTAAAACCCACCTCAGCTCCAGCTCTTAGCCTGTCATTAGGTTGACTGAAAGTTAGAGTGAGACAGCATTTCCAGAATGCGACCTCCATCAATCAGACTCCAGAGCCCCCTGCAGTAACAGATGATAGACGTCACTCAGACCATGTCCATTAATATTAACAGTCTATGGTCAATGCATACTATATATAGAATAATAAGAAATCAAAGTTGCAACCTCGTAGATGATTACATAAAGTCTCAAAACTAATTCATTTGAGTGATAACTTCCTTTGATATAAATGTAATAACCAGGAAGTCTGAGCTCAAGATTCACATCAGCATTTAAATCAGCACTTTCTGTTCTTCTGCATGAAGACGAGGTTAATGTGTTCCTTGGGTTTGCCTCCATTAAACCTCAGTCTGTGCTATCCTACATCAATAAACACACCAGATTACAGCCAAGTGAAGACAGGCAATTGTGTTATGAAGATAAATGGAGATGCAGAACAGATCATTCTTTTTGTTAGTGTGCCTTCTGTAAAGTGTTATTCATACATCTTGGGCTCTAATTATTCATTCATAACAGCTTTTAGCTTAAATGCAAAGCAGTCGTGTCATTGGTGTATCAGATATGAGACTGCACAAGAAAATTGTCTTTGCAATGAATCAACTTCTTTGTGTAGATGTCAACATGTGGCCATGTTTAATACTGAATGCGATTGCAATTTCAGCTTCTGCTTTAGTGAAAATGCAGGTGTTTGATGCTAGCTGTCACTATTAACAATATGTGTGAAGCTGCCGGCTTCTCAAGGATTCTCAGTAGGGCTATAGAGACACACACTCAACGATATAATTATCTGAGACAGTTTAAGGGCTAATTAGAAAACTTTTAGTGCACCACAGCATGTCATTTTATGATTATAAAGATTTGTACAGGGCTGAATTATTGATCAGTATCTACTGTAGGACTTTGGCTCAAGTAGTTAAGGGTTGGGTTTCTGTCTTTCAGTGTCACAGAACATTAGTTTAGAAGCCTTAACTGTTTGAAGTGAAATACTTTTTAATTAGATTAGATGTTCTAATCTAATCCCAGAGTCAGGAGAGACTGGCCGGACTGCAGGCACTGAAGCTCTGTAGAAGATTCATTTGCACCATGTAATCTTTAAGGTCCAATAAGATATTTATTGAATTCAATCCTAAAATGACCTACTATATCTGGAGACATTAAGGAAAAATGCTATGTTGAAATGCTTTATAAATGTTCACATAAATCGAATTTATATAAAGTCACTTGTGTATGTTCATAAGAATATGCAATTATTTAGGAGGCATTTTGCTCTCTGAGCTCATTCGTGTAAACATGATCATTATGTGTGGGATATGGTTTGTACTAGTGCAAATCATACAGAACAGAAAAACTTTGCTCATCATCTCCAAAGGTAACCCTGTTGGTCAGTTCTGCAAGGTGGCTTTGGGGTGAATGCGTGTATATTGTTTCCAAAAGAAAGCTGTGTCAGGTTTGGAGGTCAGGGCTTAATTCACATTGTGGTTTGAGCGCCAAGATATAATACTTTCAGAGAGACAGCAGCATAGAGAGCAATAGAAAGTGTGCATTTCTTAATGCGTTCATGTATACACACACACAACATTTTGGTCTGTCCTTTCTCAGTGTATGAATGGAGTGTGTGAGATGAATTACAAGAAAGTGCAAAATTGCTCTACTGCTCTGCTATAGCAGTTGCTGAAAACTTGTAAGCCTACAGTTCACCCATCAGTCCATTAGAATGAACTGAAGTTGATATACCGTCAAGGGGGGGGATGAAGGGGCAAGACTTGTATCTGGAATCAAGTCTTGCGCATTTCTGGAGGTAAATAAAATATGTTTTGTTGCACCAGTCTGACCAATGGTTTCATTCTCCTTCTATTACCAGCATTAAAAAAATGCATCTGTTTTCTCTCCTCGGTCCATGACAGAGAGCTTTGTCCAAGACCGGACGGTAAAGGATAATGGCTGAGACGTTTTGAGGAACACAAGCAGCAAGTTTTGTAATCGTAAAAATGTCTCAACTTTTTGGTAACTAGGTTTGAATTCAGGATCTGAATTGATAGTTTAATTATAAAGTTCCCACACTGGTTGAGACTCGTATTGAAGATTTACAACCTTAAGACCAGAAATTGGGTTATGGGGACTCGCAATAAATATTTACTGCTCTTAAGTAAATTCTCTTTGTCTTCTTTTCAAAACTTTCTTTAGCTTGTTTTCGTTGCTGAAAAAAATTGAAGGTTCAAGCTGAAAAGTTGTTGTTACTGTTTTTAATTTACATTTTTCAAAGGTTTAAAAAGGCAAGGTAGGGTTTTTTTCTTGTTTTGATTTATACCCTGTCTTTGGAACTGGTGTCAGTAAGTAGAAATTCTGCAATAAAAAAAATCATCCATGAAGGTGTTGAAACCAAGAGCATCACAATTACAAAAATACACTAAAGGCAACCAACAGTAAACAATCTAAAATGATAAGTGTGAGAATGAGGGATGAAAGGTCATCACAATGCATAATAATGAATGTGTTATCTCCAAGGATACATTTTGCCCTTCTTGTCATATGCACGCTTGTATGAGTTAACGTGTGTGTGTGTGTCAAGTTCTGTGTGTTTTTGTGACCACAACTCTGCCCAAACTTGAAAAACTGCTGAAGGACAACTCAATTCTTCTCATTCTTTGATTTTCATTTTCTTGAAGATGGTTTTGGGTTTGATGGTTTCAATGGATGTAAACAGAATGATGGAATCGAATAGGTTGATAACCTTCAAGATAAACAGAAAAGCCATGCATTAGTCTCAAATAAATTCTAATAAACATTTTCTCTCAAAGTTTTCCTAAAGAATACATTTTACCTTTACTTGGTTCTCAAACAAACAACGTTTCAACAAAATACATAAGCTTAAATTAGCATAACCAAAATTGTCCAACTTAAACTGCATTTTACTCACCAACTCAACCAAACAGTCATGGAGAAGCATGACCTCAACACATCATCCACATTCAAAGTTGTTTTTCCTACCAGTTGCATCTTCTGATTGATCAGGAGTTGTGGTCGTGCCCTGTTTCCAGGGGCAGGTGAGAGGGCCAACTGAGCTACCTCCAAACATTTCATGCCATGCTTTACCAGTGGGTGCACAGGTGAATATGGTCCCTCTAGGAGCGCTTTCCAAGAGTTTGGGTTCCACCAACTTATCTTCCATGTTGTCACCCTCTGCAGGTCTGGAGTGCATCAGAGTGTGAATGTGCTCTTCTGAATGAATTGGGATTTGACACCACAGTGTGTGATGGGTGTGTGTGCACCTGTGATTAATCATGTTGCTTCAGATTGTCTAATGAGATGAGATGAGATTCAACTTTATTGTCATTACACATATACAAGTATAGAGTAATGAAATGAGGTTTGGCATCTCACCAGAAGTGCAATTAAGCAGAAAGTGCAAGAGTCTGTGCTATGTACAGTAATTACAAAATTTACAGATGTAGACTAAAAAAAGTGAATTATTAGGTATATCTGGATGGCTGGATTAATGGGATGCTATAAATATAAATAAATGCTATAAATAATGCTACAAAATAGGTGTATTCTTAGGATTATAATATACAGATTAAGGTGCAGTGAGCATGCTATACTAATAATATACAGATTAAGATGCAGTGAGCATGCTATACCAGTTTACAGATAATATAAGAATATGGACATAATATGAACATACTATAATACAATAATACAGATGGATGAGAGATGTGTGTGTGTGACCAGGAGGAGTGGTGGAGGGATGATGGGTGTGAGGTGATATGCAGGGGAAAAGGGGGGGGGGTCAGCAGGGGGCGGAGAGAGCGAGGGAGAGAGAGAGAGAGACAGAGTTCAGAGTTCGGGGGGTAGAGTTCAGTAGAGAAACAGCTCTGGGGAAAAAGCTGTTCCTCAGTCTGCTGGTTCTGGTCCGGAGGCTTCTGAAGCGCCTGCCGGAGGGCAGGAGGGTAAACAGTCTGTGGGCAGGGTGGGAGGAGTCTTTAAGGATGCCGTGAGCTCGCCGCAGACAGCGTTTTCTTTGGACATCCTCAATAGCCGGAAGTGGACACCTTGTGATGCGCTGGGCGGTTTTTACCACCCGCTGTAGCGCCTTACGGTCTGTGACAGAGCAGTTTCCGTACCAGACTGAGACACTGCTGGTCAGGATGTTCTCGATCACACAGCGGTAGAAGTTCATCAGTACAGCTGAAGACAGGTGGTGTCTCTTCAGTGTCCTCAGGAAAAAGAGGCGTTGATGAGCCTTCTTAACCAGACTGGAGGTGTTAGTGGACCAGGAGAGGTCCTCTGTGATGTGGGTCCCCAGGAACTTGAAGCTGGAGACACGTTCAACAGCCTAATCAACTAATCATTAGCCTAATGCTGCCACATATTTCATTTAAGGTAATTAAAGAAGAGGAGTGCTTTATCTTTAATTAAACCTCTTGATCAACATCAACTTCTTGTTGTATTATATTGTCCCTGTACAGTGAGCACCACATGTCTCTTAAACATCCCATTTTCATCATGCTCTGTTCTCCACTTTGTGACAGCCAGCTTAAAATTTTTCATTTTTGTCTTCATTATTCTTAAAGGATTTTCTTGTTCCATAAAAGAACACTTGATAATTTAAGTCATGAAATGAAGACAACCAGGGCTCAAAATAGTAAAAAAAATATGCAACCTTCAGAAACAACACAAGTCCAAACCCACCTGTCAACCAGGTCATCTATGCACCATATTGTGGATAATGCTTTTTCTTTTTTAAACCAGGCTGTACACATGTTAATTTCTGCTGTAAAACTTTTTTAAATAGGTGTGTATGTGACTTCTGCAGCCAAAACTCAAGTGGAGACTTTGATGAACTGCAGGATTTAACACCTCTACATCAGCTTCATTTTTCAACACTTGGGGTTGCTGCTTGGTTGACCTGCGGTGTCACAGCGCTTCAAGTATTCAGAAGACTAAAAGAGCTTTACAGCTCAAGTACATTTACCATTCCAAGATGTAGCAAGCTAAATGGGCTCATTTATATATTGTCTGTTCAATTTTGAACTGTGTCACTGATGTTGGAGAGGAGCACCACTGGTGTCAGCTGAGAATAATGAAAAGAGCCATGTTAAAATATGTGCTCTCAATTTACAAATCTTTGGCACAGTTTAAAATCTGTACCCATAGATTAATTATCCATGTCTACTGATTTGCAATCTGTGGCACCTTTTCGTAAACTGTAGAGGATTTGTAAATTGTGGACACAGTGTTTTAAAAACAATTTATTTAATCAAAAACAGGGAATGTTTCCGCATCTGCCTAATTAGTCCAATTTACCTGTAATCATGTGTAGATTCAATGATAGGTCCTGTTATGTATTTAACGAAATGTAACATCACTCTTACTGTAACATTGTGTTCCTGGCTCAGCACCATTAAGTTTCCACACTGGGCAACAGGAACATACGGAGTGCCATGGGACACCTTTTCTGTTTACTCTCCTACAGTTACTCAAATGTTAATTAGCCACCTATTGCACCCAAGCCTTGCATGAGTTATGAGTATATAAGACACGACTAGAAAAAAACCCGATAAATGTTATATGAACTTTGTTCCCCCCCCCCCTCAGAAGTATTCTAAATGATAAGTAGGCCTGCATAGTATTTAAGGAGTAGCTCATGTACGCCTTCTGCTATCCTTTACTTTCTGCCTCTCTTATTGAATAAAGCTCACTTGGTAAATGGACTTCAGCTTGTATAGCTCTTTTCTAGTCTTCTGACTACTCAAAGCACTTTTACACCGCATGTCACACCTACACATTCACACACACAGATGTGAGGCCATTAAAAGTAACTAATCCCATTCATACACAACAATGCAGACTACCGGAAATTGCAGCTTGAGTCTAGAACAATTTTGTCCGCTGCTTGCGCTTGCTTGATTATGATGTGTTCTAATTGATTACTCCTTTGTGCGAATGCGAGTGGAGGGGGGTTGGAGGTGTGTCACTGGAGGACAGCGAAGGCTTCAGAATAGTGGAAGTGATGCCAAGCAGCAGTTTGGTTTGGTTTCATGCTGGTGCTCAAGGTTGACATCTACTGGATCCGAAAGTCTAACAGTCTTCCTTTAACTGACACCAGTGTAAGTAAATAAGGATTTATTTTGAATGCAAATCATGCAAAGCTACTCTATATGCTTCACAGAATGACAGCATGAAAGGTGAAAATGATAATTATGGATCTTTAAAATCAATGCACTTCAATCCTGGATCACACAGTTTTCTATAGCTCTGTCCTGCCACACTTTCCAGAACAAGTCCTGGTTCAGTTTGTTGTAGCCATATTCCAAATGTAATTTATGCAGACTTCTCATTTATTTCTCACAGGACATTTCTTGCAATAAAATATTCATCTTTAATTAGTTCTGATAGTCTCATGTCCACTCCACAACGAGCAGGTTCTCTCCTTAAAAATCTCCCTACAACCATACTGTATATCCTAAAATAAAAGGCACTCATGAATAACTTCTAAGCCACGGTCCGTTAGTTTCTTTATCCCACATAAAGTATTCCCCCTGCAAACTTTCTTTCATGCATCTCATCAATGTAAAACAGCTCAGTTCACCGGGCTCCCGTCCCATGTCACAAATGATCGCCTGAAATTGTGCAAACTTGAATGGAAAACACCGTATTACTGTTTTTGAGGTCTTCCACAAGAATGCAAATCTTTATCAGCAGCATGATACAAAATGTCAAATCTGTTAGCAAACACAAGCTACGATGAAGCCCAGTATCTAATATGGGAAATGCTATTGTTGGCTCCTTCAAAGTTCACCTTGTGTGCAGAACATGGTGCTTGGCACTGCCAGCATTTTTTTTTTTAATCTCCCTTCCTTCCTTTTAGTCGGACATTGTTATTCTTTCTCTTTTGATGTCATGCCATCGCTCCCAGGTTTTTCCATTCTTGGCATTTTCCTCTCTTCTGTTCTTTGACAGCTAGTAAAATGTAAGTGAAAGACCTCCTTCTGCCCTTTATGTTTATTGAAATGCTTTATTCTTTCTGTGTCTTTCATCACTCAGTCTTGTTTTTCACTGGTGTCCTCCTTCACTTCTCTTATTATTCTTAATTTTTAACAGTCTGGTGTTGGGGTTAGAGAACATGCCAGGCAACTGTGCAAGTCTAGATTGCGTCGCTCTCCCCTCCTCCCTCCATCTTTGTTGTCATCTGTGTAATTGTCAATGTCTTGTTAGTCTCCAACACCTAACTGCTCTCTGGCACTCTCTGGTTACCTTGTTATTTTCCCCAAGTTTTTTTTATTTTTTACTTTCTGTAACATAACATTATTGGTGATTAGTAACAGTTATACAGTCTTTAACATGTCCCAAAGTAAAACTTTTCATACAATTTAATTCGGGAGGTGTATTTTTTCTGTCAAGGACATTTGTGGTTAAATATTTGCACTTGTACTTTGTTAAATTAGTGTACACACTTGTTATGCTGTGCTCATATCTACGATTAATATTCACAGAACAGACACCGATTGTCCCACAGCAAGAGACAAGATAGCCTACTGGATAATCTAAGCAACGCAGGATGTTTTCTTACAGATACAGATCCAAGAAGATCGAATTTCAACATGACTTCTTTTAGCATACTATCAAATTTTTTGGAAGTTTTGCAAGTAATTGCTTTATTCTCCTTCCCTCACATAAAAGAACCAAAATCTGTTATCATAGACCTGAATTTAATAATAAAAAATACAATGCAGTGATTCAATATAACAGAAAACTGCCATTTACCATCTTCTAATCATAACTTACAAATAAGGGAGGTGACATTGATTGGCAAACACTAGCTGTCTGAGTGATGCCCCATATGATCTGCCATAATAGACCTCTCATATTATGACAGGCTGCCATGAGCCCACTCAGCTGTCTCCCATTAAAAAGAGAGTTTAATGGCTAAAAGGTTCTTGAAGCTCATCGAGTAAGCTTTTAGCCCTTTATTCAAATGCACCTCTAGTTATGGCGTATTTATCTCACGCTGGAAAGGAATCAACTTTTACCAGAGTGTGCCTCTTCAGTGGCCTGGTTGTCTGAGGGGTAATTTCAGCTGCAGGTGTTTTCATTGTCTGTGCTCTGTAGAGCCAGGGTCTGACTACCCCTTGAAGCATTCTCGAACAAGTGTGCTTTGTTATCACCAGGACTGATAAATGAGCAAGCCTGGACTTAACAATACCTTTTGCTGTGGGTGTCAAAGATTTACGTAATGGGATGGAGTCGTGTTTGTTTTTCATAACATGTGAGGGAGCCGAGAAACCAGAAAATTGGCTGTCATTGCTCTCAGCTCAATGAAAGCTCAAAAAAAAAAAAAAAAAAAAAAAAAAAAAAAAGAGCAAAACAGCCCACATAAACCTGAACAATGGTCTCCTAGTATTGCCTGCTGTGTCAGGGCATGTGTCAGCATGCCCCACTGGGATAGTTATTCAACAACACAACCCTGCACAGCATCATGGGTCAGCAGTTGCTGGTCTATGTTTTCATAGACCTTGGATTTTACAAAAAAATTGAAAAATTCCAGGATTTGTTTGACAAAGTCATTATTAGAAACTGTTGCATGAACATGAGGAAAATAAACTAATCAACAGGCTAATTTCCACAGTCAGGCTAAAAGGTTAATGCGCACATGGGTGTCTGGCCTCCTGTCTCTGATATCTGTTGACATGTAACAATATTTCAAATAAATGTCCCAAGTTTAGTCTTTGGCAATGCCCTTTTTGGTCTGGAAACCACATAAAGGATGCTCCTTAATCCTTGCATGGAATAACAGGGCTTCTGCATTAACAACAATTTGTCTCTGTAACAGTTCAAAAGCACACTCAGATGTAAAGAAAAGTCCAGGAAACAAAAAACAGGTTGTAAGAAAAAGTTACTTACTCAAACGTTTGTAGGTCATAGACAGGTAGGCAGTCAGCGAGGGCCGAAAAATCCGACAAGGTCAAATCCACAAAATCCTAAAATCCAATCAAAGTTCAAAAGTGGGCAAGCAAACACAAGGAAAGTAAGGCTGGAAAGCATGAAACACTAAGGAGACAGTGACACTCTGGCAGAGGTCTGGTAGAAACACAGGGGTACATATACAGGTCAGACTAATTGCAGATGGGACACAGGTGTGTTGGGACAAACAGCAGCAGATAACAAAATAAAACAGGAAGTGAACATAAAACACAAGAAAACAAAATGGTTGACTAACAGAATATCACAGTGGCCCTTTCCGAATTGTCACAGTTCAGTATGCAGTACGTACTATTCAGTAGGGAGTTTCAGTATACTGAACTTTCGTGGTCATTCAGTATGCATTTTTTGGGTCCACCTCAGTATACTGAACATCAGTATGGATACTAACTTCCGGGTTTTATGCAGTATGGATCGGATGCATCCTTTCAGGAAATTAATTGTATTTTACCACCCACAGTGCTGTGCGAAATTAAACGTAAATCGTCACTTCACGTCCGCCTCCAAATCAAAACAAACGAGCGTGGATTCATTGAATCAATTTTTAATCTAGAGTTAAAGTCCCGACTGAAATCACTACTTTTAATTAACAACAGAAAATATAACAAATGTCTGCATGATTATAAAAGCTTTCCCCCTCTATTTAAATAATGATTTAACTATTCAAATGCGTCTTTATTGGTTTATTTTATATTCTGTATATTACTGTCTTTCATTTGTACTTTCCTGTATGTACTGTATGTGATTTAGTTATTTAATCTGTCTTTTACTTGATTTACATTGTGATATTGTTTTTTGTTTACCTGACTGTATATGCGCATTACTCTTCTTGAATAAAGCTAAACAAAAAAAACAAAAAAAAACGGGTGAATGCGGCCGGTTTGGGAAACATAAATGACGTCACTTCCATACTGAATGAATCAGACGAAGTAGGCACAAATATCTGCCTACTGTGTGTGCATACTGAATAGTAGGTACTAACAGTATGCAGCACGGATAGTACGTACTGCCTACTGCCTACTGCATACTGAAAGATTGAGTATGTACTTGGCAATTCGGATACGGCCAGTCTCTTTTTTAATTTGCCCCATTTTATATCTGCTAAATGCTTTATGCATGGTTTAGAGGAGAACCTTGTGGGTTGAAATTTTGTTGTGTTTGGTTGTGTGAGAGTATTTTGTCATGTCATATCCCAAAGACCAGATTTTAGAAGTCATCATTATGAAACAATGTCTACTCGTACTGCAGCCTGATGTCTGCACCTTGATGAAGGAACACAGTCCAAGGCTTGGTAAGGAAGCAGCAGGTTTGGCAGAACAGTACATGGCAACACATCTGGAGCCTATCAACAAAAGATGTTGACAATGAAGCATCTGTAGGAGGAACACACACACACAGACCTGGATCTAGAACATGACTTAGGGTGAATCCGAGAATAAAGGGGGTGCAGCTACAGTGACAAACAACTGCGATGGAAAACAGCGTAGGTGTTATGGGTAGCGGTGTCCTGCATATGGTCTCCAGTGCACAGACTGGTCAAGTGCACCTGTCATGGCCATCATCATTATGGATGTTAAAAACACGATCTGGGTCATCGTTGTCATTTGAAATCCTCACCTTTATTTTTTGCATCCATTCAATTGAGGGTGCAGTAATTTAAAATGAGGGTGCAATGAAACTTTTGCACCCTTGTAGAATCGATCCTGCAACAGACTCCAGTGACTGACGGCAGGGTTACTAGAGGGTCTAATGAACCCATTTGGTCTATCGTAAACCACCTGGTAGTAAGGCTTTGGTGTTACCTTTATGTATAAAATTAAAAGCTGTGGAAAAGTGTTCAGTTCCTACACCAGAGCATGACATGATACCTAATGAGTCACTGTGTAGACATGGACATTTAACCAATGTGATCATTCATTAAAAACTGTATTCTTTGGATATGTGTTGGCAAATACATTTCATTAAATGGCATGTACAACATGCCCTTCAGTGTGCTTGACTACACAGTATCAGAGCTACTAGCATGGGCAGATAAATATGTTTAAACAGATTAATAATAATTGATGAGTGGGTCATAAATACTACTACACTTAAACCTTCTTCTGTATACATATTTCCTTTTTTTATTTTAAAAACAGCATCAAAGGATGATATCGATCTCTCGGAGAACAACGTTCTTAGAGGTACAATGCTACATCACTTTTATTGTTATTGCAATTAGTGTAACCTGTTACATCCATTCATTGCTGACTCTAAATCCATTTGCATTTATGTTGTTTTTTTCTTGCCATACTAAATGGAGCCCAAGAGAACAATCTCTTTACAAAGACAGATATCTGATGCTTCTTAAAATCACTCTTGGTGATAAATACTTTGGGCTCAAGTCAGTAAGTGAGCATTTGTCTCAGAACAAAGTAGTCGTCTTAGCATTGAGATTTAAGTGCCCTGATCTGTGGCCAGGTGCCAGAATAACAGTAGGATATCTTAGCGGACACATAAATCTTACAGCTTAACTCAGGGATGGAATTTGAAGTAAAGAGAAGTTCTGTTTAAATGTCACACAGGGAAAAGTGGCTGAACAGCTGCAATCAGCTCTATTTGCAAAAGCAGATGCAAGCAAGATGCGAACATTACTGAAAGTTCACATGACAGAGATAGAGCAAAAGAACAGAGAGAAACAGGCACAGGGATAAAAGCCAAAGATTCCTCTAAAAATGAACAACAACAGCCTCAGACAGAATCCACAGAGGCGGAGATACAGATAAAGCAGACAGAGGGGGAGCAGGAGGAGAAAAACATGAAAGCAGAAACAAGAAAAGCCAGACAAGACATTTTCACATTGGCTTGCTGCCCTCACACCTATGGTTGATACTGCCCTAAATCCTTATCTGGACCAAGGAACACCAAAGTTAGACGCAGACAGCATGACATTCTGCAAATGTCCAGAGGCTTGCAGGGCAAAAAAAAAAAAACGTCATCATTGAAGACACCGTGGAACTGCAGTGAGGGCTCGATCATTCTGCACCTCTTCAAAACTATGCATGTTTACACCACCTGACAACAACAGAGAAACAGAAATATAAGATAAACTGGTTACTTGACTGTCACATTCTTGTTTTTCTGTCAAAAACAAATGGAAATAAATGAGAAAATGTTTGATCTTCTTCTTCTTCCTCTTCCAAGTGTTATAAACTTCCTTGTCAAAAAGTGCTCCTCAGCGCTGGTGGCACTTTTCTTGCAGTGATGTCCCGTCACTGTTGTGCTCATAAGAAGAGATGATTCTCAGTTTGATAGATGCTGCTTCTGACACCCCTTCAGTTTAATTGTCTATTTATTTACCTCAGGCACTTTTCAAAACAAGGCACTTCAAACTTCATTAACAGTCTGTCTGTGTGTGTCTTTCTGTGTGTGTGTGTGTGTGTGTGTGTGTGTGTGTGTGTGTGTGTGTGTGTGTGTGTGTGTGTGTGTCTTTATGTGTGTGTGTGTGTGTGTGTGTGTGTGTGTATGTTGCCTTCCTGATTATGTCAACATTTTGTTGTGTACAAAGGCTATGTGTGTGCATGTTTTTTGCACGGGGCTGAATGGCCCATACGCCGAATGTTAAGTGTTTGGGCACATTAGCATTATAGCACGATCGCTAATGGTGCTACAGTAACAACAACAAAACACGGCATCATTTTGCCTCTCATTACCAGAATACAGAGAGGCTTCAGGTAAACAGATCTGTTGCACTGCATACACTAAAGCAACTACACACAACACGCAACAGACACACACACATTGGCCAACACAGTCACTTTGTTTGGTGTGACTAGACACTCAAACTGATCTCACACTCACAACAATTTGCCTAAAACCATTTATCCTATGCAGATTCCAGAATTAAACACACACACACAACACACACACACACACACACACACACACACACACACACACTCGCCAGTCAAACAAACAGCAAGACAACCTCCTCTCTTTGATCTAACTGAGTTTTCAGGGACAAACTGGATGATCCATTTTTCTTAAATTATGAAGCGGTTGCTTTGTCTTTTGGTTGTTTATGAATGGATTTCATGAACTGTCATTCTTGTAATTTTTGCCTGCTCTGTTTGGGTTTGCTGCTTATCTACCTGCCTAAAGCTTTCCTTATATGCACAGGAAGGGCAGGAATGTGTGCTGATCCTGCCTAATGATTCCCATAACAGTAAGCATGTAGAAAGGCTAGAAGTATGTTTCTTGTCAAAGTCGTACTGACTGACTGACCTGAAGGTAGTGTCCACAAAAGTCTGGAAACACAAGGCATTCTTCTGAAAAATAAACTTCTGACACTTTAGACCTCTTCTTGAGGTTTTTACAGCTGACGCCATTTGGATGCATCTAATCTAGTGATGGGAAATCTGTTTTTTCTTTTATAGAGATCAGGGTCAGTTGGATTTTAATTATTATCAAATGTAGCTATGTTCTGACCTATTATTGATATGTGTACAGACAGGGGGGGAAAAAAGTTCCAGGTACAAGAAAAAACAGCAGACAGATTAGGAACTGCAACAAAAACACACACAATGAACTGGTAAAATCTAATGCCTAGTCTACACGTAGGCGGGTATTTTTTTTAAAACAAAGATGTTTCTCCTCCGTTTCAAAAATAATCCTGTCCACACATGCTGAGTTCTCAAAATCATCTTTGTCCACATGAAAACTCAAAGCGCACTGTTACAGCTGTCATGAGCATGCCAAGTCAAAAACCATTTTCTTGACATGCTAAAATGTTTCTCAGCATTCTTCTGCAATTGCTGTTTTCATTTACAAGGTTGTCCATTCAGGCGCCTCTACTCGTAATAAGTCAAGTTAGCAACGTTAACACCAGCACTAGTTTGGTTACGTCCACTGTTGCACTTACCTCATTATACAAAAGTGACAGCGTCGCACAATGACGTCAAACGGAGGAGAAACCGGCGCACAGTGTGACGTTATAAGCCAAAAACACTGTTTTCCCCATCTACACATAGACACCTTAAACTGAGTTTTTGAAAATCCTCACCCTGGAAGGTGCGTTTTCAGTAACCTAAAACACATAAGAAAATGTGTATGCTTGTGTGTGTGTGTGAAGGAGACAACAGGCTGGTGAACAGGTCAAACTAATGAAGGCGAACGCTAAACAGTGCAAGACACACAAGAGACAGAGCTCACAATAGAGTGATACAATTTTGAATAAGAATTGGCCTTTCACATAACATTTTCTGTATGAGCAGAAAAAGACAAAATATTTTCTTCCCCAATAAAAACCCTCCCACTCCTGCTGATTTTGATGTATAGAAACTTGTGACATTGGCGAGAGAGGAGACAGCCTGTGAGGAAAAGTTTAAACTTGTGAGACGCCGTAATGTTTCGAAACAGCTTCGACCCGACACAGACGGTTTTTCATCTTTCCACCTTCCACTGCACCTCTCAGCTGTCAATCACTCTACAATCTGTGGCTTAAGAATCCAGCCCTTTATCCATTAGGACTACCTGGGCTGCAGCTGTCATTCAACAGAGAGCTTCTTTTCATGTTTAAAAAGAACTTCTCCGTGTGTGTTTGACGAGAAGCGGTCTGTTGATTGGCAGTTTGGTTGCTTAAATGAGCTGCTTTTAAACTTTCTGTGAAACTTTCTGTCCGCTGTATGCTTCTTATTTGTATTTTTATCAGTTGACTTCACTGCTCAGTACATAAAAAGCCCTCTAAGACGTTTATTTATCATTTCTAGACCACTAAACCACATGAAAAACAGTCATCTCTAAAACCTGTGCCGACATTTTCCAACAGGATTCCTTCTTATAGGATCATTGAGCTCCTATGTGGACATATACAAAACACTCACATAGACAGATAAACTATTTTCTTTTCTTTTATTCAATTTAAAGCAAATGGTTTCTGAATAACTTTGAATTTTAATACATTTATATCCTAAAACCACCTAGTAAACTTAACTCCCCAGAAAATGTGACAAGCCTGTGTTATCTGTTAAAAACAAGGCCAAACTCACACGCATCACAACCACAGCTGCCAGAATAATTGGTCTCCCTACACCAAACCTAACAGAACTCAACAACAGGGTCATCACATGCATTGCAACCTCATTATAAGAGGATATGACAAATCCACTGAACACCCACATCACCCCACTTCCCTCAGGATGGAGGTACAGAGCACTGAGGGGCAGAGGGGCTGGCCTTGGTAAAAGTCTGATGCCTGCTGTCATAGCGGCCCTGACCAAAAGGCCTCGCTGAACAGGCCAGAGTGGGAACTCTCGATTGTTGTTTAACTTTATTTGTGTTATACACCGTGTTTTGTGTTTGTAAGATTCTTTTGTGGGAATTGTCTGTTTGGACAGAAACGGTGCTGCGAAAAGGAACTTCCCCATCCAAAGCCTATAATACATTAAATATAACGTCCTTGTTATTTTGCTCATGCAAGCACAAAATGGAACCAGTTCTCTTGCCGCTTCCATCGCTGACACACCAGTTGTTTTGCCGTTAGTCTGGCCACCTAAGGGGCCCTGTGCCTTTAAACGGCCTACCTTCTCTGGTCAAATACAGTCCATTCAGGACTGGAATCTAAACTTAGAAGGAGGACATTACTGGCTGCTGCATTGTTGTCAAAGAAGCCTGTTCTTCAACGTGGCACGTTTCCTTAATGTCTGATGACATAGTGAGGCCATTTTATGATTTGATTAACTTACTTATGGAGTGGTCCTTTGAGTCAAACAACAGTTAAAAGTTAATGTCAGGAAATGTTCAGAATCAAGGGAAATCAAACATAATGATCTGTGTCATGTCTGATGATACTGTAAGGTAATTTATGATTTAATTCTGTAGATATCTTACATATTGGTCCTGTAAATGAAACAGGAGACCTTTTAATTTAACAAGTTAATGCCAGCAAATGTTCAGAAACAAGGGAAATCAAACATAATGTCCTGTGTGATTTCTCAATCACCCATTTATGTTTACTCATTACATTTGACATCAAGTTAAGTGCTGCGAGAAAGAAAACTTTGCCTGATACTTTCCGTGTCTCTTTTATGACACCAGTCATTTTCTTAAAATGTCCTTTTAGAAGGCAGACACGCAGCCACATCTCTGTCACCATAAATAGCTTGGACAACAGAGATAAAGACATGTCTGGAGGGGTCTCAGTGTACTTTGGAGCCTCTGAGTTAAGTCAATTTAGATTTCTGGCAAAGTAAAGGGTGGAACTTTGGTTGTCAGGGGTTGATGTAATGTCACTGCTGGCTTCTGACGAGTGGGCAGAGAACAGTTGCACTCAGTGACATCAGCTCAACAGGATCTATCATTTTCTGTCAGCGTCCGTTAAAGACCAACAGTCTAAACAGAAATGATGAGAAATACGCTGGAGGTGAAATCCTGCCCACATACATGCGTTAAAAAGTCAGTCAAGATGTAACCTTTCAATCCTTCCTTGAAGTATCATTCAAACCTCCTCCGTGTCAGAACGGATGAGGTGATGATGATTTCTCTGCGTGAACAGGTCCTCTCCTCTACACTCAGACTGCTGGATAATTAATCAAATTGCTGTGCCCTGATTGGAAAATTGTTCTCACTTAATGGGATTTCCCCATTCACACAGAGTAAGGGACATGTAGTGAAGAAGAGACCCAAAGAAGCAGAGTAAATATGAGGTGAAAGACAGGCAAGGCAAGATCATTTATAGAGCATTATTCCGAGCTTTACAGAGTTGAAAACAAATCCGTATTTTTATTGCTTAATTTTAAGTTTTAGTCTTTAGTGTTTCCTGTTTTATTTTGTAATTTCTCATCCTTGTGTTTATCTATGTCCTGTGTGTACTGTAAGTGTTGCATTCTTGAGTTCTCTGTGTGTCTTTAGTGTTTCCTGTTTTATTTTGTAGTTCTTGTCCCCAGTGTTTCTTGTCTTGTCTTACATCCTCCCTTTGTCTGGTTTCCCTCCTGATCGTCTTCACCTGTGTCTGATTACCCCTGTGTCTATTTAGTCTCTGTGTTCCTTCCCCTCTTGTTGTCAGTTCATTTATCTATCTACCCTTGTTCTGCGATATGCTCTTGGCTCCTTGTGAATTTTTGTTGGACTTGAAAATCAGTTTTTGTTTGTCTTTTTGCCTTTTGTTTAAATCATTATTTAGTTGTGTTCTGCACTTGGGTCCTCCTCTTTGTTTTTGATTAAATGTTACAGAATCAACCAGTGAAATTCATTAAGATAAAAAAAATCTATCAATTGCAAAATAGAATAAAATAAGACAATGAATAAAAAAAGAAAAGTAAAATAGAAATGACTGAACTCATGGAAAGGCAGAACAGATAAAGACATTATGATAAATGGATGACGACAGAAAGACAGAAGAAGAAAAAACATTCCTTCTTCCCTCATCAACAGCAGGGTTGCACTTATGGTGCAGCTTTGTAAATCAAAGATACAACAACACTGATTATCTGGATTGTTTTAAAAATCCCCAGGAAACTAAAGGCTTTTTTTCTTAAGGCTTGTGATTCTTTGTTCACTTTTCTTACTCTCTGATCACTCCCTGATTCTCATGTTTAAACAGAACAATAACGTGCATAGCTGCTTGAAATGAATGGAAATTGTATCTATAATTAGAATGAATGGGAAAAGCATCAGTATCATGAGACATTTTGAGGTAATACTTGAACTTCAGAAGGAAAACAGCCTTAGTTAATGCAGAGATTCTGATGTAAAGACAGTTTTTAGTGTCGAAGGGGTTGTTCTGATTTTGTTTCATCCTAGTTACAACATTTCATTTAAAAGTTCAGTTTTCATTTTGCTGGATTCATGTGCTGGTTGGAATGTCTAGTTTATGAGGCTTCTGCAAACATTTGATTGAAGAAGCAACAAAAAGGGGCTCTTTTTGCTTACAGATTCGAGTGTGTTTTATTATTCACACAAAAAGCAGCTTTTCATTTGTCTTGTCTTCAAACGTGAACTTAAAAATAAACAATTTTTAAATCTGTAACTTTATGTCCTTACTTTTGTATTTATAAGAACAGTTATTTGAAAAAAGTTGGGTCCACAGTATTGTCTTTGAAATTTTACCAGCCAACTCGACCATATGATCACAAACAGGTTGTACTAAGGCTGAAGTTCAGGGTCAATTTAAGGTACTCAACTTAAGACAAGACGAAGGGGCGGCTGTGGCTCAGTTAGTAGAGTCGGCCGCATGAATGAGGACGATGGTGGTTGTGGGGATGACAAAGTCCGATGGTGGTACTTAAATTAAAAAAAATTAAAAAAAACAATGCACACATCCTGCCCCGACAGACACAGATAGTAACAAGCAGAGGAAAGAGTCAAGTCAAGTTTATTTAGTGATGTTTACAGCTAAACATGTTCTACTGTAGTTGTTGTAGAAAATGAATTTCAACCTCAACAGAAAAACACCATTACAATAATGCTCAAATTGCTCTGTATCTGCTGGATTTATAGATAGAGTTCTGTTTTCTATCACATTCCCTTCGCCTTCTTTATAGAAAAGAGATAATTTGTCAATGTTATGAAACAGACAAACAAATAAGACAGTTGAGTGAGTAGTCAAGGATTTTGCTAAAGAGCTTCTACTTTTGCATTACACATCGTCCTTTGATGCATTGTTAATACAAAAAAAAAGACTAATAGAGCTTTGAGATTTGAATGAAAGGTCAAATAAAACAGTCAGTGTTAGTACAAAGCCTCAGTGCATGCCCTAATGTTTTCAATCTAAAGTACTGAGCGCTGAACAGTGCAGAAGCTTAGAAGTATTTCAGCACCAGGGACAGCTCCTCAGACTCAGGCTGTGTGATGGATCACTCAGTGTGTTTACATGCACAACTGACCCTTTGTCCTCACAGGGAAGTCACCCTTTGTCAAGCACAAAAAACAAAATATCTTGTCACTGGGCTTCTTCATTTTGAAAGCTTTTGAAAGCTTTTGAAAATGCCCTGCACTATTGGACCTTCTTCAGGATGACCTTGCTAATATGTAAGCTAACGGCAAACTGGTTGTTAGAGACAACATAGACAACTTTACAGCACTGTATAGTTTGATTACAAGTTCTATGCTTTGGTACGGAAACATGGAGCATGTGCCAAACGCCAAGTGCAGTCTGGGTCCCAATCGATTTGCATACACATTATCAAGGTGTAATAAAGTGTACAAGAGAAATTCAACTTGATTTCAGTCCAACTAAAATGTTAAGATGCAAATGCTGCTTCAATCATAGGTAGATTTTTTCAGGTAAAGTCCAGCTTTAGTGACTAACACACATCATGTAAATATACTTACTGTTTGAAGGCTGTTCAACAAAGATATGCTTCAGTAGATAGATAGATAGATCGATATATAGATAGATACTTTATTGATCCCGAGGGAAATTCAAAGCATCCAGTAGCAGATATACAGTAGATTTCCCTGAATCAAGGTACAAAATGTATTATCACTTTTAAACACAATGCTATCAAAGACAACACATTTCACCATTGAAATGCAAAATGGGCATGCTTTAAATATTGCTCACTGTGTGCTCAGGATTTTACTCCTGTTAGTGACAAAGTGTTTTATCTGCAGCAAAACACAGTAAAATAGATCATCCTTTCCCCTCCACCTCTCCATCGCTCTCTCCGCTCTTATCCAACCTGAACTTCTTGTTTCTTTTATTACAGTGTGTATCCGTCACTGCTCTTTTTCCCCGCCACTCCCCTCTCTCCATCTCTCCCCATTATGTTGCCATTAAATGTGACAAGCCTTTTCCTCAAGTAATGAAAGTTAAAACACGCTCCGCTCCCCACTACTACACTTGTTATACACCATGTTATCTCTTCTCTGCGAGGTTGTGTGAGTGTGTATGTGTGTGCAGAGGCTGACAAGTGATGTGAAGATCTGCAAGCGCCCTCAGCTATTTTTAAATGATAGCGTGACTCATAATCCTCGTACACGCCCAGAATATGAATTACATGCGCACACATTATCTCAAGTCTTTTACACAGGGAATTAGTTGCACTCACTTTGAAAGAAAAATGTGCTAATGCCTGAAGATTACAACAGCCTTTTGCTCAAGGACATTTTTGTGAAGCAGAGTTTATGTGTTGATGACCAGCTGGATGTGACAGGATGGGGGGAAAAAAATCTCTCAAGCATTAGACAACCTCTTAGCACTGCGGTACCTTTAGGGCAACCCTTAATTGTTTGTGGTTAAGATATAACTCTGCGTATGAAGTTCAACTCGGGCAAGAGAAGGAATATCAGATTTTCTTTTTAAAAAATTTGGGGGGGAATCCATAACTGACTGTACAGACTCTGTTAAATTGAATGAATACGACAACTCAGTAAAATGGCCACAGAGTTATAGTATACAGCATTATTTACAAGCATGCAATCTTTAGGTTTTTCCATGTCAGTCAACATGCATTTCAAATTAATGCATCTCAAATGGAAGTATATTTGGTCCCCAAATAAGCAGAATAAGATGGATGGATGGAAGTTGGCTGGGTGGCCAGTTAGGGGATGCATGGGCTAAACAAAAACATTACTCTCATGCAGAAAGTCCTGGAGGCTCCAAGTATTTGGTGTACAACACTACCATATAATTAAGTTGTTCACTGTGCAGATAGGAGGATTGGTTTCAGCCTGCCATCTAGAGAAGAGATTTATAGTGCTAGGCTCCTGTCACATGGCCTCAGCATTACCAGAGACCCAACGGGTCATCCTGCTGCCAGTCTTTTTGTTCCTCTTCCCTCAGGCAGACGGTATCGCTGTATTAAATGCTCTTCGTCCCATCATGCAAATAGTTTCTTCCCTTGTGCTGTGCGCTGCCTGAGAAAACTTGTGTGATTCACTGGTATGTTTCTCATGTGGCCTTACTGTCTCTGTTTTTGTTCTTCTTCTTTTTAGTTATATTTAAATTGCTTGTTTTTTTAAACTTGCTGTCCTGTGTCTTTGTCCAATTGTACTGTCTACCTCTTGCACATGTTTTCCAATGTGGTTTTGATGCTGCAAATGGCAATAAACTAATCTGAACTGAACTGATATAGTGCTTTCATTAACATGGACACAAAAAGTTTCTAATTGAATTGTTTAAGCATGCAACTTGTGTTGACTGTCGTGAAAACAACAGAGAAAAACGATTATGCATATCATTCCTTTATTATGTGACTATTTCCCAAGCTGTGCTCAAATGCCACAAAAAGTTTTAATTCATCACAACGTTTGATCAGAGGTCTTCTTCAGGTGATAATTTTTTCCACAGTCTGCTGATTTTTCACTGCCCTGCACCAATGTGATCTGTGTATAACTACCTCCTTTTTCTACTATTTCCCAAATTACAATGAGACCTGGTTGACCCCAAGGAAAGTAAATGCCCACTTCTACTCTTCTTTTGCTTTACAAAACCTTTTGATGTCTTTAAGCTTGTTTTGGTCTGAATGCCTTACAACTGAACTGTTACACTACAGTCTCATTTCTCTCTTTTAACCTTGTTTTCAGCTGCAGTAAGCACCTTTTCACATACATATTTGTATGAATAAAACACTGCACACTTCCTGCTCACACAGACAAAGTTATCAACAATCAGGGGAACATAGTGATGTCAGCAGCTGAAGAGAATATATTCTTACAGAAGGATTCATTTTCTGACTAGCATCCACCACATCAACAGAAACACTATATAAATATAATAAATATTAATGTTGCTGTGTTTCTGCTGGATATGTAAGTAGAGTACTGTTTTCTACATAGTTCCCTAAAACTACTTTATAAAATGAAAATGTGCCAATATGTTAAAGTGGCTGGATGGAAAAAAAAAAGTAAATGAATGATGTCACAAATAAGATGACACATTTTAAAGGTCAATCTATGTAAAGGTCACATATTATCCTCCTTTTCAACAAGTTTCAATAAGTGTCAGGATTCCCCAAAACATGTCTGTGAAGTTTCTTGTTATAAATCCACTCTGATCCTATATTTGATCATGCCTATAAACCCCTCTATTTCAGTGCTGCTCAGAACAGGCTGTTTCTGTGTCTGTAGCTTTAAATGCAAATGAGCTGTGTCTGACCACGCCCCTCAATGGAAGGGGATGTGGCTTGGGCTTTCTTACACTATGCCCTACTGAAAATGGTAAGAAGGCAGACTCTTAGGGCAGAACAAACACCTAGCTATGGGAGTGTCGTCCCCCTTTGAGGAGGGGTTACTGCCCTTTGTTATGTCACAAAGGTAAAATCTCCAAACGGCCTGTTTGAGCACACATTTTCTGAAAAGTGCAGCAGGCAAAAGACGAGAGGATGGACTTTTCTTGTAATTGGGAGGTTTGTAGACAGTCTAGGGACACACACTAGTGTTAGAAAAAACATGCTGAAGTGTATTTTGCATAATATGGGTCCTTTAAGTCAATGCCACTCTGGATTTCAATTGCTTGAATGTTATACGGTAATATACAGTATTTGCAGGGATTCAGTACTGGCACCTAATAATCTAAAGCTGCAAGAATGCTACTTCCATTTATGGGTAATCAAATCTTAATGACAGGAGTGTACACAACGTGTAATCTCAGGCTTCATTGATTAATATAGTGTTACAAATGAATTAATTCTAGGTTCAAGGAAGGCAAATTGTGTTCTTTTTTTTAACAATTACTTTTTTAGTGAGGCAAACTTCTGAAAGTGTGATACCCGCCTTCTTTTTGTTTCCACATACATTTCACAGTATTATGATTCTGTTATGAGTGAATCAATATAACTGACAGTATCTATAAATATATAATCACTCCCCAACCCTTGATTATCTTCACTTGTCTGACAGAAAAAGTAGGGCATCAAAATTGTTGTTTTTCTCTGTAGCCATCAGTGTTCGACTGCCGTGCTAAAAGCAGACAGATGCAGGTTATACTATTACGGGCCGAGCCTTCAAAAATTAGCCTTGACACTCTAATGGTAATGGGACAGAAAGGGAACAATAAAATCCTCATCCTAGCCCACTATATAATAATTTCAGTGACTGTAATGGTGGTGTAAAGTGCTGTGGTAATAGGGGTAATGGTCAGGGAAAGAAGTGGCTCGCTAACACCATCTATTATGTCTTAGCTACAAATGCTAACGGTAAGTTGGTGGTAATTTGAAACAATGATTATGCCAAAGTAACCATCATAAAATTTACATTTTTACTGCAAGTCTCCAAGATTGGTTCTGCACAATTGACATCCGAAAAACACAGGCAACAAAAAAAAACACACCTAGATAATTCTTGCATTAAAAGAAAAGGTATTGAACAACGATCATAAGTGAAACATTGACAATGCTTCATTTTTATATTTTTCTCTGCCATCTGTATTTTTCTTTTGTCAAAGCACATTCTGGCTATGATGATGGGCCTTTTTCTACAACGACAGTAGAAGACAAACCAAAGATACGAACACACACACCCTCCTGGGAGATATTTTCTCCCAGCATGCTTTTGTGCGGACCTCAGCACTATCACTTGTACATCTGAAAAAAGAGTCTCAATTCACTCACATGCATCTCTTCATTGAGTCTGTTGTCCTCTCATCAGCGATGCATGAAGAGAATCAAACAGTTATCAGTGTCAGAGCATCAGTTTGTTTTTTTCTCTAGCCTGATTAACATATATCTGTATGTGAGAAACAGTATTGATTCTGCTAATACTGTTTACCAAGACCTGCTTTCAGGCACACAGGAACCATTTCTATGTTGTGAATGCATGCCAATGTTTATGAATGGATTAGTTCATACTGATGGACACATTCATAGCAGCCTCTTCCATCAGTGTGTGAATGTGAAGGTGTGACCTGCGGTGTAAAAAGTACTTTGAGTAGTCAGAAGAATAGAAAAGTGCTACACAAGCTCAAGTCCATTTACCATTTATCATTTACTAAAGACCATGCTAAAGGTTTAAGTGCCAAAATCCTAAAGAAAGGATAACTAGAAAACTGCACCAACTAGCAGGTGGTGATGATACAACAGTCACCATTGAGCAATTTAACAGCTACACAATAGGAGTGCTCTACATTAACTCCATTTGGTGTTTCAGATGAACTGCCCACAGTGGAAGGCACTCGTCATGACTTTTAGGAGTCACAGGTAAGAGTTCATTCCAGTTTTCCCACATGCAGGAGTGCTGAGGGGGGAACAAGACGCTGATTATGTTGAAAGACTTGAAGTAGTTTTTCAAAGAAAAAACGATGACGTGGAAAGATTTACCAGACTTCACAAATGAGCAAAGCGAAGACAAGAGCACCTTGTTGTCTGTTTGTGTGTGTTTGAAAGAGAGAGATGTATGTGTGTTTACTGCTATGCAGGCTCCAAGTGGATTGGTGTGCTTTTCTGCCTGCTTTTCTGTTGTTTTCATGAAAACAAAAGTACTGTTCAGAAAAGATCAGGGCTGTTTCCAAAGCTAGAAAGAAAACTTTTATCCCAACACAGATGTTTTGAAGTTCGAGCTGCATAATCCCCTTTCTTTCATGTTTGATCATCATGTTTTTTTTGGATCTAAAGGTGGAAATATTTCTGTACTAGTTTCCATGCAAACCAAGCCAGTGCACTGTTAAAGGCCCTCCAGTAGGCATTTGTAGCGATTTGTCAAAGACATATTCACTGACAGACTCAAACTGTGAACGATCTCAGTCTTGTGTCACCCTCCAACCTTCTCGACTGCCGCATTTGGAGATTAAGTGGCTTGCTCAGGGGCACTCTGACAGTATTTTTCATATACTGCAGACACTCAAACATGTAACGTTCTGAAGCGCAGTCAATCAGACCTTGAAAACATCTTGCATGGGAGGGTAGCTGCCATCAGTCACTGTGATGTGACTGCTCTGTAACTCTGACTCCATCTCACCACCTGAACCATCATCCAATATGTCACCTTTAAGAGCAGAACAGTCATTTTGAGAAGCTGCTGGTGCGTTTGTGCTTCCATCTCCTTCCCATCAGCTGTTGCAGTGTTAAGGAAGCTATTCTTAAACACACCCACCCACGCTCATACATACACATAATAGAAAACATGAGCTCTTCAGTGAGGTACTTTTGGAACAACCTATTTTTACTTAGCTCTTTTAAATAGAGTTATACTTGAACATTGTTATTATCAGACGGTGTTTGGATCCTTTACACAAGGGGATTATATGGAACATTTCAACATCAAAATGTCTAGAAATAACAATACCTATGATAAACATCTTATTCACTCATATTTATCCGCAGTGTTTCAAAACAGTTATTATATTAGGTTAAGGATATTTCTGTCATCATCTTTACACTCTGGTTAAATTAAACACAAGATGACACATCAATGTAGGCGGAGAATCTGCCGGAGCAGGCTATGAACTGCAATTCAAATTTCAATTTCACATTTATGATAATGAGTGGAGGCGTTAGCTGATGATGTCGTCTGGGGCTGATGGGATGAAGAAGCTGATTGAACTGTGAAAACTGGGGTTGAGGAGAAGATTGTTGATGATGTCATCAGAGGCTGATTGGATGAAGAAGGGGATGTAACTGCAACAAACGTCACTTGTTATCAAAAACTTAAAACAGGAGCTTCTTGGTGTGCAAATCTTCTTTTGCTTCTCTTTACCTGTTTGTGTTTTCTGGATCCAGCACCTACTGAGGGATGTGCATGTCTTCTTTTTTTTCTTTTTTTTATTGACAGTATGAGAATAAACATTTAAATATAAATACTTATAATGCTCTGCCATTTTTTCTCCCATTGAGGAAATACAATATAAGCATTTAATCAGAAGAGAAATGTTTAGACATGTGCCGAACAGTCCCTCTGGTCTAATCTGCCTGAAACAGCAGAAGATGAAGCTGTTCCATCCTATTAGCATGAATGAAAAATGAGTTCTGACTTGTGGGACATTGAGCTCTGTTGATATTAAAACATTTCAACAAAGTGAACCAGGGCAGCAGCCAGTGGTCTTTTCTTGTATTGATCCAGTTTGACTAGTGTTTCTGTCAATGACAATTCTCTCCAGAGTGCGATCCAGACCAAGCAGAACTGTTGCTCTGCTGTATTTATTTATCTGTTATCATTTTTGCTCTAGTTTTGGGTTTGTATGAATCACCGTGAAAAGTGCGTCTGCTAACACTTCCTCCTGTGTTGTAAACAAATGCCCCTGTCGCTGCACACCTCCACATATTTCTCCTCTGCTCTCCCTTTGCTGTGTGTCACAGTTTTCATTCTCATCCCCTCTCACTTCTCTGATTATGGATGTCAATATTTAATTGAAAACTCTGTTTTCAAAATGAACCTACATCAACGTACTGCAAGCAATTCTTTATTTTCTCTTCTGTTCTCCCATATTAAGTTGAAATCTTAGCAGTACATACTTTAGTAAATTCGATAGCCACCTTAAATTCATAGATAACACAGACTTTGTCTTTAAAACAGCTCTGCAGAGGCTACACCTACTCAGACAGCTAAATGACTTAGAGGGCGACCCTCATTTACAATGATGCCAAGAAAGCATACATAAATGATAAACAACGAGAAATGAGATAAAACTACTACAGAAAATAAAATCAATAAAAGAGCAATAAGAACAATAAAATATATACACTAAAATAATTTAAAAGCTTGAAATTACTACAATAATAAGTCAATAATTAAAATCAAATAAAACAGTTACAGCCAGGTATTGGGCAGTTAAAAATAATATTTCTAAAGTGTCCATAAGGGATAAAAATGCTCAAACTCAGGTCCCGTTGTAAAATATTCCAGGAGTTTGCAGCACTAACACTAAAAGCAGTTTTCCCCAGGTCAGTCCTGGCATGAGGAACCTGGAGCGGGTTAAAAATGGACCAGGGTTCAGATGTAACAAGGAGGTGATATATGATGGAAGCTTTCCGGTAAGGGCTTTATATATAAAAAGATGCCAGTTTTCAACGCAGCCAGTAAAATCCTAGTGAAACTACAGATTGCACTTTGTGACAGGTGTTGCACACTTGTACACAAAGAACCAAGCATGCATGGGTTTTATGATTATTCTTTTACTTTGGTCTGAAACACAGAGACACAAACGCATCAACTCAGCGTGGCTGCACACTCTCGGACATCTGGGTCGACTGAGCTACGCATGGCATCAAAGATCTGCCAATCAAAGATGATGCTTATGACTCTCTCACACACTTATACAAATATTCTGTACACTTTTATCAGTTTTGCTCACCTGAAACTCAGAGACACAAACACATCAACTCAGCGTGGCTGCACAAGACCCCATCTAAGACCCCTGTGCTGCCCAGAGCTGCCCCAAAAGTGCCTGTGTGATACTTCTTCAATTTGACCCACAAATGTACCAACTAAAATATCATGATTCATATCATGATTTTACAAGATAATAAAAAAATATATATCAAAAACAATATATGAGACTGGGGGGGGTGCCTAATGTCCATGAACATGCCTGATATTAATACGGGCCCCACACTGGCATGTACTGAACATGAAGAAGAAAGCACTCATCATAACAAGTGACACCGCTCATCCATTGCACTTTCTGTTTGAAGTGCTTCCATCAGGTCGGCGCTTCAATCTGCAACAAGTCACATAAAATGTTCATAAAAAATAATTTGTCCCAATTCGATTATTTCATTCTTACAGTAAAGAACAAAACAGAAACATAAAATCCCCCCCCCCCCCCCCCACAAAGTCTGACACCTTTAACTACACAAATGGTTTATTATGAAGAAAAGATGAGAACAAGTTTGTACATGAACATCGATCTGAATAACAAAAACGAGATAAACCACCCTCCTCGCTTGGAATGACATTTCTGTCCCAATGGGCCGCAGCAGATCAGACTTCTATTCCGATTATTTGTGTCCATGCAAACACAGCTACTAACTATACTTACAATTTCACCATGTCATTCGGATGTAGTTCTGATCTCACCTGTGTAAGACTCAGAGTCACATTGATGTGATTATTCTACTACAGACAAAGTCATTCTTGACTAAAGGCAGTAGCAAACTTACAGCCTTCATGTAACTACAAATGTAGTATCTGTCTCATTTCTGAACCAAGTTCATTTAAACATTGTCTGAAATGAATCCAGTTTTCTGCTTCTTGTTTTGATCCCTTACAGCAATTGGCTGTCATGAGGTGTCATTAAAGGTCAGCAAAACAGCTGAGTTTTTTCATCTTCAAATGTTAAGTTAAAAGACGCTGTTGTTTGTCGCTGGTCTGAACCACACACATAAGTGTGTGTGCCAGCTGTATTGGGAATGTGTAATATAACCATAAGGTCACATTAATGAGTTAGAAAAATTATGGATCAGGTTTTATCATAGAATAAATTGTTGTTCCAAGATTATGAGAATATGGATCAATGAGAGCAAAAAAAATAACAACAAAACCTTTGACTTTAGGCAAAAGTTTTGTTGTTGTTTTTTTGTTAGTCAGGGACAGGCCTTATTTTCACTGTTTGCCTACACCTAAAAATGAGCCCAAGATAAAGGAAGATGGTTTCACAGAAATTCTTGCCTCTGTATTCTTGAGATGTATGTTGTTTTCGATCTATAACATTTACTTACAGAAATGTAGTCTTTTCTGAAAAAAACTGAAAATTCAACTCATCGTTAGTAACCAATATTACTCACTAACAAGCTCTGCCTTCTGCCAAGACATAATAGGTTCACTTTACTGCAGCGTAACCCAGAGTCAAACACAGTTTAACGGTCAACAAAAAACTAAACATTTGGGTTTTAATGGCTCATGTTGCAGCAGTAAATAAAGGGATCCTGAAGTTTAAGAAGGTCATGAAGTTAGCAAGAATGAAATGGATGGATTTATGGTTTTGGCTGCAAAATGTCATTAAACGTGCCATTCAGCATCCTGTTCCAAATTTCACTCAGGCAGCGTTTTTGAAGTAGAATAACATGACCTTATACCACCATGTCATGTGCATATTAACAGTAAATACAACATTACTGGTGAAGTTATTGTAGTTCCAGCATCCTAATGGTTCTGGACTTCCTGTGTTTTTTTATCCTCCCCACTTTCCTCCTCTGCAGCTGCTGCAGTGGTCGCTTTGTTCCGTTAGCAATCATTAGTGATAATCGTTAGACGTAATTGTCTTAATTGCAATCCCATTTGTCTTAATTGTTGTCTTTGCAAAAGGGAGTTTAGATTACTCTGATTGAAAAAGACAAGCTAAATCAATTCACTGTTAAAAGTCTGACTGCAGGACACCTGATGTTTGTGAAGGCATCAGCGGAGACAGTTTTGCTTTTCAGCTCATGGCCTACATTTGTTATGACTGTCATTATTACATTACCAAGTAGAAAACAAAGTGAGAAGAATATTACGTAAATGTTGGAGCTGATTAGTGCTGATTGTTGGAAGCAACAGAGCAGTTAAAAGTTTGAGGATTACAACCTGAAGCAACACTAAAGGTCTGTTTGTTTTGACTCCTAATTTAAATGCTAACGATAGCATCACATTTTCTGATTTTTAAATCGTAGACTGAAACTTAATACCTCCCTCCATTAAGTTCTTGCTCCCACTTATAATCCCAACAGGGACTGTCCTGACCACACAAAGTGACCAAATCACAGACTGTAACATATCACTCTGATCTTTTTCTAAATGTGAGAGCATTAGTACATTAGTTTGGTACATAGCCTGCCTGAGTTCATGGACAGCAAAACAGGAAAATGTGTAAGCTTTCTATTGTTTTGTGTCTGGCACAATCTTACTGACAAATTACGAAAAAATGTTTTACCTGTAAAGAAATAGATAAAATTTCCCTATGTTCTGTCGGAAAAGAATAGTCGAAGCAGTTTTTCTTTCAGTTTTGGATTATGGTGCTGTGGTCTATAGGCATGCCTCTACCACTACGCTAAAGCTCATGGATGCTGTTTATCACTCTGCACTTAGATTTATTACCGGTGAAAGTTATAAGGCTCACGACTGCATTCTGCTTGATAAAGTTGGTTGGTATATATAAAGCCCTTACTGGAAAGCTACCATCATATATCATCTCCTCGTTACATTTGAACAAGTGAGAGACTGGTTCTCCAGGTTCCTCATGCCAGGACTGACCTAGGGAAAATTGCTTTTAGTGTTAGTGCAGCAAACTCTTGGAATATTTTACAACTTGACCTGAAATCGAGCACTTTTATCCCTTTTGGAGACTTCAGGAAATCCTTTTTATCCTGACTGTAACGGTTTTATTTTATTCTAATTGGTGATTAAACATGGTGGTAATTTCAAGATTTTTTTAATTATATATATTTTAATTGTTCTTGTTGCTCTCTTGATTTTATTTCCTGTGGTAGCTTTCAATCATTATGTTTGTCATTTATGTATGTATTCTCAGCATCATTGTAAATGATGATCTCTCCGAGAAGTTAAATAAAGGTTGATGATAATGACTTCTGTGGTTACTTTACGGTAATAAAAATGTTTAATAAGCTTTAAAAGACAGGAATGAATTTGTGCAAGATTTTATGAAAAGACAATCAAAACTATATGCATTTTTTTTTTATACCTACAGGTTTTGGTTGTAATACTAAATTAGGATGTGACATCTGGGATTTCAATGTGGTAACAGGAAACACTAAATGTTAGCCAAACTCATTGAGCTGTTAAATAAAGGTTGACAGTGAGAATGAAATCCAAGCTGAAAGACATGGAAATTATCAAGTTTAGTAAGAAAAACAAAGATGATGACCCACGTGCAGAAACTTAAAAAAATATAATCAAACACAAAGGCAAAGTGCAAAAACAAGGATTACTTCTTAAAGTTCCAAAACAAAAGTCCAACTATAAGTCCCTCAGGAGAATAAGAAGTGTGAGACCGAGACAAGACCGAGTAAAAATGCTTTCTATTCTGAGACAAGCTTTCTATACCTTCAAAAAGTGCTCCTGAGACTGGTGCTGAGACCAAGACCGATTTCGAGTGCACCATTGCTTGTGTTGAGTCTAGATTAGGGTGACAGAGGATCATCAATCAATCATTAATTGTATAGCACCAATTTATAACAAGTGTTAATTAGACGCTTTACAAAAGAGCACACGGGTTAATATGCAGGAAGGATTTCTCCTTTGTTTTCCTTGCGTTGCTGTTGTCCACACTTCCTTGCCACTGAGGTGGAGGTCGGAGCAGGCCGTACATGAATGAGGATTGGTTGTGGGGATGACACAGACCAATGGTGGTGGGTGGCTAAATCATTAAGACTGTCAGACATCTAAAATCATTGAGTTTACTTTGCACTGTTTGTCCCCACATGGATCCACTCAGGCCAAACGGACCAAACAGCATTTTTTGTTCAACTCAGGGAAAAAAGCAAAAATACAAAAAGCGAGTGTGCCCCCCCGACCCCCGAAGACAAAAAAAACATTGAAGTACACTGCTATCCTTGACATGAGCTGTTGTTAGTTCACACTTATATCTATTTAAATTGAGTCGATCGATTTGTGTCCTATCTTATATAAAAGGGAGCTTACAAGATACATCCAACGACTAGAATAAATGGATAAAACGATGATTGTCAAACTGTAAAAGCTTGTATTAAAATAGATTCCACCTGCATTCCTGTGGGGGTGTGAGCAGGAACAGAAAACAACTGATGCATTCCTTTTACTGCTCTTAATAACCTGCGTGTGTTAAAGACTTAGGCAGGCATATTGCCTCTGGACAAGTGCTGTTACAAAACCTGGCTAACCTACTTTTGCATTTTGTTCTGCCTTGACAAAGTGGAGGAAATTGAAAAAGTGAGTTTTCTAAAGTGTTGATGAAAAGCACTGTGATTTATGCTGCAGTTGAAAACACTTCATCCTGAATTGTTGTGAATATTTTGTTTCTGTGTCGAGAAATTCATTTTCCAAAAGATAGTAAATGAAACCACGTCTATTAAAGTTACGAAAAGCCTTGAGGTATTTTGCATTCTGATGGGTCCTATAATATAGGATGGCAGTGATTGCTTCAAAAATGGCTATGGGACACTGAATTCAAGAAAGAAGACTACTCGATTTCAGCAATTATCACATTGGTGGGGAGGATTTCTGTAGTGTGTCCCTGTGTGTGAAACAATGCCGCTTTAAATAATAATAGGAATGTACCGCACCATAGACTTTCAACGTTACACCAGGTTTGAATTGGTCGTGCAGTCCTGAAGATAGGAACGTGCCAGTTTTGAGTGGTATAAGACGGGGGTGTCGAGGCTTAAAAACAACAATCCACAATGTTTGGACTATTAGCAAAGCATGGGACATTTTGTGAGAGGTCTTCCAGGTAAATGTGAGTCTGGGAATAAACCTAACACCAGACGTCACAACTACTAAAAGCTTCAGCTTTACATGTATAATGGTGGGAAATAAAGAGATCGATTTTGTCCAGCTCTGACCATCCTCTCTTAGAGGAATTTGTTCTTCTCCCCTCTGGTCGGAGGTACAGGCTGCCCAGTGCTAAGGTCAACAGATACACATTTTCATATGTTCCTCATGCAATCAATGCTCTTAATCTTCTTGAAATCCTTGACTGCACATTCAAACAAGAGCTATAGCACTTTATATTTATTTATACCATTCGAGTGAAACAAATCGTGACATTTTTTATATTTCTTGGTTGTATTACATCAGGTAGTGTTCCACTGTCCTATGTCTGTTTATCCGTTGTGTTTTTGTGTCCACTGCTGTAAATCAAATTTCCCTTCCAGGGACAATAAAGGTCTGAACTGAACTGAACTGAACTGAACTGAACTGAAGATCACACACTCCTTCTTTCTGCCACATCCTACAGGTCTGAAAGGTTTTTCTGCAGTCACCTCAATCAACACAAAATACAGATCAAAGATCAAAGCTGGACATTGGGAACTAACTTAGACAGTCTCACACATCTTCAACTCATACTGGAGAATGTCTGTAGCATAAAACAACTCCACACTCGTCGTTAAATTATTGCAGGACTTGAAGTTTAAATATTAAAGAGGTTTTTTATCCCTTTTTCGTTTCATGTCACAGTATAACTTTTAACTGCTTCCTCTATAAAAGCCGCTCGTGAGTTTTTTAAAGTTTGATTTTACACAGTGATGTTGCTATTCTCTAGTCTAAAAATAAAATAAAAAAAATGTGTTTGCATAGAGCGTGACTGACAGCGTCTTTAGTGTTAATCAATGTGTTTATGCAGAGGCTTCATGCAAGCCAAAATTCTGCGGGGGGTGGGGGGATAAGTTAGAATATGGTGATGGTGTCCTTCTCAATGTAAGGACTGTTCTGCAAGGCCATGCAATAAACACTCAAACTACTAATACACATATATACAGTAAAATAGAATATAATGTAAAAAATAAAATAAAAAAATATTTGAATGTACAAAATATAAAATATAGAGTAATGTAAACAGTGTAAAGTGTCAGTGTGTAAAGTGTCCAGGGTGTCAAAGTGCAATGTACCAATTGGAATGTGTGGTGTGTGTGCATCATGTAGTCACAGTTCTGATTTGTTTTTAACTGAGGAGAGTGGAGTTAAAATATTATTTATCATTACTACATATTTTATGAAAATTATAGGTTTTTTTTATACTAAGATATATAAAAAGAACCTAGGGTTTTTTTATACTAAGATTTCAGAAAGATTCTGTCAGAATTCAAAAATGTGAAGGGGTGCCAGCCCCCCTCAGTTTGAATGTGCATGCCACCTCTGTGTACATGTGTAAAGTGAGAGGTGGGCAGGCTTGAAATACTGGCACATATTTGTGAACCCCTGATGTCTGTACAGACATCGATTTGAATATTTCAGCTGGATCTGCAGAACTTCTGTAGAAAATGTTGATGTCTCACATATGTTTACTCTTATAAAATCCCATCAACCTTTAGATTTATATAAAATATGTCTTCTCCTTAACACTGGGTGGCACTATTAGTTTAGGAACTGGAAACAAAGAAAAAAGAGCCACAGGAGAAAGAGAGCAGCAGCAATTGATGCAGCACTGCACACATTATCACGAGAACAATGCCGATTAAAGTTGATAGAATGATAGAATGAAAAAAGGAAATAGCACAAAAGGAAAGCAACATTGAAAAAAGAAACACACAGGAAACAAGAAAACAAGATGCTTTGATAGGATATATGTTTGAATGCTGCTGGGATTCTCTACAAATTAGAGGAGACAGAAGTGGAGGCTGGGGGTGGGGTGGGAGGGTTGTGTTAATTTGGGATACCTTTTCTTTTTTAGTTTAAGTGCTAACTTAATCCAACACACAAAAGGATGATATGCTGGCAGAGTGGTTGTTGACAGTGAAAGCACACACATCTATAGGATACCCTTGATTACAGTTGAACGACTGATGTTTTCATCTCTTGTCGTTGTGTACTCCCTGCAGTCTATTGAAGGCCCCCGTCAAATAAAACCTCGACGGGAGAAATGAAGCTCCTCCTGCTCACTAGATGAACTTCACACGTCTCACTCATAGACTGTAAATATTACTGGACAAACCCTGACGCGTCTGTGACATAGGCAGAAAATGAGTCCAATCGACGGCCGCATCCATATTGGATTTGCTGTCTCAACCTAACTTTGGATCAACCTAGTAACAGCAGTAAGGCGGGACTGTGGGCGGGACCAAAGTTCGCCGACCGACCGACGCGACCGACGCGACCGACGAGCTTGACGCTAGCAGCCTAGCAGGCTACTTCACAGCATAGCTAACAACTGCTCTATCTGCTACTGCTGTCCTGCTCCCACTCATCCATAACTATAAACAGTAAGTTAACCTTAAACTTTTCTATGACACAGTTAAAACGAATTATCTTCAACCCAAAAATATAATTAAAGTCTTAAAACTACACTTTAAAAAAAATTATTACCGGTGGTTATTAGTCAGAGCAGTGACTTTGTCTGGGTTAGTAGAACAAAACATTAGCAAAGTTGTAACATAAAATGTAAGAAACAGTTTGAGGCTAATCTTTACATTAAAATTCTCACATCGTGTTACAAATCATTACTTGGGTGTAATAACATGTTTAAAGTTTAGAAGTCTGTTTGAAAACCATAAAAGAAAGATCTTTGGCGCTTCTTTTCTTTTCTTTTCGTTGTTGTTGATGAACCTACTGTTAGACATAAACTGTAAATAAACATGTGAGACATCCAGAAGAAATCAATATTACAAAGCATACAGTTCATGTTACTGTTCTGACAAAAAGAGGAATGTCTGTGTCTTATATTTACTGATGTCAACAGTGATGACGGTGAACATGACAACTAAAAAATAAATATTTTATATTAATCATAAGATATTTATTTTCTATAGAATCCTCTGAAGTCATGGAGTCTGTGGACAGTGATGGAGTGTCAGCTTCACCCGCCAAAACCTGTAAGTATTAGAATAAATTGTATTTTAAGACTGGCATCTATTATTATGAACTGCAGCTACCTTGTTCAATATTATTCCTGCAGATGTGGCTCATAACAAAAAACAGCCTGAGCTGTCACATGTAGTTAACTGTACATTTTGTCTTGTCTGAGGCATTAATTGAACTTTTTTGTATTTCTCCCTTAGACACCGTGTGGATTATTGGTGACAGCTGTGTCCGTCGAGGTGCCCAGAGAGCTGCAGAGACAGAGGGAAGGAACCTGGGCCTGAAGAACATCCACATGAGTTGGTTCGGCTGGGGTGGACTTCGCTGGAAAGGCCTCCTTCCCTTCTTTGAAAACTCACTCCGAGGGAGGTCTCCCCCGGATGGCCTCATCATTCATTGTGGGGGCAACAGCATGGGACATGTCAGTGGTGTCGTGCTGGTCAATATGATGAAGGAGGACCTTCAGCAACTCCACGCACGACACCCTGGCATGAAGATCATGCTGTCTGCCCTCACCCAGAGGTGCCAGTGGAGGCATGGCATCCATCCGGGGAAGATCGACAAATCTCGTAGGTTTGTCAACAGTGTTATGGCTACATTTGTTGGATCCATAAGCGGTGCAATGATTGAGCACCCTCAAATTAGACATGACAGTCCTGGGCTATTTTTGAAAGATGGAGTTCATTTCACATCTAGGGGAAATGATATATTTTTAAGTAATTTTGCTCATTGCCTTAAAGACCACTTCCAAATACAGTGAAACTCCACTGGAATTTGAAAGTGGCCTTTAGGACCTTTTTTTAGATGCCAAATTCATAGCCCACTGCCATGGCTAATGTTGAGTTTCTTTATACTTTTGTTAAACATCCGCTTCTGTAGCCATGACACTGTGTCCCTCCCCCCCCCCCCCCCCCCCCCCCCCCCCCCCCCCAACCAACCACCCACTCTTTGCAGCTCCCTGGGCTCATGATGGACATAGCTGTCACCATACATATGTTATGTAAATTCCTGTTCCTGCAGTCCCCCGTCTGTTCCTGCAGTCCCTTGCTGTTCCTGCAGTCCCCTGTCTGTTCCTGCAGTCCCTCGCTGTTCCTGCAGTCCCCCGTCTGTTCTGCAGTCCCCCGTCTGTTCCTGCAGTCCCTCGCTGTTCCTGCAGTCCCCTGTCTGTTCCTGCAGTCCCTCGCTGTTCCTGCAGTCCCCCGTCTGTTCTGCAGTCCCCCGTCTGTTCCTGCAGTCCCCCGTCTGTTCCCGCAGTCCCATCAATGGACAATAACTATCACCCCTATTTGTTTTTGCACCAGGCTTGTTATTTATTTTGGTGGTTATTTATTTTTTATTAAAAAAAGTATTCTATGTATATTCACTCCTTTGTCTCTACTTATGAGTATACATTTTCATTCTTTTTACCAAATAGTAATGTAGTTAATATCTGTTTGGGTAGAGTATTTAGCTTTATAATTAAAGACAACTAAATGTCCTTGACACCAGAGCTATAATAATTTTTAGAGCATGCCTTTTGTTACTTGCTTTAGATACAAAAACCCTTCCTTTATCTCTAATAATGTAAAGTGGAGAGATTTCTGCTCTTTCTGTTCCAATATGTGCCACAAGAAGTCCCCATATACAAATTCAAAACAATCAAAATCAAGATTCAACCAGAGTTAATTACATTAATTACGTGTGGTTAGAAAAATGTTTAAAAATCATTCAGAAATGTGGTCTTCCTAGATCAATATCACATAATATCATCTAGTTTACCCATCTAAGCTATACAAATGATGTGCTTTATCATCGCATATAGAAGAGTTTTAATGTTAACAATTAAGGGAAGTATTAAAAAGCACATCATTTATATTTATAAAATATATCAAAAAGAACCAATGTATTACAGTTATAAGAGGTTAAGAAATGGAAACTAGTAGGAGACTCCTGATACGATTAGTACAAATTCTGGACCCAAAAGCACGACTCAGATAGGCAGGATAAAGTTACAAAAAGTTTATTCCAAATGTGACTCAAAAAGTGCAAGGGGAGGGGTAGTGTGAGGTTCCAAGTGGCAGTGTCCGTGATCCCAGAGTGGTGTCCCAAAAGCACAGGTGAGGTGAAGCAAAAAACACAAACAGCTATCTGACGCAAGGCAGAGAAGAAAAAAGGGGTTAGCTACACAAGCTATAACACGAGAACTAGTCATCCAGAGAAGCTAAGAGAGTACAAACCACACGAGCTGGTGAAACAATCTGGCGGCGAGGTGAAGCAGAGGGAAGTCTTTGTAGTAGAGATCCTGATGACCAACGAGCTGCACACTGGTGCCGCCTGGGAACATGAGCCCACCACACTCACACAGACAGGGGAGAGACACATGAGGATTAAACAGACAGGGAATGACAAACATATAGGTAGGAACTATCACTGGGGTGTCAGGTGTTGCTAGACGGGGAGCAATTACACTTTTTTGACCGCTGTACGCCACGCTATGAGGTAACAGGAGTGATTGTAAATGGACATGTCTGGATTACTGTTTGAACAGCTCACATGTGACAGTGATCAAGACAACGATGGAATAAGAAATAAATATTCCTAAAGGAAGAAGATATATATATATAACATGGAATTCACAACAACAAAGCTAACATTAAAAACACAATAATTTTTAAAATCATAGTTTTTTTGTTGAAACTAGTAATACCTTCAACCTTTGAACCATGCCTTGCTTGTCACACTTGCGAGGTTGTTGAAACACAACTCCCTGGTGTCCTACATCCTACATGAGAGAGAAAATGAGAGGTTAAAACTCTGGTTTTAAACATTTAGTACGGCCTGTCTTGGTTGAAAGCCCACTCACCACGACAAGGTGCAGGCCAAGAGTAGGAACATATAACACGGGACAAACACACAAGACACTACAGCACAGGACAAGTGAAAATGAAAAGCAAGAATACAACAACAATGCAAAAGTTACGTACTATTACTGAACCTGAGGGTGAGCAATGGGGACAAAATTAACCACAAAATAAATCAGGAAGTATGTTTATCTACCTTATAACAACTATGTAACAATAACAATTTCCAAAAACCCTCAGCAAAATTAACAATCAATTCAACATACATAACTTAAATATTAATATATAACATTTTTATCAAACCTGGAGATCCAAAAATGTGTTGGTGAACTCTATAATACAAATCAGAACATTTAACATACAGTACATTTGAACATCTTGAAGTTTTTTTTGTTTATAGGTAAACTCTATAATATTTATTTTTTGTAGACATTTTAATTTTAAGTAAACTTTTAATTGGACAAACAATTCCATAAACTATGTACATAATAACTACAACGAATCTGACACTGAAAATGATTAACAGATCAACATCATCTTAGTTCATGCAGACTCTAAAAGACATTGACCAGTCATTCATGTGTTCAGTTTTTATTTGACATTGGCTTTAAGTAGTGGTGAGGTGAGGTTTCTCTTTAAAGGCTCTATGTACAGTTTTGAGAATTCTATTTTCATTATGTCTTGAAGTAGCATCCCAGTAGATTTTTAATAGAAAAGTTGGGCCCCGTTCATGCAGACTCCAACTGATAATCATCTATGTAATCGGTGGGTTTTTCTGAGAAAAAAGAAAGAAAGTCTTTTCACTAAGAACTAAGGCCCCGTACATGCAGGCTCTAAGTTCAATTATTGTTTTAATTCCAGCTCTGTACATTCAAGATTTCTGCTCACTTGTGACAACATGTGCACTTTCTAAACGGCAGACATTGAAAGTTACTTGTGCCCCGTTCATGCAGGCTCCAAGTAACAGTTTCAATGTTGTTCTATAGCATTATTATACTTACCATTTCCATTTCCAAGAAAAACATCAAAAAGGAGTTGGCCACATTCTGATATGCAGGAAATAGAATTTGTTGTACAATTAGAGAACCATATACACAAATATACATATATACATAAAGAGATGCAGGTAGAAGAACATACTGTACAGATATAGAAACATACATACAAATATATACACATACAAATATGCACATATAAACAAAGAGAAGCAGGTAGAAGAACATACTGTACAGTAATAGAAACATACATATAAATATATACACATATGTACAATATCAAAATATATACATAACTTATGTACTTTAACCACACACAGAAGTGACCAAACACCTTTTATTTAATCTCCATAAAAATGGATTAATTTAGTAAGCTTTCTGCGAACCACTTTACCTTCCTTTATTTTTTCTGCCTCTCTTCTTGCTATGTGGTTCAGTCGAACTTTGCAGTACCATGCAGTAGCCATCCTTACCAAAACATGGACATGGTTGGCTTCAACACACATGTCAAACATGTGGCTGTGCAGCTGGGGAAAGAGATTCTTCTCTGAACAATCTGCAAGAACCTGGGTGACAATTGCTGCAGTTGTTCCTCTTCCCAGTGGAGGCTTGCCCTCATTGATTTTTAGAAGCCTCTGAAAGCGTCTTTCAGTAGCTTGGCAAACTGCAGTGATGTCCGGTGATGGTTTCTGGAGGCCACCTCTGTTCTTCAAAGTAATGAAATGGTGAACCGAGTCATCTGAGGTCAGTGCTTGTGAGCAAGCCATGCATGTTATCTTCTGTTTCATCTTCTTGACGATGAAGCCTGTGATGTAAGAAATTGCTGCGTCTTTGTACTCAGATAGACTGTCAACATCTGGAAGGTCAGACAGACTGTCATCCTGAGGCACAAGCACTTCAACTGGCTTCACATCCAACCTGCGCGCAACATTCACAGTCGCGGGTGTTGAATCAAGGATGGTTGTGTTGTCACGAAGGAGACAGTTACCTGTGCCTCTTTTTACCTGATGCCTTACAAGGAGGCGCTTGTAAGCTCCTCTAAACTGCCTCACATTGGGGTTGTTGTTAAATCCGCCACGTGCTCTGATTGCAGAGAAGAACAGCTCCAAGTGGTCCTGGCTGAGTTTGTATGTCAGAAGGTATCGGCATGGGGCTGCTGGCTGCTCTACCAGATCTTCATAGATGCCCATCACACTTCTTGCACAAGCAATGAAACCATAAATGGCAGTTCTCTTCTGTGTAGAGTGCACATGTACAAGTGTGTTGTCTCTTCCTGTCATTCTGAGCCCACAAAGGAGTGACTCTGCTTCATCTAAAATGGCCTTGGCATGGTGTTTGTTTGCTGGCTTCAGGGGGGCTTTAAATCCCTTTCCAAGTGGGTTCCTGCTGTTAAGGACATCAAAAGCAGCATCAATGGTGCGCAAGAATTGAACAGTGGCTGAACATCCAAAGAACTGGGGATATTTAAGCCCCCTCTCACAATACTCAATGGCATCAGCCACACTGCTGCTGAAAAGTTGGGCTGCAAGATGTACCTTCATTTTTTGATTGCGCCACTGAATATGTGCCATCTTCAGTTTGTTGCCAAGGCGCAAACCCTCCTTCTCCTGAAGCTTGTTGAGCTCCTTGATGTACTGCCATCTTATCTGCTGGCCATCTTCTCTCACCAGAACCTCGACTGTTGAAAAGACATTCCGAAGAAGCTTGAGCATGTGACATGGATCCAAGAGAACATGGACTTTTTGTGTGTGATCTTCAGGATGGAAAAAGAAGGGTTTCATGTCCACGAGGTCCAACTTGGCACCAAGCTCTTTGACCATTGCAAAGTTTTGAGATGGTCCATCACATGTCAATGAGACAACCCTAACACCGATTTCATAAAGCCTAACTAGGCTCTCTCGGACAATGTTTGCTCTCTCTTGTCCGGTCATGCTGTTGATGAGGAAGTAAGCAATGGGGATCTTCCAAGACGCATTAACTGCAACAACCATGAGGACCAATGCTTGTGTTGCAATTACGTTTTCAATTTCACCAGCTCCGATGTCAACATAGCCGTGAATTTGGTCCCCCCCAAACTCAGTCTGCTTATGAATATACATTTCATCCATCATCAATGAGCAAACTGTGTCCTTACCTAATCCTTTCTGATCAGCAACATGACTTTTTAAAGCTGTGAAAGAAGCAACAGTAAATCCAGGATCTGCAGAGATGCTACTATACCACTTTCTTATGGTTTGTGGATGAGGCAAAGCCAAAAGAAATTTCTCTCTGACATAGTCATAGGCTTTCGGAGAGTAGAAGTGCAGTGTTGTGGCGAATTGTTTCAGATTCTCTGAAAACACAGACTTCTTCTTTTTCAGTCTTTGAAAGATCTCTCTTGGAACATCTTCGAGATCAGAAAGAAGAGAGGCACATTCCGATGAAATTAGAAGTTTCTTCTGAAGCACTTTGACTAAACCTTTCATTGAAGAAACTTTTGCCTTCAATCTTCTTGTGTGCTGGACTTTCAACCTCAGCTTTTTTCGAGCTGCACAGAGCTTTATCTCTGTAGCAGAAGCCATCCTCTTCAGTGTTCTTGGAGAATGAGAAACACCGTAAGAGTGATCACCCTGAGATACGGCCATTAGATCAAAACTTACCTGTTTTGGCCTAATGTAACAGTGATCTAATGCTGTCCAATTTTTACTCTGATGTATGGGTTGATTGCTGCTACCTAGACCAACATCTTCCCCTGCATTCGCTGTCAGCGTAATGTCATCATGAATGACATCTTGAGCAACAAAGGCTTCTTGGGGTGTGTCTTCCATCATGACATTGCTGTGATCAGCAATGAGATTTACGGCACTGCTACCATCACCTACATCTGAAACCTCCTCACCACTTCTCAAAACAACCATGCCATTGTCACTTACCTCATTTGCACTTACCACCAAGCATTTTCCTCCTGGCACTTTTTCCTCTGGGAAGTGGAAAATGGTAGGCACAGCGGTGTTCTTTAGACATTTCCTCCCCTATTAAAAAGTAAAAAGAAAAGGGAAAAAATTAGTTAGACAGAAAATAGCAGTTATCCATTAAATCCATTTTGTGTTAATTTACTGTATTCATCTGTGTTGCACTTACACTGTGCAATTAAGCAGTTTATTGTGGATAGTACTTCATCAGTTTAAAACAATACATTTCTTTGTTAATAATAATATTTAAAATATCTCCATACCCTGGAATCAGTGCCGATGTGACAGCTTTCAAAGTGTTCACTGCACAGACGAGAGGCCTTGTTGGGAGTCCAGTTCTGTCTTCTTAGGTTGAGCATCCACTGCTCCAGCCTATCCGAATCACCTAGAGGAAAACTATTTACAGGCAAAATGTGTTAACACATATGTCAGTCTATCTTATTCACATACATCAACATGGCTGTATTCTTAAAACTATTTATTGTACATATTGCTTTACTGTATATGTTATTTTCATTCTGTATGTTATTTATATATATATATATATTACTACTGCTATATTCTTTGTAAGAGCATCCATATCGATTAAGAACGCTTCATTTGTAGGAGCACCGAGAGTGCTGTTCCGTCGCGGCAAGAGGAGACAAAAAAGTCACAGAATACATCAGAAATATTCAGAGCCTCTGGTCCCTGGCGCACTTATTGGAGCCGTTTGGACAACATGGGTGTAACTCCCAATATTCTGTGCTAAACGGATTAACATTACAACTGATTATTGATTGAAGTTGATGTTTCATATCTCTCTACCTCTGTGCGTAATGGCACACTTGGCACAGCTTCAATATATAGCTGATCTCTACCCGTGGAGTTGTACTTGTTATCGCATGTTTATGTTATAAAAATCATGACAGAAAATATAATTTTCAGTTTGTGGGCCGTCGAAATGAACGTCATCCAAAAAAATAATCTCAAAAATAACAATGACATATTACATTATTATTGGAAAGTACTAACGCAGAATTAATATCCAAAGTTTATTTATAAATTTCGACATTTATGTTGAGTATAGCATTCATCATAACGTCAGATAATCATATTTACAGTCTGTGGTTAACCACCGAGGTGAACTTTTAGCTTCACACAAACTCATTCTTTTCAACATCTTAACAACTCAAATTTCTAACTCTTCGGAATTACTTTTTTCCCCAATTAAATAATGCTAGATAGAGATGTTAACTTTAGCATCTTTGGCATGAATGGGAGATCGGCTAAACCACTGAGCGTAAATAATGGGCTACACTGAGGCCAATTGTACAGTTAGCCGGCTGGTTTACAAGCTAACGCTAAACAAGCTAGCCCCGCAAAAATAGACAGACACCTGACAGAGTATTCAATAAATATATAACACTACTATATCACTCACCGAAAAAACTGCAGAATCGACTTCTTGGATGGTCTGTTACTACAATTAACCGCACAGCAAGACATATTCGTTGTTAGATATTTGCTAAACAAACACTCCAAGATGAAAAAAAGATGAAGAAAGCTAATGGTTCAAGGTCGGGAACGGGATGAAGCCGAATTAAGCTAGTGTTGCGTACATAGCTCCTGCTCCTGACGCGACCATGGACGCGTCAGACAGATGCGGCGCGCAGAGCTGTCAATCAAACTGTCACAATCCTAATATGGGCATAGTCGTTTTCCTTAATAAAAAACAATCCGATGAGTTATAAAAAAATTCACCCCCCCCACAGTGTGAGGAGAAGGGGCCGTCAACTTCTCAGATACATCTCGTTTTTTGAACCAGGCTGTAAACATGTTGATTCCTGTGGTAAAAACGGGCTTTTTTGGCTGTGGGCTTATGGCACTTCCGGCGCTTCTGCAGCCAGCCTCAAGCGGAACCTCGAGGAACTGCAGTTTTTTGTACTTCCGCATAGGCTTCATTTTTCGAGACCGGAGGTTGCCCCTTGGTCTCACTTCAGTGCTCTTCTGGGACAAGATATGAAGAAAAGTGCTCTGCTTAAGGAAATGTATGTGCACCCTCTCACCTCTGCCTTTCAGTATTATTTTAAATATTCATTCTGCTTTGTTCTCTCTAACATCAATTCATGTCAAGAGTTCACATGTCATGTAGAATCTGTCACATTTCTGTGAAGATTTTCTTATGTGGTAGTTATACGAGAAAAGCAAAAATAACGATAATAATACACATAATAAATAATATTTATTTTCAATTGTTGTGATACAATTGAAAACACAACAAATATCTACTGTGAAATATATAAATATATATACAGTAGACTTTTTCTAAATTTCCTGTTCAAACCACCACTGTCAGGGAACTTTGAAACAGGAACTTTCAAACAAGTCTCCTTTTGGGCAAAACTACACTAACACACATGAGCTTTTTTTCACATACGCACTCCTGAAAAGATCATTTCAGGAGGACTTTTCCTGAAATTCGAATGACCATGCAGTGGCGTGTCCAGACTCTTTTGACTGGGGTAGCCCACCTGGGGCCCGGACTTATGTAGAGGTGACAAGAAATTTGTGGGCACCCGCACGCTAATTTTTTTTTTTTTACCCCTTTTTTTACTATTCTAGTCCCACTAATGAAATGTTATTTGGCAAAATATAAATCTTCTTAGTTTGATGTGCAACATCATAAGTACTTAGAAAATTGCATACAAACGCTTGCACGCAACATAAATTTTGCTTGGAAATGTTATGGATTGAGCAAATTGTTTATTTCCAATTGAAAGTAATACCATTAGCCTGTTGAAAACAACCAGAATAGTTGATTTAAGCTTAAATCCTGCCTCTGATTAGCCAATCATAGATTTGGATATTGGCGATCCATGCCCCCCTTGAAATCCCTGCGTATGTGCAGAGGGTCACGCCCCTGCACTGCACCTTACAGCAGGAAACTATCCCTGTCAGACGGGAGGGGGTGATGGGGGTCTCCTGAGGTAAGACGGTATAGCAGACAAAACAACAGAGTCCGCTTTACGATGTGAGAACATTTGCATTTAGATCAAAGCTGTTTTCTCACAGCTCACTCAGACTTTCTGCTGAAAAAGGGGGGCTGGCAGGAGAAACTCCGGGTGAAGTCCAAGTGAAACGTCCAGCTGTTTGTGATAACACTTGCAGCTCCTCCTGCAAATATCAGGAGTTTTTCAGGAGTTTTCTGCAAGTGCAAGCCCATATGGTTTTCTAAATACTGAAGAAAACCAGCAGTTAGTTGTTGGAAGTTCAAATCAAGTCTGAATATATGTTGTGTGGGAAAGGGGAAATAATCCTCAATACAAAGGTTTGTGAGAGATGGCATTTCTCTAACAAATGGTTTCAAAAGAATATTACATTAAAAGTGGAATCTAAGCAAAAGTGATCCCTTTAAAATATTTGAAGGCTTGCAAGTCTTCAAAAGGAAACCATTAAATGGAGCATTTATGTAGAAGGAATGTTCTAAAAGGCTTCTTTTGATTCATACAAAAAATATGTGCTTTAGTTTTATACACACTGTTATCCAAACAGGCTTGCTGTTGAAGGTTGTTTGATTTGACCTGAATCAAAAACCACATCATCTCAACATAATTGGTGACTGTGATTGACTGGTGACAAGTCCAGGGTGTAACCCCGCCTCTTACCCAATGACAGCTGGCATCGGCTCAAGCCCCCCCTCCCCAGCAACCTGGAACGGGAATAGGGGTATAATGGTTGGATGGAATGTCCACTGATAGAAACTACGGCATGGTTAAAGTAATAAAGTTTGCAGACGTTGACATTATTGACTGCTATGACAATGACATACTAGGCCATTAAGTTTAATACCTAAATGGAATGCAGTCTATATTGATGCAGAGGATGATTAATGACACTTGTGCTTTCCATGACTTGTCAATGTTCTGATTTCAAAAGGTCTTTGTAGCAAGTTAAATGTATGTAAAGCTAAGGTTTGAAACTTCAAAACTACTACTGCGGGTTAGAAGTGGGTCAAAACTCGGCATGTTGCTACTAACTGCCTCACGCGTACATATTTGTAGTATGATGTCTTTAATGTTGCAAAACTTTGACTTGAGAATACTTGCACTACCCTCACAGAGATGCCTCGAAGTGCAGCTTTAGCTCACCCCCTGCTAAGATTCAGATCTGAGCTTGAAAGGTTTGCATGCTGGGGTGTTGATGTGGATCTGCAATGTAAAAATTTGCAACCCGCAGAGGGCCAGCTCAAAGCAACCAAAGCAGCCTGGTTCAGAACACCACTTGGGTTAAACATGTTGTGTATGCTGTGAACAAATGTAAAAAGTTAACTAACACAAACATCACTAAGATACCAATATGAACGTTCCCATGGGAAGGAAGTCCAGTGAGCAAGATAAACAAGTGTTCAGGGAGCAGCTCAACTATCTTAACATCTTTTTTTAAAGTTAGCAAGTCTTTTTGGAACCCGAGCTTCCATCCCCAACAGTGATGGCAACATGCATCTTTAGGACAGTCCTTGCACGGGGACACCTCTTCTGTTGTGGAACAGAAGAGGTGAATATATATGAACACATAACGTAACATGCATCAAATGTAATCAGTTTGTCATCAGTTTCAGAATACAGTTTAAAGTTCTTGTTATTGTGTTAGAGCCTCACATGGTCAAGCTTCGGCTTACCTCACTGAGCTGCTGAGGCCATAAAACACCAGCAGGTCCCTGAGGTCCTCTAATCAGGATTTGCTGGTTGTTCCTCAACGAGGCTGAAAACAAAATGGAGACAGTGCTTTTGAGTTGGTGGCACCTACATTTTGTAACTGTCTTCCCCCCGAACTGTGAGCCATGAACTCTGCAGACACTTTAAAAAGAAGCTGAAGACCCATCTGTTCAGAATTGCTTTTGTTTGATCGGTCTATATTTGATTTTATGTAACTGTCTGTTTTTCATGTCTCTGCTCAATCCTTTGTTGTGAAACACTTTGTGACGTCTGTTCTTGAAAGGTGCTTTATAAATAAATTTTACTTAATTACAGTCGAAGCGCTGAACAAAATGTGCACTGTGCACAACGTTTGTGCATATTTAAATGTTGATAGCAGTAGTGTTTTCTCAAGTCATCAAAAGCATCATGACAAAGGGAAAATAATCATTCAAATAGAAAATTAAAAAATCACTAAAACAAACCATGACCATTCAAAGAGAAGATCCAATATGAAAATACATTAAAAATAAATACATAAATAAAATACGCTCCAAAAGAAATGCAGAAATAAAACACAATATATAAACCATATTATGTTGGGTCTGTCAATAAAGCTGAACAATTACTGTAAGTAATCAGCTCTGCGCGTATAAATAATCCCGTTCTCTGAAATCGCTGACCACTGAGTCTTACCCCCAATTCACACATACTCCGTGCGCGCTGCGGTCCGTCAGTGTCACGCACTACGTTGTACTTAGCTGCCACTCTAGTCAATCGTTGTGTTCACACAGGGCGTCCATCTCCGTTTCCACCAACGTCACTGCGCTCTGCTCCGTTTCAAATACGCAGCGAGTCTATTTTCGCAAGAGCAGGCACGCGTCAAGATGGACAGAAAATGGCAGCCCGGACAGGAAGTCAGACAAGGAAACACACAGAGCATCCGGTCAATTTCAAAATAAAACACAATATACGGACTCGCAATCATATTTTTCATCACTTTATCAACATTACGTCAAAACAGACACCGAATTAATAACAATGCATCTTCAGGAAGACAAAGCAACATGTTGTTTGTATGTTTTTCTCTTTATTCCCGCGGGATCTTGTAGTTCTCCTGTGATGTGTCATGGGTGCGCTCCGCTGCCATCCCAGAAACAGATCCAGTGTGAATGGGTGCAAGCCGTCCGACGGAGCAAAACCATGGCGCTGACAGACTGCGGCGCGCACGGAGTATGTGAGAATTGGCGGTTACTGTCCCCCCAGATTCACCTTCTGGTCTCAACTAATCGAAATGGATTCTGTTTAACAATCCACCCCAGAACATCTGAGGATTTTGGCTCACTGTTTGCTCCACGTGAAATTACACGTTTTGATAGTCGAAACTCTGGTTGTTGGTGAATTAATCGGTTAGTGTGTGGTGTGCTGAGTTGGTCATCTCGTTGCTCACCACACACTGCAAAAAGTGAACTGTTAAATCTGTCTCTCACATGTTCAAAATTGTTTAAGATTTAAAAAATCTTTTAGTGTGTGCCAGATTCCTAGTTTGGGCTGGAGATACACGATAGTCCTATTTTCGTCTTTCTTGTTTTCTGTAGGTGAGTTGTTTTCTATTATGGCAGTTTTAGTGGGAGGTGCCCAGAGCCTTGGCCCATTATAGCAAGGTTGGCTTGGCGCCTTCACAGCTCGATGTTTAAACCTCTACGAAAACCATATGTTTTCTGGTCTTCTTCCTCTTTAACCATTGTATTTCATTCTGACAGTAAGGAGGTAACACAGACATGTTCCTTTTATTTTTTTCTCTAGTCAATATCCACTCTACAATACCAAATTGCATCATCTTGTTGAATTGTTGGCACTGACAGCACAGTATATGGGCACAAAAGGGTTCCAATTGGGAGCATCTTGTCTTTAATTACCTGAAGCTTTTTTTATTTTCCACCTGCTTCAATATACTAAAATCTGTTATTATCAACCATGACCGTTTTTTTATCACCTGCACAAATGCAATCGAAGGATGGTATCATCTTGTTCTTTTCAGTTAAAGCCCCAACAGAGACGTCATCATCCTAATTACAAGCCTGTAATTGCTGTTTAACTCTTGCCATAAAACTGCAATAAGCATAAAATGAAAATATAGATATATTCAGCAGCAATGGTTTTTATTCTCCAGTATTTTATGAATGCTTATCGAGCACCAAAAACACAGTAACACAGGCTCACTGAAAAAAAAACATCCTTTTTTTATAATAACTTCATATATTCAAAGTTAAAGGTACAATATGTAGAATTGTATGACTTTTTACATTAAAAGATTTAAATTAATAAAAAATGGACTAAATCTATGTTATATATATTGTTTATTAAGTACTTACATTACCTCAAATATATCAGAGAGTGGCGTAATTTTAGAGTTATAACGGGGGGGGTGGGGGGGTCTAGCAACGAGAACTCCCATGATTCCCCGCTAGCCTCGACGCCATCTTTTTCTTATTGTTTTGATTGAGAGTCCTCTGGCGGAGGAATTTAAATACTGTGCGTTTCATGTTAATCGTCCAGTCCTGGGGTCTCATTTATAACCGTTACGTACGCACAAAACGGGGTCTGAAACTGGCGTACGCCTATTCCCACGCAAAGTCTGTGATCTATAAAAACAAACCTGACAGTAAAATGTGTGCACCGGTAAGCAAACTGTGACCCAGGTGTACGTACATTTTGGAGGCATGGGAAATTGGCGACACAGACGGCGAAGTGGTGAATTGAAGCCTGCAGATACATATTGATGTCTCTTATATCAAATATCAAACTTTACTGACAGATCCACGTCATCATAATCATTTAAACCCACGATTTTATTTAGGCTATAATCGCGCATGTAGTGAGCCGTTTCCGATAAGTAACTTTCATTATGACAATATATAAACATAAAAAAAAAAATATATATATATATATATATAAGTCTGCCACATAGCCTACATATTGCATCAGCGCCGTCTCTCGCCTTCATTATCCCGGACAGACCCTAGAGGACCGGACTTGTACACTAATGTAATCACTGATGTAGAGTTAAACATTAGACTAATAAAGACCATTAAGCCACCACTTTTCATTAATTTCTTTGAATATCGTGCATTTATCATCAAGTGTGGTTATTAGTTTTAATAAAGATGACTGCGTCAATACGCACAGAGCACACAGAGACATGGCGGTGGCTTCACACATTTCGCCTCCTCCATACTCAGCACATCTTCATCAGCTGCACGTATTTATTCTGTAAATAATTCAAGTGAGGACATTAAGTCGGGGCATCTCTGACAGGATCATTAGGTCTATCCTCATAATTAGTCACAGAGCAGACGGAGTTTCCTACAAAAAAAAGGGGCCAACAATCAAACGTTTTTGTTTGTTGATCAAACTTTTGATTACTAATATCAAACAGTGAGGCAGACTGCTGACTGACGTGAGCACTCTTGACAATATGAAGAAGTCAGTGTGGGTCCCGTAAACATTTAAACATTGCAGATATACTCGTGCGTAATGATGAACGGTGGATGTTTTGGTGCTGTAGGAGGACAGCGTGAATGCAGCAGCGACATGATGTCATTCTTTGATTTCTGTGTGGAAGTTTGTGATCCTCCTGCTGCAGTAAACTATCCATGTGTCCATTTTATCCTTCACTTCATTCACAAAATCCTCCGTTTCTGGGTCCGAAATTTTGTTTCTTTGTCTCACGATCCAGCGCTGGAAACCTTTGCTCCGCCTCCTTGTTTGTATGCATTTTCATTCACGAGCTGCTTTGCATTGACTGTTTATGGTTGATTGTGGGCGTGTAGAGAGCAGAACATGGGACTAATCTACGTGCGCACATTTCAAGGTGGATCGTGATTTATAAAGGGAACATTGCGTGCAGGTGTGCGTACGAACGGTTTTATAAATCTGAATCATTTTTTGCGCACGCCATTTCTGGGTTTTTGGCGCACGTACATTTTTAGTATGGATTCTACACACTCTTTTATAAATGAGACCCCTGGAGATTATGTCTTGAAACAACCTGAGTTATGTAAGGTTATGATGCATCTGTAATATGAGATTTATTATTCCTAAATGTACAGTACACTTCTCTTATACCAACCAGTAAAGTTTTATGCACACATTTAGTAGGGAACTTTTGCTTCTTAGGGAACTTAATTTCATGAAATAGACAAACTATTGTTGGATACTAAAACGAGCTCTGGCCTGGCAGAAGAATATGGCTCGTCTGAGGTCTCAGACTGGCTGAAATCAGGCTGACAGATGGTTTTCTTTGAGAATCAGCATGAGGTAGTTGGCAACTTGCAACTAAGTTGCAAAAAGTAAGTTCAGTGGATAACAATGAGTTCAGATCCGCCATATTTCTGTTCCTCCAAAGATTTGGGCGTGGAAAGAAACATCCATTCCAGCACCATTTGAGATTATTGGCAAGAGGGGCTCAAAGATCTACAAGTATACTTTTGCAAAACCCCCACTTAAAATTCACATGCTCATCATTGAGGTCCACTTCTGGAAGTTACATGGGTTTCATGTTATCACTCTATTTGTGGAAACGTGATTATGGCGAGATATCTGCCTATAAGTGTCTGTAGCTAAGGGCATGACCTCATTTGAGGACAATAATGCAGCCTGTTTAAAAATCATCCACTTTGACAGTTTTGATTTAGTTGATAGGTAATAAACCTCTCCTACTTTTTACTGTGTATGTATAATTATCAAGTGAAGTTCTAAGCTAATAAATATGATGATTTAGGTCCATAAATCATCATTGAGAGCAGAGGAAAAAACTAAAGATTCATGAGCTTTATGAGCAGCAAGCAAGCGATTGTTTGCACCTTCACTGTTATCTAGATGATTAAGTCTGCCTTTCAGACAGTGTTGTTACCCTCTTTCTTTCTTTCACTGCAATAGAGGATCATTTATAGTCATTTATAAATCGTTTATAGTTTTTCTCTTGGTTTAACTTTAGTTACAGTAGCTGGTTAGAGTGGTTAGAGATCAATCAGGAGAGACAAGTAAATCACAAATAAATATTTATTTCACATAAGTGATGTTGAATCATTGTCAGAGAATCTTTGGCGCTTGAACTCTACAGGTAGATAGGGTGATCGAAGATGTCTGCCCTGAGCACCAGCGAGATCTATCCCCCCATGGAGTCCAGACAATAAAAAAAAATGTTTTATTATTTAAGTGTTTTAATACATGTCTATAGGGATCTTTAAACAAATATATACAACAGCCTACATGCGTCGTGTTGCACTCAATAAGATCTCATCTGAACCTGGCATTCAGACAACTTAAAACTTTAATTATAAAAACCCTTTTATCTTTAAAAATCATCGGTTTCAGTCGGGTTCTGGCCTGTAAATACGGTTATTTCTGCACTGGCTTGGGTGGATCTTTTGGACCCGAGCCATGCTCTAGTTGAGGCGTTGGCTGATAATGTCGTCTTGGCATATGGAATGAAGAAGCTGATTGAGCAGTGAAGATTGGGGTTGATGAGAAAATAGCTGATCACACCATCTGAGGCTGATGGGATGAAGAAGGTGATGAAAGGGCTCTGTGGTGGTGGGGAAGTGGAGGGTCGTACCTAACGATGGCATGACTGAACTAGTGGAAGAAATAGTTGTATTTAAAAAGACAGCAGCGTGAACTGCTAACGATGAGGGAGTCGAGCAGAGCTATTGGATATCTGACCAGGCGATGTGAACAGCTGATGATTTCAAGAAAATAAGTGAGCATATCTGGATTAGCGATGTGACACAGTATGAGAATAAACAATAAAACCAGCTTTCAAATATAGTCTTCCTGAATGAACTTTCGCTAAAGAGCTGCATTGATGAATGCATGGCCCGGGAAGGGCAGGTTATAAAAAATAAGCCACACAGATTTGTTTTCATTGGTTAAAAATAACCATATCCTGTTGGTGATATTGTGGATAATGACATCAGTTCTCTAATTAAAAAATGCAATTTAAAAAAATAATAATTTAGAGACTGACTCAAAGTACACACAATGGATCCAAAAGGCCACACGGTCAAAGTAAAATCAGGCAGGGGTGTATTCAGTCCGGTACGATACCGTACCATTAACTAATGACTGAGTAAAATCATTTAAAAACTAGATTGCTAACTTGCTTATTTTAGATTCTGACCTGAATTCACATTGTCAAAGACTTTGAAAGAAAGTGTGCATCAGCAGATAAGTGACGTACGTTCTATCATAATGGTTACATGATGAAAATCTATCTCAAATGTATGTTTCATTTCATTTGGCATTTGAACCTGTAAAGCATGAACTATAATTTGTGCTTCTTTTCTTTCATTTTGTTTAGCTCTGTAAATCAATGACACAAGGGAATATTTTCAGCGTAAACAGCTGTGTACAAAACTGACTCAAATGAGTATTGTACTCACTCAGTCTTCCTTTTCTCTTTTCCTTTTTTAAGTGTTTCAATTGGAATTGATGGTTGAACCTGCCTGGTCTTCTCTGCCAAGTCAATTCTCCTGCATATTTGCTCACCTTGTCAAGATCTGGAGCCCACTTTCCCGTGGCTGCACTGTAATTGTACTGAAGACTGTCCCTGCAGTAATTTAAAAAGCTTGCTGCTGGGAAGGAGTCAATATTTGGATTGAAGATCATCCCTGTAAGAAATTTTAAGATTACATGGAAGGAATCAATATCTAGAAACTATTCCCTGCACGTATTCTCAGAACAGCTTGACTGAGTGTGTTCCTGGTAAATCCAACATGACGGCCTGACAAGGTACCTAGCAACAAGTAGTGTGTGTGTGTGTGTGTGTGTGTGTGTGTGTGTGTGTGTGTGTGTGTGTGTGTGTTCTGGTGGTTCAGAAGGAGCTGCAGAAAATATATGACCTGTGTGCACAAGTGGGAATGCATTATGCTTTGTGGGTTTGATTGTGTACCTCTAGATTATATCAAAGTATGTCAAAGCTTGTTTATGGGCTTTGAAATATGAAATCAAGTGCAATCTCACCGTCTGACAACTGAAGGTAATTTAAAGCATGCCGTGATATAAAAGCACATCCTTCACTCCCTGAGACAGGCAGGTTGTACTTTTGAGACATGATAAAACATTGCTAAGATGTATTTTTAAAACGTTTTAGATACTGATTGAGAAATGACACGTGTTGTTGAAGGTGCATTTGTGTGTTTACATCAAGCATTTTGCTGATGCTTTCATGCTGTGAGGATTATCTGTTTCTGTTGCATTTGCATGGTTTGGAATTATGAAAGGCTAAAAGATGAATGAAGGTACAACAACCAGAAATGTCAAAGTATATGATTTGGTATGGTTTTTTATGGTAGAAGTAATGGTGTTATTCAACTATTAACTATTAATCTTGATAATGTGAACACAATTTCATGTGCTCTGTTTAGTTCTTATTACCATTTGTAATGTATATAAATTATATATATACGTATATGTATAGATATGTGTGTGGGTGTGCATGTTAGTGTTGTAGCCAAGACCACACTAACTGACCAAAGACATACCTGAGACCAGAGTGCTCCGAGAATAAGACAAGACCAAGACATTTAGAGATCGAAGCCGAGTCAAGACCAAGAGGAAGGCATGTCACTCATTCAGACCCTAACACCGGGAAGGTTGCGAATGTAACCAGGGGAAAAAAAAATCTAACTATGTATTGGTTCCTTTAGACAAATGGCCAATCAATGGTGGTCTCGACCAGTCTTGAATAAAAATTTGCCCAGTCTGAGACCGAGACAGGACAGAGTAAAAAAGCTTTCGATACATAAGTCACAAATCCAGCCAATCCAGGCATATTACACAAACTCTCCATCAAAATAATTGTTGTTTTGATACAAACAAGATTTATTAGGCTAAACATTTACATGTTATGGCTGATCCACATTACAGCATAATCCATTAATTTTCATGAAAGGTCATCTGGCCAAAATGAGACACTGGAACAGCTTCAAGTGTTCAAGGGTACTGTACAGTACATTACCCTGTTTCTACCAACAAAACGGCTTATTTGTGTTTTATAGAAGAACTGTATGTTACACTTTCTTTCTGAGGTACACACTCGTAGTGTTTCACAGCAGTGAAATATAATGTTCAAAGTATATTGATTTTACAGAGGTAATGCAATGTGAGCGTTAACTGTTGTTAGATCTTGGTTATTCAAGAGAAGTCACTTGCCTCCCCCTTTAGATCTGTCTCAAACCAAAAAAATCTCCTCCTGAAGGAGATATTAAATCAATATTCAAGCACTCACGGGAGGTTTGGAATAAAGTCCATCAAATGTGTTTTACAAGTCTAACATGAACAAGGGTACTCATCAATCTGGTGCACATGGTGCATCAAGGGGATGTTGATTGTGTATTGCATGGCCTATGCACCTCGATTTGAGGAAGCTCATGAGGGTTGGGGGATGTGTGGTGGAGACTCCCTCTGCTGCGATGGAGGAGTGCTCATCTTGGACAAGTAGAAATTGATTATACCCGTGCATGTTTGAAAAAATGTCCTGTTTCACGCTGAAGAAGAGCCTCGGCTCGAAATGTTAGTGTGGCAATTAAATACACAAATTTGGAGTGCTGTCCTTATCGTTTTTCTTGGCATCAAGGGGACAGCCACAATCGCAGAACTAATTGAGGGAGGATATTACTACTCATCAGGGGCTTAAAGATCGATATAATCTAATTGATAAACAGGACTTTTGCAAATGCTTACAAGTAGAAAGTTGTGTAAAATGTTATGATTTCACTAAAAGCTGAATTCAAGTGCAACACACAAACGCAGGGGCTGGTTTTAAGGGTAGTTTATTTTCCAAAAAAGAAGCAGAGAGGCAGGTAATCTGGAAGGTGGGGTTGTGGCGGGCAGGCAAAAACTTCTAGGGCAAAAATAAAAGTAATTCTAAAAATAGCAAAAAGCAAACAAACTGACAAACTGAAGTGGACAGGCTTAACCAGATAATGAGGAGGCAGGACTGGAGAATGATGAGCCAGGCCTGCCACACAGACAAACACAGACAGGGAGGAACAGACAGACACAAAGGGGATGGGGAAACACAAGAAAATACAGGGAAAGCTGAGGTTGTGGCCAAGGCCACAACATACGATGTGGAGGACAATGTGTGCAAAGTTTTTTTTAAAGCTTTCACAAAATGTAATATCACCTTCTGCATTTTGCAACCTTTGTGTTGGAAAAGTGAGCATCTCAGGATGATCTGGTAAAGGGACTTGGATATTGAGTGTGAACAAGAGGTTTTGGAAAATACTGTCTATAATATGTGTGTCTATAAAGAGTTCATTAATACATTATTAAGATACGTCATAGAGACTATTGGACTCCAGTCAGACTTAAAAAGTTTGGTCTAATTGATTTATTGGTACTTTTTTCATGCCTCTTGTGGGATTGCCCACTGGTTCACCATTTTGATCCCAGATTTGATACTTAGATCAATCTTTGCCAAAGACCCTACATCTTTACCTTCTTGGAGACAAATACATTCTTCCAACTGGACTTACAAAAGAACAATTTGACTCATCTTGTACAGGCTTTCTTAATGCAGTCAGGCTTATCCTGAAAACTGGAAAAATACAACCCAGCTTTACTATAAGGACTGGATTAAACTCCAGACTGTTACAGCACCATATGAGCTGATGTTCACTGAAATAAAATGCTCTTTGTCAAAATATGCTGAGATGTAGGTAAACTTACTTAGAATTGTTCAATTGTCTGTACCAATAGCAATAAGTTATAGAAAGCCTTGATATATCTAAGGGGAAGTGTTGTGGAAAGGTGGAGGTGCTGTGATATGCTGGGCTGCTGTTTTTGTGTCACATTTTTGTCCATCTTTGGTTTTTAGTGGTGTGTTTTTGTTACTTGAAGACTGCCGAAAAGTGTACTGTATCAAAGTGTTGAAGAAAAAAGTAAACATTGAAATAACATCTTGTTCAAACAATTTTGAGCACAATAAAACAGTCCACCAGAGCATATTCAGTTGTGTAATGATTATTTAGTGCCATGGCCATTGTCTTCCCTATGTCACATTAATCTGTCCTAGTTTTAACCTTTTGGTAAAATTCCACGAGCTAAAACAGAGATGACCTGAGAGCTGTGAAATACGTCTTGACACTAAGAACTCCAGCTGCTACTGTAGCTATCCTTTAACTACACTCTCTTAGCACATTACATTTTGTCACTGACAGAAATGGTGGTCAAATACAGAAACGGATCATATCACATGACCTATAATCATTGTTATGATCTATTTCAGTGCTTGACCCTCACCGGTCTACCACCTGGCCTAATGTTTGCTACTTGTCTCTGACTTGTACAAGTGGAATGAAGAACCTTGGTAAAATTTAGATCGATCTAGAAGATGGTTTGCTCAATGAATTAGAACCAGGGACGGTTAAGCTATAACATTGAATTGTAGTTTCTCAGAGGTAGTAACTACTTTTGCCTAAACAAAGGCAAGAGTGAAAATCACGTCCAGGCAGACACTGTCCATGCACAAACTGCATTGAGCAGGTAAACCTGTTTTGGGGGTTTTGTGTCTGAATATCATTAGCGCTATATGCTTTGTGAATTCCACCTTGAGACAGAGCAGATTGAAGGAGCAAATTACACACTTTTTACAGCTGTAACTGGCCACAGTTCATTCTTAGTGAATGTATGTGTTTTCCATTTGATTTTAAACCAAAACACCACAGCCTTGTAGTTGTGATTATAATGAGTGAAACTATGCATACTTTTAGATTATATAGTCAAATTGATTTGTATTTGGTCCACACCGTTGATACCTTCTTAGTTGAGCTGGAATATCATGTTTAAAACTGTCATCATCATCATCAAAATCAAAGCAAAAATATTAAATTCAAACATGAGTTATTATATCCAGATCTCAGGTACACTGACGACAGAAGAGAAATAATAGGCATTCATTTGCGCTTTCAAACTCATATCCTTCTCAGATATAAGTGGTTTTAAGACTTAAAAATGGGGTTTCTGCATAGAAACTGTATCACAAATCCAATGAAAATAAGTTTAAATACCACATTTCAGTTGTGTGTGGCCTGGGCTTTGACATCATTAAATAAAGAATTGAGTTTGAGAGTACAGGTGTAAAAAATGATGATATAGTGAGAATAATGTTGACTGGTCAACTTGTTTAGTAGGCCACAGGAATTTAACACAGGTGGAGCATGAGACTCTTAAGCTCAGGATCATGGGTTCAAGCCCCACATTGGGTGCAAGATTTACCCTTTAGAGTATAACCGTGGAAAAGGCCTTCCATATGCCAGCTGTTTCACACATCTTATACATGTCCATACATCATTTACTCATGATGTATAATAGTATGGATAACAAAAATTGATGTAATTTTCATGAAAATGTAAGCCAGTTAGCTCAGTTCATGGGTTCCAGCCCCACATTGGGCGTGAGTTTTACCCTTTAGAGTTTAGCCGTGGAAAAGGCCTTCAATATGCCAGCTGTTTCACACATCTTATACATGTCCATACATCATTTACTCAAGATGTATTATGGTATAGATAACAAAAATTGAAGTAATATTCTTGAAATATAGCCAGCTGTTTCACAAATGTTATACATGTCCATACTTCATTAACTCAAGATATATGATAGGATGGATGAAAAAAATTGACCTCATTTAGTCGTAAGAGCATGAGACTCTTAATCTCAGGGTCGTGGGTTCGAGCCCCACATTGGGTGCTATCTTCATCGTTCAGAACATAGATGTGGAACGTGGGACAGGCCTTTCACGTGAGCTGTTTCACACATCTTATACATGTCCATACATCATTTACTCATGATGTATAATAGTATGCATAACAAAAATTGACATAATTTTCTTCAAAATATAGCCCAGTTAGCGGTGAGCGACGGCAGTACGACTGTATCTCCGCTTTTAATCTCTCTGTCTCGTTCTCATCTATCCTCATCATTGTAAGCCAATCGCGTCGCCCCGTTCTCATCTTTCCTCAAAAATGTTAGCCAATCGCGTGACTGGCATTGCATCTTTAGACTCCGAGCCAATCGCAGCCCTGCAAGCTTGTGCTGCGTGCGAGCCAATCGGAAATGAGCGCTCGCCTCGATATCCCGCCCATACATTTTTGCCGGTAGCGGAGAATCCACTGAACGGGACTCGACTTCATCTCTCAAGGTAAACTGTCATCAATTAAATTATTGTCACTCATAATATATTATTTTCCCGTAGTTAGATTGTTCAACTTTGTTATCCAATTTAACGTTAACTTGACGGTGTTGAATAACTTGACGGTAAGAAGCCGGCCAGTCACCTTGGTTAACACAGAGGATAGCTTCATTCACTAAAATGATTGTTGCTGCTAGAGTTAGAGACGTGTAAGTTATGTTTTTATCTTATTTTGCCGTGTTAACATCGTCATCATCCATAGGGTTTCAGGCTCCTGCATCGGGCCACTTCATCTAAAACAGAATATCTCATTCTAATTCTATATAGCTAACTTAGTTATGAATAAATAGAATCGCCCTATTTAACAAGCTTAATGCGAAAAGCAGATGTATTAGTAAAACATAATGCAGAGTTTAGTTGTGCTAGGCTGTTTATCAATAGATTTCATAATAGCCACGACTGAATAACGGAAAAACTGAGCGGGAAACTGACCCCCCCCCCCCCCCCCACGTTGAATTTATTCAGTTCTGTATTTTACTTTTGCCATACTTTACCCAGTTTTTGTTCTAGTTATGCTGATCTAACAATGGTATTATCCCACAGAGATTTATATATCTTATATTACATCAGCTTATGGTTGCAGCATTAGCCTATGTGTACATATGAAGGGAGTTGATGGGATATTAATTTTGACCTCTTTTGGCCACAGATGGCAACGAAACAAAAAAAGCACAAGGCTATGGGTGATGAGGAGTGGATGTCACGCCTGCGGAGATTCGCTGCTTCAGGGGTTTGGCCCTCTGATGCAGGAAACAGGCCTGCTCCCCGCCAGAAGAAGTGGAATGACCTCTATCTGAAGGTATAGTTGTATTAAGCAATTACAATACAGTCACACATGATAAAGCTAATAGAAACACTTGCTTATTTTTTGTCATGAAATATTACAGATTGACAAATGCCCGATGCAACGGAGGGGACAGGCATCTCTGTTTGGGGGGCCACAGACATGTGGCTGTGGTTTCCACACTAAGAAGGTATTTTTAAACTAACATCAAATTGTTGTGTGCACATTTTTGTTGTTGTGTCGTTTGCTTGAAATGACTTCAAAAGTCTCTGTACATCTTTAGCCTTCCAGCTCAGTCCCTGACACCCCATTTCCCTGTACCACTGTTGGCACTGGTCAAGGGCAAGGCCCTTCAAGCGCTGCTGCTGCTGCCTCCTCAGCATCAACATCTGCTGGACCTGTGCAGAGGCCTGCTTTGAATCTGGCTATGGTAAATCTTTATTCTGTTTGTGATTTTTACCCAATGACTCTTAACTACTGACTTCTATGTTTTACAGAATAAATAACATGATCATGCATCCTGTAAGATTACATTCATTTTCTTTCAGTTTACAAAACCACGGTTTGGCGGGTCGCATGGTGCTGCTTTGAAGCCAAATTTAACTGTGGCTAGGAAGCCTGCAAAGGTACAGTATGGTGACAGTCTAGGCATACATTTGATTTATAGTATTGCTTGTGACATAATTTCTCCTTGGTTAAATGCTTTATCATGTCTTATTATGACACAATGATTTATTATGCCTAGTAGTGATACATGATTTTGTAGATATTCATTAGCCTGTATTTCCTCCTGTTTCTCTCTCAGCCCCTTATTAGTACGTCCCCCAGTGCCACCACAAACGTCGACACTGCAACACCAACATCAGGGAGGACATCATCCCCTGCCCAGAGTCCCAGAAAACATATTAGGACCAGCTCCCCTTTCTCTCTTCCCCCCTCTCCTCTTTCATCAGCCTCAATAATCCCCCCAGCCACTGCTAAAGCTGTAAGAACCCTTTTCAATTGTGTTGTTCACAAATAATTTTTGTGTGCCAAACTTAACCTAAGCAGTTCAGTGATCAATGGTGTGTTCATGTGCTTAAATGCCTTATCATTGCCTGAAGCTATACTTCAAGTTTTAATCTTATATGCCCAATAATGATACACGATTTAGTTTATAACCTTGTATTTCCTCCTGTTTCTCTCTCAGCCCCTTATTAGCACATCGACCAGTACCACCACAAACTTTGGCACTGCAACACCAACATCAGGGAGGACATCATCCCCTGCCCAGAGTCCCAGAAAATATATTAGGACCAGCTCCCCTTTCTCTCTTCCCCCCACTCCTGTGTCATCAGCCTCAATAATCCCCCCAGCCACTGCCGCTGTAAGAATCCTATTGATCATTTTTTGTTGTTGTTGCCAAACATCAAACCCTAACCTAAGCAGTTCAGTGATTTATGATGTGTTAATGTTTTATTTGTGTGTGTCTTTCTGTACATAATTTGTTTATTATTAGGTTGTAACAGCTGCTCCCTCCAGTGCCTCCTCAGACCCTTCTGTCTGTGCCTCCTCTACCACTCCTGGTCCTGATCCTCTCAGCAATATGTCAGCGGAGGATGTGTTGGCTGCCCCTGGCCCTGACCTACCCTGGCTGCCAGTGAAGATGAGGAAGACCATCCCCCTCCAGGACCAGAGATGGATCTCTGCAGCTCTGTGGAGAAACCAGCGGCTACAGACCGACCTGAAGCTGTGGTACGAGCCACCCGGGCCAGCGCTCATCTACCATCAGGCCCCCACTCCAGAGCGCTTTTTTAATCATCGCCTGCTTGTGTGGATGCCGTACCACTTGTGGAAGGTCAGGCTAACCTGTCCTGTGTGTGGGAAGCAGCTGGTGGGATACGGTGCCCACAAGAGAGCCCGTCAGGTCCTTGACGTGGACAGGTACTACCTGATGGTCACAGAGACCCTCAGGTGCAACAGCATTGGTTGCAAAACCAACTACCTGTCCAGCAGCAAGACCATCCTGGACCAGCTTGACCTGGCTCACCGGCTCGAATTCAGGCTCATCCTGACTCAGAAGTGAGTATAAAGACACCACTGTAACAAGCATGTACAAAAAAATGTTAATGAGAATACATATTATTGTGTTACATTGTTTATTTGAAAATTGTCTGTAATTGAAACAGACTGCTATAAGAGGTTTGACTGTCTTTTTGTGTTTGTCTAAATGTCTCTGTCTCTTCCCTTTCTTTTAATACAGATATGCTTGTGACATTCGGGTCATCCGCTTCCTGCGGGAGAGGACCCTGGGCAACAGCCCGTCTCGCTTGGTGAAGCAGCTGAGGGAGAACCACAGCGAGGAGTGGCTGCAGCGCCTCTGCCAGTACCTCGGGGCATGCTCTGACTTTGTGGGCCGGCCCAGCCTGTTCCCTGTGGTGTTTCAGGACCCGCCTGAGCCTGTGGCCATTCCCACCTATAAGTGGATGCTGCCGGTCTACGGGCAGGACATCTTAAGCAGGCTGGAGCACATCAAAGCCAGCATTACATCTACCTTTGGCTCCATCCTGAAGATGGACTCCACAAAGAAGGTACAATTCCTCATCACTGCTCTTATTCTCATGTCACAATTCTACAAAAACGTGTATCAAAGCATCACTCAAACTGACAAAATGACTAAAAAGGGATATTCTTCATCCCTAAGTCGCAATGTTAAAATGATTTTACCTGTAAAAGGCTGTTAAACTGTACTGAAAAAGAATGGTATACTTACAAAATGTAAATACATAAGTCAATACCAGACAAAATGATATGCTAGTTAGACCTAAGTCACTGAATGTTTCCTCTGTATACTTTCAGATCACCAGGAAGTTATCGGGCATTGCCAAGGGGACCAAGGATGCCCATCCCCTTTACCCCATCTTCATGGCTCGTCTGTCCTGCTGCATATTTGAGTGGGATGCAGGTGACGTTGCCTTGCTGCGCCGGGTCAAGAGGGAGCAGCTGAAACGGGAGGGGGTTCCTGGCATCACTGATAGCCTTGTGAACCAGAACATTAGAAAGAGTGAGTTGGTGCTCTACTGCAGAAGGAGGGCAAGAGGAGAGAAGGAGACCATCTCAATGATTGACCTCCTTTTGCAAGAGCTTATGGGGGAGAAGGGCAGTGACTTCCTTGGTGTGCCACTCCTGGACAGGGATAGGATGGCGAACATCTGGGAACAGCAGAGGAAGCATGTAAAATGCATCCAGGATGAGCCAGGTGTTCCTCTCTACACAGAGACAGGATCATCCACCAAGGAGGGCATCATCCTCACCACCTACAGGTGTGCCAGGGGCTCAACATCACTGGAGTCCTTCCACTGCCACCTGGCCAGGTTCATTCCAGGTCAGTTTCAAATAAGTATAACCTAGCTCTTTGACAAAGTATTTAGCATAGCACATGTATCACCTGACATTGTACAAATAGCTCATTGTATGAATTTAAAATATATGTTGTTTTTATTTTAAGGAACCAGTGCCAACAGTTTGAATTTTCAGCTGTACCTCCTGGAAGGCCTGAACAGGTGGAACCAGGACCGTGGTGCTGCGGCACTGGCTGTCAAACCTCCCTCACTCCTCACCTACTCAGGGGACCTTGTGCACTGTGTCAACACCTTCAGTGTCAAGGTGCTTGGAAGGAAACTTGCCCCCTCCTTCCAACCCCCTGCAGTGTATACTGGTGTGTGTCACTTTCCCATCATAATTAATGGTTTTATTTCATACCTTTTAGATATCATTATCATTACTGAGTGAGTTTTATAATAAAGTTTAACAGCTAACTCAGAGTACATATTTAAAAAGGCCATGCAACGGTTTTGTCTTTTGAAGAAGCTAACCTGCTTTTTTAAAAACTCAGAAGCTCTGTTGTGTTGTATGGTTCTGTTTAATTCAACCATGGTTAAGCCAAAAAACACATTTTCAGAAATGAGCAATGAGTATTCTCCTGCCCCCATCACCAGCATGCACTCTAGCCCCACAGATCCCACCACCACCATGCCCTCTGCCCCCCCAGCTCCCACTGTATCTGAGCAACTGTTGGTAAGTGTTTGTGTGATGTACTGCATCATTCTTTATCACATCTGTTTCTTAGTTTCACTGCCAATATGAATATTTAGAATAATTATATTTTAATTTTGTTATATTTTCCAGGCTGTTGATGAGCATAACATGCCAGGGATGGACAGGGTGGACAGCCTGGCAGAGTACCTGGTTGGGCTGAGAAATGAGACGTCTCTCACTCTCAGCAACCAGCAGACCAGCACCATTTTGTCACTGTGGCAAAATCTTCTGCCATTTGACCAGCAGCGGGTGGTCTATGCAGCCAGGTACCAGGAGAGGCTGAAGACGGGGTACTTCAGGTCACCAAAAAATAAATTGGAATTCACCCCCGGTGCGGAGAGCATGAGGCGCTGCGTCCTGGGGTCAAGTGGATCACCTGCACAGTGGCCCGACTGTTGTCGGCTTGTGGAGGCCATCTTTGTCAGGCTCTGTCAGCTGCACAAGAGCCCAAAGAAAAAGGGAAAGGGCAGCCTGACAAGATGGTCTCTCATGCTGAAGGACTATCGGAAGGTTAGGCAGCTGGTGAGGGACAATGGAGCTCTAATGAAGGCCACCACTCTCCAGCTGTATGAGGTCAACCAGACCACCCTCACACAGTGGCACAATCATAGAGTGAAGAGGCAGGATTTGGCAGTCCTTCTGCAGGGGGTCAACCTGCCTGCCCCTCTTCCTGTAGCCCCTGTGCCTCTGCCACCAGCTCTAGGGCGCCCCACCTTTGTCCCTCAGCAGTGTGGACCTCAGCATGTCTACAGTCTGCCCAAATCCACTGCAGGACAGGCACTTTTAAAAAGAAAGCATGCTGCGCCACACACTGCTGCTCCAGCCACTGTCCGGCCAAAGGTGCCCATTCAGAGGCAGTTATTTCCCCTGCCTGCACCTCTGCCTACAGCTGCTCCTGCCCTTGTAAACCCTACCCCTGCCCAAAGCCCCTTGTTGTTAATGTTGGCTGTCCCCTCTCCCAGGCCTATCGCCCCTGATGGACCTCTTCCCCCTCCACCCCCTTCCCAGAGGCCCTACAATCGTCAGGTGGAACATAATAAGTGCCGCAAATGCCATCAGCCCCGGAACAAAGACAGTGGCCACAGGCAATTTCATGGATACATTTATTGCCCCACTTTCGCAGGGATGCCACTGGAGCAGTGGCTGGAAGAAATGAGGAGGAAAAGGGCCGAGAATAAATGATGATTCATTGTTCTCCCCTTCTGTCTGCCCCGTCCTGTATGTCTCTTCACATTTTAGTTTTTTAAAATGCTTACATGGCATTCAAATAAGGAGTGTGTACCGTCCCGTCCATGTAAACACGCTGTAGATACTGCTTGGAAAATCAACCACAGCTGGACTCGAGTGTCCCACTCATTGTAGACAGTCATGACTCACAGAGTCTGCTGCAGGTGTAAAATCTCAAGTTCAGAGATTCAGATTCAATCTACAGCATTAGTCTGTTTGAGGCTAGAGGCTAAAACGCCAAATATATCATTATTTTGTTTAAAGGAAATGTCCTAAAATGTGAAATGTGCCTTTTATTTAAATGTTTTTAGATTTTTTAATTGAAATATGTCAATAAATGTGTGTGCTTCTACTCCAATTCTTACATTTGACTTATTTCTTAGCAATTTGACAAAGTAATATAAAAATTATATTACAATAATATTTGCTATTTTTTAGTAAGTAAAGTCTTATATCTAAAACAATTAGATGACTTATGTCAATACCACTTAACTTCTGAGAAGAAATGAAAAACAAACACAATATCACTTTCCTACACATTTTGAATGCTAAACAGAATCAAGTATTGTTTTCTTATTTAAAATTACTTTTTCATCTGAACAATCCAAAACACTTTGTGAAGTTTGTTTCGGTCCAGACAGGGTTCGAACCCCCGTCCTTCGGATCCAATCTTCCCCTATTATCCCCCATATGAAAACTAGAAATATTCATCATTTTGAGTAATTTCTAAAATTTTATGAAAACTAATGACTTGGAGTAACTTTTGACTTGCAGAAGGGCCATTAAGAGTTCTTCTTTCTTTCTCTTTTTTCTCTTTTTTCCTCTTTTTCCTCTCCTTTTCCTCCTTTTCCTCCTTCCCCCTTCTCCCCCTTCTTTCCTCTTTCTTCCCCCCCCCATACAGACTATTGTTCCCCAGCTTTAGCGGAGTCGGTAGAGCATGAGACTCTTAATCTCAGGGTCGTGGGTTCGAGCCCCACATTGGGTGCTATCTTCATCATTCAGAACATAGATGAGGAATGTGTGACAGGCCTTTCACGTGAGCTGTTTCACACATCTTCTACATGTCCATACATTGTTTACTCATGATGTATAATAGTATGCATAATAAAAATTGACGTCAATTTCTTGAAATTGTAGCCCGATTAGCTCAGTCGGTAGAGCATGAGACTCTTAATCTCAGGGTCGTGGGTTCGAGCCCCACATTGGGTGCTATCTTCTTCATTCAGAACATAGATGAGGAATGTGTGACAGGCCTTTCACATGAGCTGTTTCACACATCTTTTACATGTCCATACATCATTTACTCATAATGTATAATAGTATGCATAATAAAAATTGACGTCATTTTCTAAAAAATATAGCCCAGTTAGCTCAGTCGGTAGAGCATGAGACTCTTAATCTCAGGGTCGTGGGTTCAAGCCCCACATTGGGTGCTATCTTTATCCTTTCAAACATAGATGTGAAACATAGAACAGGCCTTTCACGTGAGCTGTTTCACACATCTTATACATGTCCATACATCATTTACTCATTATGTATGCATAACAAAAATTGACGTAATTTTCTTAAAAATATCACCAGGTTAGCTCATTCGGTAGAGCATGACACTCTTAATCTCAGGGTCGTGGGTTCGAGCCCCACATTGGGTGCTATCTTTATCGTTCAGAACATAGATGTGGAACATGTGACAGGCCTTTCACGTGAGCTGTTTCACACATCTTATACATGTCCATACATCATTTACTCATGATGTATAATAGTATGCATAACAAAAATTGACGTCATTTTCTTAAAAATGTAGCCCGGTTAGCTCAGTCGGTAGAGCATGAGACTCTTAATCTCAGTGAGCTGTTTCACACATCTTATACATGAGCTGTTTCACACATCTTATACATGTCCATACATCGTTTACGCATGATGTATAATAGTATGCATAACAAAAATTGACGTCATTTTCTCAAAAATGTAGCTCGGTTAGCTCAGTCGGTAGAGCCTGAGACTCTTAATCTCAGGGTCGTGGGTTCAAGCCCGACATTGGGTGCTATCTTCATCGTTCAGACCATAGATGTGGAACATGTGACAGGCCTTTCACGTGAGCTGTTTCACACATCTTATACATGTCCATACATCATTTACTCATGATGTATAATAGTATGCATAACAAAAATTTACGTAATTTTCCAAAAAATATAGCCTGGTTAGCGGTGAGCGACGGCAGTACGACTGGATCTCAGCTTTCAATCGCTCTGTCCCGTTTTCATCTTTCCTCATCATTCTAAGCCAATCGCGTCGCCCCGTTCTCATCTTTCCTCAAAAATGTTAGCCAATCGCGTGGCTGGCATTGCATCTTTAGACTCCGAGCCAATCGCAGCCCCGCAAGCTTGCGCTGCGTGCGAGCCAATCGGAAATGAGCGCTCGCCTCGATATCCCGCCCATACATTTTCGCCGGTAGCGGAGAATCCATTGAACGGGACTCGACTTCATCATCGCTCAAGGTAAACTGTCATCAATTAAACTATTGTCTGTCACTCATAATATATTATTTTCCCGTAGTTAGATTGTTCATTGTGGTTAGTTTGACTAGTTTGACTGACTGAATGTGTACAGGGTAAACGCTAGCTAGTTAAAGAAACTTTGTTATCCAAGTTTAACGTTACGTTAACTTGACGGTGTTGAATAACTTGACGGTAAGAAGCCGGCCGGTCACCTTGGTTAACACAGACCATATCTTCATTCACTAAAATGATTGTTGCTGCTAGAGTTAGAGACGTGTAAGTTATGTTTTTATCTTATTTTGCCGTGTCGTGTTAACATCGTCATTATCCATAGGGTTTCAGGCTCGGCTCCTGCATCGGGCCACTTCATCTAAAACAGAATATCTCATTCTAATTCTATATAGCTAACTTAGTTATGAATAAATTGAATCGCCCTATTTAACGAGCTTAATGCGAAAAGCAGATGTATTAGTAAAACATAATGCAGAGTTTAGTTGTGGTAGGCTGTTTATCAATAGATTTCATAATAGCCACGACTGAAATAACAGAAAAACTGAGCGGGACACTGCCCCCCCCCCCCCTCCCCCTCCCCCCCCTCGTTGAATTTATTCAGTTCTGTATTTTACTTTTGCCATACTTTATCCAGTTTTTGTTCTAGTTATGCTGGTCTAACAATGGTATTATCCCACAGAGATTTATAAAGTCCTGTCTTATATTACATCATCTTATGGTCGCAGCATTAGCCCATGTGTACATATGAAGGGAGTTGATGGGATATTAATTTTGACTTCTTTTGGCCACAGATGGCAACAAAACAAAAAAAGCACAAGGCTATGGGTGATGAGGAGTGGATGTCACGCCTGCGGAGATTCGCTGCTTCAGGGGTTTGGCCCTCTGATGCAGGAAACAGGCCTGCTCCCCGCCAGAAGAAGTGGAATGACCTCTATCTGAAGGTATAGTTGTATTAAGCAATTACAATACAGTCACACATGATAAAGCTAATAGAAACACTTGCTTATTTTTTGTCATGAAATATTACAGATTGACAAATGCCCGATGCAACGGAGGGGACAGGCATCTCTGTTTGGGGGGCCACAGACATGTGGCTGTGGTTTCCACACTAAGAAGGTATTTTTAAACTAACATCAAATTGTTGTGTGCACATTTTTTGTTGTTGTGTCGTTTGCTTGAAATGACTTCAAAAGTCTCTGTACATCTTTAGCCTTCCAGCTCAGTCCCTGACACCCCATTTCCCCGTACCACTGTTGGCACTGGTCAAGGGCAAGGCCCTTCAAGCGCTGCTGCTGCTGCTGCTGCTGCCTCCTCAGCATCAACATCTGCTGGACCTGTGCAGAGGCCTGCTTTGAATCTGGCTATGGTAAATCTTTATTCTGTTTGTGATTTTTACCCAATGACTCTTAACTACTGACTTCTATGTTTTACAGAATAAATGACATGATCATGCATCCTGTAAGATTACATTCATTTTCTTTCAGTTTACAAAACCACGGTTTGGCGGGTCGCATGGTGCTGCTTTGAAGCCAAATTTAACTGTGGCTAGGAAGCCTGCAAAGGTACGGTATGGTGACAGTCTAGGCATACATTTGATTTATAGTATTGCTTGTGACATAATTTCTCCTTGGTTAAATGCTTTATCATGTCTTATTATGACACAATGATTTATTATGCCTAGTAGTGATACATGATTTTGTAGATATTCATTAGCCTGTATTTCCTCCTGTTTCTCTCTCAGCCCCTTATTAGCACGTCCCCCAGTGCCACCACAAACGTCGACACTGCAACACCAACATCAGGGAGGACATCATCCCCTGCCCAGAGTCCCAGAAAACATATTAGGACCAGCTCCCCTTTCCCTCTTCCCCCCTCTCCTCTTTCATCAGCCTCAATAATCCCCCCAGCCACTGCTAAAGCTGTAAGAACCCTTTTCAATTGTGTTGTTCACAAATAATTTTTGTGTGCCAAACTTAACCTAAGCAGTTCAGTGATCAATGGTGTGTTCATGTGCTTAAATGCCTTATCATTGCCTGAAGCTATACTTCAAGTTTTAATCTTATATGCCCAATAATGATACACGATTTAGTTTATAACCTTGTATTTCCTCCTGTTTCTCTCTCAGCCCCTTATTAGCACATCGACCAGTACCACCACAAACTTTGGCACTGCAACACCAACATCAGGGAGGACATCATCCCCTGCCCAGAGTCCCAGAAAATATATTAGGACCAGCTCCCCCTTCTCTCTTCCCCCCACTCCTGTGTCATCAGCCTCAATAATCCCCCCAGCCACTGCCGCTGTAAGAATCCTATTGATAATTTTTTGTTGTTGTTGCCAAACATCAAACCCTAACCTAAGCAGTTCAGTGATTTATGATGTGTTAATGTTTTATTTGTGTGTGTCTTTCTGTACATAATTTGTTTATTATTAGGTTGTAACAGCTGCTCCCTCCAGTGCCTCCTCAGACCCTTCTGTCTGTGCCTCCTCTACCACTCCTGGTCCTGATCCTCTCAGCAATATGTCAGCGGAGGATGTGTTGGCTGCCCCTGGCCCTGACCTACCCTGGCTGCCAGTGAAGATGAGGATGACCATCCCCCTCCAGGACCAGAGATGGATCTCTGCAGCTCTGTGGAGAAACCAGCGGCTACGGACCGACCTGAAGCTGTGGTACGAGCCACCCGGGCCAGCGCTCATCTACCATCAGGCCCCCACTCCAGAGCGCTTTTTTAATCATCGCCTGCTTGTGTGGATGCCGTACCACTTGTGGAAGGTCAGGCTAACCTGTCCTGTGTGTGGGAAGCAGCTGGTGGGATACGGTGCCCACAAGAGAGCCCGTCAGGTCCTTGACGTGGACAGGTACTACCTGATGGTCACAGAGACCCTCAGGTGCAACAGCATTGGTTGCAAAACCAACTACCTGTCCAGCAGCAAGACCATCCTGGACCAGCTTGACCTGGCTCACCGGCTCGAATTCAGGCTCATCCTGACTCAGAAGTGAGTATAAAGACACCACTGTAACAAGCATGTACAAAAAAATGTTAATGAGAATACATATTATTGTGTTACATTGTTTATTTGAAAATTGTCTGTAATTGAAACAGACTGCTATAAGAGGTTGGACTGTCTTTTTGTGTTTGTCTAAATGTCTCTGTCTCTTCCCTTTCTTTTAATACAGATATGCTTGTGACATTCGGGTCATCCGCTTCCTGCGGGAGAGGACCCTGGGCAACAGCCCGTCTCGCTTGGTGAAGCAGCTGAGGGAGAACCACAGCGAGGAGTGGCTGCAGCGCCTCTGCCAGTACCTCGGGGCATGCTCTGACTTTGTGGGCCGGCCCAGCCTGTTCCCTGTGGTGTTTCAGGACCCGCCTGAGCCTGTGGCCATTCCCACCTATAAGTGGATGCTGGCGGTCTACGGGCGGGACATCTTAAGCAGGCTGGAGCACATCAAAGCCAGCATTACATCTACCTTTGGCTCCATCCTGAAGATGGACTCCACAAAGAAGGTACAATTCCTCATCACTGCTCTTATTCTCATGTCACAATTCTACAAAAACGTGTATCAAAGCATCACTCAAACTGACAAAATGACTAAAAAGGGATATTCTTCATCCCTAAGTCGCAATGTTAAAATGATTTTACCTGTAAAAGGCTGTTAAACTGTACTGAAAAAGAATGGTATACTTACAAAATGTAAATACATAAGTCAATACCAGACAAAATGATATGCTAGTTAGACCTAAGTCACTGAATGTTTCCTCTGTATACTTTCAGATCACCAGGAAGTTATCGGGCATTGCCAAGGGGACTGCCCTCTGGCTTTCCTCAGTTAGTAACGAGGTGGGTCAGATCTTGATCAGTGTCCTGACTGCTCAGGAAGGCTCTGGGCTGGACCTGATGGTGGCTGATCTCATCCGGAGGTACAGGGAAGCAGGTGTGGCTCCTCCAAAGCTCCTGTATGTGGACTGTGGATGCTGCAAGAAGGATGGGGAGGAGACCAAGCTTAAGGCACGATTTGGTGGCTGGCCAGACGTTGTGGTCAAGCTGGACATTTATCATTTCATGCGGCGGCTGGCATCAGGATGCACCAAGGATGCCCATCCCCTTTACCCCATCTTCATGGCTCGTCTGTCCTGCTGCATATTTGAGTGGGATGCAGGTGACGTTGCCTTGCTGCGCCGGGTCAAGAGGGAGCAGCTGAAACGGGAGGGGGTTCCTGGCATCACTGATAGCCTTGTGAACCAGAACATTAGGAAGAGTGAGTTGGTGCTCTACTGCAGAAGGAGGACAAGAGGAGAGAAGGAGACCATCTCAATGATTGACCTCCTTTTGCAAGAGCTTATGGGGGAGAAGGGCAGTGACTTCCTTGGTGTGCCACTCCTGGACAGGGATAGGATGGCGAACATCTGGGAACAGCAGAGGAAGCATGTAAAATGCATCCAGGATGAGCCAGGTGTTCCTCTCTACACAGAGACAGGATCATCCACCAAGGAGGGCATCGTCCTCACCACCTACAGGTGTGCCAGGGGCTCAACATCACTGGAGTCCTTCCACTGCCACCTGGCCAGGTTCATTCCAGGTCAGTTTCAATTAAGTATAACCTAGCTCTTTGACATAAAGTATTTAGCATAGAACATGTGTCACCTGACATTGTACAAATAGCTCATTGTATGAATTTAAAATATATGTTGTTTTTATTTTAAGGAACCAGTGCCAACAGTTTGAATTTTCAGCTGTACCTCCTGGAAGGCCTGAACAGGTGGAACCAGGACCGTGGTGCTGCGGCACTGGCTGTCAAACCTCCCTCACTCCTCACCTACTCAGGGGACCTTGTGCACTGTGTCAACACCTTCAGTGTCAAGGTGCTTGGAAGGAAACTTGCCCCCTCCTTCCAACCCCCTGCAGTGTATACTGGTGTGTGTCACTTTCCCATCATAATTAATGGTTTTATTTCATACCTTTTAGATATCATTATCATTACTGAGTGAGTTTTATAATAAAGTTTAACAGCTAACTCAGAGTACATATTTAAAAAGGCCATGCAACGGTTTTGTCTTTTGAAGAAGCTAACCTGCTTTTTTAAAAACTCAGAAGCTCTGTTGTGTTGTATGGTTCTGTTTAATTCAACCATGGTTAAGCCAAAAAACACATTTTCAGAAATGAGCAATGAGTATTCTCTTTTCGTTCCCAGGAGAGCTGATAGGTATTGACTACCTGTACCGCCAGACAGGAAGGGCAATGCAGAATGTTGACCCTGAAACAGAGGAGACGGAGCAACTGTTGGAGGATGTGGCTGTTGAGGAGCCAGAGGATGAGGGTTTTGATGATGGCGGACATGACCCCACATTTGACATTATTCTGCCTCAGCCAGTCTGGCCCCACAGCTCCCACCACCAGCATTACCTCTGCCCCTCCTGCTCTAACCACCAGCATGCCCTCTGGCCACCCAGCTCCCACCACCAGCATGACCTCTGGCTACCCAGCTCCCACCACCAGCATGACCTCTGGCTACCCAGCTCCCACCACCAGCATGACCTCTGGCCACCCAGCTCCCACCACCAGCATGACCTCTGGCCACCCAGCTCCCACCACCAGCATGACCTCTGGCCACCCAGCTCCCACCACCAGCATTACCTCTGCCCCTCCTGCTCTAACCACCAGCATGCCCTCTGGCCACCCAGCTCCCACCACCAGCATGACCTCTGGCTACCCAGCTCCCACCACCAGCATGACCTCTGGCTACCCAGCTCCCACCACCAGCATGACCTCTGGCCACCCAGCTCCCACCACCAGCATGACCTCTGGCCACCCAGCTCCCACCACCAGCATGACCTCTGGCCACCCAGCTCCCACCACCAGCATGACCTCTGGCCACCCAGCTCCAACCACCACCATGCCCTCTGCCCCTCCTGCCCCCATCACCAGCATGCACTCTAGCCCCACAGATCCCACCACCACCATGCCCTCTGCCCCCCCAGCTCCCACTGTATCTGAGCAACTGTTGGTAAGTGTTTGTGTGATGTACTGCATCATTCTTTATCACATCTGTTTCTTAGTTTCCCTGCCAATATGAATATTTAGAATAATTATATTTTAATTTTGTTATATTTTCCAGGCTGTTGATGAGCATAACATGCCAGGGATGGACAGGGTGGACAGCCTGGCAGAGTACCTGGTTGGGCTGAGAAATGAGACGTCTCTCACTCTCAGCAACCAGCAGACCAGCACCATTTTGTCACTGTGGCAAAATCTTCTGCCATTTGACCAGCAGCGGGTGGTCTATGCAGCCAGGTACCAGGAGAGGCTGAAGACGGGGTACTTCAGGTCACCAAAAAATAAATTGGAATTCACCCCCGGTGCGGAGAGCATGAGGCGCTGCGTCCTGGGGTCAAGTGGATCACCGGCACAGTGGCCCGACTGTTGTCGGCTTGTGGAGGCCATCTTTGTCAGGCTCTGTCAGCTCCACAAGAGCCCAAAGAAAAAGGGAAAGGGCAGCCTGACAAGATGGTCTCTCATGCTGAAGGACTATCGGAAGGTTAGGCAGCTGGTGAGGGACAATGGAGCTCTAATGAAGGACACCACTCTCCAGCTGTATGAGGTCAACCAGACCACCCTCACACAGTGGCACAATCATAGAGTGAAGAGGCAGGATTTGGCAGTCCTTCTGCAGGGGGTCAACCTGCCTGCCCCTCTTCCTGTAGCCCCTGTGCCTCTGCCACCAGCTCTAGGGCGCCCCACCTTTGTCCCTCAGCAGTGTGGACCTCAGCATGTCTACAGCCTGCCCAAATCCACTGCAGGACAGGCACTTTTAAAAAGGAAGCATGCTGCGCCACACACTGCTGCTCCAGCCACTGTCCGGCCAAAGGTGCCCATTCAGAGGCAGTTATTTCCCCTGCCTGCACCTCTGCCTACAGCTGCTCCTGCCCTTGTAAACCCTACCCCTGCCCAAAGCCCCTTGTTGTTAATGTTGGCTGTCCCCTCTCCCAGGCCTATCGCCCCTGATGGACCTCTTCCCCCTCCACCCCCTTCCCAGAGGCCCTACAATCGTCAGGTGGAACATAATAAGTGCCGCAAATGCCATCAGCCCCGGAACAAAGACAGTGGCCACAGGCAATTTCATGGATACATTTATTGCCCCACTTTCGCAGGGATGCCACTGGAGCAGTGGCTGGAAGAAATGAGGAGGAAAAGGGCCGAGAATAAATGATGATTCATTGTTCTCCCCTTCTGTCTGCCCCGTCCTGTCTGTCTCTTCACATTTTAGTTTTTTAAAATGCTTACATGGCATTCAAATAAGGAGTGTGTACCGTCCCGTCCATGTAAACACGCTGTAGATACTGCTTGGAAAATCAACCACAGCTGGACTCGAGTGTCCCACTCATTGTAGACAGTCATGACTCACAGAGTCTGCTGCAGGTGTAAAATCTCAAGTTCAGAGATTCAGATTCAATCTACAGCATTAGTCTGTTTGAGGCTAGAGGCTAAAACGCCAAATATATCATTATTTTGTTTAAAGGAAATGTCCTAAAATGTGAAATGTGCCTTTTATTTAAATGTTTTTAGATTTTTTAATTGAAATATTTCAATAAATGTGTGTGCTTCTACTCCAATTCTTACATTTGACTTATTTCTTAGCAATTTGACACAGTAATATAAAAATTATATTACAATAATATTTGCTATTTTTTAGTAAGTAAAGTCTTATATCTAAAACAATTAGATGACTTATGTCAATACCACTTAACTTCTGAGAAGAAATGAAAAACAAACACAATATCACTTTCCTACACATTTTGAATGCTAAACAGAATCAAGTATTGTTTTCTTATTTAAAATTACTTTTTCATCTGAACAATCCAAAACACTTTGTGAAGTTTGTTTTGGTCCAGACAGGGTTCGAACCCCCGTCCTTCGGATCCAATCTTCCCCTATATGAAAACTAGAAATATTCATCATTTTGAGTAATTTCTAAAATTTTATGAAAACTAATGACTTGGAGTAACTTTTGACTTGCAGAAGGGCCATTAAGAGTTCTTCTTTCTTTCTCTTTTTTCTCTTTTTTCCTCTTTTTCCTCTCCTTTTCCTCCTTTTCCTCCTTCCCCCTTCTCCCCCTTCTTTCCTCTTTCTTCCCCCCCCATACAGACTATTGTTCCCCAGCTTTAGCTCAGTCGGTAGAGCCTGAGACTTTTAATCTCAGGATCGTGGGTTCGAGCCCCACATTGGGTGCTATCTTCATCCTTTCAAACATAGATGTGAAACATAGGACAGGCCTTTCACATGAGCTGTTTCACACATCTTATACATGTCCACACATCATTTACTCATGATGTATGCATAACAAAAATTGACATAATTTTCTTAAAAATATCACCAGGTTAGCTCATTTGGTAGAGCATGACACTCTTAATCTCAGGGTCGTGGGTTCGAGCCCCACATTGGGTGCTATCTTCATCGTTCAGAACATAGATGTGGAACATGTGACAGGCCTTTCACGTGAGCTGTTTCACACATCTTATACATGTCCATACATCATTTACTCATGATGTATGCATAACAAAAATTTACGTAATTTACTTAAAAATGTAGCCCGGTTAGCTCAGTCAGTAGAGCATGAGACTCTTTATCTCAGGGTCATGGGGTCGAGCCCCACATTGGGTGCTATCTTCATCGTTCACAACATAGATGAGGAATGTGTGACAGGCCTTTCACGTGAGCTGTTTCACACATCTTATACATGTCCATACATCGTTTACTCATAATGTATAATAGTATGCATAACAAAAATTGACGTCATTGTCTTAAAAATGTAGCCCGGTTAACTCAGTCGGTAGAGCATGAGACTCTTAATCTCAGGGTCATGGGTTCGAGCCCCACATTGGGTGCTATCTTCATCGTTCAGAACATAGATGAGGAATGTGTGACAGGCCTTTCACGTGAGCTGTTTCACACATCTTATACATGTCCATACATCATTTACTCATGATGTATAATAGTATGCATAACAAAAATTGACGTCATTTTCTTAAAAATGTAGCCCGGTTAGCTCAGTCGGTAGAGCATGAGACTCTTAATCTCAGGGTTGTGGGT